>NW_026067903.1:8345656-8383170 GCF_014885135.2 Alexandromys fortis | reverse complement strand
AATTATTATATATACAGTATTCTGTCTGCATATGTGCCAGGTCTCATTATGGATGGTTGTGAGCCAGCATATGGTTGCTGGGAATTGAACTTAGGATCTCTGGAAGAACAGCTAGTGCTCTTAACCTCAGAGCCATCTCTCCAGCCCCTCTTCTCTTATTTTTTAAAAAATTAATGTGAACCATACATATATAGACATGTGGATAGGCGATGAGTGTGTGGGCCATTGAGAGTGTGCTCTTCAACCCATGGGACTCTGAATGTCTGGCTCTTTCACAAAATCCTTCTCTTTGGACTTGTTTCCCAGTGGCTTTAGAGGGTACCCAGTGCCAAGACAATTTCCTGGCAGTTTCTCACAGACCAGGCTGTTCAGGTTGGGCCACATCCAGTTAGGCAGTCCCACTGTCAACGGCGCAGATTCTGTCCTGGGACTTCAAGTAGAAAGTTACTGTCCATTTTAAAATGTCATATTATGTAATTATCTCGGCATTAGAAGATTTGGGTTGTTTTTGTACCATGTAAATGAACTGGCTATCAGGAACGTTAGAGTGATCTTTTAGTGATCTAATTTGATAAAATTGGTTTAATATCTCAGGTTGTAGAAGACCCGGTGCAGGGTTGTTGTGTTTTTATTTGTTCTGGTTATAGAAACTCAGTATGAGTACAGAAGTAGTGCACACCAATTCATGGGGGGAAAAGGAGAGCGACAAATGTCAGCTTTGTCTTCACAGCCCAATTACCCTTTCCCTTTCTGGAGAACTAGCTCCTATTTCCCTTGTTATCTGCAAGTGGTGATGACAGAGGGTAGTGTGAATTGGAGCCCTAACCTCTGGGTCAGGAGGCCGGAGATGCCTGTGCATTTGCTGATGTAGTTTCTGTGTAATGGCTTACTTGTTTTGCTCTGGAAGGAGGCTTCAGTGGGCTCCATTCACTTTGCAGTGGGGCTCCTGAGCCCTGAACCTATAATTTCCATATCTAATATTTTCTCTGGACATTACCTTTTGGTGAATTTAAAAATTGTAAGAAACAAATGAATCATGTTAATCTTTGTCGTTGCCCAGAGACAACCACTCTTGAGTAGTAATACATCATCTGTCTTTTTTTTTTATATTTATTTATTTATTTATTTATTTATTTATTTATTTATTTATTATGTATACAATATTCTGTCTACGTGTATGCCTGCAGGCCAGAAGAGGGCACCAGACCCCATTACAGATGGTTGTGAGCCACCATGTGGTTGCTGGGAATTGAACTCAGAACCTTTGGAAGAGCAGGCAGTGCTCTTAACCACTGAGCCATCTCTCCAGCCCCATCATCTGTCTTTTTATACACACAGTGGGTACACATATGTATATGGATTTTTTTAAAGGTTTCATTATATATGAATTATTTCTTCTTTGTTAAATGTAGATCAACTTTTTTGTTTACCTGCTGCAGAGTAGCCCATGGGATAGATACAGTATATTTAACTAGTCCCCTATAGATGGACATAGATACTTGTATTTCAATAGGAGTTGATTTTCAGGCAACCAGTAGAATAAGAACTAGGATCGTGGAGCTTTTGATGCTCTTGGAGTCTTTTTCCTTTGTCCTAAGCCCTCATCAAAGGTCAGGCTCTAGAGTTTGGGTCAGAGAACTGTTTACTTTTCTCCAAACAAATAAAACACAGTAGTGTTCTCATACTATTCTCTCCAGCCCCAAGATAGTGACATGATTTGGCAAGTCATTACAGATCAATAAGGGATATAAAAATTTATGTGAGCTCTCCACTTTGAAGTAGTTTCATTTAAATATAGTCTCAATTTTCCAGCTTTCAAACGGGCTTTCATTTTGTAGAACGTACCTCCAGTTCTAAAAGTGATTTTGGTCTGTGTGTGTTTGGGAAAAAAAAGTGTAATACTCTGTTAAAAGGTTTGAATTCTGTAGACAAGTAGGGGCGTTACTGCTTAGAAGCTTGTCTGATATAAATGTGTGTGGTCTGTATGGCCCTATAGTAAACTGTTGAAAGACGTGGTCCTGATAATTTTTTTTCTTACTGTTCTCTTATCTAGTTATCAGTGACATGGCCAGATTAGAGGCTGTGCCAGTCAACACCCTTGGGTCCAGGGAAGTAACTGTTCCCATCTGGCTGTGAGGTGATTAATAGTGTTGCTGTCATGGCATAAATCACATTTTGTTGTTCAGTCAGCTGAGACTCTGACCATTAAAAAAATTTACTCTGCAAAAATCAATAGCCAGTGGTTTTTGGAAAGGCACAGTTATTTCTCCCATCTCAGGACAGATTAGCAAATTACTGGTCTCACTAAAATAGTGCAGAAATACAACCTCAAAGATAAAGGATGGCCTTAAGAAAGGACAAGTAGAACACGAGGAAACCAGAGAACTGCAATAACCCCTAAAAGTCCTTAAGAATGTCTCCCCCTCCCTTTCGATCCCACCACCAGCAAACCTCAGATAACTCAAGTTGGATTTTCAGATAAGCTTAGGGAAATAAATTGGGTTGATGACAGCCAAATGCTGTGGCTTAAAATACAGAAATTCAAGTTTATTCATTTACTTTCCTCAAGTTTCCTTACTGTCTTCATATTACCAGGAAAGTGAACATAAATTAGATAAATATTACCATGCTTCGTGCTTTGGCCCTGAACAGCTGTGGTTTGAACGGTGGTCCGTGGTCCTGATGCCGTCATAGCCTGTTTATCGGGTCCTGTGTGAGTGCTGGGATGTTGTTCACACATCCCGTTGCTGCTGTGGTTACCAGTGTTTTTGCTTCAAATTGGAGCTTGCCTCACTGAGATTTCTGCCTGCAGCTTGCTGCTTGGGAACCCATGGCTACAGCTTTCATCTCGAGGAATTCAAGTTATGCTAGTTTGGCATCGTCACCTTGAGCCCCAGCAAAGAAAGAGGCAAATGAAGAGTACCCTTCAATACTTTGGAGAGTTTTTAATCCAGTCCACAGCACAGATACTCGGCATCCTTTTCTCCCTGGGCTGCAGACTGTCTAAATAGTCACAGACACAAACAAATGAAAAAGAAGGGATAGCACTGTGTGCCTTTTTATGAAAAGTCTGAGTCTGAGGATACCGAGCTCCTGCAGGATCTGGGAGGAATAACCTTCAGGCAAAGCGTTTTGGTAAAAGTCTGTGTTTCTCATCTTACTGTGCGATGGCTTCAGCTGAGAACTTGGCTTCCTGTCCCTGCGCTGTGTCCTTCTCATTTACATTATTGGCAGTTGTTCCCCGCTGGAAGTTTAAATTATCTCAAGAACTCTAAACTGAGTTCAGATGTTTGTTTATTGGCGTTGCCTTTGGCTTTTGAAAACAGGCTTTTGTGCTCTCCCAGTCTTAAGAAAAGGCTCTTCTCAGAATCAGCCCTCCCTCCCTCCTCGGCCTTTTCTGGGAACCTGCTTCAGGCTCATGCAGAAAATTAAATAAAGAGGACACAGGGCTCAAAACTGCTTAAAAGGAGGTTCCTGCGACTAGGCGGCTTGAAACGTAAAGGAGGTGGGACCCAACATCCTGCGTTTGTGCTTTGTTTTTGAAACTCAAAGTTAGTTGCATTAATGAATTAACCAGAAGGCTAGCAATGGAAAATGTTTCTTCTGTCCTGCTGGGGGAGCCAGATACTATAGATTTGTCACAGGAAGGCTGTTGATTCTGGCTTCATTGTTGGGCTAGTCATTTGTTGAGCTGGTGTCTGGAGCGCAGGCCACACACTTCTTCCTTCTGGTCTTCATGCATTGGAACTGCTTGCTTATTGTTTCTGTTGGAGCAGACTTGGCCAAGAAAATATGGTGAGCCCTGGAGTTCGTTTTATTTTTATTTGCGTGTGTTTTCTCTGGCGGGCAGAGAGAGCAGCTTGGAGGTGGGGAGGGGGCAGAGTTATCGTAACTGATGATCATTTGTAAGCGGGGGATCGTTTGTGAGCATTCTGCCGCTAAGCTTTTCCTGTGTCATCCTCCTCAGAGCTCCGGGAACGCATCCTACCGCTGCTCCATGTCCTCCTCTGCGGATTTTTCTGACGAGGATGATTTCAGCCAGAAATCTGGCTCAGCATCTCCAGCTCCTGGAGACACCTTACCCTGGAATCTGCCTAAACATGAGCGGTCCAAAAGGAAGATTCATGGGGGCTCGGTGCTGGACCCGGCTGAGAGGGCTGTGCTTCGGATAGCAGGTAAGTGGGGGAGGGGATGGGGGTGGCAGAAATTCGCCCATCTGTTCCCTGGTGCTGTATCTGCAAGCTGATGCACTGGGTAGAAATTGTCTCAGGTGGGGGAGGAAATGACCATGTTTACTTCCCGGAGCGCTTCTCCTCCCTGCACTGGTGACTAAGCTGTTTGGCCCTGCTTTCTGGTTGGATGAATCGATAGATTCTGAAAGCAAGCAAATATTTACAGGTATCTGTGCTAAACTTTCTGTGGATGCACACTGACCATTGAGGTAACCCGAGAGTATTAATACCGTAGACTTTCTGGAGGATTTTGCTGGAAGCTGGGGGAGGCCAGCCTTCGTTTTCTTCCTTTTCTCCCCCCCCCCCAAGGGCACCGAGATACGCATGTCTAACTCAAGTCTCATGGTTTTTGGTACCTAGGATGCTGAGCGCAACCCAGCAATTTGAACATTTTTTTAATGTAGCTTTTCTGTATGCATCATGTTCATAGGTGCTTTGTGTCCTTAGTGTTTGTGAGGGACCATCACGGACTCTGGATTAATTAATACATGGGGAGAGGCCGGTGTTTCTGTCCTGTGCGAGGGATAGCTTGTTTCACATAGCTGAAAGCTGAGAACACTAAGGAAGCAGCTTTCAGGCCTGTAGCTCCCCTGGGGCTTGTGCAGGCATACACGTGGGTTGTGCGGGTCGGTCCGCAGGAGAGGGGATAGCTCTACATTCCTTTAAGTTTTTCCCCACTCTTGGAATGGTAATAGGGCAGGATGGGCTGGGTACTTCTCTGGAGATTCACTTACAAAGGCCAAAGGCTAAAGGCCAGATGTTCAGGCCTCCTTCCCTCTCCTGTCCCCAAGTTGTTAACTAGGCAGGGTTGGGGGCTGTGCTCTCATAGTTGCCTTTGCTTCCCAGGTACTGCACCACTGGGGCTTTGTCTTCAGCCATCGGGGTGCCTAGAGTCTCCATAGGGTCCCCAGTGGGATTTTTTAATGATAAGAGAAACAAACAGCTTGGCCAATCACTCTGTAGTCAGGGTTTCTGGGGCAACAGCCCTGAGCTTCTTTTGGCTTCTGTTGTGAGATGCTGGCTGGTGTCACCCAGCCTTGGAGAAGGAGGGGTGGAGCAGGAAGGGGAAGGGGAGGGACGGTGGCCTTTGGAAGCCAAATGAGAGTGAGGTGGTTTGGGCCTTGGCTCTGACTGCCCTCCTGTCTGTGTTTAGTCATTGGGCCTGCCTCTGTCTTGATAGCTCACTGCAGCTCAAGCCTTATGGAGCGGAAGGACACTAGCAGACCCAGACTTTTGGCTCAGCCAAAGGAGAACATAGGTGAAGGGAAGGTGTATACAAGCTGTCAGCGTGGAAAGCCTTAGGCATGAAGCAGGGAGCCTATTCCGTGTAGTTCTGTTTTTTTTTTTTTTTGTGCTTTTTGTTTGTTTTGATATGGGCTCACTGTATAGCCCTGGCTAGCCTGAGACTCCTTATGTCGGTCAGGCTGGCATCAAACTCTTGGAGATCTGCCCACTTCTGCCTCTCGGATGCTGGGATCCAAGTCATGCACCACCACACCCGACATGTGGTTTTTGCAGGAGGTGGATGTTTCGTTTGTGTAGTGAAGAAGGAGTTTATGAGGTAGAAACAGGTAGGTGTTTGTCGGTGGGAATGTGATGACATAAACTGCAGAACATGTTAGCAGGCATATGTCACGGGAGCTGCTCTTGCCTACCATTGAGCACCCTTAGGCAGCAAAGGCATGGGGGAGAGCAGTGGTGAAGAGGGTACTGCAGATCTGAGGGCAGAGGCCAGTGCTGGGCACTGAAATGTCCGCTGAGTTTGAGATGGGTTACTGAGACCTCAAAGTATATACTTCTAAAGTCACACAAATTCTTCAAAAAATAGAATAAAACTAAATGAACAACAAACAATATGGAAGTGTAGAGGCATGTTACTGCTTTTTTTTTTTTTTCCTTTTGAGACAAAGTTTCTCTGTAGCTTCGGCGTCTGTCCTGGAACTAGCTATCATTAGCTATTGTTAGGCCTCGAACTCACAGATCCTCCTGCCTCTGCTGGGATTAAAGGTGTGCACCACCACCACCCAGCTATATCACTGCTTTTTAAAATATTCGTAAATTACATGTTTGCTATGCAAATCATAAATAATCCCACAAGGAGGACAGAGTTGGAGCCAGTCCACAAGTCTGTTTAATCCCTTGTGTGTCTAAATTAGGAAATTCAGGGGTATTATGTATCAGACTGGCCACTGTTTACCCAGTGCAGTGAGGGTATAGTCTGTCTAAAGGAGTCCGGTGATAAGGATAGTTTGAAAGCGTGCCACTAAAACTTCCACTTCTACTTTTACAACACATTTGACATTCTTCTTGGAACTCAGCTCTTGTTTGGAATTCGTCGCTTGTGAAAGATGGAGTGCAGGTCAGAAGTGGGGAGAAGTTTGTGGTGCTCGTGTGATAGTTCTTAAGGCCGTTAGAGTAGAGTTGTTTGTGAAATGTCCCCTGAGTCAAAAAGCCATGTGGGCTGTAGGATAACTTAATTCATCTGTTGTTAACACATGCCTATTGAGTAAAACACAGAATAGAACACAGCTCTGCCTTTAAAAAGTCATAGTTAATACGACAAATAGATGAGCTGCCAGATGTTTACAACATGCTTTGAGAGATTAGCCGTCATGGCTGGACTCACCTAATATTAAAAGAACCGGAGGAGTTTCGTTGACCTTGGGGAGAAGGGAGATGTGGGAGGCTCCTGGAAGGGTGTTGAGAGGAAGTACTACTTGATCTGAGATCAAAAGAGCTTGATAGAATTAGGGTGACAGGGAAGGCCACTTCAAAGGGAGGGAACCGCGTGAGCAAGAACAGGGGACTTGTTTAAATGTGACCTGCAAGCTGCGTGTGTAGCTAAGTGTAGGGATTGCAAGGAGGGTAGAAACTACGTTGGGAGTTGCAGTATGGAGCCCTTGGGGCTGCTCCCGCTGCACACAGTGGAGACACTGAAAGGTTTTAGAGCAGTGCAGTAATGCAATCAGGTTTGTGTTCTAGGAAGTCAGTGATGGTGACATGTTTCTGATACTTTATTGATCTCTATCTACAGATAGCTCAGTGGCGGAGCCCTTGCCTTGGCTGCCCAAGGCCTTGGTTTGATGCACAGCACTGAAAAATATTTACTGCTGGGCAGTAGTGGTACATGCCTTTAATCCCAGCACTCGGGAGACAGGCAGACAGATCTCTGTGAGTTTGAGTCCAGCCTGATCTACAGAGTGAGTTCCAGGACAGGTTCCAAAGCTACAGACAAATGCTGTCTCGGGGTGGGGGGAGTTATTGTCACTTCATTTTATTAAAATCTGCAGTTATAGGGCTTCAGTGTCTCTTTCTCGGATCACTGAGACTGAATAATAGGTAAGGACAGGGACTTCGTAACACTGTATAAGTGCATTTTAGATGTGAATAATTTAAATCCGCTGTCCTTAGCTATAGGGTATTATCAGTTGGGTTTTCCACCTTGAAATTACCTGTAAAAGCACTTGGTTCTTCAGTGGTAATGTTTTAAAAAGAGATTTATTTTTTTTTTAAAGCTAGGATTGGCTGATTGGAGCAGTGATTCTCAACCTGGGGTCGCGACCCTTAGATGGTTCGCGTCAGATATCCTTCATATCAGATATTTACATTATGATTCATAGCAGTAGCAAACTTACAGTTATGACATAGCAATAAAATAATTTTATGGCTGAGGGGGGTCACCACAACATGAGGAGCTGTATTAAAGGGCAGCAGCATTAAGAGTGTTGAGAACCACTGCACTGGAGGATCCGATTCTGAATGTAGGAAAGTTTGGATTTAATTCCTCCTCTGCCACCCTCCCTGAGTCTGTTGTTGCTGTTTTATGAGACAGGTTCTCATTCGGCACAAGCTTTCTGTCAGTGTGCTGAGGCTGACCATGAATACTGACCCTCCTGCCGCCCTCTCTCCAGTGCCAGGATTACAGCTGCACACAACCATGCCCATCTCCAGGTGTGTTTTGGTTGGACAATCACTGACCTTTTCTTAGCTCCAGTTTCCTAATTGAAGAGTCATGGCTGCGGTGATAAATAGGACAGAGACATGGAAGCTAGAAGTAGATAATGTAAAACATTTTTGCAACATGGAATATACTCTATAGTGATGGATAGCCATACGCATAGTACGGCGTCTTCTAAGCAGGTACAGATACATCTCAGGAGGCCTGCAGGCACCCTATACAATAGGACCTGTAGTTTTCTCAGTTCATAGATGCCCTCAGTGAGTAGAAGCACCCAAGGCCGTCCATCAGTTAGGATCTGGATTCAGACGGTCTTGACTCCAAAGCCAGGCTCTTTGATGCTGCTCTGGTTGCTTTCCTGTGGATTATACTGTTAGTACTAGCATATCCACCCACTGTTGTGCTTTCAAGAACGCTTGGGGCAAAGGCTGAACCCCAGATGCTAATTGTGTTCATTCTGACTGGCTCTTTAAATGGACAGTTTAAAAACACTAAAATATGTGCTGACTGTATTCATAAAACCGGATGCTACTGGGTGTCGGTTGCTGATGAAGTCGTGGACTTTTCCTTCCCTGGCCTTACTGTGTATTCAGCGAGGGCTGTCTGTATGAATGACACGTGGAAGTGGGAACTCATTGCTAATTCTTCATTTCAAGAAGTTGTCCCAAGGTTACTACATAAACTAATATGCACAAGAATGGCTTGAGTTTTATTTATACGCAGGGATCAAACTCAGACCAGAGACCAAGCTAGACAAGTGATCTAGCTAGAGAAGAGAGACGAGGTGCTTTATTTGGGGAAATAAAAGCAGGTCAATTGCCGAGGAGGAGTTATCTGCCCTGATTCTAACAGAAATCACTTTTCAAGCATATTTCATCCTCATATAGTGTTGACAGAAGATGGTTTCAATTCCACAGCACTAAACATCAACGAAGAAAGAGTCGAGGGGGGAGAGGCCAGAGGAAATAGGAGATGGAAGATTTAGAGAGAAGTGTCATATATCCAGATGGTTGTTAACGAGTGGGCTTTCTATGCATGGAAATAGTGGTAGCTAACACTAAAAAAACCTTTTTATACTCAGAGCTTCATTTAGTTACTATCTTCCCATATTTGCCCGTGAAGATAATCAGTTACTTGCTGGTGACCCACAGTGAGGATGTAAGATTCCATCCACAGCTGCTGGACTCCAGTCAGTGTTTTTGAAAAACATCCATTACATGCCTCGTGCCAGTTGGTTCATCTTGGGGTCCTTTAAAGTTACTCATTTTAGCATATGGCGAACCAAATTTAAGAGAACTGTATCCCCTTTGCTCAATGGATGCTGGTACTATGTGCAGTGAATAATACAAGGGAAGAGGGAGGGGACAGTAGTCTGGACTGTGGTGAATGGACAGTCCTTCCTAGAGCAGCAGCAGATGCGCCGGCAGGCTCTGGGGGGCAGAAGGGAGGGGCCGCCGGCTGGTCTGCAGCAGCTCTGACCCTGGAGGCACTGTCAGGCCCTGAAGCACCCTGCCACCTCCAGAGGCCGCCAGGTCTGGACGTTTGTCCCCAGGACGCGGGTCGGTCCCTTTCGTGCCGTTACAGTGACCTGGCCCTCTGTGCCGTCAGATGGGCTAGGGAAAGTACTTCCAATATGGTCGACGATACCCCTTCCTCGGGGAGAGCCTCCAGCCCCATCAGTAGGGACTAGCCCCGGGGCTTTGTTTCCCCCGCACCTGTTGTGGGTCCCAAATAGAAACCGCGCTGGGACGGGCGGCGGGCGGAGGGCGGTGGGCGGGCCAGAGGGCGGTGCCGGAGCCCAGCGCTGCTGCTCCTCCTCCCGGGCGGGCGTCTGTGGCGCAGCCCGGAGATGCCGCAGAAGCGCGGCGCATCCCGGCGGGGCAGCGCTGTCCTCCGCAGCGCCGCGGCCCGGGGCGCAGGCTCAGGAGGCTGCCTGCCCCGCGCCACCGCCCGCGGCCACCCGAAGCCTTCCCTGGGGTCGCTGTCCCGTGCTTGCCGCCGCGCTGTCCCTCCAGCCTGGGATTTCTGACGCCCCCTCCCGGGTCGCGGGCCCACGGGCGCGGCCAGCACCCCAGACCCGGGCATGGCGGGGTACCTGTCCCCCGCCGCCTACCTGTACGTGGAGGAGCAGGAGTACCTCCAGGCCTACGAGGACGTCCTGGAGAGGTACAAAGGTACGAGATCCCTGTGATGGGCTGCTTGGCGGGGCAGGGCCGGTGGGAACCGTTTTACCTTTCCCAAATCAGAGCTACCCCCGCGTGGGCACAAGTAAACAGCAGCCGGAACCAGCCCTGGGGACCGTCAGGTGCTCTGGATGAAATCTTGTACCCCAGAACAGAGCTGGGTGGGAGAGGGTTCGGAGACGCCCTAAGGGTAGGCGGTGGAATGGAGGGCGGGGGAGGTCTGTTTCCAAGAAGCACTTTGCGTTTTCTTTTCCTTTGTAGAAGCTCTTAAGCACCAAGCCTAGCCATAATTCTTCCTAGGAGGGTGGATGCCATTACTTCTCTGTGAGATTTCCAAGCCTGGCTGGTCCTACCTGCTATAGGCTTGACCTACCTATAAAGGTTCTTGTATTGAGCACACCACCAACCACCACATCATTCTTTTTTTTTTTCTAAAAAAAAAATTGTACTTATGTGAAAAAGTTATCTCTTACGATTATATTCTAACTTTAATGCAGTCCAAAATTATTTCATATCATGATAAAAAGAAGACTTTAACCACAGAGTTGGTCGTATATTCAAATATAAAGACGTTTATTTGAGATGTTTTTCTGCTGATTGTTTAGGTTCAGGAAATTTTGTGCCAACTTGATTCTCGTGGACATATATGTTAGGAATGCTTTGACTTTGAAGTTAATATGCTAGCTGAAATAGAAACGGTACTTTTCCATGTTGAGTCTTTATGTCTCCTGAAATGTATTTTTAAGTATGCCTAGACTAGTGTTATTGCGAGTTCACGGTTGTTTCGTGTTCCGTTGTGAGGATGGCTCACCGATGTGTGTGAATAAAGAGTTAACAGTGGTTTCATGTGATGGACGCAAGTGCATCTCTTGAATATTTGCCTTGGGGTTAGTAACTCAGTTTCTGCAAATTAAATAAAATGCATGCAGTTTTCTGTTCCTAATATAAATCTAAAACTGACTAACAGAATTTCCGAGCTCCCTGTAGCTCAGAGTCTTCCTGCAGTCATGTTTTATGCCTTTCTAGAATGTGTTCTGTGATTGGCATCCTTAGACTTCGCATATCATTTTTGTAAACACAACTGGAATTCCTTTGTGCCAAAGCTCTCTTGTGGATTATACCACTCTGAGCAAGTGCACTGATATTTTAAGCCAACTCATATCTGGGCATTTGCTTGTGTATGTAATGTACTGAGGTTTGCTTCTTTTTTTTTTTTTAAATATTCTTACTTAGCTGTCTCTAGAAAGTTAAAAAAGAGAAATATTGCAAAATAGGCTTATAAGCTGTATAAAAAAGTCAAGAAGGTCTACAGTATATATGTGGAAAAAATACAGCTTTTAATTTTTCTTTTTTAAATTTTTTTTTTTGGTCCAATCAAGTTCAGTATCAGTGGTGAGTGGGTAATTTAAGGTGACTGAAAAAGAAATAACCGGACTGTTGATTTTGGCCAGTCTTGAGGAAAAAGACTTTGTTTAAAAGCTTGCCTTATTTGTCCTGGTAAATAACAGAAAATTAAATATAAGTGGCCACTGTGCATCTGTCATTGCCTCATTTTGATGCTAATATGACTGCCAGTAATGCACTCAAACATAAATTTCTTAAGACATTTTGCCCAGGATTTCACAGACAGAAATCAAGGGGGGTATTTCCCTCACTCTTTGTGGTTTTGAAATGCTTAGGTCATCAACTTGCATTTGGCTGTACAGATGTTCCGAATTTCACTTAGTTTTGGAGAGGAAAAGAAGCTTGTTGGCCAGCGTACTCTATGAAAGGCTGGAGACCTGGGGAAGCCATTGTTTCCTGATGTGTTTGGGAGCCAGTTTTGATTTCCCATCAGTGACCAATACGATGACTTCACTACGGCACTTATTTTCCCATTGGCTGGCTATAGGGGCTGATCTAATCAGAAAAGAATTGTCTGCTTTGAATAGGGAGCGCCAGTTTGCAAAACTTTCCAAGTTCAGTTTTCTGAAATACTGCATTGTTCAACACATTGTGTGTTCCCGTTTGAAGAGAGGTTATTTTGATTTTGATTTCGGTTGAAATCCTTGGTTACAAGAGTGCATTTGCTCTTCTCTGCCGTGTGACTGGGTTGCCAAGTGTATGCCCAGCTGTTGAGTAGGGTAAGTGGTAGAGTCAACTGGAGTAAATTCAAAATGAGCCTGTTGTCAAAATGTAAAATTACAGTAATCTATAATGTTAGGAATTAGAAGTCTTGGGTTTGGAAGCTGGGAGCCTGTTCGGCATAGTCCTCATGCAGTCTTGGGAGGACTCCATCCCAGGCCCTCTGGAGACAGAGTTAGTGGTGAGCACGCTCTGGGTTTTCATGGTGTGCGCTATTCTTGTGTATGGCTTCGGTCCTTTAAGTCAGAGTAAAAATAGGCAACTGTTTACTGAACTAGAATAACACTAGGATTTATTTGCTACAAAGACGGGAGCCGTTTTCTGGATCATATTCTCATCCGGTTATTTGTAAAACAGATTCATAGTCAAAACATTCCTGGTTTGGTACCAAATCAGAGTGAGTAAAGGCATTTAGAAAAATAAAGCATAATTCTTTAATATTGTTTATGTTTGAAATTGCCCATGTTAGCACCTTTCTATCTATTGTAAATTATGTAGTACATTCCCTGTATGATAGAAAATATTCTTAGTAGCTTAGTATAAAAGGTAGAGTGATTTCATCTTCTCAAGTATAGCGAAATAAATGTTATAGATGAATCCTTAGCTGTCACATTAATCTGAAGGGCTGCTTGCCGCTTGAGTTGTCATTGATCGTGTCTTCCCAACACAGATACTTTTATATCATGTTAAGTGTGAAAATGCTAATATGAATCATGTTTTATTCTGTGTGGTTTTTACTTAGTTATGTGAGTATGCATGTGATGTGTGTTTGTGGCTGTCGTGTGTGTGTGTGTGTGTGTGTGTGTGTGTGTGTGTGTGTGTGTGACTTGTGAGGGTCAGAGGACAACTTTGGGGAGGAGTCAGTTCTTCCTTCCAGCCCACTGAGGCAAGTGCTCGCAGTGTGCTGTGCAGCCTGCTGCAGGCTAGCTGGCCTTCTGAGCTTGTGGCCATTCTCCTGTCTGTGTCAACCGTCTTGTCACAGGAGCACTGGATCACAGATATGTAGTATGACATCTAGTATTTCATTTATTTGTGAGACTTTCATTGTAATGTAATTTTTATTTTTTGGACACAGGGTTTCTCTGTGTATCCCTGGCTGTCCTGGAACTTCCTCTGTAACCAGACTGGTCTTGAACTAAGGGATTCCCTTGCTTCTGCCTCCTGAGTGTTGTGATTAAAGGTGTGCATCACTACCGCCTGGCTCACACAATGTATTTTTATCACATTCTTTCCCATCCTCCTACTCCTTAGATCTGGCTTTTTGTGCAGGTTCTGGGGATCAAACTTAGTTTTCCATGATTGTTGCTGTCATTTGAAACATCTTGCTAGTCTAATTGAAAATTAATTTGAAAATGTTAAAGTTTCTTGGTCTAACATGGTACTGATTCTGCCAGTGATCTGGAACTTATTTGTTGCCACCACACGTTAATAATAATAATAATAGAAATGTGGGAACATTATTCTCTGTGAAAATTGGTGGACAGTTCGGTTACTTACTTACGGCAGTGCCTAGACAACCTTTTATGGTTTGGACCACAGGTGAAGTTTGCTGTCCTCCACGGGTATCTGTAGAATTACTGTGTTTCTGGTGGCTGAAGGAAGCAAGAATACAGTAGTTTCCATTTTCAGTTCAGTTTTGACATCTCGAAGAGCCGTGTGATTGGTAAATGTTCTCTCTTTTCTGGATACCAGCTCGTGTGATTGGTTAATAAGCTCTCTTTTCTGCATACTAGCTCTGGTACTCCGGCAAGGCGAATGTTAGGGTCAGTGCCTCGGCAAGTTCTCCGCTCTGTACAGCACATTCTGGGATGATCTTGCTTAGGCGACTTCGGTTGGCTTCAGGATTCTGCAGAGCTTGATTTCAGATTTCCTGTGTTCATGCTATGCTCATGGCATACGGTTACATAATAAGTGAACTTTATGCTACACCATGACAATGTAACATTGAGTGAGGTGGTGTTAGTCTGTGTTTTGCTAAAAAATGGGTTTAACTTGTTGAGTGTCTTGAGGTTAGCTGCTCCTGAGAAACGTGATGACAGTGCTTAACTAAATAGAACCCCCACCCCCCAAGAGCTTCAAGGCAGGATGGCCCAGGGATATAAAGTATCTCCATTTGCCAGAAGGGACACAGACTTGCCTACTGCTAGTTGGCCACTTAGCTTCTCTTACGTGATCGCTAAATAGTTACAATATGGTCGCTACTCCTCCTGCTTCCCTGTCTCAGTTTCATCTGCCAGCCACCCCTATCCGCAAGGAAGAAAATGGTTTTTTTTTTATTATTATTGTTGTTTTGACTGAATTCATCTCGTGCCACAAGCACAATTGAAGTTATAGTTGTACAGAATAAGGGAAGAATGGCGACTGGCTTTTACAGCCGGCAGTGTCTGGTACACAGGATAGAATGTCTGTGCTAAATTGAAAACTTGAAGTTTGGGTGCGTGTTAATAATTGTAACCCAGTACATTACACTTCAGCAAAGGTTGTGGGAAGAGAGGAAAGTGTCATTGAACTATGAGGACTTTAAAAATGAAATGAAAATGTTATAATGTTGATTAAAGCGTAATTTCCACGGAATCATGAGTATTTGAATTGGCCAGAGAGCTTGGCTATTGCTTTACGACACGAGAACTGCGGATCAGCTCAGGAATGTAAGGACCTATTAGCTATTAATAATTGAACTTTGAACTTCCACTGTCACCCTGGCTGTTTTGTTTCTTTTGTTCCGACTTAATGGTGATCTCTGCATTTGTTGTCAGGTACTTTAAAAAGAAAACATGCTTTTAAGAACTTTTAGGTTCTTTGTTTACGTTTGGGCAGTTTGTTGATGCTTAATTTCTGGCCCCACAATTTCATCTGGGCAGTGACAGCCTGCAGAAGTGATGAGGATAATTTATTGCCTCGTTGTTTTACAGTGAGGCAATGAAGCCTTTGTATTTCTGCCTTTGTGTCTGATGGGTCCCAGGAGCTGGGCTGTGTGAGGAGCTTGGACCAAAGCCTCATCATGAAATTGGAGATTATGAAAACATCTGAAGTCATGGAGGCTGCACACAGATGGAGTAGCTAGGCTGTCTGTTAACTCGCTCTTAGTTCCATAGCTGAGCGTGAAAGGGGAGAGCGTGCAGCACAACCCCTAACTTTCTACCTCGGAAAAGCATTGCAGATGGGGAAACAATTTGTCTTTTAGAATGCTTGTGATTTCTTATGAATTAAAAAGAACCCAGGTACCTCTGTGACACACATGCATGCTTCTCTCTGTGAGGACTTGGAAGACCAGCATAGGACAGGCTTCTGTGTCCATTTCTCAGCTCTTAGTAACACTGTGATTATGTTTTTCCTGCTTCCAAAGATGAAGTTCAGGATTTTTCTGAGATTCAGCATTGCTTCTTCAAGTGATTGGACCAGCAGCCCTCTTCCCCATACTCTCTTGAGTGCTTGTCCTCATTTTGGTGTGTATCGCCTGTTTGTGGAGGGTGGGGTCGTCCTCTGGTCTATATTCACCGTGTATTCTCTTGCATTAGCCAGGCTGCTGGCTGGCTAGTAAGCTCCACGAAGCTACCCATGTCTGCCTTCCCCAGCCCAGGGATTACCGAGACAGGCTGTTGGGCGTGGCTCTTCATGCGATGCTGGCTCCTCATGCTTTAGGGATATGCTAGTTAGTTTCGGCCAGCTTGATACAAAATCATCAATACACCCAAGAAAAGGGAGCCCCAGTTGAGGAATCGCCTCCATTAGATGGGGCTCTGGATAGTCTGTGGGGTGTTTTGTTAACTGTTTATTGACCGAGGAGGGCCCAGCCCAGTGTGGGAGGGGCCACCCCTGAGAAGGTGGTCCTGGATTGGTTAAGAAAGAACGTGTGCCAGGAAGCAATGCGCATCTGTGGACACAAGGACACAAGGCAAGTACTTTATCATCACCTCAACCCAGGGACATGTGTGCTGCAGGGAAAGCTTTATAGTTAAGGTCAAATGAGATGATCTCTTGGACAAGGCATAATTTCAGGGATGAATGCGAGGTAGAGGGTAGCCATGGGTGTGACTCCGAAGTCCACTGATAAGGGAATTTTGATTGAAGGGAGGCTTGTATGGATCAGACTGAAGAGAGGCCTAGATGCCATGCCACGGACCACATATTTGCTTTAGTTTTGTAGCTAGAGAGTAGAACCCTCAATAACCCTCAGCAGATGCCACATATCAGGTAAGTGACAGGAAGGTAGAGGATTGGATGGAGAATAGGGAGGGCAGAAAGGTTAAGAGGGCACCGGTAGGTTTTGATTTCTAAACTAGGAGTCTCTGAATTTTTAATTTCCATAGTTCTCTTTATAACCATTGCCATTTCACAGACCTAAAAACAGAGGCTTAATGGAGTCAGTTTTCCTGAGATGGCGTTATCGGTGATAGCGTTTGCGTCTGAATGTCAAGAGTACGTTTGACATAAGCTGTGCATTTTGAGTGACATTACCTTGACAAGTAAGTGCTACAGAACAGTTTTGATGGAAATATTTTATTGAGGATCTGATTTTGAGTGAAGCTAGATTTTCTGAGGTGTGTTAAATGGCATGAAGTAACAGTAGTTTCAAATACGTAGAAGTGACTTCACTTGAAATGCTAAGTAGGTTTTAGAACTTGAACTGTTTTTTAGCTAATTTATAAACTCTAATTTTGCAGATATCTATGAAAATGAGATAACCTTTAGTGTGTGTCTAGTGTATGTTTAGATCGAAGGAACCTTGAAAAGTATTAAGTTTTGGTAAATGCCAGCACTACATGTGGCTGCTTTGATACGTGCCTGGAATGTTTCCTAGATAGAATTGTCCAAGAGAGTTAACAAAGTCTTGATTTTCTTTTTCCTGGTGGGGGAAAATATTCCCAGTGGATCCCAGCATTAAATATCGTGTACAAAGCTACTATTGTGTCAGGGAATTAGAAACATGTTCTTATGCATTCACTGTTTCAGTTTTCTGTGCTGTTCATGCCAGTGTGACTCCATGTATTCTTGGTGTGGGGCCTACGAAGCCCTTTGTAGTTTACTTATCCCACGATACTAACTCAGCAGGGAAGATGAAAGACTGAAGTAATCTGACAGCGGACTGGTGGGTGGAGCGTGCCCAAGAGCTCAGGTCTCTAGCTGGTCCTGGTCTGTGACAAAAAAACAAAACAAAAATATCCAAAAAGCCCACTTAGCTTTTAGAACAGATTTTGGTTTAAGGAAAAAAAAATGAGTGAAAGCTATGACTTTGTGTATGGTGCCCCCTTCTCCTGAGTTTGCTCTGTTGACATGTGTGATTGCATGTGTTATAACTGCGACCCATAGTTACAGTAGTTTTTCTTCTGCAGGTTTTGACAAATATGCCATGTGTCTACCATAATACAGAATAGGTTTACTACTTAAAACAATCTTTCGAGGCCTTGACAACACCGATCTTTCTGCTTTTTCTATTTTTGCCTTTTTTAGATTTCAATACAGTTAGAATCATATGGTATATGTCCTGGTCATACTAGCACCTAGCATGTCGTAATGCTCCCATATCTTCCGGGGTTTTCTGTTTGTTTGGTTGGTTTGTTGGTTTTTGGAGACAAGATCTTAGCACGTAGCCCAGGCTGACCTGGAACTTGTGTAACCCAAGCTCACCCTCAGACTCACTCTTCTCTCAAGCATTGGGATTGCAGGTGTGGCTTACCAGGCCTTGTACACCTTGTCTTTCATTGGCCTAATGTACCGTTTCTTCTTATTGCTGAGTAATAGTCTCTTGTTAATGCCCCATCATTTAAATGTGTTTGCCCAGTTAGGGCATGTTGCTTGCTTTCCATTTTTGTTTTTCTAAACCTTTAGAAAAGCTTCTGTAAACATTGGTGTGAATGGCTTTAAATGTGGACTTTCCAGTCACTGAGGCAGAGGAATGAACGGGATGGATCCTCGGGTATTAGTTTAGGTCTGTGAGAAACAGCTAAGCTTTCTTCTAAAGTGGCTGGGTCATTTTCTGTTTCCACCAGCAGTGACTGAGACTTTCTGTCGTCCCATGTCCACACCAGCCTTGGATGTTTGTCTTGGTCTGTTTGGTGTTGCCATAGCAAAAGGCTGGGTAAGTTTTAAGAAAAAGAGGTCTGTTTGGGTTCATGGTTCTAATCCGAGTTCAGGCAGCCTCATCTGATCTGGTTCTGAGGAGGGCCCCATGCTGTCTCAGATCCTGGCAGAGCAGTGAGAAGGGAGAACCTACTGGGTCAGGGGAGGGGACCAGTTTACTCAGTCCACTAATGAGGACACTGACCCCACGGCCTCCTCACTGGCAAGGGTTGCACCTCTGCACTAGAGCATTCAACTTCATCAGGGTTTTATTCAAGCCATGGTGGTGCCATTGTGCTTTCATGTCTGAGCTCTGTTCGTTGTTGGTTTTAATTTGCAATTAATAGATGATCTTGAACATCTTTCCATGTATCTACTGGCTGCTTCTGTATGTCCTTTGGAGATGTGTTTACGTCTTTCCCCCTTTTCCTTTTTGTGGGACTCTGGTGCTGGCAATCAGACCAGACCCAGTGGCTTTCTGTTGCTGGGTAAACTCAGTACCCACCTCCCCCCAGTGTGCATTACTCTGCTTTCTTATTTGGTTGTTTTTATTTTCTTACTGTTTTACCTGTTCTGGGAACCAGTGCTAGGCAGTGGTCAGTGGCAGTGGCCCTTTGTATCGAACCTCTTTTCCTTGTCTATTTTTAAAAGTGTTTCTCTCCCCCACCTCTCTGTGTGTATGTGAGGTGTATGTATGTGGTGTGTGTGTATGCATACGTGTGTGTGTTTGTGTGTGTGTGTGTGTGTGCAGGTGGACACAGCTGCATGTGAAGGTCGGAGGAGGGAATAGAGTGTCCTGCTTTATCATTTCTGCCCTATTCCCTTGAGATAGTCTCACTAAACCTGGAAATAGACTGGCAGCCAATGAACTTCAGTGATCCTCCTGTCTGCTGCCCACAGCACTGCGATTCTAAGCCACACACAGATTTTTATGTAGGTGCTTTGGATGTCAATTCAGGTTCTCATGCTTGTGTAGTAAGCACTCCTACCATGAGCCATCTCCCCAGCACCCCGCAATGGTTTTGAATGACTATTTTATAGATGTTTTTAGTTTTTAAAGTAAATGAAAGCCCAATTGTTTTTTCTTTCTTTCTTTCTTTCTTTCTTTCTTTCTTTCTTTCTTTCTTTCTTTCTTTCTTTCTTGTGGTCACAGTGTTTTGTGCACTGTGTATTATGTTTCTGCAAGGGACACTATGCATTGTGCCTACTTTGGAGAGTGTGTGGGCTCAGTGCTCAGCAATCTGACAGTTTGCTCTGGTATCTATATAAGCGGCTGCAGCGGTTCAGATATCCAATTTGTTGGCAGCTACAGTGCCTTATAACAGTTGAGTCTAATATTAGTTGAACTGTTCTATTTTAAGGGTAGACTGAAATTAGCAGTCCATGTCCTATGAAACATGAATGTTCATCTCTTGAGATACCGAATTACTGCTCTGAAAATGTAATCAGAAGTACTTATACAGAAGAGAGCTTGCTTGAGTTTTTTTGGAATGTTTTTGGTTTTGTGTCTAGATAATAGCCTGAATGTTTGTGTGTGTGTGTGTAAATATGTATACACAGATAGACACAGAGTCATAAGAATGCAGAGTTTTATGGTCTTACCCCTTACAGTTGATAATGTTTTCAGTCAATGATCATGTTTGATTTTTTTAAAAGATTTATTTATTTATTTTTATTATGTATACAACCTTCTGCCTCCATGTATGCCTGTCTTCCAGAAGAGGGCGCCAGATCTTGTTAGAGATGGTTGTGAGCCACCATGTGGTTGCTGGGAATTGAACTCAGGACCTCTGGAAGAGCAGCCTGTGCTCTTAACCACTGAGCCATCTCTCCAGCCCTGATTTTTTTTTTTTAAGATCTGAGTTGAGATAGAGGAAATTTATGATAGTTTTCCTGTAACATGTTTGGGTTGAACCTCAGTCCTTAAAGTATTTATCAGCACTGGAACTGCTAGGAAAAAGATGAGCAATTAAAGCAGTGTCTGAGTGTTGACTTTGTGGTCTCTGTGGTAACACACGACAAGGGAACTATGTAAGTAGCACATGAAAAGCTTGAGTGGAGGCTACAGTTTTCTTTCCCTCACTTATATTTTTATTACTTCCATTACTTTTGTAGGCATGCGTATATTATTTTGTATGGTCATGGATCACTGCATGAGTACTCTAAAGGTCAGAGGACACCTTGTGGGAGTTGGTTCTCTCCTTTTATCATGTGGGTTCTGGGTTGAGCTTGGGTTCTCAGACGTGGCAGCAGGTGCCCTTTCCCCCTGGGTCATCTTGCTGGCCCTTGGATTTAATTTTCCATGCTGTATGATCTTTAAGTGAGGGCTTATGCTTATGAATGCTTTTCACAGTATTTGAACGCCATGCAGATACTTTTTGACCCTTATACTTTTTCTTTGAATGTTTTTGGTGGGTGTAAAGCAGGATTGGAAGAGTCTAAATTGTCCGGGATGTGGTTCCCCTGCCTGTATAAATCCCAATACTCCAGAGGTTGATCCTGAGTTTGAGTCTAGCCTGGGCTATATGGTGGTGAGACCCTGTCTCAAAAGAAAAAGAAAGTTACAAGAACCCAAATACATGGATTATGTAAATATTTCATAGAAGAATACGCACATGCCTAAATCCCAATCTCTTCCAGCGTAGAAGGCTGCATGGAAACGGAAGTGTGCGCTCAGGCAGAAGGAGAATGACGCGGTAAATGTGGTGACCTCATAATTAGCCTTCCCCTGAAAACATCCAGTGAGCGCTGCTTCCAGCTTTTCTCCTAATTCTAGTCAGGAGCTAATTGATTATATGCTTCATGTGGACAAATTAGCATATAATAGAACCCCTTCTCTAGTGCATTTTGCTTTATACTTGATATTTCCGTAGAAAGCCCGGGGAGACACAAAACACTTGGAGCAGGGACAAGAGCTGCTCACCAAGATGGAGCCTGCAGATAATTCTGGTACTTAAGTTATTAAGCTTGGAGGCTGTGCCAGGGAAGCGGAGCCCAGAGAAGGGGCTCACAGGGCAGGGGCCTCTTAACAGAGCTGAGTTTGGGGAGAAAGGAAGGGTCCAGGTGTACATGGGAGGGACCTGAGAATCTTAGGGTTCCATGGTGGAGCTGACCTTTGAAGGAAGGTGGGCAGGGGAGGCTTTGTGTTGCCTGTGCAAGGGGCTATTGTGGGCACAGAAGTTTTTTTCTCATTTAATTTGGACAGAATGATGCTACACTTCTCTCCTCCATTGTCGGAAAATAATGTCCTGGTGTTTTTGTATATATTTCTATAAAGGCAGGAAGATGTTGCTTGTCAGCCATTATTAAGCCAAAAATGTTATGCTCCGTTTTAGAGGATGCTCTTGTGCCCCAAATACAGGAGCAGACCTGAGGGTTTAGTAACAAGAAGTAGCTGTTGGCCATGGCACAGCAAACAGGTAAAGATGGCACGAGGCATTTTCAGCATGGATTTGTCAGTCTGAAGTAGTGGTCGTTGTAGCAATAGCGTCTTCTGTACCTGCTATGCCACTGTGAGTATGGTGCAGCCGAATCCTGACAGTACCTCCTTGGTGCATGCGCCTAAGTTTCATAGCCGAGGGACTTGGGCTCCTGTCACATGTACTGGTTGAGTGGCTAGCTGGGGACTGGGGTTCTGCTGCACGGTCATTTTCTTCCTCTAAATAACCATGGCCCGTCCTTATCGACACTCAAAGCTGTTATTCTGTTACTAGTATAGATTGTAAGTAGTGTAGGCTGGATAGCCTCGGTTTAAACAAATGGCATTTGAATGTTCTGGAGTTGTTGCTAGAGGCCCATGTTTAAGAAGAAATGCAGCTTACTTTTTGTTTAATGGGATTTTGGGTTCTGAAATCTATATACTTAAATGTGCGGGTAAGAGCTGCTGTTCTCCGTGTGTGTGTGTGTGTGTGTGTGTGTGTGTGTGTGTGCTGTGAGAGCTGCTGTTCTCCGTATGTGTGTGTGTGTGTGTGGTGAGAGCTGCTGTTCTCCGTGTTTGTGTGTGGTGTGTGTGTGTTGAGAGCTACTGTTCTCCGTGTGTGTATGTTTGTGTGTGTGCGGTGAGAGCTGCTGTTCTCCATGTTTGTGTGTGTGTATGTGTGTGCACTGAGAGCTGCTGTTCTCCGTGTGTGTGTGTTTGTGTTGAGAGCTACTGTTCTCCGTGTTTGTGTGTGTGTGTGGGGGTGTGAGACAGCGCTGAGGTTCAGCGTCCATTGGATGCTGATGTGGCTAATGCGCCATTGGCGACAAGTTGCAAGCAGCAGGCGTATCCGTGTTTTGGAGCTCTAAGCAGTAGATTGTATTCAGTATAAATAGAAATTATGCCATGTGTTTAAAAATACTCCCACTTTGCAAGGCCGAGTGGTAGTTTGTCTGTAGTTCTCTGATGGAATGGCTGTTCCATTCCACCTGAGCTCTAAGAGCCAGGCTTCAGGAGGCGTGTCCAGGCCAATGGCCACTCCCATTATGTCATTCTTCCCAGTAGCTTGCTTTCTGAGGACCCGCTATAGTCTGGATGCTTCCCATCTGCTCTGGATCAGGACAGACAGAGACTGTTGGAGAGGAATATGATAATCTCTGGCCTGAGCTCTTTAACGCTGCAGAGAGCAGGACTGGCGGGGAGGGGTGACGATCTGGGCTCGTGCTCACCGCAGATAACCTGTGTTGTGTGTGCATGTATGTGGAGCATGAAGATGGGAAGCCAGCACAGAGGGGGTGGGGAGCTCATCTCTTGCTGATTCTGGGGTAGTTGGGAGGCAGATCTTGAAAGGTTCATGATAGCTCCCCTTTATTTTTATTATGTTCATATGTGTGCCTGTATTTGGATTTGTGCACATGCATGCAGTACCCACAGTGTCCAGAGGAATGGGATCCCCAGAGCTCTGTGTTCAACGAGAAACCCCAGATAAAAATGAGGTGGAAATCTGGAGTTCCAAGCAGGCGACTGGGAGCTGCCCCAGTAGGTGCTGGGAACCGAACTTGGGTTCCCAGGAAGAGCAGGACGCTCTCACGACCACTGATTATGTCCCCAGCCCCTATAACTGAACTGTAAGGGTAGTTTACAGCTTACAGTCAATTTCCACATCTGAGTCCGTTGGCGTGTTAGAGGCAACTGGCAAATTTTTGACAGTAGGAGGTTTTAGGGAAAAACTTAACAGAATTTGAGGAAAAAATGGAAACAGTAGTTTTCAAGCGTTACTAAGCACTTATAGCTAGGAACAGCACAACGTCTCTAACTCCAGGGCTGAGGGAGTGGAAACAGGCAGACTCTAGAGCTCTGGGTTCAGTGAGAAGCCCTACCTCAAAAGAATAGAGACCGAGGGTGACACCCGACATCAGCCTGCGCACACTCGCTAATTACACCACAAGACTCTCAGGAAGGAGTCTGCTGGCAGCTCGCAGTATATCATGTGTGTATAAATGATAATTCTGTTGAGCTTTCTATTTGACTTGCAGTGGTGTTTATATTTATCCCATAAGTAATAGATACTTGTTTTAAAATGTCAAATATAGAGATTAAAAAATACTCTCTTTCTCGAATTACCCACTCTTAATAGTTGGGTGCTGAGGGTCTGAGCTCAGACTCTCATGCTGGCACAGCAAGCACTTGAGCAACCGAGGTGTGTCTCTCACCCTCGTTCATGTGATCCTGACAGGTACAGTTTGTAAGCAGGATGTGGGGGATAAGTGACAGCGACTGACTAGGCCACCAGGCACCGTCATCGACAGTTTACCGTCCTACAGCTTGTGCGGCTGATTACAGTTGAGGCGGTTGTCAGTGGCCTCAGCTATTATCATCAGGCTCGGACTTAGTGACATGCTCCCTGGCTCTTTTTGAGGTCGTCCAGGATGCTGAGATGATGCTGACGTGAGCGAAACAGACAAATGTCATGTTGGTTTCTAAGATATTCCATCTTTCCAATGCTTGGTTACTTTTTGCTTATTCAACTTTATTTTTTTTTCATTTATATATTTAAAAATTATATAAGCTATTTTCGGAGCACTGTGGAAGCCCCAGAGATGGACGAAGCTGATGTTGCTTTTCCGTAGGAGATCTCATGAGGTTTGTTGGGGACCCCTGCTAGATGAATACTGGGACAGTAGCAGGGCTGAACAAACGAGTGGAAAAAACAAAAACAAACTCTGAGAGTAACTTTCTGTGACCGTTGACACTAGCAAGGCCAGTGTGTCTGTGCCCATATCTTGCTTCCTGAAGCTTTTCACCCTCACGAGAAGGAATGAAGGATTTTAGAAGATCTATGTTTCTTTGAGTAAAAATGAACCTCGGAGTTAAAAGGAAGGTACCAGATTTAAGAGATGATGTAGAGATATAAAAGGGAGATGAGAAAGCTCATTCTGCATTTAAAAGTTGTGTTATGAAGTAGAGGATGGAATACTTTTGAATTTTGAGAAACCATAGGAAATATGTAAATCATTTAAATATATCCACTGCTCTCGTGATCCTTTGCATGTGATAAATGTCTAACGTACATATTTGAAAAGGTGAGTAAGTGAATTTCTTCTAGTGAGGGTTTCCTAACTGGCTGCCTTTAAATGCAGTAACTAACCTGTCAGCTGTGAAGCTGCCAACTTCAGATGTGCAGCAGCTTCTAGAACGTGTAAGGAGTATATAGATTACTTCACTTTGGGCATAAATTTTGCATATAAGTTTTGTGCTACTTTGTGGCACATAGTTTTATCATATAGGATGATAAATAAAATGAACATTGCCACAGTGGATGACAAGTGAAATCAGGAGGAGATAGATTTGATTTAGATAGAAATAACATAATGCCGGAAACGCAGAAAACTTTCTGAGTAGCAGCTCTGAGTGGGTGTGTACCCTTAGACAACAGCCAAGGCCATAGACAAGCTGGCTCAGACATTTTGCATGTTTGTTGGCAATGCAGAGAATCCTGTTACCTGGCAGTGTTGTGTAGAAGTCTTTTAGCACTGTCAAGCACTTGCCAGTATCTCTAGCTCCTTTAATCGCAGGTGGTCTGATACTGTGTTGCTGGGGCCACACAGACGCAGCAGCCTCAGGTAACTGATGTTTCATGCCCTCTTTCATCCACGGTAATGATAACAGGGTCTGAGAAATTGCTGCTGCTGGGAGCTTTCCCCTTTTCCTTGAGGGCGCTTGCCTGTGACTGCAAGGTGAGTCTCTCACTGCCTGCGGTTTGTGCCAACTCCTCACACATGGAAGATGTAACTCCTCTCTCAAGTCTTTGGCGTTGGCTCTTGTGCAGTTTGTTTTGTTTTCTGTCTGGCACATTCAGGTTGTTTTAACCCTCTCAGATGAACTGTCTTTGTCGCCTGAAGGAGACTACCATCACCCATGTCCTTACCCCATGTTTCCTATGAACTATAGCTTGGAAACTCCCCAGTGATGAGTCAGCTTGGGGTAATAGCAGGGCAAGCTTGCCTGTTTCCCTTTTCTCAGAGATCATCTGTGCTTTCTCTTGTCCACTGTCCAAAATTTGTGATCACATGTATGTTATCTGTATTCATAGTTATTTAAAGAACAATCAGCCTTGTACCTGCTGCCTTGTTTTGCCCATAATAGAAGCCCCTTTTCTTCTTAAAAAGCCAACAGGCACACACACATAAAATCACGATTTTCTTTATTGTGTTGTTGTTTGTTTGTTATTTGAGACAGGGTCTCTCTGTGTGTAGCCCTGGCTATCTTGGAACTCACTATGTAGATCAGGCTGGCCTCAACCTCAGAGATCCACTTGCTTCTACCTCTCTAGATTAAAAGTTTGCGCCACCACACCTAGCAGATATTCTTTTATTAATAGATGGGATATATAAATGTTGATTTGATCTCGGAGCCCTCAGTATATAATTTATCTCACTGCTCTTTCAGCTCAGTCGAAGCTCTGAACTGATCTTGCCAAAGACACAGAAAGGGTGTGCACATTCACCTTGGCATTAGGTCAGGAGATATGACTGATTTTAATATTTCTATCTGTGTGATCATTAAATTTGGGTCAGTTTAATAAGAACTCACTATTATCACAGTAGGGCGGGCAGAGCAGTGGTTCTTACTGTGGTGACTGGCAGCATATTTGTTTGAGTTGTTTGAGTTGTGGCGGAGCCAGTCATGGGATGATGTATTTTAGCACCTGCGTTCTTGAGTCTGAAAGTGACGCTCCTGGCACTTGTTGGTATCAAAGTTGTAACCGTAGCCCAGGTGTTTTCATCTCTAGGTGGTGCCTTTAATACTTAATTGTGCTTCCCTCCGCCCTTGCCCTCCTGAAGTGCCCAGGCATTGTACTGTCTATCTCCCTGGTTCTGAATAAATCCAGTAAGTCCTGAATGTGCAGCCAACCCATTCCATTCAAGCTTCATTCTGAGTATAGAAATGTTGTCACGTCACCCTTCACGTTGTGAACTGAAGCACTCATTTGTCTGGTCACTTTGAACACATTCCTCACGCATGCGTTATACCAGGTCCCGACAGGACATGCAGCAAGCAAGCAAGCAAGGAAGGCAGTTGGCTGTTTGAAAGTTAGTCTTGTATTTCAGCTGAAGTAACTATAGGACTATTTGATACTGACGTGGGTTAAGAAATGTCAAAAGGTCCAAACAATTTGGAGAGGTATGTGACTATATCTAATGACAGTTTGGCACTCACTGATATTTTATTTATTAAGGTTACCTTCATATTGATCCCTGGCTGATAGGCCTTGTTATTTATAAGGAATACCAAATGTCTCAGACTTTGGTGGTAAAAAATAGGCAAAGCCATTTTCTGGTGCAGTTATTGCCAAAGTTCTGTGGTCCTTTAGGGACATGGCTTTGAAATGAAATCTGAGATTAGCTGGGCATGGGGGTGTAGGCCTGTAATCCTAGTACTCGGAAGTCCAAGGCAGGAGGAGCCAGAGTCTGGCTGGCCCACACCAACTGTCTCAAAACAAAACAACACAGGAGTAAAAGAAACTTCTAGTTGTCAGTCAACATAACTAACATGTGGCTTTGTTCTCACCTCCACCAACTTTTCCTTTTTGAAAAAGAGAGAAATTTAAAAAAAGCAATAGAGTATTTTATTATAATATTCACTTTGATAGGCAGGGTTTTGTTGGTGAATATGTGGTAGCCATTTCTTCACGGAAAAATCGTCTCGATGTATGGCCTTGGTTCATTTCCATCATGTGAATGTTTTTACTATGGCCAATATCAGGCAGCTCAGTGATGCTCCCAGCTAAGATAGGGTACTGCCATGGAGTGTTTTAGCATACAGATAGGACAGATCGATGCCACCTCCACAGAGGTGACAGGTAGTAAAACAATTAGGTGAGTTGGCACTTGTATCATTGTTTCTGATTTGGCTCATTAAGTGTAGGTCTGTATTCTTTGGCTTTGAATGATGTCTGTGTTTAACAAGGGCTGACACGGTTCTGGTAGTTTGGCAAGCCTCTGGAGTTGTTAGGAGCTCGCTCTAGTATAGCACTGTAAATACATGCGCTTGTTGCACATGCGCCTGGTGGACACGCACTACCTGCTGGACTTAGTGTGAGTGCTATTTGTGGATTATGTCTTCCTCCAAGTGGTATTTGAAGCAGCGCTTAAAGCCTCCTTATCCTCGTTTCGCACTTGATAAACTGAGTTACATCAACATTTGAATCCTTGCCCAAGGTCCTAGTTAAGAATTGAGAGCTGAGATCCAAAACAAGGCTCTCTAGGGCCAGTAAACTTTAAATTCATTGTTTGTTTTTTGATGCAAGGGTTTACTTTTAGCCTAGTCTGCCTGGAACCCACTATTTAGCTCAGTCTGGTCCCAAACTCGCCATCCTCCTGTTTCCGCCTTGTAGGTGCTGGGGCTTTAGTTTTTAATGTCATGCCTGGCTTGACCCTGTGCTCTTAATCACCTGGCCACCCTACTGTCATGTGCTCGGAGTATGAGACAGTAGCAGCTGTGGCAGACGGAGGCAAAGGATCAGTAGATCTTTTAGACTCATTTTGTGACTTGTTCCAGTTTTAACTTCATAGAATGTTTGCCAGTGTCTTCAGTCTAGGAAATGTTTACTTACATCTGTAAGGATAGTGATTCTGTCTTCAGTGAAAAACAGACCGGGGACTTCAATAGGCGGTTCATAAGAGAAGAACTGACAATGGCCTGTGAGCACCGAAGGCAAGGACAGTGTTCAGTTTGTTCATTCGGACCTTAACCAAACCCTCGCAGAAGGCCCAGCACACAGCAGGGATCCCTGAACACGACCCCAGTGCCTACGACTTAGTACACACTTAGCAAGAACTGTGTAAAGAGTTCTTTCTTAGATCATTTTCTAATGTAGCTTTTAAAGAATTGACTATAAAAAATTTTGGTAGCTTGTGTTGTTAGAGATACTTTATTAAAACCATCCTAAGTTCAAAGAAGAATGAAGGTGTCTGATTGCTTTCTTCCTTACTTATAATCCAGTATATGCTGTTTTAAACAATTCACTAAGTAAAATTGGTGTTTGTAAACAGGAAGCTAAGAGAGCTATGAAAATTTCTGTGTATGGTCGAGAGCTCTTAAGTCGCAAGTAGTGACAGTGTCCTGAGCTGTTCACTACCACCCTCCTTGAGTAGCAGTGTCTCCCAGAGTCCGGCCTGGCTTGCCATCTCCTCCTCTCCCCTATAGACGTTGTTTCAGTCTCTTAGAACTTCCATGTGCTTTGGATGGGTCTTGTGAATGACATGGATGCAGGGGTCTCTGCGACCACTACAGCCAGCAGAGTAACTAACTGTTCGGGAGGCAAGGAAATAGTTTAGCTCAGTAGCTAGTGCTGGTTCAAACTTGAGTCCGAGAAATTAGGCCTATTTAAGCAAAGCACGAATACATGTGACATCTTTGATAAAGATGGGTTCTGTAGATTGCCTATATTTACGCCTTCTGTAAAGATGGTTTCTCTAGATTGACAAGCTCATCATAAGGGTCTTGGGGAAGATCTGGTGTGGCTGAGACCACACTTAGAGCAAAGGTCACCAGTCTATTAGCCATATCCGTTTCTTAGCCTTTGAGTGGGTATCTTTCCCTTTGCAAGGACAAGCCTGTGTGTTTAACATTCCTGCTTCCCTTAGTGCTCATTGGTGAGCACAAGACTTCCATGCCTCCTACACCTGGAGAAACAGACCCAGCTGAGCAGTATTTCCTGTTCTGATACCTGAGTTAGGAGTCTGAGATACTCTACTTGACAATGGTGTGTCAGTCATGTTAATAGACTTGTCTCCTCTGGGTACAGAGAGTTAGGACCACTGTAGTGTTTCCTTCTGAAGAGGAAAAAGGCAGTGAGAGGGAAGGAGGGAAGGTAGCAATCTTTGATTAGCTGCTGACCAGCATCAGGTCCAGTATTGTGTACATGCTTTCTTATTGAACAGTTTGAGAAGAGGTTGGGAGAGTTGGTAGTGAACCTATAGAACTAGCCACACATAGTCACATTGCTGTCAGTAGTTATCTATAAGAGTGTTTCATATTTTTAGGATAAAGACCCCTTTCTGTGTAAAAGCATCCCAAAGAAAGCCAGAATATCAAGTTTTTCTGGTTTTGGCTGGAATTGCATTAGTGAATTCTGAGTTGGAGGAGGGTCAGCATGTCTGATTGACGGTGCAGTATGTCTTAAACTAGTCAAGGAGAATGAGTTGTCATTTTGTGCATGCATTTAATTTGAGAGATGACACACTTTTCAAACCGTGGTACCCACGAATACGGAATTGCCAGGCGTGTTTAATCCTAGAAAGAGAATGTGTGTTGCTGTTTCAAGACCTATAGTCTGTTGTGGAATATTGCTTTACATTGTGTGAAGATGTCTCACTGTGGTCGGTTTAATAAAGGGCTAAACGGCCAATAGCTGGGTGGGAGGTATAGCAGGAACTTCTGGGCAGAGAGAGAGATCTGGGAAGAAAGGTGGAGTTGGCAGCCAGACAGAGAGAAGGCAAGAGGGGGAGTAGAGAGGAAAGGCAACCGAGTCATATAAAAGAACATAGATTAAAACTATGGGTTAATGTAAGTTATTAAGAACTAGTTAGGAACAAGCCTAAGCTGTTGTGGAATAATCTTTTTGTATACTGTGAAGATGTGTCACTCTGTTGATTTAATAAAAAGCTGAATGGCCGATAGGCAGGGCTTTTAGGGCAGAGAGGACTCCGGGAAGAAAAAGACGGAGATGCAGCAGGATGGACACTACAGAGATGAGGTAATAAGGTCACAAGGCAGAAAGTAAATTAATAGAAATGGGTTAATTTAAGTTATAAGAGCTAGTTAGAAACAAACATAAGCGTCAGCTGAGCTTTCATAATTAATAGTAAAACTCCATGTCGTTTTTTTGTGAACTGGTAGCCCAAAGAAAAGCCTGACTACACTAATCTTCTGAGGACCTGTCACCTAAACTATGAAAATGCTGTGTTTTACCCAAGCTAATAGCACCATACTGAAATATGAATTTTTTTCTTCTATTCTTTTCATAAAAGCAGTATTTCTTTTAAAATCCACCCGTTTTCTCCAGAAGGAGATGCTATCGGCTTCCTCTGGCTGTGGCTACCATTCATCGTCCACGCAGTGACTGGAACAACACTGACTTATTAATCACATGGTTTAGAAGCAGGAGTCCACTATGCACTAAGGTGTCAGCAACAGTTCCTTTTTACATTACAGGTTGGTTTTCTAGTTTCGAGAAGTAACTCACTGTTTGGCTCATGGCCACATCTTCTCTCTGCCCCATTGTCAGACATTTGCTCATGGTACCCCTTTCCTTTCTTCTTATGAGGACCCTTGAGACTACTTCGGGCCCATCAGACTCCTCCAAGAGCCTCCACATTGCAAGGTCTTTAACTTGATTGCATTTGCAAAGACCTTTTTCCTATGTAAGTAACACATTTCAAGGTCATGTGTTTGTAAGAGTTAGATCTTAAGCAAACTTATTTTACCTCCCACAGAAAGTCAGAGATGTCTAGTAAAGCACCCCTTAGCCTAGTTCCTCGTGGTGGAGACCAGAGGTGTTATTTGAGCTCTTTCAAAAAATCACCATGGTTTCCTTTAGTCTGTAAACATCGACTTGACAAAATAGGACAAGTTTGACAGATCTGTATTTTGCTATTATGAATAAAGAAAGGGCGACAATATTCACAGGAGTAATGGTTTGAGATTTTGAGTGGAGGTTTTGTAGGAAAACAGCAAGGCTATGGAAAGAAGAAATACTTCCCCCGCAGTATTCCACAGGAGTTCAGAAATTGCTGCGCTGTAGATAGTTGTCCCCCACACATATAAAGAACATTGTTTTGTCCTTCTCAGGTAAGGTAAGATTAAACTTCGGGTGTGCGGGGATGGTGGTATGGTGTCGAAGGTAAGATTAAACTTTGTGTGTGTGGGTGGGTGAATCTCAGGTTCTTGAACAGTCTGTCCTGTTTTCTGAGATGACTTAAGTTGTGACGATGTCTTAGAACCATTTACGTTCTTGTTTATTCAAGGCGGTTAGAGCAGGGAAGCTCTATTCAGTGAAAACTTGATAGTCTTTGTTAGGGTTTTCAGCCAGTAGTTTTATATTCTCTTTGTGCTCTTCGTTTAGGGACCCATTTATCATTTCATTGGCCTAGTTGGTGAAAGGGATTAAAGCCACACTTCCTTCCATAGATTTTCTGCAGGTCAGGAGTCTGACACGCTCAGTAGGCTAGTCCTTCACAGAGTTTCTCAAGTCACCTTAGTACTTGGTTTTCAGAACAGTCTGAGGACAAGATTCTTGGAGTAAGAGAATTTTGAAAATTAAATGTGAACATTATTGCTAACAAGTCACACTTAGATGTGGTTAGAAGAGCCTAAGAAGCTTGTAAACACAAAAACAAAGGTTTATTGTTACAGGGGCTTTCTCCTACTTAGAATATGTTTATGAACGTAAGTTAAAGGAGACAGAGTGCTCTACCTGGGAATGCAAGGCCTGCCTGCGACCTGCCAGAACCTCACCCATACACGTGGAAGGGGTTCCTTCCTGGGGTTGTCCGTAGATAAGGCTTCTCAGTGAACCGACTGCCAGAGTGATTTCCAAACCATTTTGTTGCTATGTAGTTGAGCCGTAGTCTTAGGATCCATGAGGGGTGTAGATGTGTGGCTGTGTAGAGGGTCTCTGCTCACTCTTGAATCCACATGGCATGGCCGCAGCCTCCTCAGTATGCAGTGGGGACCGTTAGGGGAGCTGTGTAAAACAGGTATCTCTCTTCTCTGAAGGACTGTTGCACTGGTGTTGTTTTACAATGCGTGCATGAGCGCATGCGCTTTTCCTGAGCATTTTCTGTTCTTCGCCCTTCCTCAGTTCCTTAACAGCTCACTTCCTGCGACTCAGTGTTCACCTCATAATTTTTAATTGAATCCAGTTAAGTGGGGACTCAGAAGTGGAACCAGTCAGCTGACAGTTGTGAGTCTCACATAGCAGGATGGGACACAAAGGCCTTCTGTCAGGAAGCAGCGTGTATTTGTGCCAACACTGGCTTAGAGGATTCACATACAGAGATTGAACTTTACAGGGCATTGGCTCATATAGCCTTCCTTAGTTCCCCTTCAGTGTGGTCTGTGTACTTGGGTCATGACAGTCACATGTGCACACATGCATAGATTTCACACTGCCTTCCCTTTGTTCTGGGAGAGCCCTTGCCACAGCAGTTTGAGGGAGAAAGGACTGTGGTATCTGTGGGTCAAGCAGTGTTCCTTTTATGGGGTTTATTTTCCTACCCAAAGGTTTTCCCTTTGATTAAAACTCAGCACTGTACAAACATTCTCTTACAATCCCGAATCCTGTGGAAAGCCGAGAAAGACCAATGGAGTAAATTATGTTTTCTTAGTTTTTTCAGTCAGGAGATGACACCATAAATTTCAGTAAACTAATATTGTATGAATTAATCTTTATGTCCTAAAAGTCTGTTTACTCAGATGCCAGCAAGCACTTGTTAATAGACTAAGACAAATTTTATATGTCTTAGGAGTGCTTTTCATTCTATATACTTGTTACCATTTGAATCAGCTTTGAGCGATGAGGTAAGAAATCAGATAGTCACGGTGTTTTATAATCTGCTTTCAGTGTTACCTCACTTGCTCTATGGTGTCAGGCTCTGCATCACGACAGGGTGTGTGGGGGGGGGGTTTGGGTGGAGTGCTGGGGTAGGAGTCGTAGGGCTGTGAGTCTGGTACACTGTCTAGTTATGAGTCTCTGTGTTAGTTGCCGTCTACTGTAGGAAGCCCCTCTGATGAGGGCCGAGTGAGACACTCATCTGTGAATATAGCCGTATGGCAGTAGGCGTCATTCCATTCTGTCTCATCAGCAGCATAAGTAGTGTTAGGGTTTGTGCCAGGTGATAAGTAAGGGTTTATTTGGCTTTCTTCCACACACAACCGTCGAGTGTGACCAGCACCATTTGATGAAGATGCTGTCTCTTCTTCTCCAGTGTATTTTTTGACTACTTTGTCAAAAAGCGGAGCCCGTAGGTGTACAGACTTATGTTTGGCACTTCAGTTCCATTGATCATCGTGTCTTAATGCCGATGCCATATTGTTGTTTAATGTGTCCGTAGTTCAATTTAAAATTGTTTTAACTATCCTGTTTTTTGTTTTGTTAATGTTTGTTTGTTTATAGTTTTGTATTTTTATATGAGGTTGATTTTTAAAAAATTTCTGTGAAGAATTGTGTTGGAATTCAATGTGATTGCATTGAATCTGTAAATTACTTTTGGTAGAATGGTGGTTTTCACAATATTAATCCTACTGATCCATGATCATGGGAGGTCTTTTCTTCTGGTGTCTCTTTCAGTTTCTTATTTTTTTTTTATTATACTCATCTTTTACTTGCTTGATTAGAGTTATCCCAAGATATTTTATTTGTTTTGAGACTCCACTTCCCTGTCTTTCTCAGACAGGTTGTTGTTTGTACATAGGAAGGTACTGATTTTTGCTAGTTAATTTTGTATCCTGCTACTTTGCTGAAAGTGCTTAACAGCTATAGAAGTTTCCTGGTGGAGTTCTTAGGGTGTTTTCATTTTATAAAATCATATCATTTGCAAGTTAAGATACTTTGATTTCCTCCTTTTCTATTTCCCTTGATCTTAAGCTGTCTTATTCCTCTAGTTAAGACTGACAGTACTGTATTCAATAGGTATGGAGAGAGTAGACGTCCCTATTTTAGTGGAAATACTTTGAATTTCTCCCTGTTTCTGTTGTCTTGTTGGCTTGTTGTAAAATGCCCTTATTATGTTGAGGTATGTCCCTTGTTTCCCTAGTTGTCTCCAAGACTTTTGATCAAAGGCCTTTTCTGGATCTAATGAGGTGACCATATGGTTTTTGTCTTTCAGTCCGTGTATGTGGTATATTGACTTGATTTGTATAACATGGTAACAGTAGAAGTTGAAGGTTGCCAAAGTGAGGGCCACACACAGAGGCTAGTTTCAGAGTCCTCCTGATGGATATGAGTTCAGAGGCTCCAGGTACTTCGTCTCAGGAGCATGGCACTAGGGACCACTTCCAAAGTTCTGATGCTTATATCTTTTCATTGGGAGGTAGTTTTGGTAGTGGGGCTCACAGCTCAGGGCTGGTTCACTAGCTATCAGTGCCACCTTAACGTTAATTTATTAGTATATCAAGGCCTGAAGTTGCCTCTCATCCGAGCTACCTTGGGGCTGGTTTGGTAGCTATCAGAGCTTGCCTCTGAGGCCTCCTGCCTTGAGGCAGGCCCTACATTATTTCCAGTCTCATAAAATGTTTTTCAGGTTACACAAAATGGTTCCACTTAACGTTCTTAGCAGTTATTTGAGACTAATTTCACTTTTAAGCAAACAAAGAAAGCCAAGTTAAAATTAAGGTGTCTAAAGCTTAGCACTAGGTTGTGACTTGCTATAATGAAGACTTTTGACAGGTCAGTAGTGGGTTTTCACCAAGCAGATATATCTAGTAGTTCACATAAAATTCTTTTAATGGGCTCTACATTTCTTTCTTTCTTTTTTTTTTTTTTTAACAACTTTCTCTTTTTTACCTTTTTCATTATTCTTTTTTCCTCCTTTTTTGGTTTTCTTAACTGCAAGTGATGAGTAATATCCTGTGTATAGATGGATTTGTTTCATAGTTTCAAAATTAACTTTTACATTAATTGGACCTCATAGCAGCCCATTTCTTTAGCCTGTGCTGTAGAAAGCAAGAGTGCTGAGGGGTGCATTATTTTGTTTCTGTGGGAATGGTGTGCCCTTCATTTTCCTTCAGAAAAATGAGAGCCTGGATAAATGCAGCATGTAGTTCTGGTGCTCAGGGAGAAGATCTAGTTTTCCTCTGGGTTTTTCTGCCCTGTGTCAAGATGAGATCTTGTCATCCACCAGAGACTGCGAAACACTTTCCACCATTTTCTTTCCCTCTTGGTCTGCTGGGTCTGCTGACTTGACCTCAGCAGTGGAAATTGGGGCTTCCTGCTGGGTAGGGCCCTTTGTGAAAGGTCTTTCAGTCTGAAGGGGTCTGCCTCTTGTTTCCTTTTAAAAAGTGCATTTATTTTTGGCTAAACAGATTGGAATTTTCCTTGTAACATCCATCTTTCCCTGTGTATGTATGCTTTGATTGCATTCAACATTGTTGCTTTTTTCTATTATTTTTATTTTTATTTTATTTTGCTTTTTCGAGACAAGGTTTCTCTGTAGCTTTGGAGCCTATCCTGGAACTAGCTCTTATAAGACCAGGCTGCCCTAGAACTCACAGAGATCCACCTGCCTCTGCCTTCTGAGTGCTGGGACTAAAGGTGTGTGCCACTACCACCCAGCCTGTTGCTCTTTCCTATACCCGTCCTCTCCCCTCCCCCTTCCATATCCCTTTGGTACACAGAGACACAATTCTTATCTCAGACAGGTTAAGTGAGAGTTGATTCTAGAACCTGGTATGAGTGACATTGACCAAGGAACAAAGATTCTTATTACTCCAAATTCCATGTTCCAGCTTCGGAGGTGTTAGCTTATTGATGTTCTTATTGTAACAGAACAGAGGGACTCATAAACCAGAGCAAGTTTGAATCTGCTGCTCATGACGTCCGGTGGGCCAGGTTACAGCAACGTGGAGGAATTGCTGTTTCAGGTCTCAAGGACGCTGTCTCACAGCATTCTTAGGCTCCTAGTGGGCGGAAGCTAGTGGCCTGTGCATGCATTCTGAAAGGTTTTCACCTGTTAGTCACAAAGATGCTAGGTTATACACCGAGGTGGGCAAGAAAAGGCTATTAAGATTTCCAATGATAGCCCAAAGTAAATTAGAACCACATGCTGGGCCGACAACATTCCAACTTCTCTATAGTCATTGAAATTCTAATCGATTGTTCATTCTGATTAAATGCCACTTGGGGAGGAAAGGGATTATTTGGTGTTGTTTATTATAAGAACTCTGGGTTCACATACCTAATTGCCCCCTTTTTTTACTTCCATGACCTTGTATCCACCTTGTCCCCAAGCTCTCATCCTCCAGACCCTACATATGAGATTAAGCCTGTTTACTTGCCATTGTGAGACTGGCTTATTTTACTTAACACAATGGTCTTTCCATTCCCTCCATTATCATTTATGCAATATAATTTCAATTTTTTTGTGACTGAAGTAAGTTCCACTGTATATACCCCACATTCTTATGCATTCATTTGTCTATAGGCTGGTTCTATGTTTTGGCTATTGAAAGTCATGCTGCATTAAACATACATATGCAAATGTGTATAGATATAGAGTAAGCAGATTTAGACTCCTTAAAGTATATATAGCTGGGTCATATGCAAGGTCTATTTTTAAACTGTTTTGTAAGTCAGGCTAATTTATTTCTCTCCAGTAGTGTAGAAAGATCCTTCCTTGTATCACATCCTTGCCAGCATGTGTCCACGTGCTGGACCGACAACATTCCAACTTCTCTGTAGTCACTGAAATTCTAATCGATTGTTCATTCTGATCAAATGCCACTTGATGTTTTCTTTTTCTAAAAAGAAATGTTTT
>NW_026067903.1:8305017-8345400 GCF_014885135.2 Alexandromys fortis | reverse complement strand
TGTGTGTGTGCCTGCAAGTGTGTATGTGCATTATGAGCTTGCTCACGCATGTGGAATCCAGAAGAGGGTATCGGATCCCCAGGAATTGGAATTACAGGCATTTGTGAGCCCCCCTCTGTGTGTGCTGGGAACTAAACTTGGGTCCTTGGTGGGTGCTCTTGGCCACTGAGTCGCTCACTTCTCTCTCTAGCCCCTTGTTTCCTGATGATGACCATTTTGATGAGGTGACGTTTCAGAGTAATTGTATTGTCTAAAGATACTGAGTTACTTACTTAATTTTGCAGCCCTGAGGCTAGAATTGAGGGCCTTGGCCATGCTAGGCCAGTGTGCTCCATCAGAGTGATCTGCAGGCCTGTCATCAGGCAGGCATGCACATGTGCCTCCCCCTCACAACATCACACTTACCACCTGTTTAGTGATGACATGGTGTAGAAGGAGCAGAACCCACACAGTCAGAGTGTCTAGCAGTAGCCTGATGCTGTGCTTTCCTTTCTGTGACACACTGGTTGTTATTTATTAGCTTAGGATTTATTTTTGTGAAGGGATGGCGAGATGCTAATAAGCTGTGGCAAATAGCATGAGGTTGTTTACCGCTGTTATCATCGTCTTAATGTTATATATAAAATATTCATGCGTGCACCTTTAATCCCGGCCCTTGGGGAGCCAGAGACAGGTGGATCTCTGTGAGTTCGAGGCCAGCCTGGTCTACAAGGCAAGTTCCAGGACAGCCAGAGATCTACAGTGAAACCCTGTCTCAGAAACAAACAAACAAAAAAAATGTTCACAAGTTTTATAAGGAGGGAATAAAAAAGATCAGTTTCTTTTTTAAAGAGTTTATCTTTTTAGTAGTGTCAGTGTGTGTGATTATATGTGCATGTGAGTGCAGGTGCCCACAGAGGGCATTGGATCCTTGTGAGCTGTTGTCATGAGCTGTTGTGCATCATTCCCTATGGGTCCCGGAAAGGCAGCAGATGCCCCTTACAGCTGAGCCATCTCTCCAGCCCCATGGTTAGGTTATCAGAAGATAAAGAGATACAGACTCATGTACAAGGATGCCAGGACCAGTACCTGGATCTTCACTGATCCTGTTCTTCTGGATGGTGCTCCCTGTGGCTGACACAGTGGCCCAGATCTGGAGACTACAGCCACAGCTATCCTGAGACCAGGGATTTTACAGATTTTATAGAACTTTGACAGCCAGAGAGTCAAAGTTCCACCACTCTTCCTGAATAGGAGGAAAAGTACATCTTAGGCTAATTCCTGGGGAAATCTTTAGATCTCTTATTCTAAAACTGATATAATAGAACCCTGTGCCCTTGGAACTGGAATTATTGTATATTATCTATCTAAAGAGAGGTATGTGATTACCCCAGAGACCTTCTTTACCTTATTAGTAGTAGGGTCAGCGGTCAGAGTAACTAAAGAGTGCGGTGCCTCTGTTGGAGAATATGTTGATGACCTCAGTAAGCACAAAAGTTCTCTGTACTCAACTAGAAGTAAAGCAGGGGGCATCAAATAAATCCAGGCAGAGACTGAATTGTGGGAATTACTGCAGACTCAAAGTCAAAAGCGCCACCACCTTTTGATGTTCAGAGGAATAATACTGCCATGGTTTCAGAGGCCACTTATTTGAATGGCTGCATAGTTTCTATAAGGAGGCAGTGAATTGCCTGGAATATCACGTTTATGCAGGTTATGATGCTTTAAAAGAAGGGAGAAGACACTGTGAGCTGGGTAAAGAAGCATGTCTGTGCATAGAATGGGCAACACTCTGCAGAATGGGCAACACTCTGCAGAATGGGCAACAGAGACAGCTGCTCCCAAAGAAGGCTCAAGTGTAGCTTTGTGTGTAGACACATGTATCTCAGTTGGGACAGCCAGAAATACTTAACTAAATGGAAACTAGTCTGTGTGACAAAGTCACCCTGTTTTGCTGTCTCTTGAGAATACAGTGTGCCGTTCTAAGATGTTCCAGGTTCATTTAGTGAATGAAAGCTGTTGGTCAGTCAGGTGTTTCTGATCCATACTCCGCATTCAGAGTGTCTTGGTGGTACTTCTGAAATGCAGTTTGCAACAACTTGCTATCTGATGTATTCGTGGCTTTTCCGTTCTATGACAGACACCATAGGCAAGGGATTTTACAAAAGTTTTTACTCTGGCTTCTGGTTCCAGCAGCTGAGTTTATAACAGTGTTGGGAGGCGTGACAGCAGGTGACTGGAATGTGAGGCTGAGAGATCACATCTTCAACAGCAAGCAGGAAGCAGGGCAAAGGAATTAGAACCCTCAAGCCCCTGGTGACAAACTTCTTCCAGCAAGGCTGCATCTCCCCATAATCTGACACAACAGGACCACCAACGAGGGGCCAGATATTCAGATTCTTGAGTGATGGGGGACATTTCTTACTCAAACCATCATACCTGATGGAGATTATGAAGTTGTAGCAACAAAGTCAAAGTTAAAGCAGATTTGGTATCTTTTTCTGTAAAACAGAAAACCAAACAAACGTTTTACCTGTAATTGGATAAGAACACCCCTTATAGCCAGCGTGGTTTCTGACTAGATGAGTTATGAGTAAGTGGCATTAGAGTCTCGGTGTATTATTAACCAACTGTCACAGTATCTGGCAGGCTGGTGTCATGTTAGGCCTAAATATGATATCACACCTAAAATGTGCTGTTTGGCTCGTTACTGAAAGTACAGGTTGTCCTTGTATTTGCTATATCCTAACACAAGCGCCACTGCACAGCAGAAGCACAGGAAAGTGAAGTAATTATTATTAAGTTAAAATGATATATATATATTTTAAAGTCAGGCAGTGGTGGCGCAGGCCTTTAATCAAAGCATTCAGGAAGCAGATGCAGGCGGATCTCTGTGATTTCAAGGTTAGCCTGGTCTCAGACTGAGTTCCAGGATAGCCAAAGATACACAACGAAACCCTGTCTCAAGAAACAAACGATAATAACATAAAAATCCTCATTCCTAATTGTTGGTATGTCAAAATTAGAGTATTTTATATTTAAAATGAAGCAGAAAGATTTTTTTAAAAATCATAATGTGATTCAGAATCCCAAACATATCTCTTCCTGTCTTTGTTCACTTTAGGAGACAATTGGCTTTCTTAAATCTCTGGCTGCAGTCTATTAGTGGAAGCATTTACTGTGATTATGGTTATCATGTATTTACGTGGAAGGTGGGGTCTTAAATTTTTTGGTGACACCCAACAACCAACTTTAAAGTATTTTAATTGCACTTCTTTCTTTGAAGTGAGCTATAACGGATGGCAGATTGAAGGCTCCAGGGTCTGAGGTTTGCCATGTCTTCCTGCACACTCATCATAACGCTTCTGATACTGCAACACTCATTTACAACATTTAGCATATGCCACCACCCGCATAGCTGGCTTGTGGGCTGGGATCCTTTGGTGCCATTGACTATTCCTTTTCAGACTCTGGCTAGCACCCACTGTCTGACGGGAAAAGATGTTGAGAACCTGAGATCTGGTAGCTTCATGCTGGGAGGGGCAGCCAAGATTTGCTCCCTGGTGGCAACTCCATTCCTTAAATAATTTGTGACGGATGAGGCTGAATTGGAGTTGGAGAAAGAAGGAATTTGGGGTGGGGCAGTATGTGGAGCCTTGGGGGGAGAACACAGACAAATCACAGGACAAAAGATTGTGAGTCAGAATTGGCTGGGGAGCTGTGCCACCCCCACCCCTCCAGCCCCCTTACCCTCAACCCTCACCCCCAGCAGCCGGGTTAGGATTGGGGGGGGGGTCGTTGTCCTCACACAGGCTTCCCTTTCAGCTCTTGCTTCAGCTGCAGATGCTGAGTGACTATCACAGGCCACTCTGGATCAGGGCTGAGGGGCAGGGCTGTGGGTGGTTGACAGCTGTGCATCGCCACAGGAGCCACATCAGACAGTCTGCATCCATCATCGAGTCACGCCTCCTGTGACGGAGCTGCTCGCTAACCAGTGTTCAGAAATGACGGAAATCCTCATCAGTGACTAAGAATGCGGGCTCCCAGCAGGTGGTGGAGGGTGCTGGCCAGTGCTATTGTTAGACTGTGCTCCCTCTGCTGATTGTAGAAGTATCAGTAGCTCATTCGCTGGAAACTCTCAGTTGAAGCTTTTTTAGAAAATAAATTATAGAGTAGTTATCACTGGTTATGAGCATCCAGCTTTAATTTGAATAGCGATGAATACATTTCATGTTGGTTATCATCCATTTCTTCATTGAAAAGTTGATGAAACATACATATATATAATACTTTTAATTCAGGAAGTGATTAAAAATTAATTGAATGCACATCTTTATTTTCCTTCTCTGTGAATTTTTTTGTTCATAAAATTTGAAGACATGATGTGATTTTTTTCCACCATTAGTTCAATTCAAACCATGCTTCCGAATGGTTCAGTCTTTATACTGAAGCACGTAGTAAGGCAAATATTATTCCAACAGAGCCCCCTAAATGATTTCTATCTTTGAAGTCAATGTGAAGTCTCGGTTGACTTTTTTTTTCCCCTTAAAGTATAGTACTGGTTTTCCAAATGAAATTGAATAGTTATGAGACTTTGGTGGGATTTGTACGGGTGGCCCAAGAGTTGCAGCACCATCATTCAGCTAAAGTCATGGTAGCCCAAGATCTGCTGATTTGCTTTGTAGACATACCTCCCTTAGAGAGACGGACCCTGATGTCGCAAATTCTGAGGACCGATGTGTTAGCCATGCTGTTGCTTCATTCACACATAGGGAAAAGAATGCTCTCGCTGAATAGCCTGGAAGGTCCTGCTACAGCTCCAACCCTGTCCGAGAAGCCGTTTTGTGCATGGTAGCAAGAGTTGCCGAGGTCTGTTCGAAGAACAAAGTGGCTCATGTCTCAGAGTTTTTGCTTAACTTGATTATAAAGAAGATATTTACCTACATTTTCCTCTAGAGGTTTTTATTTCAGGACTGTAAACCATTTTACTTTAATTTTTGTCTGTGATGTTAGGTTCCTATGTTAGTTGAGTAGTTGTGACTGAAAAGGCTGGTCTTTCCCCTTGGTAACTTTGTTTTGGATCTTCCAGTCACAGGCTTGTAGTCCGGTCTGTCAGGATTCTGCTTTGTTCCCTTGACCCATGCAGCTAGTTTTATATTATTACCATTTGGATGATTATAGCTTCGAATGCTGAAGTCAGAAGTCAGATAACGTGAGCCCTCCTGCTCTTTTTAGAAATGGCTTGGACAGTTCTAGTTTTAAATTTTTCTATGTACTTTTTAAAATTAGCCTATCAGTTTATACAAGCTTTAGGTGTTGTTTTGGTGGTGACTATATTAAGGCCATAAATCATTTGGGGAAAAGTCACATGTTTATGATTAAGTCTTCTGATCTATGATCTGTTTTTTTTTTTTTTTATTTAGGTCTCCTTTAATTTCTCACTGCACTCTTTGTAGATATGTTATTATCTAGGACACAGCCTTGGACTCTGATCTGGGTTTATATCATGACTTTGCTTCTCTCTGAATGAACGTGGGCATGTTAATTTCGAGTCCATGTGTTGCAGTTTTCTCATCATCAAATAGGGATTATACCTCATTGGTTGCATGTGAGGGGTATGCAGTAATGTATGTAAAGGCCCATACTGTGTCTGGAAGAAAGTATTGTGCACAATGGCAGTCACTGTCCTTGCCATGGCTGTTATCATCATCGTCAGCCATCTTCAGCCCTCAGTAATGACAGCCTGCTGTTTCTACTGCCAAGTACATATTCCTGTCTGGCCAGCCACATGGGTTACAACAGCTGCACAGGGCCGCCTTTCTGGTCAGCCTGGTGGAGAAATACCCAACTCTTGATGTCTGTGCCTTTTGCTCTCCTCTGTCGGAACGACTTCCAGCTGTACTGTTGAGACAGATCCCCTCTGGGATGCACTAAAGCATTGGTTGGGGAGCCACTGCTCTCCTTCCTGCTCAGGCTGTCTTCTGGGTGTCCAGTCTTGCTTCCTCCTGCTGGCAGGGTGTTCTGAGTGCTGGTTGTTGATTGGACATTAACAAGCTATATAGGGCCGTGTGTTTTAAATACTTATACAGGACATGGTTCTTAAACTGAGTAGCATTTTTGTTTTAAAATTCTGTAAGGATGCAGTATGGAAAGAATTTCTGCTATTGCTTAAATCTGCGTGTGTTCCTGCTGTTAGCCCCAGTCTTAGGAATTCAGAAAGTCCAGAGTTTTGAAATCGCAGCCTTTGCTCTCCCTGGTGGCCCCATTTTGCTGTTCAGAGTGTCCCTCTAGGGGTCTGCAAGGAAATGCCAAATGGCTTCTATGGAAGGATTTGGGTCCCCTCTGTCTTCATGGTGGCTGTACTTTTCTATAGTTGTGGTTTGGCTTCAGAAGGAGTATTCTCCACTTGGCACTAAACATTATTCTCTTTTCTGAATCATCAGTCATTGCACTTTATATTCAGCTTTGGGTTTAGAGCAGACATGCAGCTTCCTACAGCATGTGCCCCATCTGCCTATCGGTTTCCTTGTATTTGACTTGAGAATGACACCCTAGAACAGTGCCTCGATGTAGCATAAATAATAAAAGCCCAGAGACCCATATTGGGGCTTAAACTGAAGATCAAAAAAGCAAAGCAGCCAACCACTAGAGAGACCTTTCACCTCTACCAAATCTTCAGACCCAAAAAGGCGAGATCCTGTCTCTACGAATCCTCAGACTCCACATTCTAGTGAGTTCCTAGCTCTTCTCCGATATTCCTCTCTCTGCCCAGCCATATCGCTCCTCTCCACCTCCCTAGTGCTGGGATTAAAGGTGTGTGACTCCCAAACACTAGGACTAAAAAGGTGTGAGCCACCACCACCCGATCTGTTTCTGGATCTCTCTTGTGTAGGTCAGGGTAACCNTCTCTCTCTCTCTCTCTCTCTCTCTCTCTCTCTCTCTCTCTCTCTCTCTCTCTCTCTCTCTCGTTCTGAGATTGTGTGTGCCCCCACTCCCTGGCCTCTAGTATTTTAGCTTTGCATTCTGATTTTCAGGCAAGCTTTATTTATTAAAATACAAATAAAATACCACTATGCCTCTAGGCACGTAGTAGGTACTTAGTAAATGTGAGCAGCTTACTCTTTATTCTGGTTCTTTGAAGAGTGACAGCCTATGCTGCTCTTCTTTATACAAATCGTTTAGCCAATTGGGTAGTTTAAACTGGTGCTAATCTCACTGGTTAAGAATAAGACCTCTCCCACAATTTAAAGCCATAGTTGATAGGAAGCTTTAATAAAATACTGGCCAGGAGGATGGGCTCTCTGGCCAGGTCTATCTCCGGGTTCCCAGAAGTCACACCTTGTAGAGGCTTAAGAAGGCAACCTCACAAGGCCACCGTATTTCCCATCAGCTCCAGTTTTCGGGCCAAGCATATATCCTGATGTATTTCCTGCCTGTGTACCTCCCACCTACATCCATTCAGGGGCAAGTATGTATTCTGACATATTTCCTGCCCACATACCTCCTGTCCACATGCAATCAAGCAATTCCAATGCAGATGGGTCAAGAAAACATAGAACAAACAGGAACTCATTCTTAACTACAAACAGAACGCTTAATCTGCAAGGTATATTTCTCCTGTTTTGGTCTCACACTTGTCTCATCTTTTAATTGTTAGGGTTAGTAAGGGTGTGTGTGTGTGCGCGCGCGCATGTCTGCACACATGTTGAAAATTGAGATGCTTTTCCTTAAGAGGTGGTAAAACTGTTGTAGCCAGGAGAGTCTTGTGACTCTGGTGATAATATTTTCAAAGTAGCACTCACGTCCACTAAGTTCTGTTTTGTAGGATAATAACGTGGAGAAACAGGGTATAGAAGTCACACCTTTAATCACAGCACTTGAGAGGCAGAGGCAGGCAGATCTCTGAATTCAAGTCCAGCCTGGTCTACAGAGTGAGTTCCAGGACAGCCAGGGCTGCACAGAAAAACCCGGTCTTACCAACAAACAAACAATAAACAACAAAACTACAAACAAACAAAAACAGGGATTGGATACACGTGTCACTCAATGGCACAGTGTTTGCCTAGCTTGCTGGAAGCTCTTGGAGCATCCCCAGCCCCGTCTAACGCTGCATGGCTGTTCCTGGCACTTAGGGGGCAGAGGCAGAAGGATCAATACTAGCTGGAGGCCAGCCTCCACGTTCTAGAGACACACAGTGAGACTCTGCTCCAAACATGGAAACTCACCATCAAACCTGTAATTTTTTTTGCCTGTTATTCCCCATCTTTCTTTATTTTTTTTACTAAAATTTTTTTATTAAAAATTTCCACCTCCTCCCAACCTCCCTTTTCCCTCCCCCTCCCCCCATTTTTTTTGTTTTGTAAAGTAATGAATCCGATTTTCCAGAGACCCTTTGTTTAACATGGTTCTCTGTGAGTGATCTGAGTCAGGAGGAAGTCAGGACTCTTGGCCTCCTGGTTTATTTCTTCAGTCCCAGGTGATTCAGTTTCCTCAGAAGCTGTATAATGAACATTATTCATGAATTATGGGCAAGTTAGCTCAGCAACTCCATCACTTGTTTGGAACTTGTTTCAAGTCTGGAAAAGTAATTGAGTATGTCAGGGACTCAAATACTCAAGAATAAGTATGTATTTATTATTTACTTAATTTCATCGATTATTTACTTAAATTTTTAAAATTATAATATTCAAAGTGTGGGTTTAAAGCAACCCAAAGAAAGGTTGCTTTAAAAAAAATCAGAATTTAAAATGGTTCATATGGTTTCTGCTTTTGTACAGTGGATTCAGTTAGTCGGTGTCAGCTTGCAGTGTTTGGCCCGATGTCTTGCAGTTTACCAAAGATTATCAGACAAACTGATGAGACACATTTGGGACCCAAGCTCTTGGGGAAGAAGGTAACAGTGTTGCATAAGACATTTAACAAAGAAGAGTTGAAAGGCAACGTGGGGCTGTGGGGTAGAAACAAAATTCGGTTTTTACATGTAAAAGTGCAGCAATAAAACTTTGGTGTTTCAAGACAGGTTTCTCTGTGTAGCCTTTCATTCTGTTAGTTTTTCTGTAGTATTTTGTGGAATGGTGAGTGTTTGTAAGGAATTACTGTAATGGCTGTCACTGGAAAGGGTCTAAGTGTCTGGGCAAGGTTGAACTTGATTGGACTCAGTTCTGTTCCTGTCGTCTGTGAAGGTGTGTCGAGTGAAGCCAGGTTGGCGTGGCCTCTGGAGAGTACTATCTGCTTTATCGTGCGGTCCTAAAGAAATGTATCATTGCAGTGGGAATTTGGATGAATTTTTATTTTGTCTTATCAAAATTTAATTGTCTAAATAGACTAAAAAGTGAGGTGTGGTGCTTAAGCCTTTAATTCCAGCACGCTGGAGGCTGAGGTAGGAGGAGTGCCATGAGTTTGAGGCTATCCTCAGCTTCCTAGTGAGTTTCTGATCAGCCAGGACTACAGAATGAGAACTTGATTCAAAAGACTAAAAGGAAAGTAAATAAATATTTAAGAGTTCCAGGAAACGAAGAATTCTTAGGAGAAATAAATATTTCTTCTTTTAATGTGTCAGTGAGAAATTTCATTTGCATCAAATCATCTATCCTCATTTAAATAACTATGGGCCTTATTTATCTTTTTTTTTTAATTAAATCTTCTTTAATTGCACCTTTCCTCCAGAACTGTATTTCAAAGTCAAGGTGGTGATCTGGTGTTCAGAATCATCAATTGTCTATTGACGTAAGTTGTCAGATGATCTGACCAGCAAGCATTTGACCCCTCAGTAAAATTCCAGCTGTGAAATATGACTGGCTGGAGGCTGGGCCTGCTTTGCTGTATAGATACACAGTATATTCAGAGAACCTGCATCTTCATTTCATCAGCGAAAAGTTATTAACTCCAAAAGATGCCCATTTCAATGCATGGGGGAGATAACCTAGCTAAAGTGTAGAAGGCTGGACTTGGTCATATATTTGGTATTGGAGACTTAGGAATTGGAGGAATGAGGTCACAACCCTGGGCTGAGGGGTGGGCAAGGATGGAGATGACAGAACCTCACGGCATTCTCAGAGGAAAGAGCTCAGCTCCTGACAGGAGGGAGATGGTTCTGTGAACATTTGGCAATTATATCAGAAGATGGTGACAGTTTTTGGCTTTCGAAAAGACATTTGCATTCATCAGAGACCCCCCCCCACACACACACACACAATTCTTTACGATTTGCATTCCCCTGAGCACTTATTTCGATGGACGGAGTACTGTATCAACCGTGTCACTGCTTCTGAGTTTAGAAGGTGATTTCCCCAGGACGTCTGTTCCCAGTCGCCCTGGCTGCCCCTGGCTGCCCCGTTCTCAGGTTGACAGGAGGCTTCTTTCCATCCCTGGCTCGAGAGCAGAAGTGTTTGACAGTGCGGTGTCACTTTCCCCACCTGGAAACAAGAAATAGTGCCTGTTTGGAGGACTTTTGAGACCGCAGTGGGCTGATGTGTAGTTCACTACTAAATGTCTAAAAAACAACCCTAAATGACAGCTCATGGTCCATAGATGTTCACATCGGCCACACTAGAATTTCTCAGCGTTATACTGTGCTTCACTGTATTCTTTGTGTTCTGTGCCTTCTTAAGTATAACGATTTCTCTCTTCTCCAATTGAATTTTGACCTTTTCAAAAGTCTGGAATTCACGGAAGACAAGGAATTATCCAACACTTGATGAATGCCGATGTTTATATTGGATTGGCTGGCAGCCAGGTGCAAGCAGCATTCAGCAGCAGACATAAATTTTCCCCTTTCCAAGAGGTCACATGGACACCAGGCTCCCAGGGATATCAATGGGTGTTATGTGTGTCGAGCCAGGGAAAGGTCTTACTATTAGAAAGCAGGGCACCGCGCTATGTAAGTTAAATCCGTATGTTCCCATGAACTCATGTTGTGTCCTAAAAGATGTCTTTGTCTGGAGGCCCTCTTCAAGAGAATGGCTAGAAGTAATCATCTGTATTTGATAGGATTCTCAGTAGTTGAACCTTGTTTATCTGGTGTTATGAATTGAATTTGTCTCAAAAAATTAGTAGTAGAGAAGTCCAGATAAAAACGCTTGTTAAAATCTCCATCTATGTTTTGTTAAGGCAGAATTTGCTAAGAGGTTCTTGTTGCTGTCAAGTTTAAAAGATTGACTGAAATCTTTTCCTCAAAAGTTTGAAGGGAAGTGGTCCATAAATCTGTGAAGACAAGAAAATGTTTGCTCACTGCTGGCAGAGGTCTGAAATTAGAGCTTTGATTTTGTTTTTACTGCTATACTTTAAATATATGGCATTATATTATGAACTAATACAATCCAGTCTGCTTACAACGCTGTCTTTAAACCCTTTCTTTAAATTAGAAATTCAATAGATAAATAGAAAATAAATAAGTAGAAATGGAGGTATTTTGTAATTAGAAACAAGGTTGAGTTTCCCTTTGCTTATCAATAACACCAGAGCCATGTGGTAAACTTATGTCTTCGCCTGTGTGAACTTAGAATTTTCTCCAGAGTTTTTCAAACTTTTTTTTTTATTTAGGTTGTGTGAAGAACTGGGCTTCTCTGTGAAATAACAATGTGAAAATTGCATATTTCTGAGTTGAGTGAGAGTTCAACTCATTTCTGACCATGGATTAGCTAGTTTGTCATACAGATGAATAGTTCATAGTCTTCAGCTGAAGGCAAAGTGATGGGCCCCTTCGCGCCTCATCCTGGTGAGTCTCGGGTAAGGAAACCCACTCTTGTTAGCACTGGGCAGAGCAGGTAAAGTGCTTGACTCTGTTTTCACCCCTCAGTGGTAACAAGAAAAAGAAAATAAGACTCAGGCTGAAAGTAGAAGAATGTTTACTATCAATGGGAAATAGAAGGGGATAGCCAGAGAGGCTGGAAGGCAGCAGATGCAGTGGAATCTCCATGTCTGTACGTGTGAAATGTCACAGTGAACTTCTCTGCAAAATTAATATGCAGTAATAATTTTTAAAAGTTTTGCTTATGCTTATACAGCTGACATTACTTTAAATACACATCTGTGTATGGATGAAGCCGTCTTTGAGACTGCAGGAACGTGGCATTGTAAATGTGTTGCATTCAAAACAAGGATGTTAATGGAGAAACTGAAATCCAGATTAAGTCTGGAGTTTAATTTTCCACATGTGTAAGGAGCTACAAGGTCTTTAGTGGACTATAAGGCAAAAAGTTTGAAGACAAAAGAAAAATTGTCCCGTGTGGAAATAGATAAAGGTATTTTAAGATAAATTTATTTTATTCCTTCCTTACATTCCCATGAATGTAAACGTGTGTGTGCCTGTGTGCAGGGCAGAAGAAGGGTCATACCCTGCTAGTTAAGTTGATGTTGGTATCTGACTCTGGTCCTTAGAATTGCACCCACAAGTGCTCTTAGCTACTGAGCCATCTCTCCAGTCCCAGAAGTACCTCAACAATTTGTTTTATATTGATTTGTATACTTTATGTGTCTGAGGATGTAGGAGGGGACATGCATGCCAGAGTACACTTGTGGAGGTCAGAGGATCGCATGCAGGAGTTGATTCTTTCCTGCCACCGTGTGTGTTCTGCAGGCGTGGTGATAAGCACCCTGACTGCCTGAGCCATCATGCTGCCCTCCCCCATACTTTTAATCAGAGAAACTTTAGCAATTAATCTCAAATCAATATCATTTTGGATAAATTGGACATTACGTACTACATGTCATTTGAAAGAATAAACTACAATTTTTAGAATTAAGCGAAAATGTTAGTAAACATATCAAGTTAAACACAAATCTTTGAATTTTCAAAATTTTCTAGGTCTCAAGAAATTTCAAATTTGAAAATCTGAAACTTTATACTATCTACACATGGTTATTAGATACCAGTGAAGGTTTATAGTAAAAAGAGCAACTTTCCCCTTCCCCATTTCTTAACCCATTCCTGTGAGCTCTGACTGGTGGTTTTTTCATCTCTCTAAAATATCTATACTGTAATTTTAAAAAGAGGAGGACTTAGCCCCACTTAACCTATTTTTTTTAAAAAACTATCTTAATACTGTTACATTATTCCACTGTTATTTGTTTTGTTTTTGTTGGAGTAGTTGGAATTTTTGTCAAGGTGTTTACATGAACAGTATAGAAGGTGAAGGAATCAGCCGTCCTCCCCAGTCCTACCGTAGCGCCTCCCCTCTGCTCACAGCAGACTTGGCTGTGGCATTTGGTGTTAAAGTCACTGGGGCCACCACATTTAGACCCCATTCTGAATAGTCTGTTTTATGACCGTCCGTCTGCCCCCGTCTGTAGAAGATGTGTGCTCAGCTCCCTTCGGCCGTCCCTACTTCCCTACTTGTGTTTTCACAGTGTAGTTACACCATCCACGTGTCTACGGCTGAGTCCTCTGTCAGGTTGCTGTGATTTGTCAGATGCTCTTCACAGTTGAGACATGGCTGTAGCATGATGTCTTCTCCTCTGCAACTTTGCCAGTGTCTTCTTGCTTCTTTGTTGAGTTTCCTGTGCGCTTATTGCAACTGTAGTCTCATTTGTGAACATTGCCGAGGAACACCCAAATAGGTCACGTGTTTACATTTGGGCCTCTGGAGCTGGGCTGTCCATTCTGAGTGGCTCCATTCCTGGGAGAGGTGACTTGCTCTGGGGATACCTTGCATGCCAGACCTCAATGCACTGGATGCCATGTCCTTCTGTTTCTTTGTTTGTAGCCTGGTTTTGTTAAACTGCCTTCTCATGTGGCACCCTAAAGAAAGATTCATGGAAGAGAAATGACATGAGATATCAGAGTTGTGGAAAAATAGCTTTCCTTATGATTAATTCATAAGCACTTTGGCTATAAATAATTATTTTCAGAATGTTGAATCAATTCTCTTATGAATTTTTCAGTGTTGCCATTAAGCAATCTCAAACTCATTGGCCCTCTTCTCATCCCTACTTCCAATCTTAGAAATTTTTAGTCTTGTGATTTTTTTTTTTAACCCAGGCTTCACTTTTGAACATCATCTGAGAAGTTTGATTAAATTTTGGTCTGAGAGGTTTTGAAGTTATTGGTTTGAACTGGAACCAGGCGGAGAAATTTCTGCAAAGCTTCTTTAGTAATCTCACATAAAATCACCACGGGAATACGCTGTCTGAGCTCTTTGAAGTGTGCTGAAGTCTCAGGGTGGTGTACTGTGATGTGGGCCTTTTCTATCCATGATGTAAGTACTCGATCCCATAGCATCAAAGTGGGAATACACAGTCTGAGGTCTTCGAAGTGTGCTGAAGTCTCAGGGTGGCGAGCTGTGGTGTGGCCCTTTTCTATCCATGATGTAATCACTCTACCCATTAATCGAAGAATTCATGACCTTTCATGTAAAAGTTTCTGCTTTTCTCCTCTGCCTTTTCTTGTTGCATTTTAAACTGTTTATTTTCTAAGTGATTTTATCTTCTGAATCCTTTCACTGACTTTCCTATTTTTTTTTCCTTTTTAAGGATTGATTTTTGTGCTCTGGTTGCTGGCGTTGTGGGCATATGCGTGCTGCCCTGCCTCACTTGGTTCTGTCTTATGTATCTTGTTCTTAGCTGTGCTGATGGAGGAACCCCAGGCCTGTGCAGCCTAGGCGAGTGCTCCCATCGGCCTGTGCAGCCTAGGCAAGTGCTCCCATCCACTGTGCATCTTGTTCTTGTTTTTATGAGGGCATGGTCTAATTTTATTTTTATTAAGTTTTTATCTGCCTTCTCAGCTCTGTTTTCTTTAAATGGCTTTTTAATGAAAATTCTGCTACCCTGGCTCTTCACATTAGTGGGTTTGCTCAGTGTCCTTTCTTGACTATGCACTCACATTTACAAGGGAATTGTGGATGCTTAGTGTGGTGTGTTCATCAGCTCCTCCCTCCCCTTCGGGATAATTTGCCTGGCAGTTCTGCTGGGACAACACTGGTATCAAAATCTATTCTCTTGTACTGTCAAATTCCTTAGCGTTGTGTGTATGGATGCTGGCTAGGGGATAACGAAGTTTGGCGTGTGAATTCCTGGTTAATTTGTCGTCTTCAATGGGGTCTCTTGTGCTGATTAGTGGTCCTCTTTGACTGGTTAAGCACAAAGCTTTTGGAGGAATGGCGTTTACTTTGTAGACAACTGCCTTCTCTCTAGAGCCCCACCCCAAGCCCACGGCTACCTGTTGTCTTCTGTTTCTGGTGAATTTGTGTTTCTCTCACCTTTGCTTTGCTGGTCAAGACATCAATGCTGTGAATCTGGGACCACACATCCTTGCTCCCCCGCTCTGCGTTGGTCCCTATAGGAACTTCTTTTCCTTTCTCCTTGTGTGTAGGGTACGTCCCCGAATGAAGCCGTCATGACAGTGCAGCATCCGTTTGGAATAGAGATAAGTCATGAGTTCATCTGTGACAAGTTAACCACATGGGGAACAAGTCCCCTTGTTAACACCCTGCACACAGGAGGGTGACACCCACAGTGACCCCTGCAGACACAGTATTGGGAAATAGCCTTTGGGAGCAGGTTTTGTCCACGTATGAAATGTCATTTTAAATTCTATAATAAAATTACTTGTGATTTTAGTTATTCCGCTCCACCAGTTAGCCTAGAATCTTTCTATTGATACACTCCTATATTAATTTAGGATGAGATAATTAGTAATTTCAAAGGTCCTATAGTTCATTCTCTAATTTTTTACTTCTTAGAAACTTAGAATCCTGGAAAGAATGTCTTGCTCCATCCCATTTTCATCTATTCTACGTGTGGGAAATGGCTGAAGCAATTTGACTGTGGACCAGTGCAGTCCTTACCTTGACACACAGACTCTTTGTGCCAGGCATCTTTGGCGATCATGTCAGTAAAACAATACTTTCATAAACTTATTCTCTGATTAATCTAGGAAATAACTTGCATGTTATTTACTAACAAGAAATGACCCAAATATATTGAATTATTTGCTTTGTATTTTAAGAAATTTTTATTACTTTATGTGTGGTGTGTACGCGAATGTGTGAATGTGTGTGTGTGTTTGTGTATACGTTCCCAAGTCCACACAGTGAACAAGTGTACTCAGAGGTCAGAGGTGTTCACTTGCCATGGAGTTACAGGCAGTTGTAAGCTGGTGACATGGTTGGTAGGAACTGAACCATGCGATACCATATCCTCTGCAAGAGCAATATGTGCTTTTAGCTACGGAGCCAACTCTCCAGCCCTTATTATGTAATTTTACATATGAACTTGACATTGGTCTTTAACAGATGACAAAGCACTTACATAACAGAAGTCTGCCAAAAAATAGGCTAAAAATATGCATTTTTTCCAAAGTTTAGTTTTTGACGTGCCAACGTTCTTGTCGTTCTCAGCCCTCGTGCCTGGAATAGCCCGTGTCCTCATGCAAGGGTGCTTCTCTCCCCTCCTGCCACCACAGTGGCTCTTGTGGAGTTCACTTTATTAATAACGCCAATGTGAGTTTATTTCCCTTTCTGGAGCACTGACACTCGGTGTGTATTGCAGGCCGTGGCACCAGAGTCTTTGCTGCAGCCATGTAAGGGAATTGTGCAGGCCTGTGTATTTTGACCCAGGACTTACACACTTGGTGGTGATTTTTGTATGTTTAGTTAGGAGCAATAGCTTCACATCATGATTTTATGAACTATGCATTCAATACAGGAATTACAATGTCCCCTTGAATGATGCCACTTCTCTTGGTGGCCTGTGGAGCAACTGCCCCTTGCAGACAGTTACAGTGCTGGGCTTAGCTTTAGCCTAGGTCAGTCCCCTTCCCCCATCCCCACATTGAAGAGCTTGTGAATGTTTTTAAAGTCATTCTTTAGGTAATGTTCAGATTGCATTTCTTCACAAAGAGACTATTATCAGGTAGGAATTATGGCTGAAAGTCCTCCTACTCCTATCTCTTAGGAGGCAGAGGCAGGCAGATCCCCGAGTTTGAGGCCAGCCTGGTCTACCGAGTGAGTTCCAGGAAAAACAGAGAAACCCTGTCACAAAGAAAACAAAATCAAACCAGACAAGCAAAAGAAGATTCTTCCTACTAATCAGGCAGTTTGCTCTTTGGAAGCTGTACTACTCTGGGATATGGCTAGCTCTTAGGTTGTGTTTAGATCCACAGAAGAGGCACGTGTATAAGTATTTTTTTCCCTGAGTAAATTAAGAAATCTTGTGCTCTTCACTCTGATTTACTAAGTGGTTTGGAATGAGCAGAGTTAGGATCGTCCTTCGTGGTTAGGTTAAGCTGCTTTCCAGCTTAGCTGCTGTGAGAAAGCACTCTGACCAAAGGTGTCCTAGGGCCGGAATGGGTTCAGTGTATAGCGCAGCCCATCTGTTCGGGAGGGTAGAGCAGGAACTCACGCAGGAGCTCGAAGCTCAAACCATGGAAGGAAAGCTGCTCACTGCTTTCTCGGACTTGTGCTTACCTAGCTTTCCTGCACAGTGATGACCAGCTGCCCAGAGACTGTGTCAGTTAACAGTCAAGACAACTCCCCATAGACATGTCCACATGGCTGTCCGATCTGGGCGATCCCTTAGCTCAGATTTCCTTCTCAGATGACTCTACGCTATGTCAAGGTGACAGTTAAAGTTGACTAGGACAACTCCTATGTTGTATTTGTTGACTTACTGCCTTTGACACCTCGGAGATAAGTACTGTTCAAAGATTACATCGTAGTTGGTGAGGTGACTCAGTGGCTACGAGCACTTGTTGTTCTTCTGAGACTCTAGTTTTGTTGCTAGTTCCATATCAGGAGGTTTACAACTGCCTGTAAGTCCACCTCCATGGAGGTCTGACAGCCTTCCTGGCCTCTGCAGGCATGCACACATATAGCATACTTTCATACAGACGGATGCACAAGTAAAAATAACAAAACTAAACACATAAGTAAAAATAACAGAAATCTTTAAAAAATGACATCATGTGCCTTAGAATACCAACAAATGAGGCATCCGAGTCCTAGTTGTGCCATTGTTAAGGAAGTACTTTTTTTTTTTTTTTTTTTAATGATCTAACTTCTCTGTACTGGTAAGATCCTTATCAAGAAGTTGATGGCCTCCTGTCAATCATTGTTCTAGTAAGCTGCTAATCTACTTTTAAGTTATCACACTGGGGGTGCTGTAAGGGCAGAGTCACATGCAGTAAGAACATATATTAGGACTTGACTGTGAGTGGTTAGCAGGAACATGGTGAAAAACTTATTAGCCAGTGTTTTGATGTTCTTACAGGTGGCTTTTTATATGATAATCACTTATTAGCATTCTTTATGTTATCTAAACTTCATTGTGGGAGTTATGGAAATAAAATATTAAGTATAAGCTTTTCTGCAAAATAATGTTTTTATTTTAATTAAAGTCATATTTTCACTATGCCTAGTGATGGAAATATAAGCTTTGTGAAGGTAGGATTTTTTGTAATTAGCATGTTTTCTATGTATTTTTAAGTCTGTAGAAAAGTAGGGCAGAAAGTTAAAAAGTCCTTTTGTGTTTCTTCTTCTCTGTCATTTCTTTTATTGGCATTTTTAATTGGCACAGACATTGTTTATAGGTAGGGACCGACTGACCCTGATCCATTATTATAGGAATACATAGTCTATACTAGTGTGTTGCACTGTTTTAAGATTTTTTTTTTACAGACGCACTGTACCCCACTCCCTCGTGACAGAATAAATTAGAAGAGTTTCACTAGTACCCTGAGGTTTTTCCAGACAGAGGAACTGAGTTGTTCTGCCTTCCTTTTGGCAAGCCCTGGTTGGTCTTTGCTACTTCCTTTGCGGTTTTGTCTCTTCCAGAGGGGGCCCTGTAGTTGGAGTCTTGCAGTGTGCTATGTTTTATACTAGCACTTCAGAGGCTGAGGCAGGGGAGTTTCTGTGAGTTGAGGCCAACACTGGGCTATATCATGAGACCTTGTTCCAGCCCCCAACCCAACTCCCCCTGTTGGTGCAGTGAAACATCATGGCCTAAACAAGGTGGGGAGGAAAACATTATTTGATTTGTACTTCCATATCACAGTTCATCTCACAGGAAGTTAAGACAGGAACTCAAACAGGGCAGGAACCTGGAGGAAGGGGCTGATGCAGAGGAGCACTGCTTACTGACTTGCTCCATGTGGCTTTCTCAGCCTGCTTTCTTATAGAACCCAGGGCCACCAGCCCAGGGATGGCCCCATTCACGATATGCTGGGCCCTTCCCCGTCAATCACTAATTAATATCCTGCTGGCTTGCATACAGCCAGATCCTAATGGACTCATTTTCTTAAGTGAGGTTCCCTCCTCTCAGATGACTCTGTGTTATGTCTAGTTGACAGAAGTCCAGCCAGCCCAGGCAGGGCCTTTCACAAAGCTTGACAGATATTCATATGAACGATGAAATGTTTACGAGTCTGAAGCCTTGTGTTCCAGGTGGAAAGTGGGCCTGCTGAAGCCCTCTGCTAATGTAGCTAGCAAGTGGCAGGGAGTTACAATGCCAGTGTTCTGACTGTGAATCTAGTGTCTTTTGCTTCTTTCCAGGCCTCCTTTTAATACCCTTCTCCCTAATGGCTTTCCTTTTCTACTCCTCTCCTTTCCCCCATAAGCTTCTGTGGATCTTCTCTCGGCTAGGCAGCATGCTCATTGCTAGGAATGCAAAGATTAAAAAATATAACTGGGTAATGGCTGCTGAATTGTTCTGAGGGTCGTCTGCTTGCTGAACTCTTAGGCAGAGAATTGACCTGGGATCTCAGGCCGCTGTTGCCCTGGGAACATGGAAAACTGTATTGCTTAGTCTGGAGGATGATCTACAATCGCTATGGTTTTGGCTTTGAATGAGAGTGTTTATTAAGTAAGTAAAGGAACAATGAAGGAGTAGTAGACAGCAGAACACTGCCAAATCAGGTACTCCAAACATCCAGCAAAACCTACCCTGGGAAACCTCACCGAGATTGTCCTCTGAGCTCCTGAATAAGCATATGGAGGGACTTCCCAGTAGAAAACCAGAGTGCAGCAGAAAGGTGACCTCAGAAGAGCTCGCGGTCATCCTTCATCAGCTCACCAGGAATTGCAGTCAGCTGGAGTTCCTGACTGGTGAGCCTGTGGCTCTCCTCTTCCTGGTCCTTCCTACTTCAGGCATTGTTATGTTATGGGAAAATCAATAGTAACCTCTGTTTGGAACAGTTTACATTTTAGCTGTTTTTAAGGATCTGGCCTTTAAACACCATTGGCTGCTTTTCTTTCTAGTTACAGAGTTAGGGGACCAGCCTGCCCCATGACAGGGCTTTCGGAGAGACAGGAGGAGGGTTTCCTCACTCCCAGGTTCACCTTTAACAAGCCTAAACAGCACATGACGTTTGACAATATAACGTACGTTAGAGAAGTCAAACAGTGTGTGGGGGTGATCGCAATGACAGAACATCGACAGCATGCGAAGGAGGTGGAGCCAAAGGCCAGAAAAACTAATGAATGACAGTGTGTGTTAAAGTGGCTTGTCCAGAGGAGGTGCTGCCACAGGACTTGCTGATGACCTGCAGTTTCCCATTCAGCCACTTGGGAGCATAGGAGTGCTGGGTAGTGAAGTTCACAGAGGCACCTGGAGGTGGAAAGCGTCTCCCAATAGAGAGACAACCTCTTCCTCGGGCTGTGTGTGTGCTCGCATGGGCGCACGCATGTGCGTGTGTGTGTGTGTGTGTGTGCGCACGTGCGCGCGCACGCGAACGCACGCGTATGTGTGTGCATCTGTGCCTGCCTGTAAAAGAGGGGTGTTCAGGAACGCATAAGTTTTTTTTTTACACTTCTTATTCTATAGTAACTACCGGACTATAATTGCTGTTATGCTGAGTTGTATATTAATCTCTTCATAGTGTGCAGTTTTATTAGCAGGAACTCTTGTTAGCCAGGCCACAAAAGCGTTTCTGAGCCTTAGGTAACCAAGCACTGCATCGTAAGCACATTGTTCAGCAGTGGAAAATGCAGGTGCTAAGTCTCCCGAGTTCCTCGTGAGACTGAACCGCCATTCCTTGAGGTAAATGGTACTTTTTTCAGAGAAATTCTGAGCTATTTTCCCCCTCTTCCAGTTCATTCAGATAGTCATTCTCTCCCTCCCTCTCTCCATTTCCTTCCCCTCTCACCCCCCCTCATTAATTGGTAGAAAAAAAACTAGGATATGATGGGATGGATCAAGGCAGTTAGAGTACTTTGACTTGTTAACTATTGTGTGGAAAGATAAGAGCCTGCCTTTATTTATGTGTCTGTGAATATCTTAGACTATGTAATGGGGAGACATGGCTATGGACAGCAAATCCCAAAGGTAAACTCCGGAGACCTCCATCTTACACATTACTATGTTGTTCATGGTTCCATACACGTAGCTGGTAAAATGTCTCCTTGTTATTTTATTGAATGAACTCGGTAGAAATCAGAGGACAAAAAGTCTCACATTAAGAAAGGTAAAACTTCAGAGAAAAAGTATGTAATGAGAAAGGGGCGAGGGGAGAGGACTTGTGTAACCTGAAAGCTTCTAGGAATGAAGCAAAATTAGTGAGGGGGTAGAAGAATGGGTGAACAGAGGATTTTTCGTTTTACAGAAGTTTATAATCAAGAGGGAGGCAGAAGTGCCTGCAGTATCCCTTGCTACAGCACCCGCTAGCTGGAGCAGCTGTCTTCAGGGGCCAGGGGGCAGCACCTGCTGGGATCTGTACTTGGATTTTCCTTTGGGCCGCCAGCTCACATGGAGACTTACTGTTAATTATGAAAGCTTGGCCTTAGCTTAGGCTTGTCTCCAGCCAGCCCTTATAACCTAAATTAATCTGCTCCTATTAGTCTGTGTTCTACCACGTGGCCCTTTTACCGCCTCTCCATTTCTGTATGTCTGACTTGTCCTGCCTGTCCTGGTGTCTTCCCTGCTTCTCTTCTTCCTAGAGTTCTCTCTCTCCCCAGAAGTCCCACCTAGTCTCTCCTGCCTAGCTATAGGCCATCCAGCTCTCTATTAAACCAATCACAGTGACACATCTTCACACAGTGTGAAGACATACTCTGCGACAGGGATCTTGGAATCTGGGTGAGCTACCCTTGAGACTCACCTTGGCTGTTTTCTTTTCTGGGCCCCGGGAAGGCAAGCAGGTAACACAAGAGGGTTTGGCCAAGTCCAAACTGACAAATCAGTTTCTGTGTGTATTAGAGAGTGGTTGTGACATATATTTTGATTTGAGTGATCAACCTTTGAAAGCTGGTTAGTTCTCAGTTGTCAGAAAGAACTTTAGACATCGGGGTTTTTAGAAGTTGTACAACTGATTTTCGTATTCACCAGCACTGAGGACCACCCTACCATAGCATCTCATATAGGTGGGATGACAGGCATGAGCCTGTCTTCTTATCAACGATAAAATTTAATCATCTTGCGTTGATTAATGCATTAAGGACCAAAACCACATTCCTCTCCCTGTGTCTTCATCTGTCTATTGCTCGTTTACTGGACTTTCTGAATACTGTCTGATGTCTGTCTATTCTGTCTCTAACAAAAGGCTTTGCCCTGTTTTTATTGAACAGCACAGAAGCATGGCATGGGAAAGGAATGGGGGATTCTTTACAGAAATCTTTAACAGAAGTTTACAAGGAAAGGCATTCCACTGACCGCGACCGAGCCTGCAGCGTTCCAAACAGCAAACAGTACAGCGAACATCCTTTATTAAGTTATATCCATGTGTTGTTTTCAACATTTACCAGGAATATTGTTGTGGTATAAGGTTGTTTTCTACGTGTTGGCGGCTTTCAGCACACAAACACACATGCATTACTCCGGTACTCCGGGTCAGGAGTACATAAGATTTTCCATTGGCTTAGATTGTAAATGCTGATTGCATGGGAAATCCAAGGCAGATAATTTCAGTTGCATTGTTCTCTTAAAGGCAGGTTAAACTTAAAAGTACATTTTAGGATGGCAGGCAAAGTCTTCACTGATCTCAAAGCATACTATTAACTTTGCTGTGAGGTCTGTCATAATTCCAGTCTTCTAGAGGTTGAGATAGTTTCATAAAGTTATCACACTAGAATATCTGTTGATTTACCTATCTTCTGTCAGTCATCCATCATCTGTTATCTATGTGTGTATGCACGTACACACATACACTTACACACACACACACACACATACACATACACACTTTTTTCCCTGTGAATCAGGAGTTTGGGAGAGAATTGAGTGATATTGACACCAAGATGTCACCCAGGTCTGCAGTCATCTGAAGACTAACTGTTGTTAGGGATCTCCTTCCAGTGTGACTCATGAACTGACAGGGGCAGGGACTCTTTCCTGTGAGCCTCCCCAAGCACCGGCCCAAGTGTTTTCAAGACTCTGTGCTAAGCCACTAGTTGGCCATAGAGGCCAGACAGTGGTGGCACATACCTTTAACCCCAGTATTTGGGAGAGAGAGGCAGGCAGATCTCTGTGAGTTCAAGACCACCTTGGCCTACACAAGATTAAATCTGTCTAAAAGAAAAACAGAGCTCACACAAAGGTGATCCCAACACTTGGGATCCCACGCCTTTAATCCAGGCATTAGGGAGGTGGAGACAGGAGTGATATGGCTGGGTGGAGAGAGGAATGTAAGAAGGGAGGAGACCTGAGCTCAGATGCAGCCTGAGGATTCAGTCAGAGCTTGCAGTCTGAGGTTCTGTAGAGATAACAGCAGAATCTCTATGAGGATTCATAGAGACAGGATTGTCATTTTGGTCTGAGCATGGGCAGAGATAAGAACTCTGTAGTGGTTCACTGTTCTGCTTCTCCGACCTTCAGGCAAGCTTTGTTAGATCACAAACAAAATATCACTGCATTTCTGCAGCTGGCTTCTTTCAGAATGAGTGGCCCTGAGAAGAAGAAGGAACCCGCACTGCTTTTTGTGATGTTATTTCAGGATGTCACATCAGCCATGTTCCACTGTCACAGCTGCCACACTCCTGAGGATCAGAATGAACTCCTTTGGAGGTAGATGTACCAGTTTATGGGCATACTTTAGTAACACATCAGTTGTGCGTATTGTATTAAATTTCACAGATTTTTCTATTTGTTTGTTTGATGGCTTGGTTTTTGAGACAGGGTTTCACTTTGTAGTTCCAAGGTTCTGGCCTTGAACTCACAGCGTTCCTTCTCTTTTGCCCTTGGGATTGCCATGGTGACTGGCATGAGCCACTATGCCTGGCTAACTTTATTAAATGCCTGTGCTTTAGTTTCCTCGTCCACAAAAGAGAGTTTCAATTATAATACCCTTCCTCGTTGTTACTGGAGGGTTCAGTGACTTGGTACGAGAAAAGTATGCAGCACAGTTTCTAGTCCATAGCAACGGCTTATGAAGTGATTCCTATATAACTTAGGACACAGAATTGTACACCGCTCCTACTGTGCTTTCGAGACCCCACACCCTTTGTCACTTCTCCCAAACACTGAACTATATTATGTCCCGTGAGATCTGCTTGTTCTAGACAGCGATAGAAATGGAGTCATGTAATATGTGACCTTGTGTGCCTGGCTTCGTTCTACCTAATCATTTTAGCCTTTATTTTCTGTGGCAGTCCACCGATAGCGTGGTTCCTAGTACAACAGAAACCATTGTGGCTTCTAGACAGGCTGGTCCTTCGCTTAAAGACTCTTGCTGTCCTGGAAAGACCAGGGCCACAGAGAGGGTGGGACTTGTGGACAGCCTCAGATACGTCACTCCCTGGACGTCATCCTTATTTCTTTACTTAGGATTGTGTTTTCTTTAGGAAGGTACAGACACCTTGTGCTGTTTGCACTTACTCGGTAGATCGATTCTTAGTAAGCATTATGTGATTTTATCTGAATTCTTTCTGTACAGGCTGTGTGTACATTTGAATTGTTTATCAGTGCAGTGTCGTTGAAAGTTTTTGTGGTGGAAGGCTCTGAATTAATGGTCACCTTTTTTTTTTTTTACCTGGTAAGAAGTCTCACTCATGTGCACACTGTCATAACCGGAGGTCTGGTGCACTGCTGGTGTCTTTCTTCATGTTCTGCCTCCCACAAACACTCAGCCAGGTGGGTGATGGGTCATCAGCCTGTGTCACCATGGGTTAGCATTGTCTTGACTCTGTAACACTCTCCTACAGTGGCTCAAAGCCCGCGATCATAGCTTTCTTGCTGAGTCGTTCAGATAGTCAGGAGATGCTCTGTCCTTAAAACTTGAAATAAGTTACAAAAATCACTCCGTAATTTAAGGATTTAACAATATAAATGAGCAGGAAAATTCCAGAACCTTGGTGCAGACTCTTTGGTAGTGCAACATCCTGTTGCCCTCCTAAAATAAATCAGTTATTCCTTTCATGGCCACTGTGTGCAGAATAAGAAGTACGCGCTCGTCATCCCTCCTGTGGCTTGTAGGGAGAAAGTGTAAAGCGTTATCTTACTCAGTAGTCTCAGCCTGCTCATGGCTGATGCCGTGATTTCACAGCCTGCTCCCTTCCTGGTCATCGTTCCCACAGAGGTGCCCGACAAGGACTTTGTGACCTTCTTCTATTTCTTTGTTTTTGCTGTCATGTGACCTTCCTCTCTTGCCATTGCTGCTCTGTCATGTCTTCATTTTTCTGGGTAGGAACAAAGGAATTTGAATCTCGGCGGACCTTGCAAATGTTCATCTTAAGTATAGAAACCGTCAGTTCCCAGCTTTCAGCGGAGGGCACAGCACAGATGCGCTGGGACAGCAAACCCGTGTTTGTTGTTTGTCTGTAGCTCACCTCCTCCTTTCCTGCTAGCGTCAGCGGTTGGCTGTGCATTATCCCGGCCTTTCTCCACGCTCTTAGTGTGTGTGCAGCTATGTATTTGTGCTTTTGTGTCTTCTTTCTTCTTTCTTTTTTTCTTTTTTGAAAGATAAGATTATTTTGGTTCTGTAAAGAATTCCTTTTGCTTACCGTATTAGCTCTTTCTATTGATGCTGTGGAGATCGTGAGATACATGGCATAACTCTATCTTAAAAACTATATAGAATAAACTATAGAAAAACTATATAGATATTAGATATAGAAATAATATATGGATGTTAAAATCTAAAACTTACAGAAGAAAAAAATGAAAACGTTGTTTCATGTGTCTGAGTCATATCGTTCATCTAGGTTCCGCTATATAGTAAATACAGTTTGTGGTATGCAGTCACCAGAATTTGACTGGGAAACCGCTGGTCAAATGATCCAATGACTTTTACAAAGAGATGACGAGAGTTGGTGAAGAAGAGGGAGTCAGCCTGTAGTTTGAAAGAGACTTAAGAGATACACCAGTTAACTTGGAGGCATTTGACCGCATTGGAATGCAGAAAGAAACAAAAACCACAAGTAGAAGTAGGTTACTGGGGGAAATCAGACACTTTCCCCATGGTGTTCAGTAGGTTTTGGTGTGATGCATTAAGATGTCTGCGATTAATTTCTAAACAACTTACAGTGGGAAAAATAAAGAGAGCTAGAAATAGAAGACTGTGAATTGTTACTTGGTGAGCTGTTTCAGAATAAGAAATTCCCTAAAGGAGTAATATTAAGACCTTTCCTAAGCTGCTCAAATGTGTCTGCAGATGAGCCCTTCCTTCGAGGGCGGGGTCATGGTAGACCGCAGTCACAACCTTAGTCCCCTGCTTTGTGGAGCTGGAGTCATCAATGACCCCACAACCCTGTTAGGACCCGTCCTAGTTTCCCTGGTGCTGTGGTCAAATCCCGTGACCCAAAGCCACTCAAGGAAGAAGGCACTCACATGGGCCTGCAGTTCCAGAGGGATCGAGTTCCTAATGGCGGGGAAGACAGAGCCTGACAGCAGGAACAAGAAGCTGCCTCGTCACTCTTTTCCACGTACACACAGAAAGCAGAGAGGGGGTGGGAAGTAGAGCAAGGTTGTAAACCCTCAGAGTCTCTTCCCAGTGACTTACTTCTCCTAAAGCGTCCCTAGCTTTCCCAAACAGCACTGCCAACTGGGGCTGAGTGTTCAAAGGAGGACCTTCTTCACTCTGGCCGTCTGCTCTGTGCCAGCCTGTAGTTAAAACTGTGCTGTGCAGTACCAGGCCCTGACTGAGATTTGGCAGACAGAAGAGAGAAAGCCCTTTCTTGTGAGGATGCTCTCCCTGCCATCAGGTGCTCCTGGGATAGTCTAATGTCAGGGAACCCATGCTTTTTCTGATTAAATAAATACTCCCTGTCATCTCTTTGTTAAAATTCCACCATAGTCAGGAGGTGAGGTTGGGGATTTTGTGATGTGTGGAGAGACCTGCGGAGAGTTCAGGTGGAACACAGACCTGCTGAGTGATGGAGTGGTCCTTGACTCATTCATAGAGGAACCGGTGTGTGCCACATCTGCTTCGGGCCGGGTGTTGTATTTAATCCTCGTGGTTGTTGGCTCTTGGTTCCACTGTGAACTCAGGTTGAGGAAGGATAATTTTTCTTGGCTTATGGAGCTAGTTATTTCTAGAACTTATTTTTGGTTTCCTCTGTTTCCAAAGTCTTATTTTCCTGAATTGTACATGTTACTCAATAGATTTCAGGTTTAGAATGCATTTGGAGATGCTTAATACAATCTTCTGCGAGTTTTGTGTGCTCTCAAACTTCGATTTCTACTGTTTTGTGGGACGCGTGGAAGAACTTAGGGTCCTTCATGTTTTAGCTGTGAGAGGGTGTGAGGAGGTAGAAACCATACTATGTATTAGCTTAAAAAAGAAAAGGATAGTGATGTGTCCAGTATACAGCGAGTGATGAGCCTGAAACTGTGCTGTGAAATTGTCAGATTCTTCACTTTGCTGAGTTAAAATCAGTGATAAGAACTTCAGGTGCTTTGTCTGTGGGTGAAATTGCTGTGACATGGGCAGCTCAAGGCGTATCCACTGAGTCCACACAGCACATCTGGAATGTTGATGTTCACACTACAGTTCTTTTGACCATGTCAGAATATTTACAGTTTCCACTCTAAAATCCCTTAGGTGTACTGAACCAGGAGGGGAAATCAATAGCATGCAAATGACTAGCAAAGTGATTATATTATTACATTAGGTGCTTTTGATGTTCGTTAATAACCGAATGGAATGAATTTGCCAACAGCTGACAATATAAGATAAACCGTGACCACAGAGTCACTATTATAAAATTAATTTCTTGGAATAAATACGTTTGCTGCTTTTGTTTGATGGTTTGTTTTTAAATATTGGAGTTATATAGATACTTAGAGTTTCTACAGAGACCCACAGTAAGGGTAGGTTAAAAAGATCACTTCAGCTTCCATTCACGGAGCAGTCCAGAGAAGGGAGTGTAGGCCGGCATGCAGCCCATGCTGTCTGTGGTCACTGGGCGGCACGATGCTCATACGGAGAGGCTGGGTGCTTTAGAAATGTGTGTAGTGTCCTTGCTGTCTCTTCCCCGTGAGTCTGATTGAGCACTTCAGTCATTATATCTGGTAGAACAAAGGATTAGTGGCATTCGGTGCTTTCCATATTTAGGTCAGAGAAGGTCAGGAAAGCTCCCAGTAGTTGGGACCTGTGGCTGAGGTTCCTTAGGCTGCCATTCATTGTCTAGGGAAGTCAGGCCATACAGACAGAAACCTGTGAGTGTTCTGTTGACTGCCCCCAACGTCCCTGCTGATAGTGATTTTCAGCTGTTAGGTACGTGAGTCAGAATGCCTCCAGGTGACTTTAGCTCTCAGCTGCTGGACTTTACCAGTGGGGGACAAGCTGTCCCCACTATTCCCTATTCTGAGTTTCTGACATGCAGAATTTATAGTCATAATAAATGATTGCTTTGTGTAGTTAAATTCTGGAGTGTTTCTTTACACAGCAGTAGTAACTAAAGGGACCCAAGCCTCCCTCATACTGCTTTGTCCTCACGTGGTTCTTGGATGTGCTTCGTGTTCCCCTCCTGGGTGAGAGGACAGAAAAGGAGCTGTCCTTCCCCGTGAAGTTGTACTGTCTGAGCTCAGACAGAGCGGGTCTGCAGGTGAGAGGACAGGAAAGGCGCTGTCCTTCCCCGTGAAGTTGTACTGTCCGAGCTCAGACAGAGCGGGTCTGCAGGCAGCTCAAGGAGGGTTGAGAAACACGTGTATAGTCCTGCCAGCATTCATTGAGAGACTTTGTTTCCTTGAGAGAGGGAAACAAAGGGATATGGACCTTCTGTTCAGGTGCTGCCTTGAGAATAGCAAGTTATCTTTGATTTGTAAGTGGTATCTACATCTTCCTTTCCATTAAGTTTTCAGTGGCGGGTTTGCTGGAAAACCACATTCGGAGTAGGATACAGTCTAATATGAATACTAGTTTGAAATTTAAAACAAAATTATAATGGCTCAAAGAGAATATTTACCTATATTTTCCTTCACATAAGGAAGTTCAGAGGTTGAAGAAATGGCTCCGAGGTTAAGAATGCCTGATGCTTTTACAAGGGACCAGAGTTTGGTTTCTAGTACCTATATCAGGTGACTCACGACCACCCCTAAATCCAGTTCCAGGGGATCCAAAACCCTCTCTGGCCTGTGCAGGCACATGTGTGTGCGCCTGTGTGCGTGAGCACACACACACACACACACACACACACACACACACACACACACACACACAAAACGTCTTAAACAATAGGAAATTCCAGCAGAAAGCACTGCAAAGCCAACTTGGTCCCCCAGGTCTACCAGTAGAGAAAGGAGGAGGAAAGAAAGTGGGTCCGGAAAAGGTTTTAGAAGCTGCCACGCAGTGCTTCTAGGTGTATTTCCCTTTCTAGAGTATTGCCATTTGTCCATACCTCGCTGAAAGCATGGCAGAAGTGTGCTTTTTATTTTTGTCCATGTCCCATGAGAGTCAGTATTTCTGTCCTAAGAACTGGTGTGAGTGAAGCTGCTATGCTGCGCTGTTGCTTAGAAGAGTTGTTTGTTTTTGTTTTTCCCCCAACCCTGCCACATCACGTGTTGCACTTTAAGAAAAAAGAAAGAAAGAAAAAGACCAGAAATTATATGTAGGTTTGTAGGAGAGACTTGCTGTTTGCAGGCAGAGATCCCCTGCTTTGTTCAGAGACTCAGTGTCTCAGGGCCAGCGCTCATACTCTCTCCTGGGCAACAGCAGTTCCATCTGTGGTATGCACAGAGCAGAGCAGGGCCGCCTGCAGCTATTTCTCGGTGATCCCCAGTGATCCTAAGTTGTCCTGGTGGAGGAACTGCTTTTCTAAACATATACATACATGTTTGGATCCCAGAAGTATTTTTGTCCCTCACTTTAGAACTGAGCTAGTCCGTGACAAGTATCGCCTTACTGGAAGAGCTGGGGTTTTCTAGAATGCACGATTTGCACCATATCATACCAGTTGTTGTAGAACTTAGGTCTCTTCATAAAAGACCATGACTCTCTTCTTTTGTACCACCAGCTTTCCTGCCCTGCACTGAAAGATTTAGTTGATGAACTTAGAAATGTACAGGAATGTTTCCTTTGTTTTTTCTAAATGAGTGCCAATCTCTGATTGGCATACAGAAAAACATTCTGAGATTGACTATTTTTTTATGGTGGATACGACGTGAACTAGTGTCTTTATGGTTGTTCTGTGTTCTTCATGATGACCTCCTCTCCTTCTTTCTCCAGGTGTCTGGGGGAGGAATGTGGCTTCTGTGTTTGTGCCTTGCTGATTAAAGCTGAGGTGCTTCTGCCTCCCGTGGTGGTCTTTGTCCCATTCTGCCTTTCGTGCCCTCGGGTGACTTGCCTCATTTCTGCCTGGATGCCTGGTACTCTGTGGTTCACTGGTTCTCGAGCTAGCACCCAGTATAGTTTGGACATTAGGTTTTCCCTGTGTGAGCCTTTGAATACTTAGTCCCCAGCTGGTGGCCCTGTTTTGCAAGATAGTGGAACCTTTGGAATTCAGGTCTAGTTGGATAAAGTTGGCTGCTGGGCTTGGCCTTCAAGTTTGCAGTCCATCCCGGCTTTCCTGGGTTATCTATGTGAGAGGAGGGGGCTACCTCACGCTCCTGACTCCACGGAAGAGAATCACTCATGCCAACCTGCCTTACCCATCATGATGGACTATTCCTGAAATAGGTGAGCCAGAATGAAGCCTTCTCTTGAGCTGCCTCTTGTCTGGTGTAGTCACAGCAATGAGAGAATTAACCAATCCAGAGTCACTTTCCCTTAGGTCTGACTAGGAGGCTCCTTTGCACTTGAGCCAGAGGACCCGCTCAGTGGCCCATTTCCTGCTATGACGACCCATCTGGCAGGTGCCTCAGCCGGACTCCTAGGGAATTCTGTATTCAGTCTGTACCAGGCAGAACCAGGTACCTGGCCACTTTCCCAGGGTACCAGATAGGAAACAGTGCCCTCTTCTATCATTCACTCGGTGTGCTGGCTGCTTTCAGGGCCAGTGCCTTTGACTCCATCTTCTTTCCTCAGATCGTCTGCTCCTGTCTGCGAGCACCATGATTCGTCTGTCAGAACAGGAAAGGCTATCTTGTTAGACCTGGAGGAGAGGTTCATCAGGGCCCTCGTTAGTAGAGACATTGAGGGGAGGCAGGAGTGAAGCACTTTGGGAAATTCTCCCCAAATTATAAATAATTACTGCCATCTTCCATGACATTTCTATAATTTCCTTTTCATGTGGATAAATAGTTACACTAAAAGCAAAAGGCAGTATGTGAATGCAGTTCAGATATCGTTATGTGTACTTTAAGGTCAGCCAGACTATTTATCTCTTTGAGCTTTGTGTCTTTGCAGTCAGTGTCCTGCTGGCATTATTTACCAAGAAAAGGATGGGTGATCCAGAGACCCGTGTTCAAGCTCATTGCCTGTGAAGTGATGAATAAATTGTTCCCAATTACAAGTACCTCATTTTCATTGTCTTTAATGGTCTAAAGTACACATGATCAGAAAGCTGGGTGATTTTGCTGATGCTAGCTTCCCATTTCCTGTCCTTCTCATTCCTTCTGTGTGTGATGCTACTGTTCCCGCTTCCTCAAGATGCTTCTGATGTCGCCATTGCCCAGATTAGATGTGTGCATTCAGGTCCGTCAGATTGCATTAGGAGGGAATATCACTGTAGGCCAAGCAATCTCTTAGGCACGTAGCATTCATTATTTCTTTTCAAATCCCCTTTACACATGCCACACAGTCATGAGCAAGACGTGTGATTTATTCTCTACATGGCCAGTCTTAGCACTGAGTCCTCAGCATATGCCTGTTGAATCGGTGGAATGCTGCCTTCTTAGAAAGATGGGCTTGTTTCAAAGAAGAACGACGAGGGGTTGGAGAGATGGCACTGTCAGTAAAGTACCTCCCCAATATGCAAATTAAAGAAACTGGCCAAGGTTGCTATATTCTCACGGCAGCTATACAGCACAAGGTAGCACTTGTGCACAACTCCAGCACTGGGGAGGTAGACACAGGAAGATCCCTGGAGCTTGTTGGTTAGCCAGTCAAGCAGAATTGATAGTCCCTAGTTTGGTGAGAGACCCTGCATCAGAAAAGTAAGGTGGAAAGCAACCAAAGTAATTAACTAATATTGACCTCTGACCTCCACATGGTTGTGCACACACACACACGTGCATACACATATACCCACACCCACATAAACATCTAAATCCATTCATCCATAAAACTGTTTAGTTAAGTATGCATAAATCTAAGCTGCCATAAGATTTGCAGTCTGAGCCATTATTAACTTACAGAGGTTTTTATACTAAAACACACACGGAGCTCATATGGTTTTGAAGACTGAATTGAGTTTTTCAGTCATTAGTTGTCAGACATTGCTTGTATTCTAAAGTTGTATTATTTCGTATTCCATGCTCCTTTCTCCTTTTTTGGGGGAAGAGATTTACACTAGATCAGATCCTCTAGTCCCACCTCACACCCGAGGGGGCCTTTCAACCACTGCCCCTCAGGAAACAGATGTTAGAACTGTTTTTTGCTTGTTTATTTGCTTGCTTGCTTGTTTGCTTGAGATGTGTAGCTCTGGCTGGTTTGGAATAGAATGGCTCTGCCTACCAAGTGCTCAGATTAAACACATGAACAACCATTCCGTCATCCTCAGCACTTTAAACACTACCCGGAACCCCAGATTTTCAAGGTAAGACCAGTAGAAACCAGGGAAGAAAAGACATCTTTAAATAATATCTGTATGGTTGAGACGGTCAGGAACCAACAGAACAAACCGATACTTGTGTAAATTCACTCCTTTCCATTGTGAAACATTTTGTTTTTGTGATTATACTGTAAATAGCTTGAAGATATGGAATGTGATCATTAAGAATTGTATTGAATGTCTGTATGGACATTTTCTTTCTTTTTTTAAAATTATTTATTTATTTATTAAAGATTTCTGCCTCCTCCGTGCCACTGCCTCCCATTTCCCTCCCTCTCCCCCTCTCTCCTCAGCCCAAAGAGGAGTCAGGGTTCCCTGCCCTGTGGGGAGTCCAAGGACCTCCCACCTCCTTCCAGGTTTAGTAAGGTGAACATCCAAACAGCCTAGGCTCCCACAAAGCCAGTACATGCAGTAGGATCAAAACCCAGTGCCATTGTTCTTGATTTCTCAGCAGTCCTCATTGTCTGCTATGTTCAGCTTTTTCAGACCCAGTCCAGCTGGCCTTGGTGAGTTCCCGATAGAACATCCCCATTGTCTCAGTGTGTGGGTGCACCCCTCGCGGTCCTGAGTTCCTTGCTCGTGCTCTCTCTCCTTCTGCTCCTGATTTGGACATTGGGGTTTCAGTCCAGTGCTCCAATGTGGGACTCTGTCTCTGTCTCCTTTCATCGCCTGATGAAGGTTAATATCCAGGAGGATGACTATATGTTTTTCTTTGGGTTCACCTTCTTATTTAGCTTCTCTAGGATCACAAATTATAGGCTCAATGTCCTTTATTTATGGCTAGAAACCAATTATGAGTGAGTACATCCCATGTTCCTCTTTTTGGGTCTGGCTTACCTCATTCAGGATAGTGTTTTCTATTTCCGTGTATGGACATTTTCTTTTGTGACTCTTACCTGATCTTTTGGCTGTCTTAGCCTCTGCCCCAGATATGCTAGTTTTAGGATTTAGAGAGCAGGTTCTTGGGCTCCTTCCCTGGATTTAGATTCTGGTGCTTGTGTTATCAGTTTTCTAACCTTGAACACATAAGTAGAGTTCTCAGTGCGTCAGTTTCTCTTTCTGTAAAACCTGTACTAAAGACATGCAGTGGTCAGGTCAGGGCCTTGTGTGCCTCAAGGCCGTGTGATTGCATGGATGTTATACATGTCAAGTTCCCAAAAGTTGTACCAGTGATGGCCCCTTTCTGCTTCAGCACCATCTCTGGGTGCCTGTTTTTGCACATATTGAGTCATTAATAAAACTTCCTCAAATGCAGCTTTCCTTATAGATGTGACCCATCTGTCATTTTGGTTCTCCTAGCTCTTATTTTTTATTAAATAACTTACTTAGTCATCAGTAATCTTTAGGGACTCGATGGTGACGCATTTGTACTCACAGAGATAAGCAGGGTGGTCACAGAAATTTAGTCTAAGACCACTCATCCGATAGAAATGCCTGGAGAGATGTCCAAGCAGAGTATCTACTTCTTTAAAATTTGCCTTTAGTTTTCAAGAAATGTAAGCAGACAAGGTGAGTATTCTCTAGAGCAGTGGTTCTCAAACTTCCTAATGCTGTCACCCTTTAATACAGTTCTTCATGTTGTGTAATTATTTCCTCAAGCATGTAATTATTTCCATTGCTACTTCATAACTATAATTTTGCTCCTGTTATGGATTGTAATGTAAATCGCTGATATACAGGATGATATGCGGCCCCACAGGTCTAGAACTGCTGCTCTAGGACATTAGATGTGTAGACAGATGATTTTAGCTCAGACTCTCTAGAGAGAAATGTATATATAGAGAGAAGTTGTCTGCTGATCAGAGCTCTGTTTTCATCTGTTTTACATCTTATTCTGTGGGTCAGCTTTGGTTGGGAGACTGAGTATCCGGACAGACATATGAGGTCTTTTTTCACAAGAGGAAGTGAGCCCCAGGAAGAGGTCACCTGCACCCAGCATCTGTGTAACTGGTCTGTGCACCTTTGCCTTTCCCCATCAGTGCTCATGAGTGAATCAGTGATGGAGGCCATGGTGGGACAGAACTTTTCTGGGCTAGGCCTGGGAGAGCTGGGTGTGGCTCTGTGGCACAGGGGCATGCCTGGGGATTCTGCAAGTAGGCAGTTGTCTGTGCCAGCTGCAAACTGCATTTAAATAAGCCCTGTTGGGTGGGAGGCTATCGTTAGGAAGCAAGCCCAGACCCGTCACTTTTTCCAGTGGTTCAGTAGTTGTCTCTGCTCTTCCCACCCTTGCATCCTAGCTGCTGACTCACTGTGTGGCTGGCTTTGTTTTTATTGGAGTAAACAGTGCTAAATATGTGACTCATGGCTGCAGTCTCCATTGCCTTGAGACCTCTGTCACAGCTTGGTGACAGTTTGAAAGGATTTATTAGGACTTCTATGTCAGTATGCTTTATGGAAAGTGAAAGTTGGCTGGATGAATGGTAGGCCACTAACTGAGGAATATTAGGACTTTTTCTTTTGGCTCTTCTGACACATTCAGGAAATTGGAGTAGTGCAGAATTAAAGCACGCATCCCCTGTCCATCCTGGTTTCTCCACGATACACGCCGTGTGTGTCTCATTGTTCCCGCACAGTGGGAATGGCAGTGGAGACCCTTGGAAGCCCTCGCTCTGCTGTTTCCTCACTTGACAGCAACCTCTGGCAGACAGTTCTTGGAAATTTAGGGTTTGCTTTTCTAACTGGTGAAGATTGGTAAGTATAGTAGTAGGATTATTGCGGGGCAGTGTGCAGTTCAGCCGTGCTGGGCATTTGTGGTGTCAGGAGCCTGATGGGCAAGTTCTGTGCCTGAGGTGTGCCGGGGTCCTGGTGTTCATGTTGTGTATGAGTTCCTGGGTCTTCCCTGTAGTCTCTTACGGTATTTGAATTTTAGAACAAACTGTTTTAGCCAGTGTTAGTGTAACACGGATGCAGACTGGTATGCATGCTCTGTCCGTAACATGGACTGGGAGGGCAGAGAGATCTGTGTGATGGTTAGTTACATGGAGCAGTGTAGCAACAATTCTCTTTGCTGTCGTGTGTTTATGGTCTGCTCAGGTAGGAGAAAGTAGATTGAAAAGCAGATTCCTGAAGGCTTGTATTAAATTCTTGGTCGATCATAAGAACAGGTATCAACCAGTATGTTCCTCCTCAGAGCAGAGCCTAGCTGTTCCAGCCTCCAGTACTGAGGACCCAGAGCTGCACTGACTGAAAGGCGTGCACTCTGGTCATCAGTTAGGGAGAGGACAAACACAAAAGCATTTGTAGAGAGAGATTTAGGCTTCTGTTGAGCATCTCAGCTTACACAGCACATTCTATGTCCTGTCTCTAGATCCCTCACAAAGGCCCGTGAACCCATACTGCATTTTGTGTTTGGTAATTAAACTTCAAACAAGGAGACCCTGCAAGCCGGGCAATGTCTGCATGTGCTCTTAGTTATAATTTTCTTTGCAGAGGCCTTCTGCAGCCCTGTTCCTCTGCTGGTTCCCTCAGCCTTCCTCTGAGCACCTTGTCTCCAGTTCCACTCCTTCGTCTCTTCCCCTTCCCTTCCTCTCCTCGGCTGTCCGCACGGGCACGAGCCCGGCATACCCACTATGCCACTCTGCCTTTAAACCTGCATAGGGCACTGGGGCCGGGTCTTCGTGTTTTTCCTGTGTTTTCTGCAGTCTGCTAGACTTTTCAATACATGTGATGATGCATAAATGTCTTTCTTCTGAAAGATCCGTTGCATCCAGGGATAGGTGGATTGGAAAATGAGTGACAGCAGGCCAGCCCCTCTCCTTTCACCTCACAGCCTTCTGATGAAATCCTTCCGGTGCCTTTTATAGATACATATGTACCGACATTGATTACTTTTCATTTTGTCACTCTATCTTGGAAATCTTTCTTCATGTCAGTATGTGCTGATTTTTAACACTGAAGTTTCACAGAGTGAGTGAGCTGTAACTCATTTATCTGGTCTCCTGTTGATCGTCGTTTAAACTCTTTAACCCATTCGGCCACAGTAAACAGCCTTGTGAGCTAAACACACACTATATACAAGCATTTCGTTACAGTTCCCGCAAGTAGGATGATTGATTCTGAAAGTGTATTCATTTAAATATGTGATACAAATGACCAAATCATCCTGCTAAATGCTATAATCTGCATCAGAGGAGGTAGGAACTACCCGTTTCTCTGCATTTGCTATTACCGTTCTCACAAATTTATGCCAGCGTAAAGTTTGCTTGTTTATCTGTCGTCTGTCTATTTATTTTGGCCTGGTACGGTGGCACACACCTATAACTCAGGCAGTTCAGAGGTTGAGGCTGGAGGATCAGAAGTTCAAGGCCAGCTTAGGCTACTCAAGACCCTCTATTTCAAAGAAAACAAAACTTAAAAAAAAAAGAAAATGTATTCATTACTGAGCGGAAGGGTTGTTGAATATGTCTCCACATTCTTATCGGTCACTTGCATTCCTTCTCTGAACTGTATTGATCCACATGCCATTTGTCCAGGGAGATGACCTCTGTATCCAGGAAGAGATATCCTCTTTTCCTTTCAGAAAAGGAAAGAAACAGTAAAGTGCGAAGTCCAGGCAGGTGCTTTCTGATACTGCTCTCAGCGGTAGTCATCTCTGTTTATCACGTATGGTCTGATTAGGCGGAGTTGACAGTATCTAAGGATGTTCAGAACATCCCAACAGAAGTTGTCTAGCAATATCAGGTGTCTTTTTGTGACCAATTCCGCTGCTCCCTATTGTTGAAAATAAGTATGTGTGTGATCTTTCTTTTTAATTTTTATTTTGGAGTGACTGTTTGTATGGTGTCTGTTTGGGAAAACACATGTGATGTTTCGCTTAAGCACGGAGGTGCTGATGATCTTTTGCATGTTCAGATCAAGGGTTCTCACTTCTTGACGTTATTTATTCATGCTTGGAAATGAAGCTCTGAGAAATTGGGAAATCCATGTTTTATGAATTGTAACGGTAGGACTTCTGTTGTTTGACAAAGAAAAAAGTACTCTTTAGAATCAAACTAAGGATCTCCCTCTGGCCTTTCCTTTTCTCTCCCTTCTTTTCTACTTCCCTCCCTCCCCCCTCCCTCCCTCCTTTCATCCCTCCCTTCCTCCCTCCCTTCCTTCCTTCTCTCCCTCCCTCCTTTCCTCCCTTCCACTCTCCCTCTTTCCCTCCCTCCCACCCCTTTCTTTCCTTCCCCCTCTGTTATATCCCACTGGTTGGCCTCAGACTGGTAATCATAGGTGCACACCAGGTATACACAGTCTCTGGTTTGTACAGCTTTAAAGTTTCCAGTACCACCCAACACAGAGACTTGCTTTGAAAGTCAAGTGCGCTTTATTTATGGAGTATGCATACAGAAATATTTCTCCCCAAAGAATATGTCTAACCTGTAAAGGTGCGCTTTTCAAATCTCACGTGTGTAGCTAGGGTGAGCTGTGTTGGCTGGTGCTGCCTTTCACCACAAGGGGATCCTTCCTGCCTGCTGTGTTACAAGGCAGTATTCAGTTGCTTCTGCTGTAAAATCTGATATCCTCTTGGTTGCCTCACTGTCCCTCAAAAATTAACAAGAGGCAGGTGTGGGGAGAAGATTGAGGACTCTGCCTTTAAAGAGACTTCTGGCTCCCTTCGTGATAGGAACAGACCAGCTAGCTTGTTTTCAGTAGCAGCTGTGCAGTACTCTGGCTTGCTAATGTTTGTTTAAGAAGGGGTGTTGACTAGTTCCGCAGTAAGTAGGAGTGTCTAGTCAGGGCTTTCCTTTCTGTGGAGAAAGTTAGCAGCACACTGACACATCACACTTCGAACTAGAGAGTCCAGGACCTTCCGCACCGATCCCCACAGAATGATGGGGCAGCTTGTGAAAAGCGGTCAGGACTGGCGTGCACAGCTGGCGGGACTTATGTGCTGTATGGGTTAGTACAGTCGCCCCAGAACGCCTCGTGCAGCGCAGAGTTTGGAAAGGAAAGTTGTGCTACCAGTTGTGGCTTGCAGGGCAGAGCCGATGACTGTGGGGTGCCTTGAGGAATCTGGGGAGAATCTCGACTACCTTTTGGCTTGCCTGAGAGAACTTTGCTTCAGATAGTTTTACAGAGGCTAAGTTTTTAAGTATCGCTGGCATTTGCTGTGTGCGGCACTAAGTATATTTAACTGTGATTGCTCTTTACTGGGAAACGTAAACAGTGTGAGCGGTGATAACTGCTCTTTATATGATTTTTTCTTATATTCTATTATTTGTATTGGTGTGTTTGTGTATTTTCAGCTACCATGTACTTCATAGGGTGAACATAAATATATATTTTCATTTAAAACTGATTGTAAATAAGATAATATTAACTGGAGGAATGCTATAAAACTTGATTCAGAATACTAACTGGGCAGTTCCTAAAACCAACAGATCTGGCTAATACACAGGAATGATGGCTGGCTTCTTTGTTGTCATGGTAACAGTGCCCTAAATATAAATCTCAGTGTTAAGCATCCCTGACTGAAATGAGGAAAATCACCATGAGACTTGTAATTGGAAAATTAGATGTTGTAATCTGGCATACTCCCTTTTAAAATGATTCCCTTTTGAAATAATGCACATGGTGGTAAAATTGCCTGGTCTTCCCAGGCTTAAGTTCTTTGCCGGATGCAGTGTAGTTACTGTCTTGATCTTGGAGTTGTTGCCATGGTCCTGCTGCAGGGACTTTCTTGGTGAGGATCTCCTTGGTACTGCAAGGCACGCATCTAGGTTTACCATGATTTAAGAGAAGGTTTGGGCTGTTTTATTTAGAAGATGGCAGCAGAATTCATGCATTACACATCACCAGGTGAGCTTGGTCTTTTACTTAACTCATGCACTTGCATTGTGGGTCACAGTGCCCAGGGGTTGAGCATCATCTCAGCCTTCGGTGGTGCTTCTGAGCCTCTCTAGACCGTGCAGCATTTCAGTGTTCAGCTCCTGCTAACGGTTGTGGTCTCTAAGTAAATTGCTTTGTTAAATTTTCTTTCCTGGTGGACCATTTGTGTAAGAAGTGAGCCAGTCCATTTTTAGGACCTAGGTTCTTCCTTTTCATGCTTCTTAACCTATAGGCTTGATATTTGCTTAATTTAGAAAACAAAACATCCCATTTTGGTTACCATCCCATACCCAAGATAACAAGAGTTTACATGAAACACATTGGACATGGAACTTTAGGACCTCATATTGTTAGGTGAAGACTAAGTAAATCAATACAGTTTGGAGGATAGTTACAGGGATTTCTTCATTTTCATTTTGTAACTTAATATTGAAGCTGCCTTCTTTTGAATCTTGAGTTTTCTTTTTGTAGTGCTCAATTTTAAAGGCAGGACCAGCTCCACATTTTTAGAAGGCATTTAAAAACAGTTTTCTTATGCTGGGCGATGGTGGCGCATGCCTTTAATCCCAGCACTCGGGAG
>NW_026067903.1:8051647-8304092 GCF_014885135.2 Alexandromys fortis | reverse complement strand
GGCAGTTCAAGGAATCTTTAATCCTCATTCATTTGGATTGGGAAAGCTGCATTCTGGAACAAGCTGTTTCTCTTTAAGGCTCCAGTTCTGGACTCAGATTTCTTTGGATAGTTGAGGTCAGGCGAGAATGAAATTGGGCTGTGGAAAGATGTTGGGAATTGTTTTACTTCTTTCTAGGGATTGTATCTTTATTGTTCTGAGAAATAGCTGTGGTTCTTACCACTACTGGTGTGCTGTATGTCAAATTGAGAAATTGATAGACCCTCCAGAAAATTACACAGAATCTTCCTTATTATTTATAGAGTTGTTAAATTCACTGAATTGAATCCACTGAAGCCCGTGTGCTTTTGAAATGAACTGTTGGTCATTTTCTCCCCCTATTTTTGTAAAGACCTCTGAAATTTCAATAGGGAATCATTCTGGGCAGGAAGAGTTTTTCCATTTCAGCCAGCATACAGTGTAGAGGCAGCAGCGGCATCAAAAGTGATTCCGGGGCACCTTCATGTACTTTGTAAGTTCCAGGCCAGCAAGGGCTGCATAGTAAAACTCCATTTCAAAAAAAAAAGGTGATTTTAATTTCAATGGCATATCAGAATTATCTGAGAGATCCACCAGTCCCCATCTCCTCTCCCATTACCAAGCAGCACCCTGTGTCTAGTGATCGTTTGTAGACAGAGCGCAGTGCTCACTTTTTAGTGAGGAGTCATTGGTAGGGAGCCTGTGTGCTGACAAGGTGTAGATGCTGAGACCTGCTTTATCATGCTTCTGTGAAAGTATCACAGAACGCATTTGTGGATTGAGGAAGAGACCAGTTTTATCTGCCATCTTTCAAGTTTTTTGGCCAATCCTGCGTATACCAGAGACTTGTGTTGAATCCTCTCCACAGCATAGGGCAGAGATGGGCTGCAGTCAGCTGTGGGGTATGGAACTTTTGGGTTTAAGCTCCAGGAGGGTGTCTAACATATGTTAGTTACTTTTTTATTGTTGCGAGAAGACACCATGACCAATTTGTAAAAGAAAGTCTTTAAGTTGAAGCTTAGGGTTTCAGAAGATTAGAGACCATGGCCTTCATAGCAAGGAACATGGGAGCAGGCAGGCAGGGGTGATGCTACAGTAGTAACTGAAAGCTTATATCTGGAGACACAGGAGAAGGAGGGAGGGAAGGAGAGAGGGAGGGAAGGAGAGAGGGAGGGAAGGAGGGAGGAATGGAGGGAAGCTAGGAGTCTTTTGAAACCTCAAAGCTCTGCCCCAGTGACACATCTTCTCCGACAAGGCCATACCTCCTAATCCCTCCTAAACAGTTCCACCAACTGGGAACCAAGTATTCAAACATATGAGTCTATGGCTGCCATTTTCATCCAGGCTACCAGTTTCCCATTTCAGAGTGGTTGCTATGGAAGCATCTCTTTGATGAAGAGGCCCTGTTACTGCTGCTGACCTCACAGCCTCCATGGTGGTCATTAAGTCACACCAGTGCCAGAGATACATATAACAAATGCGACTATCAAGGGGACCATAAATTGTAGCACTAGACAGGTCATTTTTGGGAGCTCATGTATGCCACGCCAGTTGTATTGGGCTACTCATTGTACCAATGAGTACTCAACATAAGGTACATGACTATATTTAAGGACATTTTACTAAAAGTACCCAAATATTAATTAAGTACTTGTGAACTCATTCTTAAGCCCATCATTGTTTGTGTCTAGAATATGCATTCTATGTGTAGTTATATATTAATTATATATATTAAATTGTTCATTCCTGCAGTCAGCCCTCTGACATGGCTTAGTCTACTGATTTCACATACATGACCTTTAGGGTTAGATAGGCCACCAGGGTTCAGAATCCTCCTTTACCTGGAATGTCTCCTAGAATGTTTAACTCTCCGACTTTCTTGTATATAAAATGAAAATCTCAAAGATTTAGGCTTAATTATGCAATATATAGTAACACTTGGCAAAATAAGTATTTTATACGCAACAGCCAGTAAATTGGTGTCTGCCTAGCTGCTTCATGCTGTAAGAGCAGGCTAGTTTATTCTGTGGATCCCTTTAGAGGTCAGGATTTTTGTTTAACTTGTGGTTGGGGTATAGTTCATTGGTTCAATGCTTGTTGAGCACACACAAGACCTTGGGCGCAATTTCAAGCGCACAAAGAAAACAAAATTAAACTAAAACGATCTCCTATTTAATGTAGAGTCACATTAGGGAGGTAAAGACTGGAATGTGGCCTTAGCTGACTTCTTGCGCTCTGGTTTTAGAGTAGCCCATGCTGGCTTTCCTGAGAACCATGAGCTGAGGCTGCGGATGTCAAACCCCAGTTGTACGAACACCTGCCCCCCACACGCACACATACACACTTTATTTCTCTCTTAAAGTCACATCATTATCCTGAAGTAAAGAAAAACACATAACATACACAGTGTGGCCCATTAGGCTGAGGCAGTTTGTCTCGACCACCTTGCCCATGTTCCCCTAAGGGTTGAGAGAGGCGTGCTGTACTGGGCGGTGACCCTGTTTCTGTCCCTGGAACAAATGCTGTTTTCGGTGGCGGTATGATCACAATTCACTTACTAGGAACTAGAAGATAAGTATGTGCGTTTTGGTTAGAAAAACACTGTTAATATTGGGAAAATAGTCCCCTGCTGATTTTCTTCTCTTCACTGGACATGTTGGATGTATTCAGGGTGAGACTAGAGTGGGTGCTGGGAGCCCTGTATCTTCCTTCCTTCAGTCCTTTTAAATTAATGAAAAGTATACTATTTGGAGAGATTTTATTAAAAAATTAAATCATGTTATTTAAGTGTTAAGGCAATGAGATGATGGAAATTACCTGGCATGGTCGGCCGGTCTTCAGAAACTTGTGATACGCGAAAGTAAGCATCGCCCGGTGCTTGTTGCTGTTACAGGCGCATGGGAAGCGTGTTTTCCTCAAGATGTTTGATGAGGATTTAGAGTGTTTTCTGGAGAAAATAACTGTCTTAGTCTACTGCTATGAAGAGACACCATGACCAAGGCAACTCTTAAAAGAAAGCATTTGCTAGGGTTTGTTTACAGTTTCTGAGGCTGAGAGCATGGCAGTAGACAGGCGTGGTGCTGGAGAAGTGGCTGAGAGCTCCGTCCTGAGCCACAGACAGAGAAAGGTACAGACACACAGACACACAGTATGACTGGGTCTGGCCAGGGATTTTGAATCCTAGCGGAGTGACACACTTCCTCCAACAAGGCCACACCTCCTAATCCATCTAATCCTTTCAAAGAGTTTGACTCCCTGGTGAGTAAGCTTTCAAACTTATGAACCTATGGGGTCCATTCTTATTCAGATCACCACAGTAATATTTCTTAGGCTTATTTTTATGTTCATGAAAACTAATATGATGCTTGTTTAAAGTAACTAGGCAGATGGGGTGAAACATACTTATTGGGAGCATTGTCCCTTTGTCGCTGGTGTTTTCTCCAAATACACTTGAATTTTAGAGTTCTGCCTCACTGTGTGAGTGGCTACGCCTCATGCACACTGACTGGCATTCTGGCAAGTGTGTCCCTTTCAGATACTTAGAGGAGCAGAATCTGGTCAGCACATTCCTGTCTGCTGTAATGGTTTACCTAGGCAATCATGTCGTGCGAGCATTTATCCATGTGTTAGCATAATTTAAACTTCAGCGTTGTCACGTGGGTATGGTCGCTCCTGAAAATACTGTGGCTTTACTTAGCTCCATCACCTGGAGGATTGTTTTAAAATGCAGAATTGTTGGCATTCTCTTAGGAATTCTTTTGCAGCGTTTGTCTGCAACCATCCTGTCTGGGGTACTCCGTGTTTGTAAACTGGAAGTCGTATATAACTGCATGTTATTACTGGTCACATGCGAATCCGCTTGCTGTGTTGCTCTCTGATAGCTCACAGAGCAATAATCTGAGAAACGGCACCCAATATTGAAGTACCTATGGTGTGCCTATGGAAGGAAGGAAGCCCTCTGTTCCCAAGGCACTGTAACTGTATCAGAGGCTGCCTGGCTCCCTTTACCTGTGGACTTGGTCCCAGGAGAGAGCAGATGTGTCTTGGAGGGTTGGTTTAAGGGTTGACAGTTTCTCTGAAGACTCTTCTGCAGTGTTCCACGTGATGTGCTTTCTCCAGGGCCCATCATGCTGCCAGTTATACAGGAAATGTGTTCTTCTGTATCCATCAGTTAAACTGTTTATTCTGCAGCGGTATTGTGTGAATAATATTTGTTGCAATGCCTTTTTTCCAAATTTTAATTTACTGATCTCTAACTTACTGGTTTATTTGGAGAAGAGCACCTGGATTCCAGGGCTGGACCAAAGTCTGTTAGTACGCACAGGGCTACTACACGGTAGAGAGCATGGACTGCAGGCTTTCACCCTTCTGTCCTGTCTCTGCAGAGCTGAACTCACTCAGGCACAGAGTGTCCTCTGGCACAGAGAAATCAGTGACTTTGTGCCTCCACGGAAGCAATCAGTCCACTCTTTGTTTTTTGATTGGACATCTAAACACCCAAGCCCAGAGGGAACTGGGTTACAGAGAGACGGGATGGGACCTGAAAACTTGTACTCCCAGAAAGTTGCTGAGTGTCCATTTCTGACCCAATGCTGAAGCCGCTGCTCTAGGGCCAGATACCGGGAGACGGTGGTGCCTATGCCTTTAATCACAGTACTTGGGAGGCAGAGGCAGGCCGAGCTATGAAGTTCAAGGCCAACTTGGTCTACAAAGCAAGTTCTAGGACAGCTAGGGATGTTACACAGAGAAATCCTGTCTCAAAAAAATTAAAGAAAAAGAAAGGAAGGAAGGAAGGAAGGAAAAGGAAGGAAGGAAGGAAGGAAAAGGAAGGAAGGAAGGAAGGAAGGAAGGAAGGAAGGAAGGAAGGAAGGAAGGAAAGAAAAGGAAAGAAAAAGAAGAACCTGCCATGGATAAATGGATCAGTATGCAAATGACCCTCTGAATGTGCACCGTTCATGTGAGTGTGTGGGTCGACGTGCTTGTTCACATTTGCAAAGGCCAGAGAGCAGTGCCGAGTGCTTTACTCTTACTTTCCACCATATTATCCCGTCAAGAAGTTGCACACACAAACACATATCCTATAAGCATTTTGATGTAGAAAATATAGCGATTAGAAATGCAGCTCTCTTTCATCTAATCTCAGCAGTATAGGTATACAGTCGTCTGTATGGTGCTTTATCACATTATTACCGATGTTAGTCATAGTTTATCTATCATTGGTCAAGACCACATGCTAGTGCCTGCTATTTTCCCGTCTTACTGCACTTCATTCTCACGACAGCCGTTGTGGGCGCACTGTGATTACTCTGCCCCTGTGTTACAGATGGTAAGCTGATACACAGAGAGCTCCCATGATTTCCCAAGGTTGCACAGCTAGTAATCCATAGGATGGCGTGGAAAAATCAGGCTAAGCAGCGTCCAGAGTGCTGGAGAGAAAGTGAAAATTATAACTCAGGTCTTTTGTTCTCTCTACCATGCTAAAGACTTCGGGATAGACTTGGAGTTGAGTGGCCACACCTAGAAAGAGAAAGATGAGTGGCATTGGGCCAGCCTGTTTACCCTTGCAGCTAGGACTTGATATTTAAGTTATTGTTGCTGTGGAAGCTGCATTTAAGTGAGGGCATGTTGGCAGTTCTTTGGAGAAATGTAAGAAATCCAAAGCATAAGATTTAGAAACAAGTCTTGTCAGTCAGGTGTTTATGATTGTAGGAGACATGTGACAGAGCCTGAAGACATCAAAAGGGGACGGGGCCGCATCCACAGTAGGTTTTCATAATGGGAATGTCGATGGGAAAGTATGATGGGGAGCATAGATGAGAGCACCTAACACCCCCCCCGACCTTTACATGTGTGTGAACAAGCATAGACACACGTATGTTCCCAACTCTTACACACTGCATACATGCAGGTAACACGGGTGCACTCTTTACCCAGGCTGAGCTTTTGTTAATGTCACCTTAATTGTGTCTGTTATTGACCCTTGTACTTTGAGCATATTTTAGTTAATTAATCAAATTATTATTTTATGTGTATGAATGTTCAGTCTGCATCTACCACTTGCATGCAGTACCATAAAATGCCTGAAGAGGGCATCACATCACCCGGAACTGTACGTACAATGGTTGTGAGCCTCTGTGTGGGTTCTGGGAGATGAACCTGGGTATTCTTCGCCACTCAGCCATCTCTTTAGCCCCAGTGTATATTCTTTAAAACAGTAATTTGAACCATTGGAATAAAAGTTATATACATCATGGCTATTTTCCTCTAAACACTTGAAAATGCATGGGAGTTTATCTTTGTAGCCACACAGTAATCAGCTATGTAAATCTACAATGGTGTCATAAGTTAGTCATGTATTCTGTTGGTTGATCTGCATTTTCTCACAGGACAGGATCCAGTCCCTCACTGATACTGTGCTTCGTTCCTTCCCTTTACCACGCTTTAATCAGAAAGAGTTTAATAGCCTTTATGTAAACATTGAACATTGCTAAGTGTGTAGAATGTAGGTTTTCAATAAGAGCCTCCTAGACAAAGAGAAAACACATGATTTAATCAGTATCTGTGTATGCGTGCTCGGTCTTACATGTTCCTCTGGTTCCAGTGTTACAGACTAAGCCCTGTGAGGGGAACAAAGTTTGCTGAAAGTATATATGGGGGTACTCCCTGCTGTGCTCAGTCTCAGCCTTTGGATGCCAGTCCACTGAGCCTGTGCAAGTAAAAACTGTCAGCTGGCAGAAAGCCCCTGGGCCCCAGTTCTCTGCTCTGAATCCTATTATAGGTTTAGAGTATGGAAAATTAGTTTATTATAAAATCTATTCTGAACTTAAAATTATCTTGTGACATGAAAATTACTTTTCCCTTTTTGTCTATTAGGGTGATTTAAGCCCTTTTCCAATGAATATTACACTTGTCGACTGCTGTTTTAAACTAATTATTAATAATTTAGTCAGACAATTTTAGTTCAATTTTGTCGATTATAATTTTCCTTTTCTTTTACTTCTTTCCTTTTCTGATCATTATTACCATTGCTCTTTCTGCTTGCTGATTGCCAAATGCTGCACCGGTTAGTATACAGTAGACAGACATGTCAGTCCTCATTTTACCATGAGGCTCATGGGAGAAGATGAGGTAGTTTTATTGGCTCCACATGACAGAGCTGGAATGTGTCACAGCTGAGATGTAGTTGGCTCTTCTGACTCTAGAGAACTTCTCTGTGAGGCCATGGCTTCTGTTGGCATTCTTCTTTAATCAGTATGCTTTGCAAGAGTCTAGAGATACAGATAAAAGTATGCCAAGAAGCCAGGCAGCATTCCTGAAGGTCAAGTCTATTAGCTAGAGACAAGTAATGACTAGGGCATTTTCAAAGACAAAAAATAACTATACTTTGATCGGTGGTGTTACCATTCCCAAAGCTTGTTCTTCGACCCTCTCCATCAGAAGTCTGAGCACTCTGGTTGCTAAACTGACGCAGACTTGCAGTGTTACTAATGCTAGACTCTAAGCTGCACAGGTGGACACGGCTGTCTCATTCATTACACAGCGCGTGCATCCCCAGCCTTTGCGTACTGTCAGGTACACTGCTGTTTCCTTACACCACACTGAAGAATGTCTTGCTTAATGAATGAAGGTGAAACCACATTAACCCCCCTTATATCCAGTTTATGAAGTAGAACTGTTCCAACACGGAATTATGAGGGTCGGTTTGCTAGGAGTGAGCACAGTCTTCTGGGAGACCAACTCAAGATGAGTTCCTCCTCTTAAAGCTGAAAAGGCTCGTTTCACTGTGTGTGTGCATGTGTGTTTGTCTATGTGTGTGTACATACATATACACGCTAGTTACCTTTTTGTTGCTATAACAAAATTCCCAAGAAAATCCACTGTATAGGACTCATGATTTTGAGATTTCAGTGTATGTGTTTTCTGGTGGTCTTAGGTGATCCTGCAGCTCTAGGCTCAGTCGCCACACTGGGAACGTGTGATAGGTTTGTCTTTGCGCCACCAGCTCACAAATAATGACACGGAGACTTCTTATTAATTATGAAAGCTCGGCCTTACCTTAGGCTTGTCTCACTTTCCCTTATAACTTAAATTAGCCTGCTTTTATTAATCTATGTTTTACCATGTGACCTTTAACCTTTCATTCTGTGTGTCCACCTTCTTCCATGTCTCCTTGGTATCTCTCGAGTGCCTAGATGTCTCCTCCTCTTCCCTCCCACCTGTACCTCCAGCCTAGCTATTGGCTGTTTAGTTTTTTATTACACCAGTCACAGAAATACTCCTTCATACAGTGTACAAACTTCCCACAACAGGAATGCTTAGGTATTCAGCCGTGGACTGAGTAAAGGTCTATGAGGTTCTTATTCTAGTGTGCAGACAGCCCTTGTGGGACTTGACAAATTATATAAACCAATCTGATAAATTCCTGTTTTTGCTACACTAGAAAAATGCTAATTAGTACAGTTCCCATCCCCTCATCTCTAAATAGATTCAGGTTTCAAATGCCTCGCTGTACTTCTTGCTACATTTCTTAGCATTGCTGTCTTGGGAGGGGTCCAGGGCAGGTATTTTGCCTGCATGGCTCTCTTTTCTCCTCCTCGGACTTTCAGAGGGTTCATACTGAATTCATGTATAGTCTTAGGATTGGTAGTACACAGTTGAAAGAACCTAATCCATCCATCATAGTCTCTGAATTGTGGAATACCCTACCTATCCTGTTGGTAAAGGCACCTCTGGCTTAGCAGATACCTGGGTATAGCCCGCTAGCTAGACCCCAGTAGTCTGTTTTATAAGCTGACACCAGCTTATAGGCAGTAGACATACTGCTGTGTAGTATCTCTTCTCACTGCTCCCCACAACCCAGTGGAGGTGGTACGGTGTAGTAGTTATGAATGGTTTCTAGACCAGTGGTTCTGTCTTTGGGGGTAGAACGACCCTTTCACAGGGGTCTCCTAAGACCATCCTGCATATCAGATATTTACATTATGATCCATAACAGTAGCAAAATTACAGTTATGAAGTAGCAATGAAATAATTTTTTGGTTGGGGCTCACTACAACATGAGGAACTGTATTAAAGATCGCAGCTTCAGGAAGGTTGAAACCACTGCTATCCTGTGGTTCTCTTGTGGTATGATTTTGGGCCTTTTGTAGACTTTCATCTTCTCAGAGATTAAGAACAGTTTCTTCTTACCATAGTTATAAAAGGTATCAAATAAAATTATGCAGATAAAGTTTTGAACCCACTGCCTGGTACATAGTGAGGTTTTATGCATATGCACATTAAATAAGCTGTTTTATTCCCTGTAACAGTGGATATTTAAACCCATCTATCCAATAGCTTTAGACTTTCCTATTTTTCATAGCAGTGGCAGGTGCGGTCTTAACATTTTTTATGGGTTTGAGTACTATTGCTTAGATATTGAACTAGGAGCTGACTCAATTGTCCAGCTGTGGTAGTTTTGCAGCAATACTACCTTAAATCATACCAGCTAAATGGTGGGGTCTAAATTAGAAAGTGTTTTCCGTGGTCTGGACAAGGCCCGTGGTGACAGAGCTTCCCCATTCTGTGACTAGGACAGTTTGCAGGGAGATCCTGTGAGCCATAGAGTCACGGCTGACCTTAGCCTCAAATTTCTCAGAGCCACAACACGCAGGCCATGTTGGCTTCCTGCCTGAGCAGAGACTGTGGCATGTGGTGTAGTTAGGATTTCCTACACAAGTTAGCATTTCCACCACCCAGTTTACCCCCACCCAACCAATTGGTGTGTTAGATCTCTGAAACCATCACACACAGCCTTCTGAATTACTGAATAGTGTAGATTTAGATACGGGCATACCGGAAGACTGACTAGGTGTCACTCTGTTCTCTAAAGATAGAAGTGATTCTCATTGATCTCTTGACTGAGTTAATGAATATTAATAATTTGCATTAATTTATCACAGTTTGCTTTTGTTTCCAAAAATATCTGTATTTTATATAAACTGAAATCCTTTGCCCACATTTTGGTTTTACTGAGCATTGTATGTAATAATTTAATAAGAATTTCAAACTTCTTTGTCTTAAATATATTTAATTTATGACTACCACTTTGTTGGTTTTCTTTCCCCCAAAGTTGGCAAATCAACCAACCACTCGAGTGCAAATGCACACACACACACACACACACACACACACACACACACACACGAGCAGCCCTTCCCAAATCAGGTTCCCACGTGAAAGTGCACACACACACGAGCAGCCCTTCCTAAATCATGTTCCCACGTGCAAGTGCACACACACACACACACACACACACGAGCAGCCCTTCCCAAATCATCTTCACATGTGCAAGTGCACGCACACACGAGCAGCCCTTCCCAAATCCTGTTCCCACGTGTAAGTGCACGTACTCACACGAGCAGTCCTTCCCAAATCCTGTTCCCATGTGTAAGTGCACGTACACACACGAGCAGTCCTTCCCAAATCTTGTTCCCAATGAAACCAGCACTGTGAGAGTCAGGTGGGGGAGGGAGTGTGGAGGAGATAAAAAGGCTTCCATATGCAGGAGCATTTGGAAAGAAACGTTATCCAGATGAAAGATTTATGTTACATATTAGCATGTGAAAGACTGGCCAATTCTTCTGCAAGACAAACTGTTGGACATGGTGGTTCTCAAGCCTATTTTGCTTTTGTCTAATAGTAGCTATTAACATCCTTCTGGAAGCGCTTTGGGAGAGCTTTAAAGTAATTACTTTTAAAGGAATATAGTCTTGAGTTACAGTTAGTTATTCTGACAGTTACTGTTGCCATGCTTTGTCACAGGCTTTTTTTTTTTTTAAAAAAAAGGGCTCATTACTTTTGTAATTATTTAAATTGTAACTGAGTTATTTCTTTCACTGTTTACAATTTGCCTTTTCTGCCTTCCCCCTACTCTCTTGGGCCAGACTAAGGCAGAAGACCTGTGTGCTAGCTCTTCCGTATTTGAAGAAGCCCCTTTTCTGTTCAGTCAAGCAGTTCTGTCTCCTTTGTTTCATTTACATGTGATTTTTTTTTTATCTTAAAAATATAGGCTTGCCAGGTGGTGATGGTGCACGTCTTTCATCCCAGCACTCGGAAGGCAGAGGCAGGTGAATCTCTGTGAGTTCGAGACCAGCCTGGTCTACAAGAGCTAGATCCAGGAAAGGCTCCAAATCTACAGAGAAACCCTGTCTTAGATAATGTCTCATCTTCAGTTGACACGTAGTAATTATATGTACTTAGGGTACAGCGTGACATTTCAGGACATGCCTACAACATGCAGTGGCCCGATTGTTCATTTGTCACATTTGCCATTCCTCCGCATTGCAAATACACCTCTCTCTGCCCCACAGTTTAGCTGTATTGGATGTTTCCTGACACACCTACATTTGTTTATTTTGTTGTTCTTCCAATCTGCTCATTTTTTTTGAGACAGAATCTCTACATGTGATTAAAAAATAAGTCATTTTTCTGAAATTTTCTCCATTGGTTTTCATGTTCATTTAAAATTAAAGTTGAAGGAAAATCAGCCATGTGGTCAGAGCACTGGGGAAGCTATCAGAATGGTGATCTTAGCTAATCTTAGGTGATCTGCATCCTCCTGCCTCCACCCATGCAGAGCTGTTGGCTTTTCACACTCTGCAGAGTTGCCACACTGTTAGACAGTGCTTAAGACTTAACTATTCTTCGTTCAGTCTACAAAGAACATATATGTTTATATATGTATCTGTGCCTACACACATAAACAAACTTTTGTTATTTTTGTGGAAACTTGGTCTTCTTCACTCTTAATTTGCCATAGCAATAGAAAACGATGGGAAAGCTCAGTTTTAATGGAGTTAAGAGCTGGTAATGATGAATGTGCCTTCTCTTGTTCAAGCCTGGGCTGTTCTGATAGCGGTAAGCATGCTAAGGGCTGTGGTCCAGAGCCAGCCACAGCCTCTTTTCTGGTATGGTTCTTGGATGATGAATCGTTTTTAGATTTTCAAACAATTGAAATCAAATTGAAGAGTATTTTGTGCTGCATGAAAGTATTTATGAAATCTGAAGTGTAATATTCATGAATAAAGCAAAACCCCAACACAGTACTCGTTGAGTATTGTCATACTACGGTACCCTCAACCCCAGTAGCTTTTTGTAACCTAAGTCTCCTGACTTTTGTCGTTTTCTTTTTCTTGTTTTTTTTTTTTTTATTATTGAATGTCCGACTTTGCACATCCCAGGCAAGCTCTGTACCTGGACTAGCTACGTGCCTAGCTCCTATCTCTGTCTCAGGATAAGGTTTTGTATTAGATTTGGGGCAGAGTTTTATGTGCATTTGCCTCTGCAGTGAGGAAGGGATCACGTCCTGTGTTTCCCAGAATTCCTTTGTGAGGGAGGCTTTTCCTTCCTATGAGAATGAGAAGTTCTACTACGGCTGCTTTTCTGAACATTCTTCCCTCTTTGGTTCACTTCACAGAGTTCTAACACATGCCCGTTCAGTACATTGCCTTGCTGCTCAGACAAAATTTATTTATGTGGTAATTATCTTTGACACAAGATATGGCTTGCTGGTTAGTGTTTGTCATTCTGACACAAACTCGGGTCACCTGTGAATGGGGGAACTTCTTCTTGAGGCACTGCCTCCCTAAGATTGGCTTGTGAGAGTTTGTTGAGCATCTTCTTTATTAATGATGTCACAGAGCCTAGCTCACTGTGGGTGGTGCCACTCCTGGGCAAGTGGTCTCGGGTTGTATAAAAAGCAATCTAGGAAAGAAAAATAGGACCATGATTTGTGGTAGTGTGTGCATTTTGCTGGGTCACATATGTAGGGTCTGGAGAGAGGATGATAGAACATGGAGCTATGAAGGGGAAATGGGAAGCATAGGGATGGGAGAGAGGAGGGTAAATAACATGAAAGATTTTTGGAAAACATACTATAGATGTGTTTATTTATACATACATTTTATATGTATACACAGTTTTATGAATGATATACATATAGTTTAAATGACATTAAGCCATGTTGGGTGATAATACTCTCATCAAGAACCATAGACTATGTAACAACTCAATAGAAAACCTCTCTTCTTTTGAGTTATTGGCCATGGGAGTTTAAGAGACTCTCAAAACAATATAGACTGTTGCTCCTGTATAGCAGAAGATGCTATACAGTTTGCCTAGGAAGTAAGGCAGTCACTAGTCCTACCCAGCTGTGAGGCCCATGAAGCACACAAGGACCTGCATGACAAGATATCCTCAGAGATTCAGTAGTGACTCAGTAACCAACAGCCATTTAAGGCCTGCTCAGTAGGAGGGACTTCATGTCTGGCATAGGCAAGGTCATGGGCCCTAGAGCAGAACCTCTATCTACCACTAAACTATTTGTTGTGCGGCAAAACTTTTATCTGGGGAAATGCTGCACACATGTCTACTAACCCCAAACAGGGAGCCCACGGCAGACCAGAGTTGGGAAACTACCCAAGTCCAATAGTAAGCCAGTGAGTGGGAGTGGGCAGAATTGGAGGTGGAGAAGATATACAAATACAGTAGTGTATAAAATTCTTAAAGAGAGAAAACTGGGCAAGCCATGTAGAAGGAGACAATACTGTTCTCTTGGTCTTGCTTCAGTTTCTCCCTTGGTGGCTGTGGTGGGCTATCACTTAGAAATATCACTTAGAAACTCACTCCTCCACAAGTTGCTTTTGGTCAGTTTTTTAGCACAGCCACTGAGAAGCAAACTAGAATGTGTGGTTGCCAGTGCTGAGTCACTGAAAGGTGGCTCTAAGGTGAGATTTCAGCAAGCATCAAGATTTGGAGTCTCTGCAGAACAACCCTTAGCAAGCCTTTCCTCCTTTGTTTAAATTAGACCTTGTTACCTTGTACCTACAACTTTACCATTTACTTTCACTCTGAGCCACAGACTCCTCTTAGGTCTAGATTGAATATTCATAGTGATTGAGACAGCTTTTGTATTTTTATCAATATTATGATCTGACCTTTTAAGTATTAATGTATAAGCATGACACCTTTTTCAGTAAATCAAATCATGATTTTTCTTTCTTTTTGATTTTTCAAGACAGGGTTTTTTTCTGTATAACAGTTCTGACTGTCCTGGAACTTGCTCTGTAGACCAGGCTGCCTTTGAGTGTTGGGATTAAAGGTGTGCGCTGCCACCTCCAGGCAGTCCCTGTGCTTTATGAACTTCATTATACTGCTGTTACTCCTTTTAGATTCTGATATACATACACACACACACGTATACTTGATATATGTATATAGATTCTGATATACATACACACACGTATAATTGATATATGTATATATGTATGTATGTATATATCAATGTGAATGCTTTGCTTCCTCACTTTTTAATACACAAGAATAATTTTGTTAAGATATAATTTACATTCATGAAATTTACTTGTTTGAACTCATGTGATTTGACAGGTGGTTTTTTGTTGTTGTTTTGTTTTCATTGGTTCACAATTTTATAGCCACTGCCATGGTCCAATTTAAAAATATTTCCATCACCTGAAAAATAAACTCTGCATCCATTTGCCCTGACCCCCCTGGGTTCCCTGGTTTCAGCTCCAGGCAGTCGCCGACACTCTTTCTTTCTTGCTAGATTTGCCTTTTCTGAACATTTTGACTGAATAGAATATCTTAGTTAGGGTTGCTGTCGCTGTGATGAAACCCCATGACCAAGGAACTTGGAGAGGAAAGCGATTATTTGGTGTGCACTTCCATATCACAGTTCATCATCAAAGGAAGTCCAGGACAGGAACTCAAACAGGACAGGAACCTGCAGTCAGGAGCTGATGCAGAGGCCTTGGAGGTGTGCTGCTTACTGGCTTGCTCCTCATGACTTGCTCAGTCTGCTTTCTTAGAGAACACAGGACCACCAGCCTAGGGATGGCATCACCTACAGTGGGCTGGGCTCTTTTTCAGCAATCACTAATTAAGAAAATGCACTGCAGGCTTGCCTCTAGCACAGTCTTATGGAGACATTGTTTTTATTTAATGCTCTCTTCTCTCTGAAGACTCTAGCTTGTGTCAAAATGACATAAAACTGGTCAGTATGCAGAATAATATATCTTTTGCCTCCGACTTTCTCAAGTAACAGTGTTTTTGAGGGTCAACCATGTTATAATGCTCTTTCCCCTTTTGTAACTCCACTGGTAGTTGTGACACAGTTTACCTGTTAATAGTGGGCAGACATTTGGGGTTCCTCTTTATGGCACTAAATATGCTACTGTGATCGTACGTGTGTGCCTCATTGTGTGAATGGTATATTCTCATTCCTAGGGGTATAAATGCTGGCTCACATTGTAAATCTAATTTAACAACTAAGTAGCTGCTGAATTGTTTCCCAGAGTGGCTATAGTATTTCATGTTTCCCTTAGTAGTGTGTGAAGGTTTAATCACTCTGCATTCTTGTTTTCACTGTCCTTCTGATTTTAGCTCTCCTTTTCCTCCCCACCCCCCCTCATGTGTGCGGTGCTGCCGTCTCTGTGTGATTTTGATTTGCATTTCTCTAATGACTAATGATGTCAAGCATCTTTTCATGTGCTTACATTCATCTGTCTGTGTTCTTTGACCACGTGCTTTTTCATGTATTTGCCTGTAGCTGGAGGTAGGCACACTAATAATGGGGTTTTCTTTACCATCTGTGCTTTTCATGGTGCATATAAATGGTTTTCTAGCTAGTTGTGGTGATCACTGCCTATAATCTCAGCAGCTGGGATGCTGAGACAAGAGGATCCAGAGTATGACCCTAGCCTGGGCTGCATAATTGAAGACATTATCATAAAAATAAATAAATAGCCTTCCCTGACCCAAAATATACTGCTGTAATTTAATCTAGTAATTATGTAATTTTAGCTGCTGCAACTGAGTTTATGGTTTCTTTTGAGGAAAGGCTTCAAATGAATCTTTTTGCATGTGGATACTCATTGAATCATTGCCTAAGCATCATTGCTGAAAAGGATGCCTTCTGCTAAGTTGCTTCTATTTTACCAGAAAACCTATGTTATTAAAATATTAAAAGTATGCCATATTATATATATAATACATCATAAATATATTGTAACAAATGACTTTTGCGCTCCATTCTGTTCAGCTTTATTGCTGAGGTCCGTCCCCATACCCTTCCTAAACAGCTCTTTTCTCATCATTTTTAGGTAGGTAATAGAACATGCAGAGGAAAACACGGACGCTTTTTTTTCCGTGAAGTTAGTGACTCAGCAGCATTCGTACAGATGTACTATGGGAGGTGCCATCATGGGTCCTGGGAGCAAACTCCAGGCCTCTTTGTCATGGAAGAGGCTCGGTGGATTGTGTATCTGTTTCTGGAGTTTCTCTTCGTAAGCATCAGCTGAGCAGGCACCAAGGTTCACAGTTGAGAGCATGGCCAAGGTTAATTGCAAAGTGCCCATGGCTTGTGTTTTTATTCATTCAACTTGCATTGTCTATGTTTCTGAAAGGCGCTTTGTCAGGCTGTTTAGAATCTTGTTCTTTTAAGGTGTTCACGTTAATGTGTATTGTGAACATAAAACCAATCTAGAAGGAAAGTGATGATAGACATCCTGAAATATATATAGACGGGAAATACTCATGAAAGATAGAGTTTTGTCAATTTTCCTATATACGAAAAGAAAAGGCTAGAGGAATGTATAAAAAGAAAAAGCTAGAGGAAAAAAGAAAAACTACCCAATCTAAACAAAAACCAGAGTCAAATAAAGCTTCACCTAATTGCAGAAAAATTCCCATCCTGACTTAGAAGAGTCACCATCTTGATTCAAAGAAAAAAGAAATATCTTTCTTAAATTTTCTAAAACTACAACAAAACCATTGAGAGCTTACCTTGATATACCTGTGATCTCCATAAAAGCTGTGCATAAAATTCCCTGAATCTTAGTGTCTTGTCAGTGCAGCTGAATCTTTTAGCTGCCACAGTTCCACCTTGTGGCCAGACCGGAGAAGACTTTTGTTTAGTTGATACTGCACAGGTTTCAAGAAAGAAACCTGTTGTTCCCTTGAAGAACTGATTGAGCCCACTATGATGTAACTATGTTGTTTCCATTGTCTCGTTGCCAGCATTAATTTGCATGACATCAAATGGGGTGTTTTTTCTCATAATATCTAAACATACCAACTTAGAATTCATAACAGGGAAAATTGTGGGGTTGAGTTTATTCTTTCACGATTCTTGAAGAGAAGAAAGAATACTGAAATTTGTAGTTCATAAAACAACTCACATAACTTCCTGAGAATATTCTTAAGCCTTCCTGTGTATTTTAAAAGGATCAGTTACTTGTCTGTAATTCATATAGCAATATCAATATTTAATCTTTTTTTTTTTTTTTTTGGAAAAGCGTTTTAAAGGAGCTGTTCTGGGAGAACTGTTTGGCCCATTTTTCATGCATTTGTGTGAGCTATAGAAGGAACCAAAGTGTTTTATTTGATAGTTTTCACTAAAGCCGACTGGCCCCTCCTTTTCGCTAATTGGTACAAGGCAGTGAAGAGTTCTTAGGACAAGCCTTCTTTTATCATTTATGCCTTTTAAAAGATCTCCGATTGTGTTTGAGAATCCTGTGTCCTTTAAGAGAAGACTGTGAGTCCTTTATCTGGTGAGCATTGCTTCTGGGATGTTGCTTCTGTATCCAGGACTCACTGACACAATGTTCTTTCTAGTTCTCTCCAACTCCCCTCCTCCAGGCCCTTTTCTCGACTGAAAGATCTGGCCTTCGGCTTTTGTGATTTGACTTCATTGGAGATCACAGTATATGGGAAACTCGTGAGAAACAGTGTAGGAAAGAATAATTCTCAGTGGCTTTTAGTTGGAACCCACCATTGTAGCAAAAGATTAAGAGAAATAAAACAAATCTGCTAACACATTTCACATATGTATGAGAGATAGATCTAGGAGCGAGGGAGCTTCGACTCCAACTTGTCTAGCATATTCAACAGAGAAGGGTAAATTTTTAAAGGGACAAGACAAATATATCACTGAGTCTCAAGGGGTCGTCGTGGCAGACAGAGGCTAGTTACTAAAGCGTGTTCTCGTAGCATCTTCTGGTGACCATCTACAGGAAGGTGCAAAAGAGTCTTCAGTGCCCAGTGCTCTTCTCTCTGGTTGAATTAGGAATCCTGCTTTAGGCTTCATAGAAAGTAGGCTGAGATTGTTCATGATTCTGCTTCCCACTAATTTTCCTCAGCTCAATGCCTCTACATATGTGGACCAGCCTTTTCTGGCTCCCTAATCTGAAGTGGTCTTCAGCGCTTCTTAATGTATAATGTATGAAGCTGCCTGATTTCCTGGTCCCCTGCTTGCCTTAACTCCCACCTCACTTTTCCTTGACTGGGTGGCTGCCTCCTTCCCTTGGTGCCTTCTATACAGTTTTGGACATCTGTCTCCACACTTCCTCTTCTGGACCTGACATACTCCTGTCTTCTTTGCTAAGTGCAATTCCGGAGACAAAAGTGGGGAGACCTACTCTGATTGTGGGCAACCTATCCCAAAAGGCTGGAGGTGTTCTCTTTCTGCTGCTGGCTTCCATGATGTCACGTGCTCAGCTGTGCCACTCCTTCCGTGCTGTGTGGCCCGCAGCATTGAGACCATAAGTAACAGTAAATCCTAGCTCCTTTAAGAGATTCTCCCGGGTGCTTATCCCAACCACAAGAGTCTTGATATGTATGAGTTTCAAAATTCTTGTGGAGTTTTTCGATGAACTAACATGATGTCAAACTTCTGAGAAAGACCATTTTGAATATTGAATAAGCAGATAGACATCTCTTCAGAGTTGGACTTGAGTTTTAACTTACGTAAAAGTTTAACAGCATGGATCTTTTGAGTACCAACTTTGTTGTTTTTCCATTTGTACTTTTCTGTTGGCTAAGCTGTGTATGGGTAACACAGGTCTGGCATAGTTACCTTTGTTCGTTCCTAGGTCACCTCCAGCCCCTTGAGTTTATTCTCATTTACTGTTTTCTTGTCGATTTATCTCCTTCCTTAGGTCATTCTCTTTAGAATAGATTAGCGTCCCCTGTGGGTGCGTGTTAGATCCCAAGCAGTACAGACATTTTAGACAGCACTGGGAGCCAAGCAATCTTAGTAGCACACACCTTTAATCCTAGCACTAGGGAGGCAGAAGCAGGCAGATCTCTTATTTCAAGGCCAGCCTGTTCTACAGAGTGAGTTTCAGGACATCCAGAGCTAACATAATGAGACCCTGTCTCAACAACAACAACAACAAAAACCAAATAAAAAAAGAGAGCCCTGGAAAATTCTGGGAAGATTGTGTGAACCATGGAAAATGGTGCTTTGTCTTAGTTACATAAGTTGGGTTGTATAACTTGACCTTAGTGCCCCCTGCAATGCTTTTACGTTCCTCGTCACTTCCTTGACTCCTATTTATCCAGACAGGTTTTTTTGCCTCATGGGGGAAAACTATCCAAAGGAGGGGGAAACAACTCTTAGCTTTAAATGGAAAGGAGAAGAACACGGGCAGTTATGTAACAGTCGTCTGGACTTAGCCAGGCCAAATGTCTATGACTCAGATTTTGGACAAAAGAAACAGTTAAGCCCCCTTCTGTTTAGATTTAACTATTTAGTTTCCATCCTTATCTTAAATTGACCACTTGATCAGAGCCCAGAGTTTGATCTCTCATGTCATTACCGTTACTGTCCTTCCTTGTGAAGTGAATTTTAGGCATCTTAAAAGGCTCTGTGTGTGTGTGTGTGTGTGTGTGTGTGCGCGCGCGCATGCGTGTGCTTTGTGTGACAGTGTACCTGTGGACTTAGAGGATGTTTTTCAGGAATCCATTCTCTCCTTTCACCCTTTTGATAAGAACAACGAAATTTGCTTTTCTTAAATTGGGGAGCAGGGAAACACTGCCTTTGTTTTGTGTGCTGCAGCTCTAACCCAGTATCCACAGCTATCAGGCTCTACTGCCGAGCTTCATCCTGCCCTCTCAGGGTCAAGGAGCATAGTTTACAATGTATATAGTGTAGCGTATAACTTTATAGTGTTTCTTTGGAAGGGTCAGCCAAAAAGGCAGGAAGGAATAAGTAGTCGCCACTATCACAGGTGATTTGATGTTGTTTTTTTTTCTAAAAGTTTTGAGAAATTTATACTCCCAGACTTAAGAGAAACTTCTTGTTTTATACAATTTCCTTAAAATTAGCAAATCATTAATTTAAAAAATGGCAAGTCTGTCTTGAGACTAGAGAATTTTTGTTTTTTAGTTTAGTTTGAACTCAAGGTTTCTCTTTCCACAAATTCATTTTTACCAATAAAAAAAACCTGAGGCCCAAATAGCTTTGGCAAAGGGTTCAAGGTCATGGATCAGAGTGATAAGCAAAGTTAAAATGAAGGTTCCAGATTCTTTTTTCCTTCATACTTAGTTTCTTCTTTTCATAATTTGGGTTTATGTGATACAATATTTTCCTTTTGAAGCATGCTCAGCTTTTTTTTTATTGTAGCATAAATATAATGGTGAGAAATGACATTTAATTCTGAGCAGTTTTCTGATGAGGGGGGCTTGGCGCAGTCTGTTAGCAAGACAAGTTGTGAAATTGCCTTTCTATGAGATAAGTGTTCAGAATCACACCCTGGTTTAACCCGTCCTGGAGGGAGAAGGATAGGAAATGGAATGTAGGCGGACACTGTGTCTGGCAGGATTCCGCAGCACCCTCCTCAGTGTTGGCTACTGGTCTTGGGAACCCGGCCCCCGGGACATGCTTGTTTACCTTTGTTTTGTGGGCGGAGGATGTCAGATCTGTACAACAAATTCATTTATTTGAGAGTTGAAGCAACTGGCTGAGCATCAGTAGTTACTGATGTCACTGTGTAACGGTGCTCCCTGCAGCTTCCTGGCTGCCCTGGAGATACAGGGAAAATGAGTAGGTTTAGGTGCACAGTGGGCATACCAAGCACCGAGAAGGTCTTACCAATCCAAGTCTGTTTGGTGGAAAGGAACTGGGAATCTTTATAGGGCTTTAATGTGCAATTAGAAAATTATATACTGAGTTCTTTTCATTAAGTGGTGTGCCTGTGTGTCATGTATGTTCCCCCCAAAAGTCCTTGATATGTTTATGGCATATATGGTGATATGTATACTTCTTGTATTTGCCATGTATGTAGAATGTGTGTTCCTAAAAAGGCCCTTGAAAAGGATTTTATTTCTGAATTATGGTTAAGACCCTGAGGGGGATTGTCAATTAAAGATATCTTGAGGTAAATATGATAACACGACAGTAAAACTTTTATAAAAATGAATATTACGTAAAATTATTTTCAAATCATATTTTTTTCTGCCCAAGAGAAAATATTTTCAGTATTTTCTTTACTGTGTTGTAATCTGTGATCCCGGTGCTGTTCCGTGGGAATGAGGAGGTCAGACTGTAGCTCCAGGTGTGATCTGTGATCCTGGTGCTGTTCTGTAGGAATTAGAAGGTCAGATTGTAGCTCCAGATGTGATCTGTGATCCTGATGCTTTTGCATGGGAATGAGGAGGTCAGACTGTAGCTCCAGGTGTGATCTGTGATCCTGGTGCTGTTCTGTAGGAATGAGGAGGTCAGACTGTAGCTCCAGTTTGTAAAGATGGAGAATCGATTAAAAGCAAGTCAGTTTTGCCATGACAAGCACTGCCTTAGCATTGGGGCCTCTGAGTCTAAGTTTTGCCTGTGTCTGTTAGTACGATGCCAAAGGTATATATATACGTGAGTGTTCAAAGATCCTGTGACTTTTGCATAAAGTCTCACACACTGGGCATAGAAACAAGTAAATTTAAAATATGACACTCTTAAGGCGATATATTTTCTAACACTGTTAAAATAAATTGCCAGGGATAGGCGTATGGCTTGGTAATAGATTTCTTGCCAAGCATATAAAGCCGTGGGTTTTTATTTCTATAAAACAAACAAAACAGAGATTATAGAACACACACACATACACACCCCACACAGATACGTAAATGTGTGTCCATGCAACATGGGTTATATGTCAGGTATTTATATTACAATTCATAACAGTAGCAAAATTACAGCTATGAAGTATCCACAAAAATAATTTCACCACAGCATGAGGAACTATAATAAAGGGTCACAGCGTTGGGAAGCCCGAGAACCACTGTGCTAGTATGAAGACCAGCTGGAGGCAGAAACAATGCTTTGTGTTACGACGACCCTGGTTGTGTCAGGGACCATGAATAAAGTCAAGATATTATGTATACTTAAAACTTACAGTCCTGAGGCTGGAGAGTTGGCTCAGAGGTTAAGCACACTGGCTGCTCTTCCAGAGGTTCTGAGTTTCATTCCCAGCAACCACATGGTCTCACCACCATCTGTGCCCTCTTCTGGCATGGAGGTGTACATGCAGGAGGAACATTGTATATATAATAAATAAATCTTATTAAAAAAAACTTGTAAGCCCATATAGTAAGTAGTTCATGATAGTACTTAGTCTGAGGTGTTAAAAAGTTAGTAGTTCTGGTCATCTTTATGAATAGTTGCTCTGAAAATCATTTTTTTGTTTTAAATTAAGTTTTCAAGTAATGAGAGAATAAAAATGCATAGGCGAACACCACGTGAAGGAATGGTAAGGCCGGTTCTGAGTTCCAGGACTGAAGAATGTTGTTTCTTCTGCGCAGGTTCGGAAACACGTGAACGATCTCTACGAAGACTTAAGGGACGGGCACAATTTGATCTCCCTTCTGGAGGTCCTTTCCGGAGACACCTTGGTAAGTTAGAGGTTTCCTCATTTATTTTGCTAAGCCTATAGTTCTGTGCACACGTGGCCAGGGTGTTTGCAGCACAGATGTTAGGCTTTTTGTGGCATTTATTCTTCACACTATGAATTTCAACCAGAAGACAAGAGTTCTGGTCAGTTGCTTCAGCATCCCATCTCCAGCGTCCCGTCTCCACATGACGCGATGTGGCCCTGAAGACGCCTTTGCTTTCGTGATAGGTTCTATAATTAACATTACTATTTTTCTTTGTGCTTCTTTTTTGGGTTGTTTTCTGTTGTTTTGTTTGGTTTTATTTTGGTTTTGCTGAAAAGAAGTCCATACACGATGTAACCACACATGGAAAGACTCCTGCTCAGCAAGGCAGTAGATTCCCTTTCTGAGAAGGGGGCTACCCCAGGTGTCCTCGCCTTCCTGTGTGACCATTTCTCCGTCTCTGTGATCTGCTCTCCCCCATTACACCCTGCTCATGCTCTCCTTTTCATTCCCGGTCTGTCTGTATCCTTGCTGTCCCGTCTTCTGTCTGTTATGTTCACTAGCCAAGGGAGCGAGACTTTTTGAAGACCTTACGGTTGGTGAGTGCACCAGCAGCATGCGAGTGTGAGCAGCATGAGGATGTGGAGGATGAGGACAAGGGGGTAGGTGTCACCCCCGTAACTCACTAACCTAGCAGGGCGTGCGTGCGTGCGGTGCTAACACGATAGGCCAGTAACTCACGGGCTCCGGCTCACAGAGGAGACGCAGGCACCCAACCCCAGAGCAGGCTGGTCTTTGTTGAGAAACTGGACAAAGGAAATACTTTCTCTTTAAAGGCTTCTTCAGAGCTGAAATGACTGACTTATTTAGACATTAGGGTTTTTTTTTTTTTTTACACTGCATATAAACAGAATACTGATGACTAGTGCACTAATTTTTTATGCACATTCGTTTCCTTCTGGAATTGATATTTCAAGCCTGACAACTTTCTGGAGTGGGGCTTAGGGAGATTTTTATCGGTTTCCTTAAATCATACCCATCTATGGGATGCAGAAGGGGCAAGATTTTAAGTATCATAGCCTGTAAGATCACAAGGCGGTCTGACACTTAGCTGACAGGGGCCGCCTACCTTCTCAGAGACAGATGAGCTGCTCTGGCCATCTGCATCCCACTCCCCACTGAGATTTCCTTGGAAATCGTCCTTTTATAGGATCCAGTTTGTGAACTTTCAGCCTCATTTCTGCCCTGACACTGAAATTATTTTTCTCTTTTATGGTCTGCTGTCTTTTATCATGGCACCGTGGATGTCAACAGCTTTTATTTCAGAAGTGAAGACTTCAGTTTCTTCTGCCTTTTTGCTTTTAGACTATTTCATGTATTTCAGCCCCATTCTTTGTATTTTTGTGAAGTGTTTTCCAGCTCCGATTCTTTTTTTCTTTCTGCTGATGTGTACCATTTCTTAAGGAGAATGGCAGTAAAGAAAATAACTATGATTTGATAACTTTTCCTGAGACTGGGAAAACAATTGCATTGCATCCAATGAAACACAGAAGTACAGAGTCCTTTCTGCCTAACATTAAGTCCAACTTTGTGTAAAAGCTGAAATAAAATACAGAGGAAAAGTATTGCATAGTATAAACTGCGTTTTCCTCTGAGTCACAGCTAAATAAACCTCTTGTCTTTCTCCTTGGTGTTTTTTTTTTTTTTTATTTTTCAAATACTAATTGCATGCTATTTTTATCTCATTTTCATAAATCCATAAGTATAATTAGAAAAACTGTCTTGCTGATAGTGTATATTAAGAAGGTGAAATGGAGATTTATGATTATTTTATAGCTAAGCACCAGTTGGCCAGGATTGTTCTGTTGGTGGACAACAAAGGTCTCCATGGTTGAAGGTTTCCCTTTTATTTAAAGGAAGCACTTGGAATAGAGCATATGTTTTAACTAAATTTAGAAAAAGTCCCTCAGACTTGAAATTCAGTCCAAGATGATAGAGAAGGATTAAAAACCTCTTTTAAAAAGTAAAACAAACATGTATGGGTCTACCTGAAAAGCAGATAATATATTTAAATTAGCATGGTCAGTAGTGTTGTAAACTGTAGTATCTTTACGCCTCTGATTTTCTGTCCTTAGCCCAGAGAGAAGGGTCGGATGCGCTTCCACCGACTGCAGAACGTACAGATTGCACTGGACTATCTGAAAAGACGCCAGGTAGGGGACTGTGCAGACGCTAGCCTTAGAAACACAAGTGATTAAATACACCTGCGTAGGATTATGTCGGGTAATGTGAAGGTTTAATTGGGTCTGTGCTATGGTGCATGTTGCTGAGGCAAATGTTTAAGGATGGTTTCAGACATCTGTTCCTACGGAAAGGAAGTTAGTCTGGAGTGCAAGCTCAGAAGAATGGGGTGTGCCTTATTCCCCCTTGAACTGACTCTCCCTGCTGGAATGAGAGTGCTTTGCCTGGGGAGTTAGAGCCATCTGAGTAGCAACGGTATGTCAGGAAAGCCTGTGGATGCAACAGTTCCATGTAGGGGTGCGGCCACACCTCACTTTCTACACTGCATAGATTAGAATATTTTCCTAGCTTATACCCTGCTTCTAGAAACAGGGCTAGTAGTGTTTGTACCCACCAGTGGGGCGACAGTCTTTTGTTGGTTGTGAGTAGATAACTGGCTTGGTCTTCTTTGTGCTGCTCTCGGAGACTAACTGTATAATTCATAAAGACCAAAGTCCTTCCTTGTGGTTCTAGACTCTAGAGGCTGGGATTGAAGGGCAAGACAATGACAGGTGCCCTGGCAAGGGCAGCCTGCATTCCCACATGACAGAAGGGACAAGGGACAGGGTGAAGAAGGATCGTCCTTGCCTCATCCTTCTCTATTAAATAAGGACACAAACTGTGCAACAAAACGACATATGTCTTGGTATTTAGTTCGCCTGTGTAAGGAGCGAGTGATGGAGACCATCACATTTGTCTACCTGAATGCCAGAGGTGAACAGTTGAGAAGCTTGGTTTTGCATGTCTGCTCAGCTTCTAGATATAAAGTAGTTTTTTAAGGCTGTGTAGTAGATGGACAAGCTGTTAAACTTGTGTATGGCTTGGGCCATTTTCTGCTTGGTTGCAAGGGGGAAATAAGCTCATTTCAAAAGAAGCTGTCCCCTGATTTTCAGATCACAATGTTTTACCCAGGCCCCATCTTTTGAATTGCATTTTTGACAAGTGGGTACTTCCAGTCCTTGTTCTAGAAAACCACAACACACCCAGTTTAGACCGTCTTTTTTTTTTTTTTTTTTCTAGACCACAGAAGGGAAGGGAAACAGTATTAGTGGTCTTTGCACTCTTTGTATGATTTAGCCTTTCTTTTCTAGGTAAAGAGAACTCGTGCCTGGTTCATAATGAAGTTTGTTTATCTCTCCTTCATCTATAAAACAGGTGAAGTTAGTGAATATTAGGAATGATGACATAACAGATGGGAATCCTAAACTGACTCTGGGATTAATATGGACAATAATTTTGCACTTTCAGGTAAGTCCGAGCTTTCTTCATTGCTGTTTCTGTGTCTTGCGTCTGGTTTTCAGGTGGTTCACGAGACGGTGCTTAATATCCTCTGAATGAAAAGCAAATTTCAGGCTATTTTCAGAACAGTACTCCGGTTACCTTTCTAGTGGCACGGTGAGCCTGGCGTCTCATCTCCTGGTCTCCGAGAGCTTCTCTATCTGCCTTTAAAGACATTCTTTTGTAATCTTAGAGCTGAGAGGTAGAGATCTGTTTTTCCTAAATGCGGACATGTTTCTCTTGTTCTTTGGGCGGTGCTACTTGTTTTAGTATGCAAAGAGTTTATGACCAAAATCCAGAGTATAAGAAATTCAATTTCCTCTAGTAGACACTAGATGGCAGTAGACGTATTCTAAAAAGCCAGATTAGAAAAAAGTCTCACCTAACAGCTGTGGTTTATATAGGTCTGAGGACAGCCATATGGTTTGAAAAAAATCTGACGTTGGATTTACAGTGAGCCTTGTGCTTTGCTTTAGTTCTTTGGCTGATCATCTCACAAAACGTTTGTCAGACCCTCAGTAGTACTGTGCTAAACAGCTTACTAGCTCCAGAAGGAAGTAGGTGGGGTTTTAAATCAAATCTTGGGGGCGTGGGGAGGGAGTAAAGGAGCTCTTTTAGGAACAGGATCTGAGCCCTATGGAAAGGGAAGAATCCTCTAGAATGAAAACCCAGGGCTGATAGGACTGGGCAAGTGGGGATGTGGTGTTGACCAGCCTGCCTACGGGACTATTGATGAAGGTGTCCAGTCGACCGGATTGCTGAAGTCAAGGCAAGCCAGTGAATAGCACTTCAGAGCACTAAAGGTTGTCATTATCAGAAGACCACACCCTGAAAAGCACAAAGAGGCCTCGGCACTAAACCAGGGCAAAGCTTTACTTGTGGGACACAAGCCAGACCATGCTACCAGACTGCATGAAGTAGAGGTGACTCAAGAGTGATTTCATGTACAGGACTCGGTTGTTATCTCCTAGACATCAGCGCATTAGGTCAGTCCTGTCGTTTTATCCCAGCTCCCAAAAACATACACAGAGTCTTATTATTACTTATGAATGCCCGGCCTTAGTGTGGCTTGTTTCTAGCCAGCTTTTCTTAAGTCATCCCGTCTACCTTTTCCCTCTGGGCTTGTACCTTTTTCTATTCTATATTCCTTTCTTTGTTTCTTACTCCGGGGCTGGTGGTGTTGCTGGGTGACTGGCCCCTAGCATCCTTCTCTCCCTTCTTTGCTTGCTCCTTTTCCCCTCTTCCAAGATTTCTCCTCTATTTATTCTCTCTGCCTGCCAGCCCTGCCTATCCTTTCTCCTCCCTCACGATTGGCCGTTCACTTCTTTATTAGGCCATCAGGTGTTTTAGACAGCTTCACAGAGTTAGGTAAATGCAACATAGAAGAATGTAACACATGTCTGCATCATTAAACAAATGGTCCCCAGCATAACAAATGAAACACATCTTCAACTAGTATCCATAACACAGCACTTTCTAAATTATGGTTGAAACTGCGAGGACCCAGATGGGAAAGTCTGGGGCCCCCTCACTGGAGGGAAGCCAGCTAGTTCATCACATGACTGATAAGGCAGGCTGTGTCTAATTCGACTATCACCCTGGAGATCACTGTGGGGCAGCTGAAAGAACTTCAGAAGAGGGAAACAATTTCATTCTTGGCTTTTTTTTAATTCTTTCTTGTGATGGCCACTCTGACTGAGCTCGAGGGAAAAATATTTTAATAAGATAAAATCTGATGAGCTAGCGGAGATGAAGGTGCAGCGGGCAAAGGCTCTTGTCGACAAACCCAAAGGCTCGACGCTGAGCCCACGTGGTAGGAGAGAACTGACTCCTGTCAGTGGTCCCCCGACCTCCAGTTGTGTGCTAGCATGTGCACCCTTCTCCAATAAATAAAATGTAATTCATTTTTTAAATCTTTAGTTCTATGTAAAATACATGAAAATAAAGTGGCCATCGTGCGGGAAAAGAGCCAAGAAACTGAATTACTTTCGGAGATGAGGGATAGAGGTTGGGGGTTGAAAATTGTATCCAAGAGGTGACATTTTGAAAAGGGAAGAAAGAAACTTGGCCACAGGGTATATAAATGGAGAGGAGGACTCAGGTTAAACTCTTTAGGACATCAGAAAACATATTGTGCGATCTAAGGTTGGTAGCAGGGAAAAATGGTTGACCTTCTGGATGGGTTTGAAGGGCAAGTGAGCTATCCTGTGCGCTAGTCTGCTGAGCAGAGCAGACCCGAGAAGTCAAGGGACAGAGATTTATCAACACAAAAAGGGTTTTGACAGTCTGAGTAAAGGGTCCCCTGTCGTCAGGAGGGCCCATGGGGACGATGGGGCAGGAGCAGGTCTTGCTGAGGAAACAAAAAGGAATGAATATTCAGAGAGATGTGTGAAGCAAAGGGAAAACGGATTGACGAAACCATGGAAGGAAAACAGGAGTAGAAAAGGCTGGTTAACAGTCTCAAATGCCACCAGAGATGGCAGAGGAAACATTCCCCAGCTGCTTGCAGCAGAAACAGGGAAATAACAGATGGGAATGTGGCTAAGCAGGAATCAGAGGCAGCATATGTAGACTCCGCATTTGAGGAACTCTAAAGCAAAGGGTCATTTAAGAAGAATTGCATGCTAAGCCAGCCATTGCGGTACTGCTCGTGTATCAGAGTCAGGGATGAGAGGCAGGAGGAGTAGAGTTTGAGTATGGTTGCTTGAATAAAATGTAAATGAAATAAAGGTCTTCTTACTGCTGTGCTAATCGAAGATTCCAGCTCCTGCCAAGCCCAGAGAGAAGAGTGGTCACCTTCACCCAGAGTGTGGAGCCTTTTATTTCCTCTACTTGTTGCATGAATAAGACAAAAATTTCAGACAAACCAGGGGTCTGTTTTTAAAGATGCGTCTGAGCATCACAGGTTGAATCTGTTCTTCAGTCTGGCATTCAGAAGGTAGGAGTTATACTCCTGACAGTCTCATGTCCTGAAGCACTGTATGCTCGATCACGATGAGGTGTGTTCTCTGTTAAAGGGTAAGCTAGCTGTAACCAAGGGTTATACATCCACTGGCAATATAAATACAAATCTAAGTGCGTGAAGAAAAGTTGAGGGGTTATGGCAGGCCCAGCAGGGCATTTCGGGAGAAGGCTGGAAAAGGTACCAGTTACCAGGCAGATGCAAAAGCTGAGCCATTTCTGGAAGGGAACGGTGCACGTGACTTAACCATGGACAGTTGCTTAGTTTAGCAGGGCCAGGGGGAAGTGGGGAGGAGTGCCAGCCACGGTTGCTTCTCCACCCTGTCAGTGCACATAGCCGCAGCCGGTCTGCATTTAATTGCTGCTCCGTTACTGTTGAAGCCATTGAAAACTTAAGAGCAAACAAGCCCAAGACTATGTCACTGGATAATGTTTAATTTTTTTTAAATAATTAAGAAACCCTTTTAATACAGATACGTTACAGACAGACACCTACAACATCTGTGTTAACCTGAGCTTTTGATTACAGATCTCTCCTCAGAAGTACAGCGTGTGTTGCTTCTGTGATTGGTGGAGGACTAGGGCTACCTTTGGGAGGTATTACCAGCTCTCCAAATGGCTTTGGCCTGTGTGTCAGTCCGTCTCATGTCACACCAATTTCCTTTGCACCAGGTCTATGACTCAGCGTTAGAAATATGCACAGCTCAAAGTATCAGTCTCCGTACTGGCTTCTTAATTTTCAACCGTGGCCCCACTAAAGCTGTTTAATATGTAACCCAAGTGCAATTACGGAGCAGAAAGTTGACCTGCCCTGATGTATGTGTCAGATGTGCAGGAACTTCCACCTTTAAATCACTCCCTATTCGTTTGCTCATGTGACAAACCTAAGGAGCAGGCATCCGAGAGCGTTATTATTTGAAAATATATCAAGCTGTATTAAAAGACTGGCTTTAGAGATGATTAAACTATTTTTGGCATTCAGTGTTTTGTCTTCCCTTCAACCCATTGTTGAATCTTATTTTTACTCCATTTTTTTTTCTGAGTTAGTCTTAACATAGAGAGACTCTTAAGGTTTTCATTTATGTAAGCCCTAAAATTAGTTGGTGATTTTTTAGGGGTGTGGGAGTCATAGAGGAGAGACTTTCTGCACTGGAGTTTGAAAGGCACTTTGAGACAGGACTTGAAGGGCACTTTACCATGAAGTCTTCCTGCTGTGTTTACTTTCCCTTTGCCCGGCTTCAGAGGTTAAGGCAGATGGTGATAGTGTGTGCCTGTTCAGAGGCGCTCTGTTAATCTGCGGGTGGTGGTCTCTGGAATGAAGTGCAGGCCTTGGTGTCCTGTTTGATTGTGAGTAGTCTTGTTAGTCTGAGAGGACTGGCGTCCAGGAATAAGCCACAGTGCCTAATAAGACACAGAGACCAGCTGGCAGGGTGCCACGGCATTTCTTGCAAGTGATTTTCTCATAAACAACATGGCTTCAGGCTGAAGAGGATGGTCACACAGTCTGCTAGGAATTACGGGTCAGAGTGGAATCTCAGGACTTGGTGGAGCCGGTCCTGGACACTCCGGAGTTTGAAATGAGTGAGTTCGTGTAGCCGTGAGTGCCTGTGGATCAAATGGGGAATGTCTGCGGCTGTGTTCGGGCTGAGAAAGAAGAACAGTATTTTGATCCTGCCAAAACTCCCTTGAGCCCTGAAAAATACTCTCCCGGAAGAAGATATTTCAGAAGAAAACCATCCCAGAAAGCTGGAGGTTACTCTGCTCCTGCGGAGCGAAACAGCAAAAGAGAAGGCAAGAAGGGTGGCGGTCAGCCTGCCAGGGAACAGCCAGCTGTGCCAGCCAGAGAGCTGGTGCCAGAGGACCCCGCCACAAGCCCCGCACCGTAGGGTGGTGTGCAGCCAGCCAGGACAGCTGCAGCAGATCACAGTGAGCAGAAACCTCTGCTGGGTGCTCCGGACAGGGGCTCCTACCGAGTGATAGTTTCCTCTGCTCAGAGCAGCCACTCAGAAGTACAACTTAGTGCCTGGGACAAGACGACTTCAGAAAAAGATAGCCCTTCCTGTCGCACAGAGACAGAGAGACATCTAGGCGATGTCAACACAAAGAAGAGACCATTCCCGAGAAAAGACAGCGTTTCTCTTTTCCAAAAGTCAGCCAGCTTAAGTTCCGTCTGTGTCACAGAGAACACACCCAGAAACAATGTGTTTGTGGGAAACCTGTCAAAAAGTTACAGCAGTATCCAAGAGCACCGCAGGAGAGTTCACCCTCATGAAGCACACTCTCCTCCGTTTACAAAAAGGAGGTACCATTCCCTCTGTGCTGGTGTGCCCTCGGTCTCCGGGGGCACACCTGGGAATGATGGATGTGAGGTAAGCGAGAGAGTGTGAACGAACGCTCCCCTTCTCACACCAGACTCGAGCGTTGTGATTTGCCTTTCTAAAATGCCATCTGTGTATTAGCTCATGTGAAATTGAAGAGTTTTCATATGTGAACACTGTAATGTCAACTTTTGTGTTAGCCACGTCTCTTATCCTCACTTTAATTTCAGCAGTATAAATATTTTAATTGTTGCATAGCTTTGGAAATCCCTGATTGAACAGAATACTTAGCTTTAATTTCTTTAGTCTGTGGCTCTTAATTTTTCTTTTGGAATAGCTGCAGAAACTTAGCTCTGTGTTAGATGAAAGTTAAATTAGAAAACAGGACAGCTGAATGTCTTGATGTAGACGGCATAGAGGATTTTGATGTTCCTAAGGCACACACACAAAGACCAGTGTTTGAGATACCAGATTGCCCAAATATTGCCTGTTAGATCATTGCCAGTTATACACATATACACACTGTAGTTCCCAAATACATTCAATTACTGAGTGTCAGTTAAAATATCAAGTGTTATATGTTATTTAAAGGAATAAGCAGTGGCAGGACAATATGCAGTTCTTTCCGCATTCTGCTCTTCTGGTCCATAGTCCAAGAGGCCAAATTCCAGTTCTCTATCAGTCTTCATGCGCAAAACATTCACATAATTGCTTTCGCTTGTTCTGTGTGTTGAGGGTGGAGACACAGATTAACTTGCCCAAATTCCATGGCCCTGATTTGACATCAGAAATTGTTGGGGCATCATGTCATTGGCACTGAGATATGACTCAAGCTACAGGAAGCTGAGATCTTTTCCCCTAACACTGATATTTAGCTTTGGACAAATCATTTGTCTTTCGAAAGTAAGTAGGTCAGTGTCATTTACTTCCTAGGGAAGTACATTACCTAAATGTCTTCTCCGTGCTGCTGATGCAGGGTTTTCTTTCTTTCTTTCTTTCTTTCTTTCTTTCTTTCTTTCTTTCTTTCTTTCTTTCTTTCTTCCTTCCTTCCTTCCTTCCTTCCTTCCTTTTTTTTTCTTTAAACTTTTCCTAACTTTATCTCTTACCCCAAAATACCCGAATACAAGCAGCATTCGTGATGCCCGACTTCATGGGCAGGTCAGGGCAGGTCATCGTGTCATTGGTGTGGATCGTTGGCGGTGGCAGTCAGAAGTTTGTTAGGGTTAGTATGCACAGTCATCACTGACCTTGGTGCCTGAGTTCCTGTGTATGTACACCACAGACATAGCCAAGGTTCTGCTTCATGAAGTTCTGTTTCTGTTTTGCGGTGGTTGCATTTATAAAGAAAACATCCAGTTGTAGCATTATCTGTGTAGATCAGGCATAAAGGCCAGTGCAGAAGAACACATGTTAGTTGCCCTGTGCTTATGAATGGAGCTTGGTTTGGTGTCTTAGATTTATTTCCCTCATTTGGCTTCACGTGAACTCTGTGTTTTTGTTGTTGTTTGGAAATGATTACAACCTGTTTAGGTGCACATAAGCCTTTTCGTCATCATCCTCATGCCAAGTATTTTGTGATCTGTTATAGCAAATGTGTTTTTAAGTTTCCTTGGAAAATAAATGTAGAAACCTGCCACTTAGGTTTGTTAAGTGATTGTGCTACAGCAGCGTGTAACTAAGTGGAATGTCGTCTAGATCAGAGTAGAACGAGACAGCTATGCTTTTATCCACAGAGAGCCAGCAGGCTCGGCTGTTGTCTGAGGTCCTTCTTCCTGTATCATTGCAGGTGTCTTCTAGCCTTGGTTTGTTTCGTTTCAGTGTGTTCCAGTGGGACTGTCTGTAGAACTCTGTCACAACAGACTCTTCACTTCTCATAGGTAATTAGAAGGAAGTTACCAGCCCAGCCCCTTCATTAGTGTCTTTCCTTCCTCAGAAATCTCTCCTTTGGCCACACAATTGTCTGTCTGAGGTTATTCTTCACCTCCTCTCATTTGATTCATCCTTGAACACTGTAGAGGTGGCTTTGCAGTAGAATTTGGTACGATTCTTTGAGCTCCTCTTAACCTGATTTGAACTCCTTTGGTCTTGTGACACTGGTCATTCTCTGTGCAGATGACCAGCCTACCTCTCCTTGAAATCCTTGCAGTCATATGCTGAGAGGCACTCCAGGCTAAGGGCTTCCCTTTCATACATGTCTGACGAGTATATCATATAAGCATACAAACATGTGTGGGACACATGTGTGGATTTGAAAAGAGATGGGTGTGTATGATTAGTACCCAGGATTAGTATCATGCTCCTAAATTAGAAAATGCTCCAGAACATGTTATGGCCTTGGATCTCCCCAGCAGTTCCATGAAATAGCCAAAATAGGTGGATCTCACACAGAGCGAAGAAGAGGAAGCGCAGAGTAGCTCTACAACCCAGTATGTTCTAAGATAGTACAGTTATTGTCGGGGACCAGCCTCCACAGAAATATCACTCTCCATGGTAGGGGTGTGGGGAACCTAGAAACATTAATAAAGAATATGAAGACATGAAAAAAGTAAAACAGGAGAAACAGAGACTAGTTTCTGGAGGGAGTTCCAGTGAATATTGGAACCACCCATATTTAATTTCTAATTGCTTAAAATACCCCTGACCCCAAAAGGTAGAGTAAGACAAAAAAAACTGCATTAACAAGGTACAAGGAAATGAACAAACCAGTGAAGGGCGCAGGCCACCTCCATACCATAGTTAACCATTTTGTTGCTGTTCTAAAACAAGTCCTACTCACACCCTAGACTGAAATATTCTGTAGGCAAACCTCTCCCTGGGTGGAATCCAATGTTATCTCCTTAATGGAATTGGAACTCTGTTGGATCCTTATACTTTTGTTTGAGGTAGAAACTTCTACTTCTCTATTTCTGAAATATAATCTGACTATTAACTACACAGTTGACAATAACCTTGAGAGAGCAGAACTCTCTGATATAAATCTAGCTGGGACCATTGTTTGAGGTAGAAGCACAATAAACTTGAAGGTATTAGAGGTAACTTCCAACTCTCTGACCTTTGGTCAACATGGTAATAGGCCCACATTTTCCGGGGCCTCCACAAGTTATTATGATTAGCTGATTTAGACAACAGTACAGTATCTGTTACGTCTCATTGTCAGAGAAGTTCTGCTGGGCATGGTTGCCAGTCTGTAGCCCTAAGTACTTACTAGGCTGTGGCAGGAACTCTGTTTGAGCTCAGGAATTTCAGGAAGTAGTCCACCATGCCCAAATAAGGGATGTGGACTGCTTAGCACAAGAAGCAGTGAGCCAGCCCAGTACAGAAATGGAATGGATCAGAACTCATATCGTGCCTGTGGTAGCCACTGCATTTTATCCTGTGCAACATAGTGAGACCACAGTTCTGTAATTTAAGGCAAAAAGACTTAAGAAAACTTCTAGAAGAAATCAGAGCCAGGGCTGATGCTCATAAGATCATCTGTGAAGGCTGGAAATGATGAACATAAGAGGCAAGGCTTAGGTACTCCTTGTGAACAGGTAGTCTTTGTAATGGATTAAGTAAAATGCTGCAGGATCTCCAGTGGTTGCAGCGGCAGAGACATTGCAGGTCCCCAAGCAGTGGCAATGGGCAGCGGGTCCCGAGAGCAGCCAGTCCTAAGCAGGGATTAGTGCAGTTCCCCAAGTGGCTACAGCAGGCCACAAGGAGAGACAGACAGATGGGCATGCCACTAGACCATGCCGCAGGTCTCCAAAGGCGGCTGGTCCCAGGCAGGGAACCATGCTGCGGTGGGCAAGAGATAAAGACATGGATAGGCATGCCATGCAGAGTGAGGTTGGCTATTTATTTATTGGTTATGGAGGGGAAAAGGAGAAGGGGAGAAGAGCAGAGAGGCAGAGATGGGGGGGAGGAGAGAGAGAGAGAGAGAGAGAGAGAGAGAGAGAGAGAGAGAGAGAAGGGAGTGGTGGAAGCTGCCTCTTTGATAAGGAGCTAGAAAAGGAAGGGACTCAGGCTGGACTGGGGGGGAGTGGGTGTGGCTTGTCTCTTAAAGGAACAGGACAGATCATTATATTCCCATCTCTTTTTTTATAATAAAAATGTGGGAGGTTAGGCATTTTTATTATAAAATGGTTAAATGAATTGGGGCGACAGATTCTCAAGACTGCTTCCTGCTTATTTGTGGGCATTGACTTTGGGGGGAACCTGAGAAGGCTGGGTGCTGGTCACATCCTGGCATAGGTGGTCTCTTTGCTCCTGTTCAGTTTTGTGGTATGGAAATGTCTGATGTCTCTTATACCTGTTTAAGGTATTGGCAGAACAGAGGACAAAGTTAAGTTTAGGAAAAAAAAATTATTATGACCAGGGACTTGAGAGGGGTGTATCTGATCTGTATAAGAATGGATTCTTCAATTCGGCTCCCTGGAACTCACAAGAATTCTTTGGGATTGTGAAAACAGAAGTTTTAGACATATGCATTACATAAACAGTAGCATATTTATGTCAAAATAACTGTGACAGATATTTTTGTACAATGAAAAGTATTTTTAAGACTATGGAAGGCAGCGTGAGAGAAATTTGATAATTTGTATTTGTCCTCACACCTTTGTAACTTGTAGGTCTTGTATTTGTATTTTACTGAAATTTGCTTGGTGAGGTTGTCCTTTTATAGTGACAAAACCTCTCAGTTGTCCAACTGCATCAGAGATCTTTGGAAGGATAAAATTTTACTTGAGTTACTGATTTAAAAGCAACAGAAAACTTACTTGGTTGGCACCTCGAGCTACTTACTCCTCAGGGTCCTCCATGGTCGCTGAAGGTCCTATTTGCCTTTTGCTGTTTAGCACAGGGCCTGTCAGGCTCCAGAAGATCCTGTGGGCTAAGAAATCTGCAGGAAGACAGGCCTACCTTGACCTGGGCAGCTAGGCTGTTGTTTCCAACAATTCTGTCCACTGTCTGGTGATCTTCAGTTTAGATGAAAGGCAGTTTCCCCCAGTGGTCAGCGCTTGGCAATTGAAGCGAATTGTGGATGGACGCTGTTCTGTGCCCACCCTTCTTCTGCCTTCTTGGGAGGAAGTAGAGTACTGCTAGGAGCCAAACTCTCTCTTTTTGTTATGAAAAATTTTTTAATAATTAAATATTTAAATGCCATATTCCCTAGATATCAGAGCAGTTGAGGGCTGTTTATCAGGTGTAACTACAGTATGAGAATCTGTCTGGAGAACTGAGTCTGAGCTTGACTGTACTGGCTTTTAACCTAACAACTAAGATTTACTCTCATAAAAGAACAGAAATAAGAAAAAAACTGCTTGCAATAGAAGGTTAATGGCAGAACCAACAATAGTAGAGAACAGCTTAATATATTTTAAACGAGGGTTGGATTAAATATAAAGTATTTTTGTAAGAGACTTAAAAGTATATACAAGTTTAAAACAAAACTTATTGTTTTTGTTGTCTGAAATGAGATACAATGAACAGACAATTATAGCATTTAACAGTAAGCATAGGTGCATTTAAGTTACATGTATGAACACACACACACACACAGAGTGAACAGGAATTGGGTGAAGTGGATGCCCTTGGTGGGCCCTACCAAAGGCATGCCACTGTGCAGAGCACACATGCAACAGAGTTAGGCATTGTCATTTCTGTAATTTCATATTCTTTCAGAAGCTATTGGAGTAGATCATGGTTCTTCTATTAACCCTAATGCTACTCTTCGGGTCCTGCTATGCTAGCCTCTTCCCCCACAACATTCATTTTCTGAGGATGCCTGTGAAGTGGTTCTAGGTGAGGCTCAGAAGGGTTAGACAGACCACTCAGCCTACTTGACTAGCACATAGAGAACCTCGCTTTGACCCGGTTGTCCAAGCTGAGTTTTTCCTGCCCACGCCTTTCCCAGTTTTACATTTCTGTGAATTCTCGTCTGTAAATGTACACTTTTTTTTTTTGTGCTTTCTTCCCCTTCCTTTCTGACGAACATTTACTGTATACTGTATGTTGGGTTAAAACAAGGCCCTGAGTTGAGTAGATCACCCTTTTCTGCATGGCACAGCCTACTGTTTGCCACAAGTGGGGACCAGGCTATAAGCCTAAGTCTTTGAAACTCCGGCTTCTGAATGGGGTTGAACTTCCTTCCCATGAGCCTTATGTGTTAGCTAGTGAAAGTAATACTTCCGTCTGCCTTTTGGTACTTGGATGAATTGCCGGTCAGGGGTGCTGATGTCAGCCAGGCATCCTCGAGAGGAGGATGAGGACTAGAAGTGTGGCTGCTGTGGAGATGTTAGCGGTGTCTGGACAAATGAGGAGTAGGTCTTTTGTTTACATTAACCTTTAGATCTGAAGTTTTGAAACCAATTCGGAGCCATCTCAGAATGTAAGGGGAACACGGAAACATTCAGTTACACTGAAATGGATATATTCATTATTATTTTTTCTTTATGGTTCAGTTTCAGAATTCCTAGGATTGTGCCAAACTCAGAATGTCTTCTTTCTGACCTGTGCTAGGCTAACCCTGCATCCTGAAACTGAAGATCATCTTTTATATAACTGAGTAATTTGTTTCTTTCTGAATCATTTTATCTTCTTAATGAAAATGTGCTTATTGAGTTTTGACTGCCTCTAGCTATTTAAGTAATGAAAATGTAATCACATAGGATTTGGACCCCAGTCAGCTTTATAATGTTTGTATTTTAAACTTGATGGAGGACCTATAAAACTGTGAACTCCTTTCTTTCTTCTACCAAAGAAACGGGTATATTTTTTTATGTTCGGACAAAAATGAGTATCCTGAGTAGTCCTCAGCTTAGCTTTAGCACTTTGTTTTTAGCAGGTTTTTTTAATTTTAACCTAAAACCCCAGCCTGAATTTTTGCCAATGTGTAAATCACTTTAGTCCTTTCCTCATGTAGGCGGTTTGTAATTGTTACGGTTTCATGGTGTCTGAGCAACATTTTCACTTAAAGTATTTTGCAGAACATTCTAACACATTTTTTAAACTTGGAAGCAGCCACTAAAAATGTGTTGATTACACTTATTTCTGCCAAAATAGTAAATGCTTTCTGAAAGAGTTGTCTTCAGAAGCAACATCTGAACCTGAAAATACGTGCTTGTGTCGACAGCTCTGCGTGGAAGCGGACTCGCCCACCGCAGTGGCAAGTGGTGTAGATCAGAGTTTAATTAGCACTCCCCCTTGTACACTGGCCTCAGTTTACCCTGGAGTACCCACTGTCCTAGACCTCTATGAGATGCCATTGCTACCTTGTTTTATACAAAAGGAAACTGATGCCCACAGAAGCCACTGGTTAGGAAGGATGGGATTCACTGCAGGCTGCCAGGTTCCGCAGCTGTGGCCTGGTCTCCATCTCCGGACGTCCCTGGGTGAAAAACTTCTTGGATTAGGAGCAAGATGGTCCGCTCCTTCTCTCCAGCTGTGGCTTCCGTTCTTAATACTATCAAAAGTCTCACATAGAATATTTTATTCTAATACCACATGCAAAGAAACGTAATTTCTGTTTGATGGCATTTTTTCCGTCCAACTCTGTCTTAGGGTTTCTGTTGCTGTGTATGAAAACAGTGAGCAACTTGGAGAGGAAAGGGTTTATTTGGCTCACACATCTACAGTTCATCATCTAGGGAAGTCGGGGCAGGGACATTGAAGCAGGGACTGAAGCAGAAGCCCGGGAGGAACACTGCTTACTGGCCTGCTTACCCTACTTTCTTACAGGACTACCAGCCCAGGGATTACACTACCCACAGTGAGCTCAGCTCCTCTCCCATATCAATCCCCAAGAAAATGCCCCCAGATCCTTGCCTACAGAACAGTCGGGGGCATTTTCTCAGTTGACTGTCCTTTCCTAGAGAGCTCAAAATGACGAGAGACTAGTCAGCCAAGCCCACCTAAGGGGTTAAGGACTTTGTGTTCTGTGTAGGTGGTCCTCTGACTAGCTGTCATTTCCACATAGCCATAGGTCTCAGATGTCAGGTCCTGTATTAGTAGAATGAGATGGTTCATCAGTGGCTAAAACTCCTAGGATGTTATGGAATACTTGTGGTAGAATAAAGAACACACTGATCTTCAGTCACAAAACTTAGAGGTCTTATTATCCCCATCTCTAAAATGGGTGTAGCTGCTTGTTATTACATGAGGTAATGTAGGAGTAGATTGGATGCAAGGTGCGCCATGGCCTTCATCCTTTCATCATCTTTTCCTGCAGTACAGAGAGACCCTCTAACTGTCCTCTGAAGCAAAGAGCTCTGTAAGTTTTCAGGTTTTACCGAGACGTTTTCTGCTGTCATGAAATCTTTTACATAGCAATAAGGATGCTGCATCCTGTCCTCCTCCTCCTCGTTTCTCCTGTTCTCACTCCTTTCTTGAACCATTGTAGATCAGTTTGTTTTCAAATTCCAGAGGTACCTTAAAGCTTCAACATATTCAAACAGAAATTCTCCTGTTGGGAAAAGCCGGTTCTTGAAGTTACCTTGGCTTCAATAAACACCTTAGTTGAAGATTCACTTCAAAGACATTGCACACTAGAATAAGAGAGGCAGATCTGTGTCGGGGACCATGCTTCGACAATATACCACTCTTAGCAGGGTAGAAAAATGTAAAGTAGGAGGAACAGAGATAAGAAAGAATCACTAAGACTTAGGCAACTCAGCTGAATTCACTGAATACTGAATGCAGAATTTATTTTCCATACACTTTTATACCCTAATACAAAAAGTGGAAGAAACCAAAAGACTGTGTTAATATGATACAAAGGACTACTTGAACAGTAACTTATGTCAGCAAGGCATTAATTCTTGACTAAAGCATTCTGTTGTTTAGGCACCCTAAACCAAGTGTCCGGAAGACAGTCTCTCCCAAGGTCAAACCCCCATCTCAAAAGAAGGTGCAGGAGTATGCTTGAATTTCCCACCATTGGTCAGGGGAAAGTGGATCTACCTGTATGGGCCATCTTTTTGTCAAAAGGACTAAGCAGCCACACCCTAGGTCAGGATGTGTAGCCCTGGTTGTTGTCAACCATTTTGAGCAACCTCAAACTCTGACATTCAGATAAGGTGGAAATAGGTTCATTTTTGGGCCTCCACAGATCTGCAGGTCTGTGGGGAGAAGGCTGTCAGTGAAGGAGGGTAACAATGTATTTATTTATTTATTGTAACAGTTTATTTCAGATAGAATCTCTTAGTATGTTTTCCAAGTTGGCCTTGGCTCTCTGGACACAAGTAATCTTTCTGCCTCAGCCTCCTGAGTAATCACACATCACCCCACCCAGTTTACTGGGAAGTTTTTTGGTTTTGTTTTTTAATGAACCCTCTGTCTCCCATATATGTGAGAGAGCCAAGTGTGTTGATGCCTCAAGAAAGCTCTGATTTTCTATGTATTAGCTGCGCTGTCCCTGTTGAAATGGACATCCCCCCGGGCAGGAGAGTTTGGCTGTAAATGTTGAGGTGGAAGAAAGGCATGCGTGCCCTTATGGGATGAGTCTCTGGAGCAGCATCTTCCCAGCAGTGGCCTCCTTTCTGTTAATACTGGAAGGTGAAGGTAATTAAAGCTGTTGAGTTAGTGGCGTGCACTCTGAGAAAATTTGAGAAAAACAAATTCATCAGTGGCAGTGATAATATGTTTTTCTAAATATGAGGAGAAATTTCACTCTCAGAAACCGTGAGCTGGAATTTAGGGAACCTAGTTGCGAGCAAAATGTTAGGCCCTGGGCACAGTGTCTTATTTACTTTCACTTTATGGTCTCCACTAAAGGGACAGCATTCCACAGTGGCTTTGCTTTCTGTTAGTTTGAATTCTGTGATTCCTTGACTTTCTTTTTATAGCCTTGCCTACAGGAAATAGCTTATGTTGGCTTTTCTACGTTTTGTACACAATAGCTACTTATCAAGTTGATAAAGCTTTTAAATTTTATTAAAAATAAAATTGCGATTTTTTGTGTGGAATATTAAATGCATACATGTTTTAAGTGTACGCATGAGGCTAGGCTAGAACTCTGTGTCAGAATGCTTCCATAACATGCTTGTGGCCTAGAACTCGGTCTCCCATAACCAAGATAAATTTAACCAAGTTAAATAAATGTGAAAAATTTCAGGGAGTGTTGGAGCTTGGGGATCAGCTGTGCTACGTGCATGTCATGATGGTGACAGCTTCTATAAAAATAGGCTCCTCCCTTTCCCGGTTGTCTGGTGATGTTGACTGCTCGGAGACCTTTCTCATTTGCAGATCCCGTGGCTTCACAGTGATGCTCTTGTTACTCACTTCCAGCAACTAGGACATTTAGCAATGCACTGTCAATGAAATCTGAGAACCCAGATGTGTTAGTGGAGTTTCCAGGTTATGTCCTGTAAAGTTTGGGACTTTTTGTTTTTGGTTTGTTTTGGTTTGATGATGAAGGTGAGGTGTAGCATCTCTACTTGGTACTGGTTCCCTGCGGGACCCTTGTGCACAGTGGTCAGTCTGGAAGCTTCTACTGGAAAGCCCAGCTGACTATGATCACTTCATTTCCTACAATGGCTAAGTTTGCAGAGGTTCAAATGACAGCATACAGTGTTTCTGATTTATACTTGGTCTTCTCTCCCCCAATCCATGCCTTTTCATCTAGTAGGCATCTACTGAATACCTATACCCACCTGATGGGTCTGTATTAGGCAGACAAGGAAGAGAACATTCTAAAGGTAGAAGTCATTTACAGACCTAGAGAGAGGGAGCATGTTGGGTTTTCTTTTTTTCCCCCGAGAGAGGGTTTCTGTAGAATAAAGAATTCACTAAGTCAGGCATGGTGGTGCATGTCTTTAATCCCAGCACTTTGGAGGCAGAGACAGGAAGATCTCTGTGAGTTCGAAACCAGCCTGGTCTACACAGTGAGACCCTGTCTCACAGAACAAAAAAACAAGCAAACAAAAAGAATAAACTGCACCGCTCACACAGGTAGGGCAAACTCTCGGTATAGTTGGATGGCTGTTAACTAATCTGCGGGCATTTTAGTAACTGGGTATTGCTCTTTGTAAGCCAGCATTTGTGGGGGCTCTAGAAAGTATTTGTATTTGATGTAGAAATCCCAAAGACTCTTCTTTCTAACTTAGAATCGTGTATCGTGGAGGAGTATATGCAGAGTGGTGGTGATGGCGGTTGCTGCTGCACACTCTGCTGTGCCAGGGCACAGCCCTGGTTTGCTCTATGACAAGCAAACAGCATTTCCTCATTCATTCTGTGAAGTTGGGATCGTCCATGTGTGAATATCAAAATGCACGCAATGGTTGGGATGCATCTTAGCTTGGGTTGCTGTTGCTGTGAAGAGACGCCATGACCACTGCAACTCTTATGAAAGAAAGATTTAACTGGGGCTTTGCTAACAGTCTCAGAGGTTTAGTTCTTCATTACCATGGCAGAGAGTGTGGTGGGGAGCATGGAGGCCTGCAGGCAGACAAGGTGCTGCCTACATCTTGATCAGAAGTCAACAGGAAATGGACTATGACACCAAGTGAAGCTTCAGCAAATGAGACCTCAAAGCCTGTCCCCAAAGTGACACACTTTCTTCAATAAGGCCACACCTACTTTAACAAGCCTACCCCTTCCAATAGTGCCACTTCCTTTGAGCTTATGGTGGCCAGTTACATTCAAACTACCACAAGGTGTTTCTGTGTGAATACACTAAATGAGTTAAAACTTTCACGTGTGAGTGGAACTAATTATATCTTGTAGTAGTAATGAATTGAAGTAGAATCTAAATGTTCACAGTTGAAGCAGCAAAGTAACAGAAGCTTCTGAATTTTCACAGTTGAAGCAGAAAAGTAACAAAAGCTTCTGAGAGAATTCGCTTAGTTGAAAAGTTAAAGAACATCCCCTTACGTTAAAGGCTGGTGTTAGCAGTGAATAAGAAGTTTTAAGCCCCATGCCAAGATATAACACAATGCCCTCTGGTTTCCATGAACAGAGAAATTCCATTCTGGAAGATGGCGGAAGTTTTGCTATGGCCAGGATCATGGTAAAGCCACCGGAGCAGTGTTTTACATTGAAAGTGACACTGGAGCTTACTTGGACTTCAGGCACTGCATTTGTTCAGGATAAAGAGCAGCTCCTTAACCTTGGGCAGAAAACAGCTTACACACCCCTCCCTCTGAAGGGACAGCCCTGTGTGCTTAACATCACTGCTTGGTTCCCCTAGTGCTCTATCTGTGAGCACAAGGACCTCCTTCCCTCCCACATCTCCCCCTGTGCTGTGGTTGAAGGGACCAGGAGTGTCGAGCAAGGCTCTGTAACACTGCGCTGCAACATTGCAGTTCTTGTTCCTTGTTCCGGGTATGAGAGTTACTGAGGGTGGGGTTGGAGGTGAACGTGGGTATAGAGGTTGGAGATGCATCATTGTTGACAGATGACTGTGCAAATGATGGGGCACTTCTCTGTGGTAGGAATATAGACAGGAGTGCATGAAGGGTAAAGAAAACTCCGGTTTCAAGCGCACTGAATTTTAAAGGTTGTAATGTGCATCACAGTAGTCATGCGTAGCATCTGAGGCTGGCATGGAGCTCGGCGGGAGCCTGTCTGCCAGAAGTTAATCTCTGAGATAGAAGGGCGTGGCTTGTTTGAAGCTCATACCAAGGATGCTGAATCTGAGGGAAAAGAAAGGACTGTGAGTTTTCCGTATTAGGTGGAGCTGAGGACTGGGCGTGTATACACACTCAAGTGCTTAACAGTTGTGGGTATATCATTTCTGAGGAGTAGAACAAGTGTGTCCTATAAATGTGAAAAGTTGAGGCCTTTGTACCCATAGGTATTGGTTTGAGAAATACTCCTGCAGGCCTAGAGGAGAGTTACGATAGTGGGGGAGACCTGACACTCAAAAATGAGGAGCTATGTGAGGTCCTTAAGAGGCGTTGTTTCTCAGGGGCTGCGATTTCTGGCGAGTCTGGAGTTGTGGGAGGCAGATCAGAAGTGAAGCGAGCACACAGCGTAGATGGGAAGGCTCAGCAGGCGATGGACAGTTACCTGAGGACGGCCAGAGAAGAGGAAAGCAAGCTGGTGTGGTGTGTTAGTGTTCAGGGCAAACCGTGGTTCATGACATAATTAAATGTGTGTTTTTAAATTAGAGTTTAAACGTAGTGTGTGTGTGGGGGGGGGTGTGTGGTGTGGTGTGTAACAGTTTGAACTAGTGTGTGTGAGTGGCAGTGTAGAATTCATCTGCTGGAAATTATTTAATAACAAGACCAATTATTTTCTGTAAGTGTTGCAGACCTGTAAACTCACCTTGACACCTCTCAGGGAGAACAGCACTCACGCCTTTACACTGGCACCTTATCACTGAAATGTACTGTCTTTCCTAGTTAATGGATAATTCCTCTTGTAACTAGGCTGGCCCAGAATGTTCTTCAATCAGCTAGAGACAGCAGAAACCATCCATGATACATTGAGAACTGGGAAGTGCAGGGTTTTGCTCCTCCCTTTTAAAAAGGAATAACAACAGAAATAAAACATATTCAACGTGTATTTCCTGTGTTCCAGGTGTTAATAAACCATGCTGATGCTGAATAAAATATCCAGCATACACTGAGCATGTATTTCCTGTGTGCAAGACATGGTCACACCATGCTAATTTGGAATTCTCATACAGAATGTAATAACTCTTATACTGTTTCAGGGAGGGAACATTCTTAAACAGCCGCATGACTTGAGTATGTAATCATGAAGAAGCAAATTGGTGTGGGCTGTGTCACTAAGCCATCTATCATAATTATTTCTCAGAATCCTCGGAAGTAATTAAGTAGAAAATAGTGGTAATTATTTTCCACATGGAAAATAAAAACACAATTATTCTGTACGTTATGTGTTATGTCCATGTACATAATTCTTTCCCATGATGGAGAGGTTAGTTAGCACAAGTTCCTAGGGAAGATGATTAAAATGGAGACAGTGTTTCTCTTTCCATTTCCAGACATTTAAAGGCCAGTGTGGCAGACTTTGCTTAGCTTGGAGCTCCACCAGGCTGACTGCCCTGTAGAACCCTAGGTGTAGAGGGAGTGAGGCCCCACCTTCATCTACAACAACAGTAGACAAGGTAGCATCTGCCAGCCTGGGAAGAACTCTAATGCTTTGTTCCTTGGGTCCTTGGATTGTCCACGCCCCTCCCTGGCTGTTGTAGCTGGGAAGAATCAGGAAGGGGCTTGGCATTGTCCCGTTCTCTACTTTCAGATGCTTGACTCTGTGTTTGATCTCTGGGTTCTTTGTTGTGTTTATATGTTTATAGTGTCTTAGATAGATTTTAGATGGAAAGAGGCCTTCAACCTTGTCATCAGCACCCTACCCCCTCATTTGATAGATGAAGAAGCTGGTTCTCAAACCAGAAACAGATCTCATTGCTCTGATTTGGGCCTTTGTTTCTGTTGCAGATGTTTCTGTTGTGATGATCACACACACACACACACACACACACACACACACACACCTCCTTGTTTGCAAATCTCTTCCAGGTCCTGGCTTGCTTTCTTTTCTTCATCTCTCGGTGTCAGACATTTCTCTGATGGAGGGAACACTCACATATTGGTGTTAATCCCACTGTGAATCTACTGGGGAGCCCCTGCTGAAGTCACTTTGTGCCCTGAGTAGTTAGCACCGTGCCAAGAAGGACCCAGATGGAAGAGTTGCTCTTGGGACAGTGTGTACCATGGAGCTCCGTGTTCTTTTCTGTCACTCAGTGGAAGGGACTCTTGGAGAACAATGCAGATCCCTGTCCTGTTTTGTCACTCAGTGGGAAGGGGCTCTCAGAACTGTGCAAATAAAACACACATGGAAGTTCTACTAAAACTGAACAAGGAGCTCCAAATAGTTTATAGGCTGTTAGCCAGAAATGTTACAGAATATAGTTAAAAATGAGAGAGGGCACCGCGTCCTTATTCTTGACACGGAATATTTGTTAGATCAAATTGTACATGGAGTAATGTATGACTTTTACTTCTGACCTATTTTCATCTGGAAAAAAATTCACTTAAGTTGTTTTAAGAGATCTCACTAGCAAAGAATGTTGAATTGTTTTAATGATGTTAAGTTTTGATATAACACAAAAGCAGGTTAATGCCTCAGCCCTGTAGCATGCAGACAAACCTGCAGGGCAGCTTCTGTTGGGTTAGCATGAGGGTCACCACGGCGTGTTGTGTCACCTTTGCGACCTACTTTGTGGTGTGCCACTAAATAAATTTAAACAGTACAATATAGTTACCCTGATTTGTGTTGTGTATAAACAAACAAATGAAATGAAGCTTTTAAAATATACTATGTTGACTACAATGAATCACTGAAAAGATATCTGGGAACAACTGTATAAAAGAACTGGTAAAAAGCAAGTTGTTGATTTGAGGTGAGAACTCTAATTCTCAGGGTAAAACAGCACGAATGTATTTGTCTAGCATCTGCTAATTAGTGAAGGCTTTAATAAGGAAATGCATTGTAGCACGAATTCTAATTGGTCTTAATAATAATAAAAACTTGGAGTCAGCTATCGAGGTGAAAGCTGAAGGATCAGAGAAACAGAGCAGCAGCTACTAGAGTTCTTACCTGTACCAATGCTCACCCAAGGGGCGATCCTGTCCCTATGAATCCTCAGACTGAATCTCAGATTGGATCCTCAGACTGAATGCCCTGAGCTCTTGTCTCCGCCCACCTTATTCCTTTCTCTGCCTAGCCATATCACTTCTTTTTTCACCTCCCTAGTGCTGGGATTAAAGGCATGTGACCCCAAGAGCTGGGACCACCTGTGTCAGCTCTATTTCTCTCTTAGACAGATTGTATCAATCTCATGTAGCCCAGGGTGGACTTGAACTCGCAGAGATCTGTCTGGCTCTGTCTCCTGAGTGCTGGGATTGAAGGTGTGTGCCACCACTGCCTGGCCTCTATGGCTAACTAGTGGCTTAGCTCTGCACTCTGAGCTCCAGGCAAGCTTTACTTGTTATAGCATAAATAAAATACCAGTGCAATGCATTAAACAGAAGTTCAATAATTTGCTTCAGGTATAAGAATAAAAGCTCAAGCTGTATTTTTCATATTTTGTGTGTTTGCTGTTACATGAAGATTTCTGGGAATTCTGTTTTACTTGTTTCTCTTACAACAATTCATTGTGCTGCCTCAGTTTGGAGTAGTTCGAATCCCTCTGCATGTCAGGGTTTTGTTGTTGTTTGTCTTTGTAGAATCTGTGTGCTTTACACTTAAAAATAAATTGGATGATTTTAACTTGGACACAGATAAGTCAAATCCGGAAGCCTGCTTGAAATTCAGTTTTCCTCTGTAAAACAGGGGAAATATATTTAGTATAAAAAACAAGAGTTGCTAGGATCAAAGAAAATAGGATTAAGTACTTGGCACATAGAAGATTTTAGTCTCTCTGCTTCCTTCTTCCTTCCTAATGATTTAATGCTTCTGTTATATTTAGATATCAGACATCCATGTAACTGGAGAGTCAGAGGACATGTCTGCGAAAGAAAGGTTGCTCCTGTGGACACAGCAGGCAACAGAAGGTTATGCTGGAGTACGGTGTGAAAATTTCACTACTTGCTGGAGAGATGGGAAACTATTTAATGCCATCATTCATAAATACAGGTATGGAATCTGTGTGTTTGCCCTAATGTAAATATAAGTCATTCTTTCATTTCTAACATTTTAAGTAACATGTTACTATTGAAAAAGCAGTTCATGTGCATAGCAGAAAGTCAAGATAAAATGAAAGACAGCGTAGGCCCACTGCTGAGTTAGTTCTCTAAACTGTAATGCATGTGTACACAGAGAGAGACGCAGAGACAGACACATACAAAGAAGGACAGACAGACAGACATGCACGCATGCGCGCGCACGCGCGCGCGCACACACACACACAGAGGAACATGACCGGTAGACAGGGAACAACAGAGCTGTATTATGTCTGGATTTTTTTCTACAATTTAGCAGGTATTAAGCTCTCGTGCCTACAGTCTGCAGGTCGATGATCTAGATTTTATCTCTAGGGAACTGATGAGTAGAAAAGCAAAGGTTTATAGTTCTCAGGCTTAACAACCCATGAATTTCCAAGTCATATCATTTTATCATTCTAAGGGGTGGCTGGACAGCTGATCTGGGCTTGGTGAACCGTTTTCTTAAGGAAATGATTTACTCTTACTGTTAACATTCGAATTAACACTGAGTGTATAGCATTGCTCTACTCATTAATTCTCACAGCATCCCCTCTTGTCTCCATAGTTATACGTGAAGTCAAGACACTGGGTAAATATTTGCCTAGTCACAAGACTAGCAGGTGGTGGACTTGGGATTCAAACCTGGCAGGCTCACTCTTGAGTCTGTGCTTTTACTATCTCACTAGAAATTAAATTCACAGAAAATGTTTCTTGAAAACTGTGGTTTAACCTCGATTATTTTCCTTGATTTTACAAAGAATGCGTTGTATTGAAGAACCAAATTGCAGTCACAAATATGTTAAGTCTAAGCTATAACCTTACTAAACTGAAAAAGGTATTGACTATAATAAAAATTGTACAAAACAGTAATGAACTCTTCATGGGTCCACACTCAACAACGTGTATTTTTAAACAGTCTGATAGCCTCCTTACTTGATGAAACAACTTTGGGATAGAGGTGGGTGGAGGTTGCTGAATTAGGAAGAAAACCTGGGTCAACCTGCCTGCCCTTGTCTAGGGTACAGTGCAGACACTGAGTCAGTCGCACGGTGGCACAGACATATCCCTGCCTGTCCCAGGCATTCAACACTGGAAGACCGTGGAGCTCTTTCCCTGAAACCTTGTAGGTAGTATAACAGTTGTAGAGAATAGCTTTTCTAAAATCATCTGCTTTAAAATTATTGATGCCTGTATTGGCCATGGTAGCCCATAATGGCAGCTGAATTTGAAACCAGCCTGGGTTCCATAGCAAGACCTTGCCTATAAAAAAAGTAGGTAGATGGATAGAATAATCCCTCTCTCTCTCTCTCTCTCTCTTTCTCTCTCTCTGAAATCTGTCTCTTCAGTACTCATTAAGGATTATATGAGCAAATTGGCATCCATATGTATTTTTTTCTAATTACTGAAATAAGTCACTGTACATCAGAGATCCTAAAAATTCCAAGAAAAATTAAATAGACTGTCATTGCTTATGGTGAGAAATGGAATCTTTTTAAAGACAATATTTTATGCGTGTGAGTGTTTTGTGTTTCTAACTACTAGCTTGCCTGGTAGGTACCCTTGGAGAACAGGGTTGTAAACCTTTGTGTGGGCTTAGGTCCTCTGGAAGAGCAACAGCCTGCTCAGAGCCACTGAGCCTTCGCTCTCCAGCCCAGACATTGGAATTGTAGTTCTTTTTCTCCTCCAGAATTCCTGGTAAAATTGAATGCCAGCTCTAAGCTTTCAAGGTCTCTGTTGCTGAAGTTCTGTTACAGTATTCTCTGTCCCATACTTGGTTTCTTTCGAAAAAAAAAAAAAAAACCTGTAAGAGATGTTTTAAAGCTTTGGGGCCTTTTGTAAGAGTCCCTTTTCCCCAGTGTGTGTAGGAACTAAACAGATAGGCTTGACTTGCACATATTTCTTTTTTTCCAAAGTTTATACTATTTTTTAAAACATTTATTCATTTATTAAGTGTACATGTTTCTGCCTGCATGTATGCCTGCATTCCAGAAGAGGGCACCAGATCCTATTACAGATGGTTGTGAGCCACCTGTAATGGTGGTTGCTGGGAATTGAACTCAGGACCTTTGGAAGAGCAGCCAGTGCTCTTAACCTCAGAGCCATCTCTCCAGTCTTATTTCTTATTTCTTAATACCTTAATTTACTCCAAAGACCAAGTAGACAAAGGCATTAACAAGGAAAGTATCAACATAAGTGGGTTTTTAGATATTAACAGTCGTAATAATTTAGGAGCCGTTGGTTTTACTTATCATTCCCATACATTTTTAATGGTTTCATCTCTTGTATTTATTTGGATAAGAAGCTTTACTATTTTATTGGATTTCATTTTGCTTTATTAATAAAACTTAGCTGAGCTAACACGTGGACCTGTTTTCTAAGCAAATCGCTAGCTGTTGGAGGACCATTAGAGAGAGTGATGGCTGCAGTGGCTGGGGTGGCTGGGGTAGATGGAGACTGTGGTTCTCACACCCTAGGAAGACTAGGGGTTAAAAACAAAAATATGTCTTTCCAAAGTAAGCAACTATTACTTCCCATGGTGATTGAGTAAGACTTTCATATATAATAGCTAAGGATTTAGAAATATTGATCTGTCATAAAAGCAGAATCATGACAGATTTTAAGCTTTGAAATTATTTATACACAGAGCAATAGGTTTCCTTATGGTATTTTCAAACATACTTTGGTTTTGTTGTATATACACACACATTCAAAATTTTGGATTAATATAAACTATTTTGTGAAAAGCCACTGGTCAAGTAAATTGCTTTAGATAGTCTACCATAATTTTTATTAGAATTATATCTAGAATATTTGAAAGTAAACAGGTTTGCTAACCTAAGTAGACAGTATGTTATTAACAATTCAGTATCCTAAAATTTTTCATAGGTTAACTTTTTAATTTTTATCTCTAAAGAACTATTATAGGAAATTAAATGTAGAGGAATTTTAAAGGTAACGTTGATTTTGTATATTAAAACTGTCCACAGAGGTAAAAAGAACATAGTTTTAGAAGATAAGCACTCACGAAACACATGCAGACCATGTAGGTAGATGTTTCTGCTCCAGCAGAAATCTGTATTATAATAAAAATAAATATTTTACTTTGAAAAAAAATTATCAAGCTGGGCTGTGGTGGCGTACACCTTTAATCCCAGAACTTGGGAGGCAGAGGCTGGTGTATTTCTGAGTTTCAGGCTAGCCTGATCTACAGACTGAGTTTCAGAACAGCTGGGGCTACAAAAAAAAAAAAAGAAAGAAAGAAAGAAAGAAAGAAAGAAAGAAAGAAAGAAAGAAAGAAAGGAAGGAAGGAAGGAAGGAAGAAAGAGTCTCATGAAATAGCTGTGCCTTCATTTTTATCAATAATAAAAAAATATTCAAATGCTTTTTAATATGCTCAATATTATATACTTTTTAAGAAATAATGAATGTGACTGTTCTGGATTTTGCCATTACTGACATAATTTCTACATGCTTACAGTTTTAAAAGATGTAAGTGTTGACCTGAGCAATGTAGACGTGTGTCCTCAAAGACTAATGAGAGCTAGCAGAGAACCATGGAAATGCCTGCATGTCTGGAACTGCCAACCGGGCTTTTGTTTCTTCCTGTAAATTATTGGGGGACAATGTTAGTTGCTTAATTTATGATTAGCTAACAGTAAAAACATGTAATATGTTAAGAACAGTTAAAATTAAAACATATTAAAATACTTGGCTTACGTAAGAGCAAAATCACCAATTCTATCATGTTAATATGTCACGTTATCTGGAAGAGATAAAGAGCCTAGATTATGGTCCAGGTAACAACAATGAGAAAGTAGGGAGATTATAAAGAACAGGAAGATTAAAAAGAAAACTTGGTTTTTTTTTTTAATAGATTACGGGTAAGTTAATTTCCCACTGTTAAGTGTTGTTAGGAGATTTTGTTGCTGTTCCAGTTCTTCAAGGAATGTTTGTTTCATTCAGTTCTCAGCAGAAAGCGTTGAAATAATAAAAATTACATATGCCTGCCTGTTTTGTGTGTCCAGTTCAAATAACTTGAACACTTTGATCTATAGTAAAACCTTGGGAGATTTGAAACACGCCTCCCCGTTAATAAGCTCAGAACTTTGTCGCTCGGAAGAATAACAGTGAAGACTGGGTTTGGTGAGTTTGGATGAAAAGACTGTCGCAGGAACATCCGATGAGTAGGGAAGAAGAACTGGTGATGAGCCACTAGCCAGCGCATCTCTAACAGGGTGTGAGTTAGGGTGGAGGTTCAGAGTACCCTGCCCACATTCCTCAGAGGTGGAGAGAGAGCTCCAGCCTTGCTCCTGCCCTATGTGTGCTCTGGTCTCTATCCTAATGAGGTAGAGCTCTGACTGAGTGCTTGAAGTTCTGCGCTTGAGCTAACTTCAGTCAGTCTCTCTGGACTTCCTGAAAGCCAGGTTCCACACAGCAGCCTGTCCACACATTCCCTCAGGAGGCCAGAGAGCTTGGAGAAATGTAGCTTGGCCCTGCAGAGCAAGGTGGAAAAACTCAGGATCTCAGGGCCAGAAAGCTGGATGTGGGGGTTCATTTCCACTTACTAGTTTCTGCTTGTCCTGTTCTTGTTTTAATTTATCCATTCATGTATTTCAATCTCCTGCAGAGTCTCTGCATTCTTTCCATGGGCATGTTTTAAACATATTAGCCAATTAAAACTGGGAAATTTAGGCAATAGTTTACAAGAGCGTGTCCTTTAAACTACTTTCTAATTAAGAAGGACATAATTTAGTATTAATTATTTTGCTCATAATTTGCATTTTCAATTAAAATTTATTGGGACTGCTATGCTTCATCATATTAAAAGTTTAACAGTCTTTTAATTGGGTAAGTCCCCCCCAGCCTGTGGTCAGAGTCATTTGTTTAATCATATGACCTGCAGGCTGGTGAGTCACTCTTAGTCTTGGATTCTGTCACTCCTTAGAAACTAAACCGGACTGGACTGGTTCAGTGCTGAGAGGAGGCCCTCCAGGGGCTGAAATGTTCTCAGAGGAAGGTGGTTTAGTGTTGACTGGCAGTTCCTTTCCCTCTGTCCTCAGGCTGTCCTGGCACAGGAGGGTGTATGTACACACCTAGGTGTTACAGGCTCTGCTCCCTGTGGCCAGAAACGCTGGTTGTTACTAGTACCAAAACCAAACAGCAACAGCAAAAAGTATTTCATTTTGTAAAGCCAACCAAATCGTTCATTTACAAAAATGAACTCAGAGTGATTGCACTCAGAGGAAAAAAAAAAAAACTGGTCACTGCTAACTATTAACACATTTCAAGCCCTTAAAGAGCCAGTATGCACTGCATGGAAAAGAATTCGTTTGTGTCCAAATAAGGAACATGGCTTTAGTGGCATAAATCTGGTTGCTGTTTTCATTGCATCTATTTTTACATGTAATTTGGGGGGGGGTATAGTTTGGCAAATAAGTATCAGAGGAAATTCCAGCCTGTTTTATTTTGTTTCTGTGTTCCTTGCCCTCTTGCCCAGACTAATCCACAGAGATGCCCAGTGACGAGCCTTGGGTTAGCCTTAAGACTGTGAAGTGAAGTCAGTGGTCACCTTGTTCTGCTGCTTCCGTTCTTGAGACAGAGCACTGAGGTGATTTCATGGCCGTAGGAGGGTGACCTGCGCAGCTGCCTCCTAGGAGCCCCATAAGCCTTGAAGTCTACAGTATACACTACTGACATAGGCCCCCACTTTTCTTCTGTCTGTGATTTCCCTTGAGGTGCCACATAGTTTTCGGTTCTGTGAATAGAACATAGTTTATTTAAAATGCATAATTAATGGACACCTTTTGGATTTTGCCATCAAAATGTTGAATTTAACTTTGTGTGTTGGGCAAATGTGTGGATCTGTGTAGAATAAGGTCCTGGGTCTGTATTGTGTCCCTGCCATGAGGCTTTTGAGAAAGAAGTGTGTCTCGATTCTTAGTTGTATTCTGCTAGGTCTGAGAACCTTGTCTCCTGTTCTCCACTTTACCTCTTTACTCACCAAATGATTTATGTTGATTTCTTAAAGACATACCAAAGCTGACGTCATAGGCATGTTTTTCTGTGTTTGATGTTCACGGTGTTCTTCAAAACACAGGTCCATTGTGAGCTGAGAGAAGGAAAGCAAATTGGGCAGGACATTTCAGAGTGACGTATCCACTTGAAAAGTTGGAATGCTACGCCTGGGCAGGGGGCTTGGTGGGTAAAGGTGCTTGCTGTGAAAGCAAGGTGACCTGAGTTCAAATTGCCAGTTCCTACAGGAAAGTGAGGCATGGCTACATGTGCCAGTGACCCCAGCATTAGCATTAGGTGCTGGAGACAGGTGGATTCTGGGAGAATCCTGGGCCAGCCTAGCTGAAATGGTGAGCTTCCAGCTTAACGAGAGTCCCTGTCTTAGAAAATAAGGTAGATTGAGATAGAGGAAGACACCCAGTATCCTCTCGACTTTCACACATGTGTTCATTTGCACGTGCACACACACACACACACACACACACTCTAGGATGCCAACAACAGAGGCTGCCGTGATACAATACAAGCATGCAGGCTGCAGTACCCGAGTTTCAGGCAGCCTGTGGCAAGCACTAGTCCCCCTTCTCCCTGTGAGCTGGAGAGCCCAGGGGGATGCTGATCCAAGTCTTGCTGTCTCTGAGCTCCTGTCTTCATCCTGCCTTCCCTTCAGGAAAGAGGTTTCCCCAGAGGAGTGGGGCAGGCATGGGTATCCTTCCCTGGGCCCGTTTGTTTGCTTCTCAACTTCTTTGCTTATAGGTTCATAGTCTCATCTTACTGTGTGATATGAAGTCGTTGAAGTTGTTTGTTTTAATACAGTGAAAGTAAGTTGATTCTCACCTCCCTGTTTGGGGGAGGTCTTGGGTTTTTTACAGATGAGATCTGAGCAGTTCACGCAACCTGCGTGTACTAGAAGGAGGCCCCTCTTGGTTAAAGCCAGCAATTTTCTCTGGACCTATTCAGGTTTAGGAGACAGTATGGAAATGCGTTACTGATTGTAATTGTTTAATTGCCTTTTAATTATCACAATTGCTAGACGTTAATCTTGACGTACCAACAAAGCTTGCATTAAATTATAGTGCTTCTAATCTTTGCTCTCTGCCTTGTTAATAGAGGGGTACTTTGTAGGGGGGAAAGATAGAATATTTTAAATAAACACCTAGTTTTGAGAACAAGAGAAAACTATCTTCATATTCTGTTGCTACCTAGGAGTTCTTGGCCTTGATTCTCTCAATATTATGCGTGCCCAAATATGTGTATAAAGGGATGCCTACACCCTTGTTACATAACTCCGTGTGGTTCTTCTGCAAGCCATGTTTATTTGCTGCGGGACAGGGGAGGAGACAGCTTACAGACCTTGGGGGGGGATGGGTGGGGAGGGAAGGAGGTGAGGTGCTCGTTGCTCCAATAAGAACAATTAGAGTGTGTGAAGTCTGAACACGATTTGATCCGAACAGTCATCTTCAGGAATTTGTTATGGTAACTGCTGTGCTGTCTCGGGAGGAGTGAGGCATAGGGAACGTATGTGCTTACTGTGTGATCTATTGAAAAGATGATGTTATGTAACATGTGCTGCGGGGTGTGTCTTTGTGTGGGGAATATGGTCTCCAGCAGAGCTGTGTTAATACTGGACTCTGGGTAATTGCAGTGGAGTTTTTTTGTCTTTATATTAAAACTTGATAGAGTGAATCTCTTCTTTGCAAACTGCTGAGTGTGTGTCATTTTTCTTCGCAAAGCCTGCTCCTGCATGAGCCCAGCCGTCTGCCTTGTCTGTGCTTGTCCCTCAGCTGTGATGCACACCGTGGAATGTCACACGTCAGGGGAAAGCCTGAGTGGGAGCAGGCTGGGATGACTATTAGTCTCTCTGCCCATTGTATTACTTCTTCCTCCGTTCCTCACCTCGTTACCCTTAACGGATGAGCTGGTGTCTGCTCTCAGGGAAAGTGGACACCAGCAGGTATAAAGATTTTATTCTCTCTTCCGGATATACCCCCACCTCCTTGCAGCCATCTTCCTCTCTTGTGCTCCTGTGAAGCACAGCCATCGTGCTCCACCTGTCTGGTGCCCCTGCTGCTGTGCGATGACTCCTCTCTGCCTTTCCTCTCACCTCCTTTCTCCGGGGTTGTTTGACTTTTCCCTCCTGTTGATCTTTCTCAGTGGATTTTAAGAATGATGGTAGTTTCTGCCAATAAAAGAATCTATAGATGTGTTCCTCTACAACCCCATTATTTGTGTGTGTCAGCACGTGCACATAGCGGCGTGTGTGTGTGTGTGTGTGTGTGCATATGTGTGTGTGTGTGTGTGTTATAGGGGTGCTTTTTTCATTCTCAACTAGTCTTTTTGGAAGAGTTGTCTGTCTTCATTTTTTCTCTTGATACTTATTTCTCCACTGTGCTTACTCTGAATCTGATTCCATAGTCCACTCCAACACTTGTAGGGCCTTGGGTGACTTCCACGTGGTTAACAGGTCTGGTCTTGCTTGTCAATGTCTGGCCTTTTGAGCATTCATTTCTTCTCTCTTAGCTGCTGTATTGGAGTGTTTTCACTGTTGTGGCTCCGGCCCCCTCCCTTCCTTCTTTTCTCTCAGCCATATTCCAGCTTTAGTTACTGCAATCAGCATTACAGAACAGGGTGCTGTGGGTATGATCTTCTGGTCCCCTCTTCCTCTCCCCATCTCTGCCATTCCTCTGCAAGCCACCATGGTCTCCAACCTGAATTCCAACCCGAATTCTATGATGATATCTGAACCATTTTAAATTTCCTTGTCTGATCTCAGACCTGATCGTTTACTCTCTTATTATAATCCTACTTAACGCACTTGAATGGCTTTCTGTAATCCTAGGGGAAAAAGTTAGCAATCCTGTAAGAGGTTCCTAGGTTCCTGTGAATCCACTTTTGGCCCCGTGCTAGTGCCAGCCTTGCTGTCTCTCCATGCCCCCCCCCCAGCTGCTCCTACCCTTCCTTTGCTGCCTGCACTCGATGAGTTACTCCGTGTTCTCACTGCCGGGTGAGGACATCCTGATGTGCTCCACTCTCCACACACCCGCCTGTTCTCAGCATCCGTTACCTGGAATGTGGTCGGTTAGGTTAAATCCCCTGTAACTGAAGAAGTAGACTCGCTGCTGTGTTGGGAAGAGCTGTGTATCTGCATGCCCAAAGCATCCAGTTACCGCTTCTCCCGGTGCATTTTCATGGTACTGTGCTGTGACAATAGGTGCACCTTAGCCTGCGTACGTTATTCTTCCTGCTTGGTTCACACCTGCTTTCTCCCGAATCCTCTTGAGACCTTGGGAAACCCACGTGGGTCCTTGAGCCTTGGCCCAGCGGCAGATGGGAATCCCCTACCTGCCACAGCCACCACATTTCCCAGTGCTCCATGGGTGTAACTGGAATTCTAGATGGTTTTGTTCCAGCTTGTGTAACTCCCGATTTTCCCTGTAGTAAGTGGAGTTGTGTATCATGTGTATCCTAAGGAAACAGAACAAATCAGGTCGAGATCACAGGACACCTGCATCGAAGCTCTGTGTTTTTTGGTTGTAGTTATTGTTTTTCCTTAACATGGCCTTCTCTCTCAATTATATTAAATTTGTCTTTCAATAAGTAAAAGCCTAATGAATAAGAGATTCATAAGATGTCCCCTCTTAGCTATTTTTCAGTGAGGCGTAGGCGGCATTAAGTACTTTGTTGTGCAACTGTCACCAGCTTCCATGTGTAGACCACTTCATCTTGTGTGACCTCCTGTTTCTATTGCAGTGATGCTAAAAACACCATGCAGTGACCAAAGCGCCGGTGGAGAAAGGGTTGAGTTTAGCCTGCACGTCTAGGTTATATATAGTCCAGCATTTCAGGGGAGTCACAGTGGCAGGCACACATCACATCTGTGCTCAGGAGCAGAGAGAATATGTGCAGACGTGCTTGGTGCTCAGCTTGGTCTCTTCACTTCTGCACAGTCCAGGACTCAAACCCACTACCATGTTCCTTTAAGCTGGGTCTTTCCACACCCACAGAAACAACAAAGACAGCCCTCCCACATGCCCTCAGGCCAACCCAATCTAGACAGCCCTGCACTGAGATACTCTTCCCAGGTGAGCTGTTATATCAAAGTGACAAATAAAAGCAACCATTGTGACTCCACCCCTTATCAACCTGGCACAGAAAATACCACTTTAAGCTCTAACCTTTCACCTTCAGTCTCAAAAACCTCATGTTTGTTTGTTTGTTTTTATAAAATATAGTCTACCTTTAAAAGTCCCTGAAGTCTTTAAAAACCTCAACACTTTAAAAGTCCTGTCTCATAACTGTGAGCTCCTGTTATCAAAAACAAGGTAATTATTTCCGAAATGTGTTGGCACATTCTCCAAAAGTGGAGAAGAGGGACATAGGAGCAATCAGATCAAAAACAAAAGGAAAATCCCGCAGTGCAAATGGCAAACCTGTGTGCAGCACCACTGTTGCCTTCTGGGGCTTTTAAGGTAATCAGCCGGGCTTCAAAGGGTGACTCTGTCCTCTGCGCCTGTCCACCTGCAGCATATACAGCTGTCCATTTAGGCTCAGGGAGGCTCCATTTTCAAACACCTGAGGTTCTCCTTGACCAAACCCACAGCCCTGACATCTGCAATGTCCAGAGTCTCCATTCCAGCAGAAGCTTTGCCTTCCCAGCTTCATGTTGCCGACTCTCTAGACCTCACCTCAGGGGCTCCCAACCTTTCCAGCCCCACTGTTCTCCACTACCATTCTCAGTCTTGTGTCCTTTGTGCCTTTAAAATCAGTTCCAGGCAGGCTTTGCTTCTGATATCATCCAATACTGATGCCAACCTGAGGTGTAGCCTCCTTAGCCCACAGCCATACCAGCTTGTGTGCTGTCCCCTCCGAGGAGCAGGGAATGCTTTTAGGATTTCTTTAAAGAAATTAATATCCCACCAGGTGGAGCCTCCAATAGGGTTTGCCCAGGATATCCTTCCTGTTGTCCATGTGCAGCACAGGTTTCACCAGAGCCTCTGAGCTCCTGCAGCTGCTTTCTCATCTAGCTAAATGCACCCCATCCTGCAGTCTCCCTGACTTACCAATGAAGCAATTGCGTTAGCTTTAGTGTTAACGCCATTCTTAAACTGGTTTCTTCCCCATCATTTAAGCTTTTTAAAGACAACATCCTCCCATCTCACCCACCTCCTTGGCACAGGCCACCCTGATCTGGACAGTCCCGCATTGAGACTCTACCCAGGCCTTTCTAGGTTGTGTTAAATTGACAGCTAAAAGTAACCATCATCGTGACTGCATGCGACCCAGTAAAGGATCTTCCCCCAGCAGCTAGTAGCCACTTTGAGTTGATATTCGAAATTATTCCCTACTGTCTTTTCAGATGATTGTGTCATTTCAAACCACTCTGTTTTAACTATTGTTTTTAATTCTAATTTAAAAAAAATCTGTCTTGTACTACAGACCCAGTAATTTTACTATGTACTTCAGAGTTCAACCAATCCACACCCCTCCCCAATAATCTGTATCTTTGCTTCTGGCTTAAACAATAAAAAACAAATACCAGAAATGAGTTCAACACAGTCTCTGGTGTTGTACCAAGGGGAGAAAGCAAAATATGCAGTGTTAGTATTTGTATGTGCTTTGTGTTTGCATTTATACTGTGGGGTTTTGTGCTAATAAAAAACTGTTTGAGGGGCTTCCTTATAATAGCTATCTGCTGTTTTCATTTCTGAGTTAAAGGGAATAAAGTCATTTTATTTAAAAGAAATAAAATAGGATTCAAGTTTTAAGAAAGATTGTAGCTTCAAAGGAAAATTCAACTTATTATAGATGCACAATGCTAACCTGAAGAGATATCACACTCACACACATACACACTTCACACTGACACACAGAGAGATGCACAATGCTGACATGGAGAGATATCACACTCACACACACACTTCACACTCGCGCACACACACACCAGGGCTATCAACAGGAATATGGGTGAGAGGTTACCTACAGTGTCAGGAATGACTCAAAGACAGCAGCATCACAGAAAGCCTAGCTCAGCATGGCCGACAGCTTCTGAAAGTTTCACTGTAGGGCATTTAGACAGCAGGTCAGCATGCTGGAGAGTGCCTTTAGGCAGGTTGACTGATCTGCAATCCTTCCAGGCACTCAGCTGCTTTGTCCCTTTAGTTACTCTTCACTCTTTATGAAACTCTGGGGAAAGAGGAGAGATTTGCTCAGTTTCAGGGCTTCCTGAAACTTGTGTGTTGTTCTCCTCTTTTAGAGCTTCCTAAGCTTCAGAAGAAAGTGCTATTCAGGTAGGAAGACCTGGGTATCCCTATTGGATATTTCTCCACAGCGCCCTACCTAGTTCTCATAAGTTAATGTAGTAAAGTGTCTAGAATCTGGGTAGTCAAATTGGGGTTATTCCCCACCCCAGGTCAAATCTCCTGTGGAATTTTAGTGTTTAGATAGCTTTGGCTGTTACTATAGAGATATTTTGAAATTATGTATCGATCCATATATGTTCCTATGTGTACATAAGTCTCACATATGAATATGTGTACATATATGTATGGGTGATTGTAAACATTTTTGTCTAAAGTGAGTGCTTTTTAAAAATTGGTACTATACAGACTTTTAAATATTAATTTTATTCAGACACTTAAGCTTATGGCAATAGCCATTTCTCCTCCTTTTATTTCTGTTACCGTGATTAACACCATGGCCAAAAGCAACTGGGGGAGGGAAGGATTTATTTCATCTTGTAATTTACAGTACAGCATTGAGAGAAATCGGAAAGAGGCCATGGAAGAACGGTGCTTACTGGCCTGCTCTCTATGGCCTGTTCAGCCAACTTCTTATACCACCCAGGATCACCTGACAGGGATGACACCACCCAGAGGAGGCTTGGTCCTCACATATTAACCATTGATCAGAAAATGCCCCCACAGTCTTATTTACGAGCCAACCTGATGGAGGCAGTTCTCAGTTAACATTGCCTGTTCTCTGGTGATTCTAGTTTGTGTCAAGAAAAAACAAACTAACTAACTAATTAACCAATGCTCTCTTTAAAATCCATTTTTACTTTATATTTTTATAGTAAATTCAGGCTATCAAGCATGTGTAGAATTAGTCTGCTCTTGTTTTTAAGACAGGATCTCACTGTAGCCCTGGCTGGCCTGGAATTCTGTACATAGACCAAACTGGCCTCATATGAGAGATCTGCCCATCTTTGCCTCCTGAGTGCTGGGATTTAACTGTGCACCACCACATCTGGCAATTTTACATTTTCTGATCGCACTTCAGCAGGAGTTCATGTCGTTTTGACCTTATATTTTCAATTTAAAATTTATATCATTTTCTCATGTCTTCACCTCAATTGTAATCATTTCTAAAAGCAAAGATGGGGTATGGTGTTTAAAAAAAAAGTATAATCCGTGGTGATTGGGTCATAAGATAAAAAAAATTGAGAGTTTGTCCATAAAAACACTTTCCTATAAAAACATCTATCATGTGTTTTTTGCCAGCATTGCTTTATATTATTAGGAAAATTGCCTATAAAATGGGACTGCTCAGCGTCTTAGGGTGGAATGTAGGAAGAGAGGCTTTGTGTGCCTGCAGTGTGGTCTGGTGCCCTTTTGAACTTAAACTAGGTTGAAAATGAAATTCCTGCTAACATTCCACAAAAGTGAGATGTTAGCTTTACAATGGGAATAGGTGTCTCCAGTGAGTGGAAAGTCCCCGAATTTCTTTGTGTGTATGGCATGTATGCATGGGTATGCGTGATGTGTGTGGTATACAGGTGTGTGCCCTTGAGCCTCATGTAGAAACCTGAGCAGGGTCTAGAGTGTCTTCTATTGGAGTCTGCTTTACTGCCTTGAGACAGGGTCTCTCCTGAACTGAAGCTCACTGTTGGCCAGCCACTCTCTTGGGATCCGTCTCTCTGCCACCCAATGTTGAGAGTATATGGGATCCGTCTCTGCCATTCAATGCTGAGGTTATAGACACACAAAGCCACTCCCAGCTTTTTATTTGGGTGTTGGGGAATCGAATACAAGCACGCAGGCGGGCAAAGCAAGTACGTTTTTCCACTGAGGCATCTCTCTAGCCCCAAACAGATGAAACTTTAAAGACTGTGTTACCTGACGAGATTGCCAGGAGAGGAGGAGGTAGATAGAACACCTCTGGGTGCTCCAGGCATAGGAGGAAGGCCACTGAAAGGCTAGCAGGGCCAGCCAAGCAGGATAGCAGTACAATTTTGAAGACTCCTAAGTTTTTTGTTTTTCCCAGTGGCTTTATCTCCTATACACTTTTATTAGGGCCAATCACTGTAGCCACTGCTCTGGTAAAGTGTTCAGTTCAAGAAAGAAGAGGGGGCTTGTTCAGACTCCCCATACTGTGCAGCTGTTTCTGCGCTGGAATGACATCATTCTAAAGGAAGTTTTGTGTTTTATTCTCTTGGTCAAAAACTTCATTCTTCAATGACTTTATTCATTCTCCTTGGGATTACTCAGTGTTTACGCTCTTTGCTAATGGCAGGGTTCTCATAATGGCATGCTGTTTCTTGTTCAGAGATTGGCAGACTCAAAGTCTGGTTTTTATTTCTCCAGGAAATTTGAATTTTGTGGAAGCAAAACAATGTTTTTATTGGAAGAACGTTAGATCCTGGTCTAGACTTTTGCACATACCTCTTCAGTACTCTTGACATCAGTAGATGTCATAGGTCTGTGATTTTTTTTTAAGTATTATTTGTAGAGGGCTGCCCCTTACGTGTCCTGCTGTCAGTGGTAAAGTGTGCCCACACTCGTCAGTGGACGTCACTGAGGAGTTTCTGATGAGGTTTCAGGATGTGAACAAATAGGAAGTGGAGCTACGTTTCCAGTTTATGAAAACCTCCTCCTAAATCCTAATAAAAGTGCACATAGATTTTTTTTTCCCTTTGGGTGTGGAATCCTGCATTTTCTTTAGGTTAAAAAAGCAAACAAAAAAGAAGCACACATTTGTGCTTGCCTTTCTTCCCAATATTGATGATACACTTGAGTTTCCTGTGCAAATGACTGCTAAGCAATGTTCAAGTAACTTACTACCCCCCCCCCCCCCCCCGACATCACCTGGAGCACATAGAGGACCCACTGTTGGTGTGTTTCCCTGGGGATTACTTTGAGCAAACCTGAGAGCCTGTGGGATTATAGTAGGCTTCCTCTAAAAAGTGATAGAGAAGTTCTAAGGAGATCCAAGGGTGCGGGTGCTGTCTGTGTGCATGGTGTGTGTGTCTGCCTGCCTGCCTTTCTGTCTGTGCATGTTTGTCTTTGTGTAGTTTGGTGTGTGCATGTATGTTTATCTGCATGTGTGCTGTGTGTGTGTGCCTGCTGTGTGTGTGTATGTGTGTGTGTCTATATGTCTGAGAGAAAGAGAGACTATGAGGGAGGTTGTAAATGCACAGGTGAATGAAATGTTGTGAGTCAAATTACTAACCAATCTGCTCACTAACATACCTGTAGATATTTCTTAATGAATGTATACTTTAGTAGGAGGATAAACTATACAAATTTATTAGGACTTGGCCCTTTGCTATCTTGGAATTAATCTTTGAGAGAGAATCTTACACACACAGAGAGAGAGAGAGAGAGAGAGAGAGAGAGAGAGAGAGAGAGAACCATAGATTACTAGGCACAGAAGTATGAGCACAGAAGTTGCTGCTCTCAGTCCATCCTAAGAGTACAAGAAGCTCAGGCAGGGACACATCATGACGGGTTGGGATGGTAGTCAGCGAGTGTCCTACAGAGAGGCCAGGCCAGCTCAACTTGAATGGAGAAAGGAGTGGAAACAGCAACAGCAAATCGGACATCCTGAGCAGAGAGGAGCACAGCCATGGCTCTAAACTAAGCACAAAACTGGCATCTGGGGAGAACCTGAGAGGATGCTGGCTGGTGAAAGAGAGGTGTTTCAGTCAGTTGAGGAGGACAGATGTAGTCATGAGCTCCAATCACGGGGCATTTATAGATCTGGGAGTTCAAAATATGCTCTCATTTTTATATTTCTCTTGTGTTCCTTTGGCCCATACAAGCCTCTGGGACAAGTAAGCAGTGCCAAGTGTTTAAAGGTGGCCTCGGATTTAATATGGGTGTAGTACTGGTGTTTGTGGGCGCTGTTATCTAGGAGGCTGATACTTGCACCTTTCAGGTGGAAGTGGCCTGTAAGAAACTAAACACTGTGCTTTTTTTCTAGGCCGGACCTGATAGACATGAATACTGTTGCTGTTCAAAGCAACCTTGCAAATTTAGAGCACGCTTTTTATGTAGCTGAAAAAATTGGTGTTATAAGACTTCTGGACCCCGAAGGTGAGGTGTTTTCTTGAGTCCTACCTCTGCTGGCATGTGCTTCTCGCCAGAGGTCACCTGTCAGCATCGTGAAATAATTCATTTCTGTTGCTGCTTTAGATGTTGATGTCTCTTCACCTGATGAAAAGTCAGTAATAACTTACGTGTCCTCCCTCTATGATGCATTTCCCAAAGTCCCCGAAGGTGGTGAAGGCATTGGTGCAAACGTGAGTATTGGTTTTCCTGCACTCAAGCTGTTGGTTCATAATTCAATTCAGTAATTGAATTGCTTGCTAATCAGTGCAGGGCTTTAAAAATGGATTTTAAATGCTGTGTAAATAGTTGGGCTCCTGCGCTATTTTTCTGGCCACACGTACATCTCACAGCGTTGTTCTGCCATTGAAATGAAAGGGTAACTGAAAAAGTTGTTCTGTGTCGCAGATAAAGGAAAGTGCTTGAGAGTCACAGCACATCTGTGAAAGAAAGTAGTGAGTTACTGGGATGTAAATATTTCTGTGTTAACCTGCTGTCCTTTAAAAACTGCTGGTCTCCTGTCTGTGTAGATAGGCCATCTCTCTGTAGAATTCAACTTAAAGTTGATCCGGGAGACCCTGTGAAATAAGTTGACTAGATAGTTGTTTTCTGACTTGCCTAGGTGAAGGTGTTTGACCAGGTGAGCAGAGCTAGGTTTCTGACACACAGTTTGGCTACTGTGACCTCACTAGAGTCACCGTTTCTCAAAGGCTTGTGAAATCTAACCCAGCTATGTGCTTTGACATGACCATGCTGAACAAACACTGTGTCTCTAAGTGAACACGATGCTGTGTTTGAGGGCGATGCCCCTTTACCACAGGCTGCTCCCTTCGTTCTCACAGATATAGAGATGAATATGCATTGCTTGGAAGCCTTACGCTCCCTTTTCCGATTGCTTGTATCACGGCTCCATAGTCTTAGTTCTAGATCTGTTTTGTTCTCTTCCCCTCGCCTTTCACAAAAAGATCCTAACCATTTGGCTCTCCTGGCAACATGTTCCTGTTTCACTGCTCCTAGCTATTGCTGCAGAATGGTTCCTGTGCCTCCTTCCTTTACTTTCTTGCTACCTCTTCTTCTTCATGTAGCACTGGGCTTGATAGCGTATGCTTTTCTATCTGTGCATTAACTCTACACATGGGAATTAACTTTGCCTACTGTCATGTCTTTAGTACCAGTTTGCAGGGTGACTGGTTGAATTCATTCACATGCCCAGTAGTCAAAACTGCATTTTAATTATCATTATTAGCAATTCCATCTGCAGTTTTGTGGTCTTAACCAATTATTTATAGGTAGAGCATTTCTGTGTCAGTGCCCTGCCTCCTTTGGGACTTGGATCTTTTATCCATCCCTGCTCTAACCACATTATCACTCATGGTTCACTGCTCAGAAGTCTCTGGTGACCGTTGCAAGGCACACATGTATCCTTCCCTCCAGTTATTAGTAGATGCTGTTTCAGTCATTCTAACATTAGACACTACCCCGCATGCCACTTAACTATTCTTACAATGATTCCCTCTTCTCCCTAGTTAGACCGGAACTTCTGACTGCAGATACTTTATCTTAAAAGTTTTGCTTTTTATTGTAACAGTGAGCATAATCCTGTCACCTAATAAGTGTTCTTCGGAAGCTTCATTACACAGCGGTTGTCAGCCTTCCGATTCCTTCCTTTTACGAGAGTTTGTTCAATGGGTACTTGAAAATCCCATCTTATCCAACCTGCCCCTCTCCGGTCCCTACATCTCCTGTAACTTCTTTGGATGTCAGATATTAGGAACTTAGATGCTCAGTGGTCGTAGGAGATGGCTACCCTGGTGTGTACAAGCTGTTGCTCCCCTTACATTGAGCCCTGGAAAACCTTCCAGATCATTTTTTGAAGCCTCAGAAGCCTCCTCGATGTAGTGCCCCAGACAGCCACTATTTTTGGACACTCATTGGGCCAGGGTTAGTGGCCAAGTGTTGATAGCATTTTGTTTGTATGGAAAGAATTGTAGCTGAGTGGAAACTAAGAAAGCGTTTACCTGATGAATGTCTCTGTCAAGCTTCAAGACATCTGCACTCACAGGAATATGTCTGACAGATGAGTGCAGTTACCCATTGACTACAACTGTCCCTGCTGTTTTGTTGCCTAGGATGTTGAAGTCAAGTGGATCGAATACCAGAATATGGTGAACTACCTCATCCAGTGGATTAGACACCACGTGGTCACAATGTCTGAGAGAACATTTCCTAACAATCCTGTTGAACTAAAGGTTGGTATATTGTAGAAGATCACTAGGATTGATTCGATCAAAAGCTGTAAAATAATGCTGGGTTAATCCCATAATCTTAGCATTCAAGAGAAATTGCCATTGGCAAGCCATCGATTTTAGTAGGCAAAGTTATAGCAGCAGCATCTTTAAGAAGTTTCGTCACCCAAGCTTTTAAGTTGTTGAGAATTAAAGGTATAATTTGAGAGCTTCTGAAGCTAACACTGCCAGATCTTACATGATGAGTGGGAAGTGCAAGGATGCCAACAGATGCTGGGACAGAAAGATCCCTGGGAGCTCACACACAGAGCAGTGATCAGGAGCATGCCTCTGCTTGAATCAGGTTAGAAGCTGCCCTGAGGGCCTCTTCTGTTAGAGTACAAGGCATATCCTGTATGTTTGGAATTTCAGAGTGCAGATCCTGCTGTGTTGCAAGTGAGTTTAGAGTCGATGCTCACAGCCTCGCGTTAGTGGCCAAGGGTTAGCAGACCTCTGCTGATATTGTCATCTTAGGTAAGGTCGTTGAGGTGGAGCTATCCCAGCAATATAAAGTAATTATGCATACACAGCTTTTCAAAGAATAAGCTTGTACACTTATATTTGAATTAGCAAAAGCAGTTTATTGTTAACAAACCACTAATATGAATATTGACTACAGAGTAGCCTTAATTCTTTGACTTAATAAGCTTTGTTTTAACTCTCAGACTGGAATTACAATAGCTGCAGTAACACAGCCTCATGAAAGTTCTTTGTTATTCCCACACATCTGTTCAGAACATCTGTGGTGTGACTCTTCTCATTACCACAGGGAGTTTGTCCTTGGCACAGAGTTACTTAGTATTGTTTAATTTTTTTAAAAACCTTTTTATGGGGTCTTATCATTATGAGAAGCCTCCCTATGTGGATATGAACTATTTGAGGGCAACAAAACCTGGCCCCTTTCTACTTCATATGGTGCCACAGTGTTTTGCACATGGTGACATTTGGTGACCAATGACTGATAGCAACCTACAAGATTTTGGTTTTGGTTTGATATAGTTTTTGGATTTAATGTACAAATACACATGTTTCTAAATGAATTCTGGGAGTGTGGTGGGGTTGTTTGTTATGTTTTTGTTTTGACCATTGGGTAAATTTGTGCTGATCTCTGGCTTCTGCAGGTCTTTAAGAATTGTAGGAGTCTGAGTATTCACACAGGTTGCTTGCTGATGGGTAATGTAGGAGAGAAAACATATCCTTAGGAATTAGCAAATAGTTTTCCATGTTCACAAGCCTCTACAGAATCTTACAGAAATGTGTTGTGTATTTTAATGTAGCATAAATTAAGCTAAACTGACTACCATGCATCTATTAAATGTGAAAGTGTTTTATTTATGCAGTTTCTAGAAAGGTCTTCCAAGATGAATCTAATAACATTTTAAGAGGTTCACAAATGAGATAATTACACAATTGGAGTGTCTATAATAGTAATGTCAACTAATAACATCCACTCTCCTTTGTCAGGAAAAAAAATCCCTGTTAAAATCGGCAGTGGTATGAAGAGGCCACAAATTAGCCCTCCTTAGCTTGCACGGGTTCCAAAATAGAGCCATGGAATGGAAGGGGAAAAGTCTTTTCCTTCCTTTATGCAAATTTCATCAAACTGTTTTCCAGAAACTAAAAACCAGTGTATGGTGTTTGGGAAGCTCAGTCTCTCAAGGATATGCTTTCATGTTTGGTCATCATGTGTTGTTCAGAGTCCTGTGTGGCACATGCTAGATCATGGCTCTCATCCGGTCCTGCGCAACCCGGCACACAGCTGCCCGGCAGCTGGAGCGTTGAGTCCGTAAGGGAGCTCTACTGAGTGCTCGTGACACGGGAAATGGTCTTTGCTCTACTGACATGATGAAAGCAGGCTTTGCGGGTGGGCCGTAACTTAGATTCCTTCTCTCTATAGGCACTTTATAACCAGTATTTACAGTTTAAAGAAAAAGAAATCCCACCAAAGGAGACAGAGAAATCAAAAATTAAACGACTATATAAGTTATTAGAGGTAAGTAAGCCAAGAATATCCCTTGGTCCTTTCAAGCATTATTTCTGAATTGTTTTCAGGCCTTTGCCGCACATTAATTATGTTGTTTCCTTCAGATTTGGATAGAGTTTGGACGCATCAAACTCCTCCAAGGTTATCACCCAAATGACATTGAAAAGGAGTGGGGCAAGCTCATCATTGCCATGCTTGAGCGGGAGAAGGCGCTCCGACCAGAGGTGGAGAGGTAGGGAAGCTGGCCCGGTGCGGCGTCTGCCGCAGACACGATCCCTTCTGCTTCTCCTAGAACTCGACTTTCACTTGGTTTTGTTGGTTGGTTTCTCTTTCCATGCTGTGTTCACGTCTGCCTGGGTACTTGTGTGTCCTTATAGGTGGAGGTCAGAGTTCAACCCTGACCTTTCCTCAGGAACTGTCCGCTGTGTTTTAGGAGACCTGAGACAGGAACTGAGGCTCACACAGATTGTATTTTCCAGTTACTCGTTTGTGTGACCTTGGATAAGTCTCTTAGTGTCTTTGTTCCTCCATTTCCTTATCTAGTAATGGTAGCAAGAACTCTTAGAGAATTAATTAGTAACTACATACAGGAACTGGTAGGTTGGTTTCCTGTATGGAATCTTGTCTAATAAGGTATTTATTACAGTTTAAGAACAAAAAGAAGTCTTTCTTAAAATAACCTTAAGTCACCAAGGCCCAAGTGTGGAAGCTCATAAGTTAGAGATTAGCTATTTTGTTTATTATTGAAGTTTTTCATATGGTCTCCTTCTCTGAGGCTGTGGACATACTTTCATTTAAAAGCCGATGGAGGCTGAGCGTATAGCGTATAGCTCAGTTAGTGGAGTACTTGCCTCCCTCCCATTCACAAAGCCCTGTCTTCCATCCCTAGCACCACATAAAGCTAGGTGCAGTGACACATGCCTGTAATGCTAGCATTTGGGAAGTGGAGGCAGAGGAATTGGAACTTCCAGATCATTCTCCCTTTGCTATGTTGTGAGTAGGAGGCCAGCCTGTGCTACCTGAGACCCTGTCTCAAGGAGCCACAACAGAAACAGTCAGCGAAGGTCTCTGGGTTCCCTTCTGCCGTGTGTGCAGTTCATGAAAATAGCACTGCCTGCTCATTGTTCTGCTGCTCTGAGTGTGTCCCACTGCTCAAGAAGGAACCACCCACCCACTGGGCTGCATGCTCGGCCATGTCCTATGACTTTATTTCCTTGTGGTCGTTATCCTCCAGCCTGCTGTAGTGTGTGAGACTTGTGCTCTGTGCCTCTCCTTCCAGCCGGGGGCACGTGTGGTCAGGCATCGCTCTGGCTGCAGTCTCTTGGGAGCTCACCTGGCCTGTGTTCCACCCGCCTCTATTCACAGGGGTTTTGTGTAGTTTGTTCTTTTGGCAGGGAATCCATTGCACGTCCCTATTTTTCTTAGTCCTAATCCTTCTCAGATTTCAGCCTCCCTGTTCCTCCCATCAGTGTCCCAGGTTGGATGACATGCCCTTTTTTATGACTAATAATTTATGAGTATTTTTCAAGAATGCCTACTTTGGTTATAACTTCATATTTATTCATGTTTCTTTCAAGCCACCTGTTTCTAAGAAAGTAGCTCTAATAATATGGAGACACGCTGTCGTTTTGTGTCCCTTAACAGTGCTTTTGCACAGTGCCAGGCACATGACAGAGACACCCAGTATAGTTGTGTTATGCTCTCCCATACTGACTTCAGTGCTGACATGGAATAATATGTTTAAGATACAAAGACAAGTTCCTCTTGTCAGCCCTTTCTTACTAGTTTCAGTCTTGTTAAAGCGTAAAGTTACCATGTCTATGTAAACAGAACATAAGAATCAAAATGAGCTTTAAATTCATGAGCTGCAGATCTTACCAGTGATTAAAATGAAGTGTTAAAGGAACCATTTGAATTAAAGATGCAGAGAAAAGATAGAGAATTTTAGTCACTGCATCAGTAGTTGAATTTTAATATGTGCTAGAATCCACTTTGTGCTGCTGCAACAGAATGCTGCAGACTGAATCACATAAAAGAAGTTTATTGTTGAGGGTTGTGGAATGGTACAAGTCTGCTATAGCCCAACTCTTGGGAAGCTAAACAGGAGCATGAAAAGCCTGGGCTGTATAAAAGATTGTCCTGTGCTTAAGACAAGAAAAAAGAGAAGAGGAAGCTGGTGACTGAGAAATGCTTGCGCTGGCACCTGATGAGGGCCTTTCCTGGTCGGTGGCAGAAAGACCACAAGGAGGAGAGTGGAAAAGCATGGTGGCTAGGGGACCAGACAGGCACAGGAGAGAGCAGATGCTCACTGAAGCAGCAGAGCCTTCTACCCAAGTCACTCCCTTGATAGTGGCTTTAATTTATTCATGAGGGTTGAGCCTTTATGATCTCATGGCTCTTAAGCACTTCACACTAGGATCATGCTTCCAACACAGATACACTCAACCCCAACAGCATGCTACTGGAAGAAAGCTCGAGATCCAGGAGCCGGTCTGTTCTGGACTAGGTGCATTACTTCACCTTGGAAGCTATGTGATTTTAGAGGTGTTCTTAAGTTTCTAGGCCTTTTTCTCACTGTAACAGTGTGTAACAATATCTACCACATTTGGTGGTTATGAATATGAGATGAGGTTATGTGTGTAAAATGTTTAATTTCCTGACACATAGAAACTGTATAGAAAGTGTAAAGTACAGCTTTTCCTGTTATAAATTGTTCTATTTTATCTGGTCATTGCTTTTGGAAAATTAAAATGTTTTAACTCGGAACAGAGAGACACCACTGTGGCTTTGTATGATTGGAGGTAGGGAAGTGTCTGGGAACTTGGTTGGTAAAAAGCCTTCCTTTTTTTTGACACAAGTTTTTGGTCCTGGCTGCATATTACAAATTATAGTAGCTGTGTGGCTTGGAGTGTGTAGAAGACAAACAGGAAAGAATTGATGTTCTTGGGCCCTCTGCTAGTCTGTGTGAAGGAGAAGCAAGTCCAGACACATTTGCCGTTAGTGAGTCAGTATTCTACTTGGATTCTTTGTCTTTTCAAATATGAGCTGTAGTAGTTAGAAGTAACATTACTGAGAGAGTTCATCATACAAAGAAAAGTAATTGAATGTTTTTCTAGTTAATTTAACATGATGGACAAATGACCTGATGGTCAAATGGAAATCAATTTTGTTTGTCATTAAATTTGCTTGCTGTGTGTCCTTGATTGTTCCAGCATTTTGCCTTGTGTTATCCAGCACATAGCATCTCTTCCCTGAAGTCCGGCTGTGATGCAGTCTTTGTGTCCTCTTAGCTTGTGGTTGGTATGGACAGAATTACCTTCACTGGTGGTCATTCCTGGGTTCCTGGGTACCGGAGTTGTTTTTTAGGTGGTTGCAACTGGTTGACTCTTAGTGAAAATATTTGGCATATCTTTTCCAGTGACGCCCAATCATCCTGCTCTGTCTGTACTTGCAGGGCTTTAATGCAGACTACAAAAGGCAAACCTCAGCAAGCAAATGAATGGCTTCAGGCATGATACTTCTGAATAGCTATCAGCATAATATTTGCAGTGTATTGCATATTCATGCTGAGGCATATTTAAGGATCCATTAAAGCCGTATCACTCCACCAAGGCCACTTTCCACCAGGTAGAACTTGAGCCTTCCTTCTCCGGTCCTACTTTCATGGTCCTAGGATATCATTTCAGGACTGAAAATGCACAGCAGTAGCTACAGTTATCGTAGCAGTGACTCTGTGTTTACTAACACTACGAGCACTCGGACTAGTCTAGATTCCAATGACAATCTTCTGTCTGTCCATTGTGGCCCCACATTGATCAACTCCTGCATTAGCTTCGGCAATGAGTCCTTTGACGGACACAGGTATGGAGTCAGCGGTGCGAGGCTGTCTTTGCTTCCTGGGCAGGGTCGGTTTTCACGACTGCTGAGCTCTTTGGCTTCAAAAAAAAGAAATTTCTTTTTTCCTTTTGTCTCTTTTAGGTTGGATATGCTGCAACAGATTGCTGCCCGCGTTCAGAGGGATAGTGTCATCTGTGAAGACAAACTGATCCTAGCCCGAAATGCTCTCCAGTCTGTAAGTTGGTTTCTGGAGCCAGAGCTTGCTGTAGAGGGGTGGTGTGTGCCGGGGTAAAGTGGAACCTTTCGTTTTATATGACTGATTCCTGGTACTCACTCCCTGCAGAAGCTTGGATAGATTATGATCAATATTTTCTCTCTTGGGAGGCAGTGAGTGAAAGAAAAACATATATTTGAACCAAAAGAAATAAAGACCAAATAGGCTTCTCTTCTTATATTTTGGACTTTAAAGCTAGTTTTAACCTTTGTTTTATGAAATTAATGCTGAGTTCTTTTAAATACAGGATTCCAAAAGATTAGAATCAGGGGTGCAGTTTCAGAATGAAGCAGAAATTGCCGGGTACATACTGGAATGTGAGAACCTTTTACGCCAGCATGTGATTGATGTGCAGATTCTGATCGATGGGAAATATTACCAGGCCGATCAGCTGGTGCAGAGGTAGGAGTGGGCTTTATACCTTTCCAATACCTGCTTCAGGAGAGCACGATGGGACTGTAGAATATGAAATTAAGTTTTATGTGAGCTGTAATAGTTTGATGAAATAAGTAGGATCAATATTTGCAGTAAATGTAAATTTGCTGTCATAGTAAATACCAGAGTCATCAAAATGAGTATTTTAAATATCTGTATTTATTTACAAGCATGTAACATATTTATGTAGGTCTTTGGTTGTGACCCACAGACAGAGTGAATATTTAACTAAGCATATTTAAGGCCCTGGGTTTGATCCTCAGGCCACCAAATAATAACAATTTACATTAGAAAAGGGAAAAGTTCCCATCTTTCAGTTAGTTTTGTGTTTACTATTATGAAAATGATTGTGACCAAATATTTGAAAAATATATGTGTATAAAATGGCAAAGCTGTGTAAGCTGGCGAGGTGACTCAGCTGTTAAAAGCACTGGGCTGCTCTTCCAGAGGGCCTGGGTTCAATTCCCAGCACCGACATGGTGGCTCACAAGTGTCTGTAACTCCCGTTCCAGGTTACCTGACACCCTCGCATAGGCATACACACGGGCGAAACGCCAGTGCACGTTAAAAGGGGAGGGAAGCTGTGTGCGGTGACACGCACATGGTCTCTGAGCTCAGACGCAAGTAGGCAGTCTTGTGAGAGCCAGATAGCAGGACCCCATCTTGAGGAGGAAATAGTAAACGGCAAATGCACAACGTTTCTGACAAGTTAATGGGGGCAGAGAGACCAGAACTTGGTCAGCGGTGGTCTCTCTTTCTCTGTGTACATGAGAAAGTGACCTTTGTAAACCGTGTTTGAGCCACTAGTTTCACTTTTAGGAATCACAAATTATTCTCTATGTGGGTAATAAGCAGATCTAATTAGAAAACTTTATGTTCATGCCAGAAATTTTATAAGAAATTGTATTCTCCTAAATATCAAATAATAAAACCATCACCATATGGTAATAATTATGTTTCTTATATGTGATGGTTATAAAGACCAATAATGTGGAGAGTTTTTAAAGCATGATATTCAGTGAAAACAAAACATGAGGCAACATTTTACTTCATGGTTTCAGTGATGTTTTTAAAACAAAATGGGTACTTCTTGAGTAGTGTAGGTTTGCAGACAACAGTTGAAAGCAGCACTGTGGAAGGCCTTCTTGCTCCCCACCCCCGCTGTTAGTGACTCGCTGTAGTGGTGCGGGACCGATAGCCCCGCAAGGCCAGTATTGGTGTGTGAGCTAAGGCCAGCAGTGTACACTAGCCTTTCGATCACACCATTTCCCTCTCCATGTTCCTGCAGGGTTGCAAAGCTGCGCGATGAAATTATGGCCTTAAGGAATGAATGCTCCTCCGTGTACAGCAAAGGACGCATGCTGACCACAGAGCAGACAAAGCTCATGATATCAGGAATCAGCCAAAGTCTAAACTCAGGATTTGCACAGACCTTACACCCCAGTCTGAACTCAGGGCTAACCCAGAGTCTCACACCTTCCTTGACCTCTTCTAGTGTGACTTCCGGCTTGTCTTCGGGGATGACTTCCCGTCTGACTCCATCGATTACTCCAGCTTATACACCTGGCTTCCCTTCAGTAATGGCTCCAAATTTCAGTTTAGGAGTAGAGCCAAGCTCATCACAGACTCTGAAGCTAATGCAGATCCGAAAGCCCCTGCTAAAGTCGGCTTTGCTGGATCAGAACTTGACAGAAGAGGAAGTCAATATGAAATTTGTTCAAGATCTCTTGAACTGGGTTGATGAGATGCAGGTAATGTTTATGTTTACCCCGGTTCCCCAGTCTTAACTCTGGACACAACTTCTCCATTTTTTTAAACTGGTATTTTGCTATTTAAGGTGCAGCTGGACCGCACTGAATGGGGCTCAGATTTGCCAAGTGTTGAAAGCCATTTAGAAAACCATAAAAATGTTCACCGAGCCATTGAAGAATTTGAAGCAAGCCTTAAAGAAGCTAAAATTAGTGAGGTATGTGAATTCTTAAAAATATTTTGTAGCTGTTCATTTTTTTTTACATAAAGACCTTATAACTCAGTGATTGACATAAGTATTAGTCAGAACTTGAGATCCTTAACTTCCGTGTCTTTCCCCCATTGTTTTAGATTCAGATGACAGCGCCTCTTAAGCTGACTTACACAGATAAATTGCACAGATTAGAGAGTCAATATGCAAAACTCTTGGTAAGTCTTTTTCCTTTGTTTGCTTGAAACTCTCCATTTCCATCCCACCTGTTTACTGACAATCTATTTCTTACATTGCTTTTCCTTAAAAAGAATACATCCAGAAATCAGGAGCGGCACCTCGATACGCTCCATAATTTTGTAACACGGGCAACTAATGAACTTATCTGGTTGAATGAGAAGGAGGAGGAGGAAGTTGCTTACGACTGGAGTGAGCGGAACACCAACGTTGATCGGAAGAAAGGGTACCATGCGGTGAGTGAGCCGCGCACTCCAGTGCCAGAGCTAGACCCGGAGCTGGCCGCATCTTCTGATACACTCCTTAATGCTTCCTCACTAGGAGCTAATGAGAGAACTCGAGCAGAAGGAGGAAAACATAAAAGCCGTCCAGGAGATCGCAGAGCAGCTGCTTCTAGAAAACCACCCAGCCCGGTTGACTATAGAGGTAAGAAAGTGAGAGGTCTGGGCTGAGTACGGATGGCTCTATCAACTTAAACCTCTTTCTCTAAACTACCAAGTGTTTACTCCAGTCTGGCTCAGAGAAAATGTTCTCAGTGAACCGTAGTGCTTCTTCTCTTCGTCCTGTCTTGGAAGAAAGGTAGCAGCTTTCTTTAGGCCGTGTGAAGCCGCTTTTGAGTAAATTCAACTGATTGGGATGGAAGGGTGTTGCTTGGTGGAGCTTATACATACTGTGTGTGACAAACAAAAATGTAGCTTAGCTTGAGGGAGCAAATAATAGTGTAGGTTACTAGATTCCCAGGCAGGAAAGCCCGTCTGAACTCAGCTCGGAGGCCCTGGGGTCATTCCCATAGGAAGAACAGGCCGAACATACAGTGGACACAGAGCTCCCTCTCCTGGGAGGCAGGGATTTGTACCTTCAATAAAAACGAGTTTCATAATTCATGAGGAACTAGGTGTGCTTTCTAAAGTATTTCCTTCATGAAAGATATACTCTGTATTAAATAATAAGCATTCAAATAGATGAGTTTTTAAATTCTTATTATAATATTATTAAACCTGGTAATTGCATTGATATGAAATTATATGTTCCTTTTCTATCCTCCCTACGTTTTCCTCAGCAAAGCACAGAAGAAAACTACAGATCTGTCTATGTGTGTTAACACACACATGGTGTAGCTCAGTAATACAAACAATCCATAAACAGGGAACACTGGGAGGCCGTGGAGAAAAACACACTCAGTATTCTAAAAATGTGATGTCAGGCAACACTAGTGAGTACGGAGTGAAGACAAGGGTGCATTTTATAAATAGAGGGAATAATTTGCATTTATTTTAAATTAAATTTTTCATATAGCCATAATTTTTTTCTTATTCTAAGAAAAAAATCAAGGAATTAGAAATTTGGGGAAATTCTTCTGGACTAATTTAAAATTATATACAAATTTTAAGACTGATTGCATAAGGAAGAACTCTCAAATAAGAAAATTTACTACCCCAATTTTCATGATTCAGCCCATTAGAATTTTTTTCCATCTCTTTGGATAAGTAGAGTGTTTTGTCATTTGAAGCCATCAACGCTGATCTGGGCATGATGGCTCATGCCTGTAATTCCAGCCTATAATGAGAAGCTGAGGCAGGGGGATTGCCACAAACTTGAGGATAGCCAGGGCTGTATGTATACTGGCATCCTTTCTCAAAAAAAAAAAAGTTAATAAAAGAAGGAAACTGCATCAGTATAGCCCTCCGCACCCTACTTTCCCGCCCGGCGTTCAGTGTGTGTCTTCTCTCCAAGGCTTACCGAGCAGCCATGCAGACGCAGTGGAGCTGGGTCCTGCAGCTCTGCCAGTGTGTGGAGCAGCACATCAAGGAGAACACCGCCTATTTCGAGGTATGTGAGTGGAGTTGCAGCTGTATAGATGGCCCTGAGCCTGCCTAGACCACAGCGCTGCCTGTGGGGCTGAGGTGTGGAACACACGGGGAAGGGGGGAGGAAGCAATACTTTCTTTACAGGACGTCAGTGCTGGTGTCAGGTCTGAGGGGAAAGTTTAGCTGTACGAAGAGATCCTGTGGCTGGAAGATGGCTTAACTGGCACATTGTTTGCCGTGAGTTCCACCCCCAGAACCCACACTTCAAAAGAAAAAAGTGAGCTGCCCAGTGCTGTGGGCAGGTAGAGACAGGAAGATCCCTGGGGCTCGCTGTCCAGCCAGTCTTGCCAAATGAGAGCGTTCCAGGTTCAGTGAGAGACCCTGGCCCAAAAAACAGGGTGGGGAGAAGTGAGGAAAGCATCCAGTTATTGACCTCTGATGTATACACACACACACACACACACACACACACACACACACACACACACATGCACACACGCACAATGAATCTTTTATAAAGCCTTTAAATGTTGTAAATAATTCTACAATTTTTTTTTCTCATACTAAGGGAAATTATTATAGAGTCAACCAAATAAATATTTCAGTTTATTCTTTAGAAATTTTCATACATTCTTTGAAACTTCACCCCTACGTAAAAGATTGGTTGAGCCCTAAAGTAAAACAGACTTCCAATCAAAACAATATAGATCCAAAGCACAGTATACATGTACAGTTTGGATAATTAATATTAATCTGTAGCCATCTAAGTGCAAATGTTTTTTTAGTTTCAAAAAGGATGATGCTGTTAAGTTTTTTTGTGCTTGGGTTCTGCTCTCCCCTGTCAGGGGCACACAGAGGGCCCGAGTACCCGGATTTAACAGCTCTGCCTTCCTGGCGTTCAGTGTAGCTCAGCTGTCGAGTTTTCTCTTTCCTTAGTTTTTCAATGAAGCCAAAGAAGCTACTGATTACCTAAGGAATCTGAAGGATGCCATCCAGCGCAAATACAGCTGTGACAGATCGAGTGCCATTCACAAACTGGAGGACCTCGTTCAGGAGTCCATGGTACTGACGCGGAAACTGTCGATTAGTGGTTCATCAGACATCTGCGTGTATAGATTTGTATTTCATCAGCACTGTTAGCTCAACCAGGCCTTTAGTGTGTTTAGTTTTTGTAGTGTGCTTTATATGGTGTTGTTTAAACTGCTCTAGCAGTAGTCTGTGTGGTCAGTCATTCCACAAGGAGATCCTTGGGAAACACCTGTGTCTGCCCAGTTTTCAGTTCTGGAGATACAACCGTGAACAACAGAGGCAGGACCTGTTCTCCCTTGTGGTCCTAGATACCATAGGGTAGCTGCACAGTAGTATGCTAAATAAAAAAACGCATAGAGAGGATTACATAGCATTAATGCCACACGGGGGGGGGGGGAGGAAACAAAGTGAGGAAGGAGGGAGTCAAGACAGGGTGATGAGATGCAGAAAGTGTAGCATCTTTATAGTATCAGGGCATCTTTGTAGTATCAGGGCATACTTTGGTGATAAAGTTTCATTTGTATAAATCCCTGTGGAATGGAGAGTTTGAATCACTAATCAATCTGAAAACCCCGCTGTGTTTCTAGGAAGAAAAAGAAGAGCTTCTGCAGTACCGAAGCTCAGTGGCTTGCCTGATGGGGAGAGCCAAGACAATAGTGCAGCTGAAGCCACGGAATCCGGACAATCCACTCAAAACTTCCATTCCCATCACTGCTATCTGCGACTACAGACAGATTGAGGTACCTGTCATTCTTAAAGCAGACCAGATTCTGTGACGAATCCGTGCATTTTACAAAGGAGGTCATAATGCTTCCTAGTCATAAGGCTTTTCTCTGCCTCATAGAAATAGTAATTCTTAGCAAGATTGTGTATACATGAGTCAGTGGTGACCTCGGTTTTTCCTCTTTCATTTAAAACCAGATAACCATTTATAAAGACGATGAATGTGTTCTGGCAAACAATTCTCATCGAGCTAAGTGGAAGGTCATTAGTCCCACCGGGAACGAGGCTATGGTCCCATCTGTGTGTTTTACTGTTCCTCCACCAAACAAAGAAGCAGTTGACTTTGCAAACAGGTTAGTATTGGTTTGGGGCTTGCTGAAGGTTAAAGAAGCAATCAGTGCTTTGTCAGGGACCCACAGGACTGGAAGTTCTGTAGAGCGAGTACTTAGGGGGTATTTTAGAAACGAAGATTGTAGCATGTTTTCAGAAGGGGTAAAAAGGCTTAGAAATCTGTATTTTCCTGCATATGTTTCAGGATTGAGCAACAGTATCAGAGTGTCCTCGCTCTTTGGCATGAATCTCACATAAACATGAAGAGTGTAGTCTCCTGGCATTATCTGGTCAATGAAATCGACAGAATTCGAGCTAGTAACGTGGCTTCGGTGAGTATAAATGTGCACATTAATCCAATGTTTTCAAAAATGAGGGGTGCCTTGTCATTTGCAGGGCCAGGCTTGCATTTGTTCTGGAAAAGCGTGGAGCCCCGTGGAGGCTGATATTCCGCAGTCAATGAGTTCTTGGGAGGGCCTGTTGGGGGTGAGGCATGCTCGCCAGGTGAGGGAAATCCAGAGCGCATGCCTTGCTCAGTGCTCACTGAGGGTGAGAAATTAGAAATAACCAGGCAGTGGTGGTGTATGACTTTAATCCCAGCACTCGGAAGGCAGAGGCAAGTGGATCTCTGTGAGTTCACGGCCAGACTGGTTTACAGTGCAAGTTCCAGGATAACTAGGGAGATACCCTGTCTTGAAAAAAACAAGAAAGGAGGTGGAAGAAGAAGGAATAATAATTAAAACTAGATGCATGGACAGATAGAGTGGGTTTATTTTAATTTCATTTATTGAATTCTGTCAATGTTTTTATTTGTCTTCCTTTAATAAACACTATTGTAAAGAATTTGCAAATAAAAAACAATCATACCCCCAAGTTGACAGACCCAAAGTCTGTACATCTGGATGGCTAGACTGGCCATTCTGAAGCTGTGGCGCTTCACATTCGACTTTACCATCAAACATATTCTGTATTCACTTATCCATCACAAAACCTGACAGTCCATGAGAGAGCTGAGATAAAAACCAAGTAGTTTTATCCCATCTTTCCTGACTTCAGTCCTTTGCCTGTATTCAGTCTTCCTCACCCAGGTACTTACCCTTTCTACTCGACTGTCTACATGGCCTACTGTACACACACGCACGTTTGTTTTCTTATCTATGTATGTATTAGAGGTGATGCTTCACACATGAGGGAGACCCTGTGCTTTTTATCTCCCTGAGATTGTGTGGCTTCCTTTCATATTACATGTTTTTCCATTTTTCTACAGTGTTTTATTCCATTCTATATGTGTACCAAATTTCATTATCTGTTCATCTATTGGAGGAAAACTAGGTTGGTTCCGTTTCCCCACTATAGGGTATAAGCCTAAAATAAATAGAATATTAACTTCAGATGTTTCCTCTAACTGTGACTAACTGAAGTATATACAGTGGTATCAACTGTGATCTGAACCATTCAGATACAGCTCTTGGCTTTATGTCTTAATCAAAGGACCTTTGTTCTTTCAGATAAAGACAATGTTGCCTGGCGAACACCAGCAGGTTCTGAGTAATCTCCAGTCTCGTTTGGAAGATTTCCTGGAGGACAGCCAGGAATCCCAAATATTTTCAGGCTCAGATGTCACTCAGCTAGAAAAGGAGGTGAATGTATGTAGGAAGTATTATCAAGAGCTTCTCAAGTCTGCAGAAAGAGGTAAACTGTGGGGTCTGTTGTTTACTTGCCCTGCAGGGGTTTGCTCCAGGCCTTTTTTTCTGCTCTCATTGGAAATCCTCTGGTTATTGCATCACATGGCTGGGATATGTAAGCAAGATTAATGAACACTATAGAAATGCATGTGTGCAGGGCAGAACATAAGAGCAGGCATATGTGCAGCCCTGAGTCCAGGCACAGATCCACCAATAACAAACAAAACTTTTGAGGTAGGAAGATTCTAGAAGGGATTATTAATTCAAGATGCCAGCCAAGCAGTGGGACAGACGACATGTTTTTACCTCATCTGCATTTTAACATTTGTCCTGCATTGCAGGGCAACACTCAGGATGAAGGTCCTTAAGGTGCATAAAAGATTTGATTTTCCTCTGTTCAGTTTTACACAGGAGTTAAAGCAGAATGCTTTATTTAGTTAACATTTATTTGATATAGATCTTAGTCTTAACTCTTCATACTATTTAAAAACAAATGATTTTTATTAATGGTATTCTGTTTTAAAATCTTAAAACATTAACACTTTCTTTACCTGCTGCTTTTTACTTTTGGATTTTTTTATTCAATTTCATGGTTAATTGATAGCATATAATTCATATTTTTGTGAATATAGAAACAGAACAATACCTTGTTTCCTTTGGATATTTCCGTGATAATTTGGTACTTTAAATGACCATAGGGAAATTTGATTAGTATTTTTTTTTAAGTTTTAAAATTCATATTTTAAGATTTCTGTTTTAAGGTTATACCTTTAACATTTCTGCTAATAGAACTGGTTTGCCTCAGTAAGAATAAAGTTGTTTCATTGAAACTTGCACAAGAGCTTCCTAGGGATGAGAAGCCTGTAGCTGAACATGTTTGCTTTCTCAGAGGAGCAAGAGGAGTCGGTTTATAATCTTTACATCTCAGAAGTGAGAAACATTCGACTTCGGTTAGAGAGCTGTGAAGACCGGTTAATTCGGCAGATACGGACACCCCTGGAAAGAGACGATTTACATGAAAGCATGTTCAGAATCACAGAGCAGGAGGTAAGAGTTACACATGTGTTAGAAAACCCAGGTCATTTCCTCTTAGTGACCCGATGTTCTGCGTGCTCATCTGTGACTTCAGTTCCTGGGGTCCAGTTGTACATATCTTGCTGGATATAAATTAAGATCCTATAATTCTCCTGTGCCTCTGAGTTAGGTAAACATAGCATGTTGCCTTTCACCTATCCTCATGGACTTCATTCAAAGAGAGTCCTTGTACACCTGCTGTATACAAAATTAGAGGTTTAAGTCAAGGGATCTAATAATAAAGACATTCTTAATTATAAAGCTCCAGGCCATGCTTCTGTGTATTTGGTAATGAAAAAAGTTATACGGACACGTGTTGGTCATAACACTGAAATGAATTGTTAAGCAGCTGTAAGAAAAGTTACCCACATGGGATGATAACTTATAGCCTCCGTTTTCTTCCTTGACTAGAAACTAAAGAAAGAGCTGGAACGGCTTAAAGATGATTTGGCAACTATCACAAACAAGTGTGAAGAGTTTTTCAGTCAAGCGGCAGACTCCCCGTCCGTCCCCACTCTGCGATCAGAGCTCAGCGTTGTCGTCCAGAGCATGAATCAGATCTACTCCATGTCTTCCACCTACATAGAGAAGTAGGTTGACATATCTGCCTACTGTCCTGACGCTGGTTGCTTTTTATGAACAGTGGGTTTTATCTAAGAAACTAGACTGATGGTGTTTCTCCACGTCCAGGGGAATTGCCCTGGAGTTCTGTAGATCACCTTATGTCATCTTTAGGGTTTTCCTGTCATGCATAGTGTGACCTAGAACTGTCTTCTCTTCGCATCAGTAGATCTCCCCTGGGGGTGGAGCATAAGGTGGCACATATTAGGAAGAGCGTCGACTGAATGCCAGACGTAGAGGAGACCAGTGTTCCTGTGTCACGAGTTACAGTGATGCTTTAGGGCTACAGTATGTTTATTTAAAAAAAAGTTAAAGAGTATGGTCTAGTATTTATTTCTCTTTTAAAGGTTGAAAACAGTTAATTTGGTATTAAAAAACACTCAAGAGGCAGAAGCCCTGGTCAAACTCTATGAAACCAAACTGTGTGAAGAAGAAGCAGTAATAGCTGACAAGAACAATATTGAGAACTTAATGAGTACTCTAAAGGTAAGAGTCTCACAGAAATTCTGGACATGTTTTCAGGGTCATAGTTCTGAGTATTTCTCTAGCACAGAGCTCGAGTTTCAGACACCCAACCTGAAGTATCTGGCATAGAATATGCTTCTGCATGTGCCATCTCCATTTATTTCTAATTCTACAGCTTCCTGTAAAGAAGTGCATTTCTCTTTATGTAGCTGTACGTCACATAGTTATGTATACATTTTAGCATTAGGTGAATAATGTGTTTACTATATGACTTGTTGATACATTTCATGATGTTCATTGATGCGCGTATTTTAGCAATGGCGATCAGAAGTGGATGAAAAGAGAGGGGTGTTCCATGCATTGGAGGATGAGTTGCAGAAGGCAAAGGCCATCAGTGATGAGATGTTTAAGGCACACAAAGAACGGGACCTTGACTTTGATTGGCACAAAGAAAAGGCAGACCAGCTGGTTGAAAGATGGCAGAATGTCCACGTGCAGATTGACAACAGGTGGGTCCCCTTTCTGTTCAGGGGCCACATGGGTTGGATTCCCTTTGGTGCAGAGGGCAAAGTCTAAACTTAACAGGCTTTAACTGACATTCCATAGCTAATGTGTTAACTGCAGGATTGTTTCCTAATTACATTTTTTTCTTACATGTGTGCTTTAACAACACATGTAACAACACGGGAACTGGAGTTACAGACAGTTGTAGACCTACTAGCCTAAATCATCTGTAAGAGCAGACAGTGCTCTTCATGCTGAACCATCTCTTCAGCTTCAGAAATAAAAAAAAATTCAATTATGTATAATTAAAAATGCTAGTGTATCTTGGTTTCTTAGTTAGGGTTTCTATTGCTGTGAAGAGACACCGTGACCATGGTAACTCTTATAAAGGGGAACATGTAATTGAGGTAGCTTGCAGTTTCAGAGGTTTAGTCCATTGTCATCATGGTGGCAGGCAGGCAGGCATGGTGCTGGAGAATGAGCTGGGAGTTCTGCATCTTGATCCTCAGCCAAGAGGAAGTAAACTGTGTACCACACTGAGCATTTCTTGGGCAAAGGAGATCTCAAAGCCCACCCCACAGTGACACCCTTCCTCCAACAGGGCCACACCTATCCCAACAATGGCATACATCCCAATAGTGCCCCTCCCTATGAGCTTATGGGGGCCAATTACATTCAAACTGCCACACCTCACATTTGTATATTCTGTCTTTTTAAGAGAAAATAAAATAATGCTCTAAAAGTTATTATGAACAGTTGATGTTCAAATAACCATGAATTAGCAAAATAAAGCATAAGCTTATTTCTTGGGCTCTGCATAGCAGTTTCTGCTGGACCTAAGAGAAGAGAAGAGGCTTTTAAGAGAATTAAAACCACGGAAGAAAATGGAATCGATTTAGGCTTCATCTTAAAAGGAACAAATAATGCCCTTTCATGCTCATTTTTATGTTTATATTAATATAAATTAAATGCCTTTATGATATAGTACCTCTCAAGAAATGAAGTTATATTCATACATATTTTTTTTTCTCTGGAAAATACATGATGAGTTTGTTTAGTGTTCTGATTTTAAAAAAAATCATAGAAATGGATGTTTAATTTGCGTTCCTGGAAGCCTCCCTCTAAGACCATGTTGAACCATCCATGGAATTGCATTCTTCCAAAGGTGAACTGTGATTTGGGGTGAGCCTCAGCTGTTCAGGATGCGTTGACTGATTATAATGCAGTTAATGTTGCTGCCCTTCAGCTTTAGTCTCAGTGCTATAGTAAGACAGCAGCACCAGTTAGCAGCCCCAGAGCAGAATACCTCTGTGCGCCCTGATGCTGTACGGAGTGCCCCAGGAATCTGTCTTAGGTCGCCCCTGCACATCTGCCCTGCTGTGCATAGTGACTCTTGGGTCTCCACTTGTGTTTTTCTCTTCCCATTCCCTTCTCCTCTCCTGCTGGAGCCTGACTATTTGTTGCTCTTCTTGTAGGCTTCGGGACTTGGAAGGAATTGGGAAGTCGCTGAAGTACTACAGAGATTCTTACCACCCTCTAGATGATTGGATCCAGCAAATTGAAACTACCCAGAGAAAGATTCAGGAAAATCAGCCAGAAAACAGCAAAGCTCTAGCCTTACAGCTGAACCAACAGAAGGTACCCAGAGAAATACTTGTCCTGTGATTCTATTTGCATTTGGTTGGCCACGAGCCTCATCTTTCTCTCCTGTGCTGGAAGAAAAGGCAATTATGTAGACAACTATGGGGGAGAACAGTCTACATGAGAATTCTACACCCCAGACCTACCTGCATTTATTTTATTTCCTGGAAGTCATTTTTGAAAGCACAGATATTTAACAGAGTGTTGGAATAGTTTTCATGTACCTCATCTTCCTGATTTCATAATCTGGGTCTAATTTTTCTTGATACTTTTCTGGCAACATAGTTTTATGCTTGCTGAATTAGTAAGCATGGCCAGACGTAGTAGGCAGAACCCTTATTATAACTGGTGGGAGGGTGAGCATTGTAAGGATTTTGTTTTCATCTGGAGTGGGTGTCATGAAGAACACCAAGACGGCTCTGCACGATTCTCATTTCCACTTAGACAGCCTCACAAGGGGTAGATGGCTTAGGAGTCTTGTTCTGGAAGTGTGTTGTTTATCCGCAAGTCAAGGCCACGTGGAAGGTGTGAAGCATTGAGACTTGCAGTGTTGAGTGGCGTGAGTATCTCTCAGTTCCTGAGCATGAGGTGGAATGGGATAGAATTCCCATCGCTGTTTCTCTAAACTGTGTTTACAGATGCTGGTGTCTGAGATAGAGGTGAAACAGAGCAAAATGGACGAGTGTCAGAAATATTCCGAGCAGTACTCAGCCGCAGTGAAGGTGAGAAAAGTCACTTACTTGAGGCAAATTTAGTGTTTACGTGTATCGTGCTGTAGTATGTTTTTAAAGCAGTTCAGAGCATTTCGTCCCGTGTTAAAGAGCATTTGAACCCTTTTCAAACCTCAGTCGAATCTTTTTATACTTACCTAATAATAATTCTTTGTGAAACCCTGACAGGTTCATTTTCACTCTCCATGAATGCGTGAAAATGTACACACACCCTAGACATACAGCTCTGAAACTTGTTTCTTATTGCTTTCCTTTTTTCTCTCTTTAAAATGGAGAGAACACTTAACTTGTACTTAAGAGATACTTTCAGGGGCTCAGAGGTTAAGAAAGTTCAATTCCCAGCAACCACGTGGTGGTTCACAACCATCTGTGATGAGATCTGGTGCCCTCTTCTGGCCTGCAGGCATACATGCTGAACATTGTATACATTGTATAAATAAAATCTTAAAGAGATACTGTCATTTTTATAGGATAGTATTGGCAGTTTCTTAGCTTCCCGACTCCACAGTTCTGTTGTTGATGTGGAATAAGTGGAGGTTGCTATACCAAGAGTATTCTGCAGTAAATATTTTTGTGACTTCTAAAGACAGTTCGGATCTTTGCTGACCACTGTACAGGTCTCTACTTACGTCAACACCTTACAGATATCTCTAAGGTCAAATAGATTTTTTTAAATATTTGGTTTTCTTAATTTATTTCCTTATTCAAACCTAATTTGTTGAACTGCATCCTAGTTCTCTGGGGTGAGTCACTGTGGACGAGCTTTCAGGTTTCGCTTGTAATGAACTTGATCATACTGACTCTCTGATGCAGGACTATGAACTGCAGACAATGACCTACAGGGCCATGGTCGACTCGCAGCAGAAGTCTCCAGTGAAACGCCGGCGGATGCAGAGCTCAGCGGACCTCATTATTCAAGAGGTAACAGACAGAGAGGAGCTGAGGGCGGGCAGAAAAGAAACATTATAAAAACAGTTTTACTTTTATCATGGTAAAGCATCCCTTTTGTAAAACTGGCCATTTTAATTATTTTTAAATGATTTAATGGAATTATACATCATAATTTTTTACATTCATCACTATATACTTTTAATACTTCTTTCTAACCATCCCTGATAGAAAGTTGTAGTTGTGCTTTCTTGTTAGACTTTCTTGGACTGCCAACCCTCAAATAAAGATACAGAGACTTATTATTAATTGTGAAACTTAATCTTAGCTTCGGCTCTTTCCCAGCTTTCTCTTATAACTTAAATTAACCTGTTGCTATTAATGTACAGTCTGCCATGTACTCAGTTACCTCTCCTCTGTACTGTATGCACAACTTCTTCACTGTCTCGCTGGCTTCTCTCGAGTGCCTACTTTCTTCCCGAAGTCCCGCCTATTCTCTCCTGCCTAGCTGTTGGCCATTCAGCTCTTTATTAAGCCAGTCACAGTGGCAAATCTTCACACAGTGTAACCACAGAAAGTGCTGTAACACTACATTTTATTAAGTTTCCTTAAAACCATCACCTGCAGGGTGATGGTGGTACATGCCTTTAATCTCAGCATTCAGTAGGCAGAGGCAGGTGGATCTCTGTGAGTTCAAGGCCAGCCTGGTCTACAGGGCAAGTTCCAGGATAGCCAGGGCTACACAGAGAAACCCGTCTCAAAAAGCCAAAACAAAACAACAACAACAACAAAAACTTTTAAAATAAAGGTTTTTTTGTTTTGGGGGGCAGTTAAGGGTTGAGAAAGGGTTTCTCTGTATATCTCTGACTGTCCTAGAACTCAATCTGTAGACCAGACTGGCTTCAAACTCAGAGATGGACTTGCCTCTGTCCCCAAGTGATGAGATTAAAGGTGTATGCCACCACTGCCCAGCCAAAGATCATTTATTAATGCAGGGGGGGGGAGTGCTTATTAAACTTAGAAAGAAGTGAGTAGCAAGCACCTTACTCCTGAAATGCCACTCTCTTTTGGATAAGTGTGTGCATTATTCTCAAAGCCCAGTTGGTAGTGAGGGCATCATTCAGAGTTCACTCAACTCATTATTAACAGAGGTAACATTTGTGTCATTTCTCTCTTGCAGTTCATGGACCTGCGGACTCGATACACTGCCCTGGTCACTCTTATGACACAGTATATTAAATTTGCTGGCGATTCACTGAAAAGGCTGGAAGAGGAGGAGGTAACCTTTACCAGTGAACTTCCAAGGAAGCAGGAACTAGATTTGAGCAGTAACTGTAATGTTTTGGGAAGGCGAATATAAGCTTCATGATAATATGGCTGATAGCTAATATGCAAGTAGTTAATTAGAAGCTTACACTGGGAAAGACGGGAAGCTTGGACATTTACTTGCTTGTTTTTAAGAGTCTCCAAAAGAGAAAAGCATTTTTGAATTTTTACCTCAAATGGACTGTCTTTAGTTCTGGTTCAATCCCCCAAGTCCCAAAATCAGTTCAGAACCCTAATATGATAACTGGTCTCATAAATGGTTCTGTTTCAGCAGGAAGATTTTGGCATTTGGGCAGAATTTTGTCCATTTCCCTCATGGCTGGGAAATTCTTTCAAACTCAGTTGCTGCCCATACGGAGGCCATAGAGATGCACTGTGTGCACACATGTGTGTTATGCATCTTGGATTGATATACATCTCTAAAAAATTAAAATTATTACAAGTAATTAAATCTAAAAGATAAGCTTAGTAGTAGATTCTTATTCAAAAGAATGGACTTTTTAAGACTTGTGGAGTTTTGCCCTTTGTGTTTTGCCCCAGAATTATATTTGATCAAAAGAGTAAGTATGGTTCTGATTTGAAGGACTTCTGCAGCTTCAATCCTGAATTTAAAATTGTGTTGAGAAATAGGAGGAATAAGAAGTGACTTGTGAAAATATATTACATGAAAGCCATTGATTATGACGTGAAAGGATCATTCCGTGCTCTATTCTTTTGATAACCTTTCCTTTCCTCATCCAGAACAGACAAAAATAGGTAGAAGAATGCTAAAATGTGTAAATGGTAAAATGTGGGGACTGGCCATCGTAATTGGACTGTTGAAATTCTACAGGTGTTGCTCCCTGGCACGGTACTAAATATGTGTTGAGAGAACAATCACCAGCACCTGTGAGATGGTGGTTGTTTCCTTAGCTTCTGAAATTGCGAACATTTTCTAAGCTATTTTAGTCTGTTCTGAGTCAGCAGTTCTCAGCACTAACCCACTCATGGGCGCACTCCAGGCTTTATAACCAGCTTTCTTTGCGAACACAGAGAACCAGCTCCTTTAGTCCTTTAGTAAATATAATGCACTTATTTTCACTACATTTTGAGAGATGTTATTCCATTTTAAATAGTGTTTAAATCTTGCATGCAGTTGTTAAACATAAATTCATTTAAGTCCTTTCCTATTCTCACAGTATATATTTAATTGTACAGATGTGGACCATTTAGCCCAAGTCCTGCAATAAGATAAAAGTTGACAGAAACAAAGATTTTCAAAGTCTTCAGTACTAATTATTGCTGAAACACTGAAGATTTATGGTGAATTAGAAATGCAATCAATATAGGTTTGAAGACAAAGAGTATAATTTAAAATAAAATTTAATACCCTTCTGTTTAAGGACATATTAATGGAGTGTCCTTTAAGATATCTGTAAGTCAAACTTTAGACCCCAAAGAATAGTACTTCTGGAACAGTCTTGAAGATCCGCAGTATATACTGCCTGAGAGCAGCGTTTTCCATAGTCCACATTTTAGCAAAGATAGGTGTAGATTTCAGAAGGAACGAATAGTGTTGGAGAAATCTAGAACACTGGTTTAGATCTGTATTTGATATGATGGAGAAATTCTGTAGCCGATGCAAAAACCCAACTCTATAAATTGACCTCACTGCATAGAACTGAGAGAGACCTTGTGAGGGTATGATTTTTGTGAGAAAGTTTGATGTCTACAAGATGAACAGTCAGCAATTGAACTAAATTAGTTAAAGACATATTAAGCACGTGTGAAAAAAATCCCAGTCAACCAGACAACATAGACAATTACTATTAAATAACCAGACAATTACTAATAAACCTCCAAAATGACTCTAAGTAAGATATTGAAGACTCGGCAATGGATTTTATTTTTATTTTAATTTTTGCTGAGGTAAGCAGAATTTCGTCAAGTGAAAAAGACTCAAAATACCGTGACAAAAGCTAAGCAATGCAAGTAAGATTTGATACGAGACTGGTTCTTAGAAAGAATTATTAAAAATTAAAATGTGCATTTTTGCTTTTGCGACAGTGGTTGTCTGGGTAAGCCCAGAATGTCCTGCAACTCCATATCCTCCTGTCTCAGCCTGAGTGCTGAAATTACAGGTGTGCATGCTTGTGCCCTGAGAAAACCTCATGTTTTAAACATACAAAATGCTGCAGTGTTCCTAAGCATCGACTTTGATACATAATTGAAAGAAACACCACCACAACCCAACAGTTGTGATGAGATTTTCTTATCCCCGGGGAGGTAGATGGAGGATGCTGAGCTTTTAAGCCCCAAATTATCAAAGAATCAGGAAAGTGGAGGAAGAAAAAGATTCGTTATAAATTAGATCCTCAAAATCCACATATATCCCAGTGAAAACAAATCAGAACTACAAAATGATTTCTGTGTTCCTACTTAGTTTCTTATTGCAGTTACTTTGAGTTGGCACGAAGCCAGCACCGTAGCGATGCCAGCTGAGAGAGCTAGCGTGTGTCTGGAAGCTGGTCCTCGCATGGAGCGCTTCAGCTAGAACTTCCTTTCTCAGTCCCCCCAGCTGCTAACCTGTTTCCTTATTTTCGTTTGATGGAATGGATCTGAATCCCTATGTATATCTCTAAAACATTTGCATTTCACAAGTATCTTTGTGTTTGTGGGATGTCTAAAGGTACTTGACAGAGTGGATTTCAGATGAGGCACGCCAGCGACAACAGCAAAATCTGTGAGTGCTTGAATATCATCTTTTCTAAAGCCAGGGACTGGAGCTGCCTTTACATTAGCAATTCTCGTCGTTGTAATTGTCACGTTTGCCATCGTAAGCAGTGCCTTGGAAATGTCACGATTTATGCAATTCCCCTTTCCTGTGTTAAAATATTATCTCTGAATCTGGCTCTCTGTTCTGAAATTCTGCTTTTTTAGTCATAAACATGGAACTGTGGGTACCATGTTTAATTTCCGCTGGTCTCGTTACTACATACTACATTGTCTTCTTTTTCCCCTGCATGGTGGTTTTGTTTCAAGCTGCCATGATTGACTTGTGACAGCAGGATGGTATCATATGAGCAGAGGTTAAGTTTGACATCTGTTAAAGTTCAGGGTAGAGTACTTTCTTGCTTCAAAACTGCAAGCCAGCTAATGTTCTATATGAAAGTACTTCTGAGGGGCAAAATGGGGTTCTCTGGGAAACATGTCCTGCAGGTCATCTGGGAAACATGTCCTGCAGGTCATCTGTCTCCTCCCTGCTGGCTTGGTGAAGTTTCCGTTCTGAAGAAACTGGTGCTGGTGGCCACTGCTTCTTCTGCACTTGAGTTCCCTTGGTCTCCTGAGTCCATGAGCATGCTTGAGAGGCTGCGGAATCCTTTTCGGTAGAACAGCTTTGACGCTTTAACTGTTTCTTGTAGATGAAAAGGTCTAAGGAGAATTCTGAACACGGGGCGTATTCAGATCTGCTGCAGCGCCAAAAGGCAACCATGGTTGAAAATAGCAAACTCACAGGAAAGATCAGTGAGCTGGAAACAATGGTAGCTGAGCTAAAGAAACAGAAATCACAGGTAGAGGAAGAGCTCCCGAAAGTTAAGGAGGCTGCAGAAAACGAACTGAGAAAGCAGCAGAGGAACGTGGAGGACATCTCCCTGCAGAAGCTGAGGGCTGAGAGCCAGGCCAACCAGTACCGCCGAGAGCTGGAGACCATTGTGAGAGAGAAGGAAGCTGCCGAGCGGGAGCTGGAGCGAGTGAGGCAGCTAACATCCGAGGCCGAGGCCAGGAGAGCTGCGGTGGAGGAGAACCTCCGCAACTTCCGGAGTCAGCTGGAGGAAAACACCCTCACAAGAAGAACCCTCGAAGATCATCTCAGGAGGAAGGACTCGAGCCTCAGCGACCTGGAACAGCAGAAACAGGCGTTAGTGGAAGAACTCCGACTAAAGCGAGACCACGAGGAAGAACTCTTGACGCTGGTGAAGCAGATGGAGAAGGACTTGGCCTTCCAGAAACAGGTGGCTGAGAAGCAGCTGAAGGAAAAGCAGAAGATTGAATTGGAAGCAAGAAGAAAAATAACCGAAATTCAGTATTCATGTAGAGAAAATGGGCTGCCTGCCTGTACACAGGCTTCATCATGTAGGGCTGTGGCGGGTCCCCAGAAGCATGACAGACAGAAAGAGGAGGAGCTTAAGCAGCAGGTAGACGAGCTGACTGTCGCCAACAGAAAGGCTGAGAAAGAGATGAGGGAGCTTAAGTATGAACTCAGTGCTATCCAGCTTGAAAAGGCTTCCTCCGAGGAAAAGGCGCGGCTGCTGAAAGACAAACTGGACGAGACCAATAACACCCTCAAGTGTCTCAAAGGGGAGCTGGAAAGGAAGGATCAGGCCCAGGAACGCTACTCCCAGCAGCTCAGAGAGCTCGGCAGGCAGCTGAACCAAACCACAGACAAAGCTGAAGAGGTCAGACAGGAAGCCAACGATCTCAAGAAAATTAAGCACAACTACGAGTTAGAATTAGAATCTCTCCATCACGAGAAAGGAAAACTCCAGAGAGAAGTGGACAGAATCACGAGGGCCCATGCACTAGCTGAGAGGAACATCCAGCATTTAAATTCCCAGGTTCAGTCTTCACAGAATGAGAAGGAGCTCTCAAATGAAAGAAGACAGCTCTGTCAGAGAAAGTCGGATCATCTACAGGAAGAGTTTGAGAAGAGCCATGCACAGTTGCTTCAGAATATAAAAGCTGAGAAAGAAAACAATGATAAAATCCGGAAGCTCAACGAAGAGCTTGAGAAAAGCAACGAGTGTGCAGAAATGCTCAAACAAAGGGTGGATGAGCTCACGAGGCAGAATAATGAAACCAAATTAATGATGCAGAGGATCCAGGCGGAGTCCAAGAACATAGTCCGGGAGAAACAAGCTATCCAGCACAGATGCGAAGTGCTGCAGATTCAGGCAGACGGCTTTAAAGATCAGTTACGTAACACCAACGAGCACTTGCACAAACAGACAAAAACAGAACAGGATTTCCACCGGAAAATTAAAAGCCTGGAAGATGATCTAGCCCAGAGTCAAAATTTAGTAAGTGAATTTAAGCAAAAATGTGACCAGCAGAGCATCATCATCCAGAATACGGAGAAGGAGGTGAGGAATCTGAGCGCTGAGCTGAGCGCTTCCAAAGAGGAGAAGCGGCGGGAGGAGCAGAAGGCTCAGCTGCAGCGGGCTCAGGTGCAGGAGCTGAATGACAGGCTGAAGAGGGTGCAGGATGAGCTGCACTTGAAGACCATCGAGGAGCAGATGACCCACAGGAAGATGGTCCTGCTCCAAGAAGAGTCGGATAAGTTCAAACGCTCGGCAGACGAGTTTCGGAAAAAGATGGAAAAATTAATGGAGTCCAAGGTCATCACCGAAAATGATATTTCTGGCATTAAGCATGACTTTGTGTCTCTTCAGAGAGAAAATTGCCGAGCGCAAGAGAACGCGAAGCTGTGGGAGACAAACATCAGAGAACTCGAGCGGCAGCTCCAGTGCTACCGGGAGAAGATGCAGCAGGGCCAGCACGTGGAAGCAAACCATTATCAGAAGTGTCTGCAACTTGAGGAGGAGCTGATAGCCCAGAGACGTGAGGTTGAAAACCTCAAGCAAAAAATGGATCAGCAGATAAAGGAGCACGAGCATCAGTTAGTTTTGCTCCAGTGTGAAATTCAAGAAAAAAACACAACCAGGGATCAGACCTCCGCATCAGGTTTCGATATGGCAGGGAGAGAGTGCCACCACCCCTCAGAGACTTCCTCTGGGAACTCTGCACACCTCAGCCTGAAGTCCAGATGTCCACTGTCGAGGTGGACTCAGGAAGCACAACAGGTAGAAGAAAAATGGCAGCATAGGGTCACTGATCCAGTTCCAAAGGAGGTTCAGTTCCGGCAACCAGGGCCTCTGCTGAGCACGGAGGGCAGCCAGCCATGCTACTCAGAGTATTTTTCTCAGACAAGCACTGAATTGCAGATAACTTTTGATGAGAAAAACCCGCTTTCAAGACTGTCTGAATTAGAGAAGATGAGAGACCAAGCCTTGCATACTTCCAGACCACCTGTTAGGTATCAAGATGACAAGCTCGAAATGGAATTGGTGAAGCTATTAACACCCTTAGAGGTATACATTGTTCTGAGACCTTATTAGATATATCAGGCCAGGCTTTTTCTATTTCTTTGTTCTCCAGGACTACATTTTTAACAGTTTTGAATGCTAAGCTGTATATAGTTCTGAAAAGAATATAGTACTATAATTTTCCATCAGTTTGGCTGCATTCTTACTATGAATTACCACTGATTTATGAATGCTTGAGATTGTACATAAACATGGATAAATTGACATATCTATAGGCGTATATATTTAATGTGATTACATTTTTTAAAAAAGATCTAGAAAATGGCTGTGTATGCAGTTCAGTGGTAGAAGACTTCCCTAGCACGTGCAAAGCCCCACAAGGAAGGGGGAAAGCTAGATGAACCAAATATTACCTTTAACTTCTAGCATATTCTGCGGCCAGGTTTCATTTCATTCTTTTTCCACACACTTTAGTGTATTTAATTGTTAAAACCCGAGTCTCTCAAAATATTATTCTCCCCTTATCCTTGGTTTGCCATTCTTCACGTATTTATAAATCAGGGGATGTGTTTGGGTCGAGATCATTTACTAAGGTGCCATCGTGTTCTTTAGGCAACTTTTAACTTCTTAAACGTTCCTATTGCAGATAGCTAAGAACAAACAGTGTGGTATGCACACAGAAGTCACGAGCTTAACACAAGAGAAGAAGCTGGGTTCCAATGCTGGCGGCTGGATGCTGGAAGGGTCCAGGGCATCTGGTGGACTCAAGGGAGAGTTCCTTAAGAAAAGCATGGGGCCAGAGACTTCCCAGAGCTTTGACCTTAACCAAGCATGCTCTGTTAGGGAGGACGAGTTCCAGTTCCAAGGGCTCAGGCACAGTGTGACTGGCAGGCAGCTGGTTGAAGCGAAACTTCTGGACCTGAAAACAGTCGAGCAGCTGCGACTGGGCTTGAAGACGGTTGAAGACGTTCAGAAAAGTCTTAGCAGGTTTCTGACCAAAGCCACCTCCATTGCAGGGCTTTATTTAGAGTCTACCAAAGAAAAGATGTCATTTGCATCTGCTGCCCAGAAAATCTTAATAGACAAAATGATGGCTCTGGCCTTTTTGGAAGCTCAGGCTGCAACAGGTTTTATAATCGATCCCATTTCCGGTCAGACTTACTGTGTTGAAGATGCGGTTCTTCGAGGCATTGTTGATCCTGAGTTCAGGAATAGGCTCCTGGAGGCAGAGAAGGCAGTTTTGGGATATACACATTCTTCTAAGACACTGTCAGTGTTCCAGGCAATGGAAAATAGAATGCTGGACAGGAAGAAAGGTAAACATATCTTGGAAGCACAGATTGCCAGCGGGGGCGTCATCGACCCCGTGAGGGGCATCCGTGTTCCTCCGGAAACCGCTGTGCAGCAGGGCTTGCTGAACAATGCCATCTTACAGTTTCTGCACGAGCCGTCCAGCAACACAAGAGTCTTTCCTAATCCCAACAACAAGCAGGCTCTGTATTATGCAGAGTTGCTGCAGATGTGTGTGTTTGATGTCGATTGCCAGTGCTTTCTCTTGCCATTTGGGGAAAGGGACATATCCAGTCTCAACGTAGAGAAAACTCATAAGATCTCCGTGGTAGATACGAAAACAGGCGCGGAACTGACCGCGTATGAGGCTTTCCAGAGAAACCTGATTGACAAAAGTATCTATCTTGAACTTTCAGGGCAGCAGTACCAGTGGAAGGAAGCCACATTTTTTGACTCCTATGGGCATCCTTCTCACATGCTGACCGATATTAAAACTGGTCTGCAGTTCAATATTAGTGAGGCTGTTGAGCAGGGAACACTAGACAAAGCCTTGGTCCAGAAGTATCAGGAAGGCCTTACCACACTAACAGAACTGGCTGACTTTTTGCTGAGCAAGATAGTTCCTAAGAAGGATTTGCATAGTCCCATCGCAGGCTACTGGCTGACTGCTAGCGGGCAAAGGATCTCCTTACTTAAAGCCTCCCGTAGAAATTTGATTGATAGGATTACTGCCCTCAGATGCCTCGAAGCCCAGGTCAGTACAGGGGGGATAATTGATCCTCTGACTGGCAAAAGGTACAGGGTGGCTGAGGCTTTGCATAGAGGCCTAGTTGACGAGGGCTTTGCCCAGCAGCTGCGCCAGTGTGAACTGGTCATCACGGGCATTAGCCATCCTGTCACCAATAAAACCATGTCCGTGGTGGAAGCCGTGAACGCAAACATCATAAGTAAAGAGATGGGAATGCGATGTCTGGAATTCCAGTACCTGACAGGGGGCCTGATAGAGCCCCAGGCTCACTCGAGGCTGTCAGTAGAGGAGGCGCTGCAGGTCGGTATCATCGATGTCCTCATTGCCACCCGGCTCAAAGATCAAAAGTCCTACGTCAGGAATATAATATGTCCCCAGACCAAAAGAAAGTTGACTTATAAGGAAGCCTTAGAGAAAGCTGATTTTGATTTCCACACAGGACTTAAGCTGTTGGAAGTTTCTGAACCCTTGATGACAGGGATTTCCAGCCTCTACTATTCTTCCCAGTAGGGCCTTTAAGTAACCCTAAGCATGCAGAGGCAATGCCGGCCGCCTCCCGCCATCTGTTCAGAGCAGATGGTGTCTGCTGAATGTGCCATCTAGGAACTGTGTCACTAGCTCGAAGCACTGATTCTTGTAGGCTAGAAATAGCTCCCTGCTCAGAAAACACAGACATCCTTAAATTGAAAATAATAAAAGATTAGCTCCTAAAAATAGTTAACTTTTTTTTTTAATTATCTCACTAAAATAAATGGGCTTTACCTAGAAAATGGGGTCAGCATGGTGGCCATCAACACATTCCCAGACTTCTTCAGTCCTTTCGAGTCCTTCCACTGACTAGATTCAGCATGTTTCTGATGGGGTACAACATGCATACTGAAAGAGCATCTCACAGAGCATCACAGGAGCGAAGAGAACACGCAGATGTGTCCAGACACGTAAGGCTGGAGATTGCTTCCTGCAGGCTGCGATGTTCTTTACATATTAAAGTGTCCTCTGTAATCTCTTATTTCAGTTGAGACATTGGAATTAAAATCTGACAAGTCCTTTGTGTATTGGAGGGGAGGGATCATCTCTGTGTTGCTCACTCTCCCTCTGAGTCCTGTTGTCTGATGGTGTTCGCGATTGTAATGCTAATGTAAAGGCAGCAAGTCCCAGATCTCTCGGTCTCATGAATAAAGCTGAGTCTGCTTATTTGTCATACTCATGAAGCAGCTGGGTGGTCAGAGTGGTGAATAAAGACTGATTCTCAAAGCTTTCCCAGCTACCTAGACATCTGCGGTGTGACATGGTGAACATGGCTAAGTGTATGAATAAAAGATATCATAACCTATGTGCATGATGGGAAAACATTTTTGCATTCTTATTTTCTCAGCGAGGTTAGATTCGTTGACAAGCTCAGTCATCAGGCATTTACTAGAATGTATCTCTCTTTTTTTTTTTTTTAACCACTCGTACCTGTCAGAAGTCTTTGGAAGAAGAGAAGAAACAACATATTGAAAAAGCTAAAGAATTGCAGAAATGGGTATCAAATATCAGCAAGACAATGAGAGATGGGGAGAAAACTGGGAAACCTCTCTTCTCTAAGCAACAGGTATTCACAGAGGTCCTACTGCTGACTGGGTAGAATTTACTTCTGCAAAGCACAGCCTAGAAACCTTTACCTCAATTTCCCCCAGGGTTACAGGCTTTTATAATAAAGATCTAAGAGGTTGGGCCATTAGGCAGTTTGCCCAAAGAGTCATAGTTAGAATGTGCTGGTAAATGGTGTCCTATTCCAAAGCCAGAACCATTGGCATTGACGCCGCTATCAGCAAGCCAATGGGTTATAGGACCTTATCGTACCTAGATCTACTCCCTGATTGGAAAGACTAGGATTGTTGGCCAGTGAAGTCATCAGTCCTCCATGCCACCCACATATGAAAGACATGGAGAGTACCATCGAGGATGTGAACGTTGTTGAGTGTTTAGTCATTCTTTCCTGGATCTTTTCAGTTTCCTAAGGAAACAGTCACTTAGGGTTAGTTGGGAGACTACATCACGGAGGCACTTTTGCTCCATAGTGCACCACTTGAAGCTCAGGACATTGGCATTAATGTCTAAATTCTATTGGTGCTGTTATTGGTGGTGGGAATTCCCTCTAGCTTGTATTTTGTTGTTGGGTTGGTCTTGTTTTGCAGAGACAAGGTTGAGACTATTCTCATCCTTGCTATGCAGCAGAGGCTGGCCTTGAACTCCTGATCTTTGGCCTCAGTTTCTCAAATGCTAGGATTTCAGACATGTGTTATCATGCCTACACATGGACACCAAGAGAAGCTTTTGTGAAAGGAATAGTTTTCCTGCAGGAGGCCAGCTCCAACCCTTGCCTGACATGGGTAGTTTCTAGAGCTATCACTCAGTCTCTGTGTTTATGTCTCTTCTAGCTCTGCCTCAGTACTTGTACTTAGTTGACATTGACATGGTCAGGAAAGGTATCAACTCTCGTCTATTACTGCTTTTGATATAAGGCCAAAGAGATCTGATTTGGGGTTTCTCTTGAAAAGGTTTATACTAAGTATATACTTAAAAATATCCATTGGAAAGGGAGCCAGTTAGTTCATAGTCTTTCATGGTGTGTATCAGTCAAATGGAAGAATTGAGAATTCAAAAAGCATTTATATTTGGTGTGTCTTAAACCAAAACCCTTCAAGGTAATTTGCCTCAAATATTTGATTTACAGCACCTTATTCCCAAGTTTTTCCTTACTAACAAATAGGAAAACATTAAAATAGGCACATAAGCCCTAGGAAAGATGTCTTAAGAGAATGTATTTCTTCAGAAGCATGAATTATATGAACACCTGGTGTCTTCACATTTTAGCCACAAATTCTCTAAAACACGAGTAAGATTTAGATGTAGTATACACAAACACTTTTAAGTAAGATCATGGCCTTAACTGGAATTCTGCCAGAACACTTGCTCTTTCTCTTTTAAAGAAAAATGTAGTTTGATATACATAATGAGTTCTCGAAGATTCTATTTGCTTTCATGATTACCTACAGCCATATAGAGTAGATATAAATTGACTAAGTAGTATACCTGGCATCTTTTAGTTGGCCCAGTATTCCCTCTCATTCCTGATCATTTACAAAAATGGATGCTTTGATCAAATGAAAAGGGGTTAAGGAAAAGTCTTGGAAAAACTACTTGTCTCTCAACCAAAGGGTTTTCCTTCTCCTATTGCCACAGATGACTAGGAATAGAGGCTGTTAGCCTGAGCAGGTATCTCTTGATCTAGAGGCCTACTGAGTACTGCTTTCACCATAATGAAAGGAGCCTCTGGAAGGAAGATCCTTGTCCCACGGTGTCCTTTTGAGAATGATGTTAGTGAGCAAGCACTGGGTTTCTGGCTTTTGGTACCGACATGGTTGAGCCAGGGCAGATGCAGGAACTGTGTGGTGTTGCATTGATGTGGTAGCAGTGTGACTGGAGGGCTCTGCACTTTCTCTTATACTGCTCACAGCCAAAAGGCTATGTGTGTCACCCAGAAAATACAGCTGTCACTTTTTATCTTGATGAAAATGATGTGTTTTTAAATTATTATTTAATACTCATTTTGTGGGGGAGTATTAGAATGTGCCTTCTTTACCTTACAGCTTTCCAGTAAAGAAATCGCAACCAAAAAGGAGCAAATCTCTGAAGCTCTTCAAGCCACCCAGCTTTTTTTGGCTAAACATGGAGACAAGTATGTTGGATCTCATTGTCCCTTTCGTTCAGTGGAGGGTCACCTTCTAAAATCCATCCAGCGGACAAAAGGCAGTGCGTCTTAACCAGCATCTCAACCGTGGGCACAAACCAACCAGACTTTACTTAATAAAAGATGAGTTTAGCAATCTATCACTGCTAGTCTTCACTGTGCTGCGGTGTACCAATCCTCATCTGTTTCTGACCAGCAAACTGTCTCAGACAGGTTGAAGATGAGTAGCCATTGTGTGGCAGTTCAGGCTCTAAGACAGGTTCTACATAGTGCCCTAAAACTACATTTGGGAAACTTCATACATGTGTTCTTTGTATGTGTGTGTTTGTGTGCGTGTGCGCACGTGTGTGCACATACATGCACGTGTGGATGTGTGTTTCTGTGTTTTCTAGTCCTATTTTTCACAAGTTATCTATTTCAACCAGTAATTGAAACAGAGAGAAGGCATTTTCCCCTTGTTTTGAATCCTCTTGGAATGACCTCCTCATGGTTATCCTGAAATGATTTTATGTTATTCCTTGAAGAATCTTTCTCTGATCATCTTGCAGTAGTTATTCTGGTTTTGTTTGTTTTGTTTTTATCCTGGAGTGTAACTAACCTATTAGTTTAACTCTTTAGTCTCTTTCCTAAGCAGAGGAACTAATCCTATACAGGCTCTTTACTTTAATGCATAATCATTTCAAAGTCTGTGAAATAATTCAGGCTCTGTTTTAAGATTGAGTAGCAGAGATGTTTGAGGCAGTTTACATACTTGCACCCTTGAAGGCTGACATTACCTCTTGACACTTTATGCCTACTGTAGACTGACAGACGAAGAAAGAAATGAATTGGAGAAACAAGTGAAAACTCTTCAAGAAGGATATAACTTATTATTCAGCGAATCTCTGAAACAACAAGAATCACAGCCGTCCGGAGATAGGAAAGTGAAGGAGAAGGTAACGTTACTCACAAATGTCAGGTCCGTTCAAGAGTCTGGTTTGTGCATGACTGAAAATTAATGGCAATGTACCTCGAGGTTTATACGTGGAAAATACTTGGAGAGAATTTATTTGAGTGTTTGGAGGCTTTTGTGTTTACAAAGTTCAATCTTACAGTGTGCTGATCATCATTCATTCTGCGCCTTCTTAATCTCTGCCTTGCATGGTGAAGGAGAACGCATTCATTCCCTAACTCTTCTTTTTCAAAACCATTCTTTACTGTTAGGTATTTTATTATAAAATATGGCTAGGAAAGAGCCTACGGTTGATATGCTGTGGAGCCTTTTGGTTGTCTGAGATACCCACAAGAATTATTTGAGTGATGGGGAGCTACATCTTAAAGTGAGAATACTCTCATATCTTAAGCAAAAAGAAAAAAAATAGCAGAAATCGTTTAAAAATTGTCCGGCTCACAGTCATGTGCCGAACACAGTGTCTGATAGTTAAAAGGTGTGTGTTATTTTTAACTCCATGACTTCTAGGAATACTTTCACATAATTTGTTATGTTTGGGGGTATGTAACAAATTTCCTGCCTCCTTAGGTTTTTTTTTTTTAACTATCCTTGCAAAGGTTTGTGTGCTGTAAACATCAATAGCATGGAGTCTGATGCTCTCTCATATCACTAGACCCTAATCTCACCCAGATGTAGAAAGCATGATTCGCCTTCTAGATGTGTGTTCTATTTTCTCACTGTCCGCACCCACTCCTGTGTCCTCACTAACCTTGGTAGTGTGCCCGGGTATTAAGTTTTCAATTCACAGATGCATGTTGTTTTCAAAGCTTTATCACATCCTGTGCTGATGAATAGATCACTGACATAGATCACTTGTGCATTTGAGCTGCCTAACATTCACAAGCTGCCTTGGTAAGTAGAGGATTTTTTTTATGATTAAGTATACTATTATAAAACAAAACCACCGATGTTATAACTGCCTTGGGTACCAGACTGACCCAACCTCTCTGCATTTCCCTTTCAGCGGGATAGAGTGATTGCAGGCACCATGAACCAGGCAACTGGAGAGGTCCTTTCCGTCTTCCAGGCAGTTTTAAGAGGCCTGATTGACTATGAGACAGGAATCAGGTTGCTTGAGGCACAGTTAGTGATTTCTGGTTTAATTTCACCAGAATTAAGAGAGTGTTTTGACCTCAAAGATGCTAAAAGCCATGGCCTCATTGATGAACAGATTCTGTGCCAACTGAGAGAACTGAATGAAGTAAAGCAGATTATCTCCACTGCATCGCCGTCCACGATTCCTGTGCTACATTTTCTGGCTCAAGGCATGATATCAGAATCCATGGCCATCCGAGTTCTTGAGATACTGCTTTCGGCAGACTCTCTGGTGGTTCCAGCCACAGGCGAGCACCTAACCTTGCAAAAGGCTTTCCAACAGAATTTGATCTCCTCAGCATTGTTCTCTAAAGTTTTAGAAAGGCAAAATACTTGCAAAGATCTTATTGACCCATGCACTTATGAAAAGGTATCTTTAACTGACATGGTACAGATAAGTATTCTGCAGGCAAATACTGGGATTTGGCTGTTACCCGTGAGAGCGCAGGAAGCGGGCAGAATAACACTGAAGTGTGGAAGAAGCATCAGTGTCCTGAGAGCAGCTCACGAAGGGCTCATAGACCGTGAGACCATGTTTAGGCTGCTAGGTGCACAGATTCTGTCTGGTGGTCTGGTCAATTGCAACTCTGGTCAGAAAATGACTGTCGAAGAAGCCATGGCAGAGGGAATGATTGACAGAGACACTGCAAGTAGCATCCTCACCTATCAGCTTCAGACAGGAGGAATCATGCGCTCAAACCCTGCTAAGCGCTTGACAGTAGACGAAGCCGTGCAGTGTGACCTGATAAGTTCCAGCAGTGCGCTTCTGGTTCTGGAGGCCCAGCGGGGCTACGTTGGACTCATTTGGCCCCACTCTGGTGAAATATTTCCCACATCTTCTTCCTTAGAGCAGGAGCTGATTACAAATGAATTAGCCTACAAAATTCTGAATGGGAGACAGAAAATTGCTGCTCTCTACATCCCAGAAAGTTCTCAGGTCATTGATTTGGATGTTGCTAAGCAGCTGGGAATCATAGATAATAATACAGCCTCGATTTTAAAAAATATAACACTGCCGGACAAAATGCCTGATTTGGGAGATTTGGAAGCTTGTAAAAATGCCAAAAGATGGCTCTCTTTTTGTAAATTCCAGCCATCTACAGTTCATGACTACAGGGAAGAAGAGGATGGTTCTGATGGTGAAGAGTCAGTCACATTCCAGAGCTCAGAACAAACGAAAAAGTTATTCCTGTCTTATTTGATGGTCAACAGCTACATGGATGCAAACACGGGACGGAGACTTCTGCTCTATGATGGAGACTTGGACGAGGCTGTGGGCATGCTTCTGGAAAGCTGCAGTGCAGACCTCAGAGCCGACACATCCGGAAAAGAACGTCTCTCTGTCTTAGGCATCCTTGGTGCCTTCCCTAATGATACTTCAAGTAGAGAAAAGGATGAGTGTTCGACGCCAGCAGCTGGCTCTGATAAATGTCCTTACAGACAACCTGAACATAAAGAGGCTCTTGACAACAGAGAGCGTGCCGTAAATGAAGAGCTTTGTAAAACAGAAAACAATGACAACAGCAGTGAATTGTATTGGCCAGAAAACCTAATGAATACCACAGCAATTGTTCATCAAGGCAATAGTCCATCTAGTGTGTGTGTCCCCAAACCTGCCTCATATTCAACACAGCCTGCGTTTGCAGAAGGGAGCATGCCCAGACATGATTCTGATGACGTACTTCACGACTATAAAAATCAAAGTGAGCTTGAAACAAGGGCACATCAGGATGAACGTAATCATTCTAAAACCACTCAAGATTTTGCAGGTAATTTTTTGACTTCAAAAACTGGTAGACTTTGTAACTGGAATGAAAGAGAGAATGAAGATTATATGCAGAATGGCTCGTCTGTCTTTGACTATTCCCCCCGGCTGAGTGCCCTGCTAAGTCATGATGAGTTGAGGCACAGTCAGGGGCGTTTCAGTGATCCACAAGCCCCACAGAATGTGGGCTATATAGGTGAAGCTTCCCCGTCGTCATTCAATGACCAAAAGTTGTCATCTGATACAAGTACAGGAGACAAATTCCAAGACCAATTTCTGGGAATCGCTGCTATTAATATCAGCTTCCAGGGGCAGCACGGTGGACAGAGGTCTTTAGAGGCTGGGTGTGGCTATCCTCAAGAGCAATATCACAGTGATGAGTACCTGTCAGATGCTTCAGGTGAGCACAGTGATGAGTACCTGTCAGATGCTTCAGGTGAGAGTGGAAATGCTCAACCAACAGATGAAAACGAGAGAAGCGCATCTGCAGTGGAAGAACGCTCCTGTACTATGGCCCCTGGGGATGGTTCATGCAGTACCAACACACCGTCCCCTGAAGGAGCCATCGATGCCGGTGACTATGAAACATCACTGCTGGCTGATCAGCAGAGTGACACAGGAACAGACACTGAGAGTGATGATTATTTTTATGATACCCCCTTGTTTGAAGATGATGACCATGATTCTCTAGTTCTTCAAGCTGATGATCATGATTGTTTGCACCCTGAGGACTACGACGTGATGCAGGAGGAAAATGATGGGACCCCTCCTCCTGCTGATGTTTATTATGACATTTCAAAAGGGAAGGAAAATGCTTTGTTTTCCCAGGGAGGTATAGTTGACAGCTTAAGTGTGGCGAGCAAAGTGCACTGTTCTCAGGAACTTCTTGTAGGTATGGAGAAACCTGAATTACATTTGGTTGACCAGAAACAGTGCAATTCAGTTGGCTCAGACAAAGTGGATGAACAGCTAATGGAATCTATACCTAAAAGGGAAAACCTGTGTGACCTTGGCAATGATGCTTCCGGCTCATTGACTGATGGTGAAATTATAGGAAGGAAAGAGGGCTCGGGGGCTTCATTAACTACCAATGATGTTAGCCGGAGAGGGAGACGAGAAGAGTTTGACACTAGCCAAGAAAGTCAATCTGATACTGATCATGGAGGTTCTGAAGAAAGTAGAGAAAGTTATGGGCATTATATATATGACGGTAGTGACACGGATGAGGATGACGGTGACACTCACAGTGGGGACTACAGCAGTGAAGATGGTGGTGACGGAGGAGGGGGACAAGGAGTAGAAGATGGGAATGGAAAGCCCATGCACCAAGTTGAAGATCCCCAGTTGTGTGCCGCTGCTGTAAAGGAACGCAGGGATGGAAACCAAAGTCTCGGTCACACAGTCCTCCTAGATGAAATGCGCCACGCAAGTGTTTTGCAGCCAGAATCAACTGGCGAGAGAAGTCAAGGCACTAAGAGAAGCAACCATCCAGAAATTAGGACTGAAACTGATGAGGAAAGCGAAGTAAGTCTGTCCAATCACATAGCAACTAAAGACGTCTCGCTGCCTGGTGCTAAAGACAACACCTTGGAAGAAATCTTTGAAAGTGTTTTATCTGACAATACTGGTTCGGTTTCTGAATTAGAAAGTGATGCAAAGAACACAAAAGTCAAGTTGATCCAAGGGCCAGAATCTACAAACATTCTAAAAGCTGAAGACGGGCATCTTGAGAATGTATTACCCCAAATCAGTCCATCTTCGGATAAAGTCGTTTGTGCTGGAACTGAGTTACTAGGCGGACCTTCTGAGGAAAGCCAGTTGTCATCCACAGTAAATGACAAGGGTCAGCAAGGAGGCAGAAGAGGTCGGGTTAAAGGCAGAGACAGCAAAAACCATCCGCTGGTGGATGAAACATCCATTCAGGAAATGGGCTTGGGTAAAGAAGGGTTGATAGAAGGCCCAGGAGAAGAGGAAAGGTTTCTCAACCCCTTTCCAAACACAAGGGCAGCAGAGAGCCTCAACATGGATGACAGTCAGTTTGTCCGTCAGATGACAAACACCGAGGAACTTAGTCACGGAGGGGACCTGAGAGCAGCAACTGTGATTCTTGGAGATGAACCCGAGAGTATGCCAAGGAGGGTGCGTGCGAGTCCCGTCCCGTCTGAGACTCTTGCAGAAATATTTGACATCTCTGCTTCTAAAGTGACTCCTGCTTACTCGACTTCAGATGCTACGTCCTCCGAGGTGAAGAGCCATGTGGGAGATGATGCCTTTACAGGAGGACTGGAGACAGAGAGTGGTCTGCTTACTTCTTTAGAATATGGTGACAAACGTACAGAAGCGGGTATACTAAACAAAAATACCCCAAGCTGTGTCTCAGTGGTTTCTCCTCCCATGGAAGATGATTTACAGACAGTAAATAATGCAGAAGAGAAGTCTGTCACTCCCCAAGAAGACTGGCCTCCAGGTGCCGAGATCCAGCAAAGTGATCCTTGTATCAAAGAAAGTATCTCAGAATGAAAAACAGGAACTGAAGAATTCACTACAGGAAGTAGTGACACCACACTGTCACCCTCGCCTCTTAAAAGTGTGGAGGACTGTGGAGAAGGCACCAGTTTTGTGCAGTCTAAGCTGTGTCTGAACGGGGTGGGAAACAGCACGTTAGGTGTGGATTGCTCACTGTTACAAAGCAGCGAGGAAAAGGAAAACACGGAGAGATGGCCACACAGAGAACCAGCCTTCTCTCCAAGACTCCACGAGAGAGAGGTTCGTGCTCCTGAGTGCTTGCTGGCGTGTGTAGATGATGGGAAGGGTGTCTTTCAGAGCATATTAGAAGAAGATCATATGAATCTCCAAGAGGTGACAGACCCTTCAGCTTGCACAGACTCCAGAATTTCAATTCAGAACTTAATTAAAGGAGGTGTCTTGTCTCAGTTGCCAGATAAAGTATCTAGTGTACCCGGTCCTGGTGTTTCCCCCTCAAATAACTCATCAGAACTGAAGGCAGAGAGTGGAGGTGATCCAGTCTGTATTGAGAGTCTTCAGTTGGACCTTCTTGATAGACTGCAGCAAAACCAGCAGATCCAAGAGACCCCAGGCACATCTGAGTTGATAAAAGTATTAACCCAAATGGCATGTGATCCAAAGGAGAAAGGCATTGCATCTGAATTATTTCCACCTCAACTTAAAAATGCTTTTCACAAGCTGCTTGTTGATGGGAATGCCGCTGAAAGAGAACAGGCTGAAGCCTCAAGTCAGAACCCTTGTGCTGCTTCTGAGCTGGTGGAAGAAAAGCCGTACAGCTGTAGTGAACCTCAAAGCAAAGAAGGAAGTCACTGCTCCCTGAGTCCACAAACTGTAAGCGACACAGGGGCAGAACACTCTGCTTTGCACATAGCAGCATTGCCAAGAGGTGAGAAGCCTGAAGAGCTATGCAGTGAGCCTCCAGGTCATTCAGAATGTATTTCTGCATCAAAAGCAATGGCCTCTGATGACAGCTCCGTGGAAAAAGTGAGTTGACGTATGCTTTTTTTCCATGACAGTTCCACAATAAACATGTTGGGATTATCCTATACATTTTGTTTTCTTTAATTTTTTTTCATAAAGACTACTAATTACTGTATCCAAATTTGTTTTCAGTGTTCCAATGAGTTGCAACAGTGTTTACAACATACTGAGAAAATGCATGAATATTTGGCTTTGCTTCGAGATATGAAACCCCCCTTAGACAGCCAGCCATCTGCGGATAGCAGTCTAGAAGCCTTGAAGAATCAGCTTGCGCAGTTAGAGGTAAGAGTGACCTACTGACATGCCTGTCAGCTTTCCATCAGTAATCAAGTTAAGGAGGAGATTTATTTGGGTTCTTCACTTTAGAGCCTCTAACCTATGATCTCTTGGTCCTGTAGTTTTGTGGCAAGGCAGTTCATCAACTCAAACTGAAAGGCAGAAGAAAGAGTCCATAGTGCCCCTGTCCCCTTTGAGAGTACCCCTCCCCTGGGATCTGAAGTCCTCTTGCTAAGTCCACTTCTTAAAATTTGTAATCCTCCCCTGTAGCACCAAGCCAAGGACCAAGGTACCAGCCATGGGAAACATCCAGATCCCAACTGCAGTAGCTGGTGGCTCATGGATACCATTTCATGCACAGTTGGAATGCTTCGCTCTTGTGTTTCGTGTTTGGGTTCGGGCTTTCTGCTGTTAGTGAACAGGTGTGCACTGTATTTCTCTGCAGACATTTGAGCTGGGATTTGCTCCAGTTGCTGTGTTTTTAAGAAAAGATCTGAAGTTGGCAGAGGAGTTCTTGAAGTCTTTTCCTAGTGACCTTCCCAGAAGACATCGAGAGGCACTGAGCAAAAGCCACGAGGGTTTGCAGAATGCCTTCTCGTCCCTCAGCAGTGAATCCTCAGAGAGAAAGAAGCTGATCATGCTCGCAATCGAGGCTGAAATGGTAAGCGTGAAATGGTGAATTTTGAATAAATGTGATGGGGAATTTAAACCATACTTTGACGGGTTTTTTTTTAATATTTTTAACAGTTCTCAACTCTTTTGTTGTTGTTGTTTTCTAGTCTAAGCTCGAAGTTTGTCATAAGGACTTCCTACATAAACTCACCTCATATTCAGATTGGGTGTCAGAAAAAAGCAAATCTGTGAAGAATATTCAAACTGTGAACGCCCAGGATACTGAACTTGTAAAGGAAAATGTGAAGTTTCTTAAGGCAAGTGTCGAAGTACACATGACAAAGTACAAGACATATAGATTTAGTGTAAAGTGTTCAGGACGAAGACAGCCTTCCCAAGACTATAAGGGATTATTTCCTGTCTTTGGCTTGAAGAGATGTCTTTTCAGTTGCTCTAGGTCTGGAAGCTATCCCATACCCTGTACCAAGTTCTCATTACCCCTGACAAACTAACGTTTGTGTTTATAAATGAATTATATACGTACAAGATAGTAAAATGGATATGTAAAAGGTTGTACAAAGCTAGTCAAATTATAGGAATCATATTTATATGGTAATTAATTTTGGGCTGAAATTTTTTTTACAGGCTATTAGTTTCAACAACATTCCCATTAACACTGTTGGGCTCCTTGCTTCAGAATCAGAAAACTAAAATTATAGTGTGTTAATTCACATTTTGTGATCTTCATGAGCTTGCTATTTGTTTTCACAATTGAAAGGCTAATGGAAATATTAGCAGCTACTTTGTGATGTTAATGGGCCTTTCATGACCATGGATGAACCTGCTTGGGGTCTTTTGGGTTTTTTGTTTTGTTTTCATCAGTTATGCATTAAGTGTGATTTACCAGACAAAGACCAGATATTCTTGGTTTCTTTTTCTTTCTATGTTAACTATGTCATGTTTAAATACTTTATCATTGGGGTGGAGAAGTGGTTTAGTTTAGAAAGTGCTTCCACACTTCTATGCACGTATGAGGATCTGAGTTTGAATCCTAGATTCTGTGTTAAGTCAGGTGGGGTAGCACACATCTGTAACACTAGTGCTTCTGTGGGAAGTGGGAGGCGGAGACAGGAGAATGCCTGCTCTTTTGTTGACCAGCTGGCTGGGAGAAAGCAGTGAACAACGCATCAAAGGCCCAGTCTCGAACGAGGCAGAAGGCAAGAACCAACACCTGAGGTTGACCTCTGACCTCTACCCTGGTGCCCTGGCATACGCATACCCATATTCACACACATACAAGCACACACACACACATGCACACAATCGCATAGATACATTACCAGGTGATGGATGAGTAGGTTTGTTGATGACTACTGAGAAAGGATCATTAACCCTTAGCGTGCTGATAGAAGGAGCGTATTTAAGCAATTGACTAATGCTGTAGAACTTCCTCACTGCCACCTACCTTCCTGACAACTCGTACTTCTTTTTCCCCAGGATGTGCTAAGAGACCTCACCCATACCAAAGTGCAGCTTGAAACGACGGCCTTTGACATACAGTCCTTCATCTCTGACTATGCACAAGATCTGTCTCCCAGCCAAAGCCGACAGCTGCTGAGACTCCTGAATACAACCCAGAAGGGTTTTCTCGACGTGCAGGAGCTGGTAACCACCGAGGCTGGCCGGTTAGAGACTCGCTTACACCGAGAGCAGGAGCTCGGTCATCAGAAGGTCTGCCTTTTCTGTGCAGTTGTGAAGTGCTCTGTGTGGCCCTGAGTGGGTGTGGAGTTGACTCTGCAGTGGGTATAGGAGGGCACAGCATAGTTTCCCATGTTGATGTTGTCATGCTGTTGATGGTTTTCTAACAGTGTTTTGTCAGGCGAGAGCCTTAATTTTCTCCCTGGAAATGGGTACTGGAGCAATCAGAAGTGTCCAGGAGTAACTGATGGAGGTTTAACTCTGGAGGTTCAGAGTACCATTTCCCCTAGAAGGAGGAGGGGTGAACAGAGCCAGGGCTTGTGCTTCAGAGTACCCGCCTTGAGCGGAATTGCCTGGATTTGTGTCCTAAATGCTCTACTCTGTCTGCTTTGTGTGACGTAGGAAGTCACTCACCCTCACTCTGCTCGTTGGTCAGTTGGAAATGGTGGTGTTTATCTGGTGATCCTGTGAGCACTGATAGAGGGGTTCCTAGGAAACAGCCCTGGGCCTGACCCATGCTGAGCTCTTAGCAAACAGGAGCTGTGTTTACTGTGGCTGTGATCTAGATAAAAGAGTGTGCATGGGGATAGGAACATAAAATACAAGTTTCGACTTGTTAGTCTTTGAGAGTTCGTGAGTTCAGCACTGTGTGCTGACAGTAATGAGCATAGGACATGCGGATGCAGTAAAAGTGATGCATGTGAAGCTCCTTTCATTCTCGGAGCATCCCGGCGTTGTGTGTCGCATGATAACCCGTATATACATATCCATATGTTTACTGACAAACCACAACTAACTTCTCTTTTGGTGTCCTTTTGCAGAATTAATTATGTGTGTTGCAGGTTTCAAGAGCTTAAGAAAATGGAATGTTTCTTCCTGTCGATCAGAAGTTCCATCTCTTACACCTATGCATGGCCAGTATTCTGTCACGCGCCTTCGCCTAGACAGGCTCTCCCGTGTGGATGGGACACACTCATACTGCACTCTCTGTCTGTCCTCGCTCAGTTTGCACTCCAATGCTATCATGTTTACAGCATACTTAAAAAGCTTAATGGAGGGGGTTTGAAAAGTGTATTCTGATAATAGGCTTGCTCACAAGTGGTTTGGAGGTCACGCATTGAAGGTGTTTTGGGTGTTCTCCCTCTTAGGTTGTGGCGGAGCGTCAGCAAGAGTACCAAGAGAAACTCCAAGGGCTTTGTGATCTCCTCACCCAAACTGAAAACCGCCTGATCAGTCACCAAGAGGCCTTTGTGATTGGAGATGGCACGGTGGAGTTAAAGAAGTACCAGACCAAGCAAGAGGTAGACCTTTGGTAGCAGCGGCTGTATGTCTGTTGGGTCTGGTTACAATGTCTGGAAGGCCACTGGGATTGCTGAAAACTTATCAGCTCTATCAGAAGGCAAGGCATTCCCAGAGGACCCAAGAAAGAGCTTTAAACTTTATACTAAAAGCTAGATTTACACTTAAGCAGGCCACTCCCAAAGTTAATGTCACTTGGTAGTGGTGTTATCCACAGGCTCTCGTGCAGGTTGAACACCCCGGAACTAGGGGACCTCCAGGTAGAGCAGGGAGAAAGGCCTTATTAAGATGCAGCAGGGTGTTGTGTTATACAGGATGAAAATGCATAAGGACAGGACTCCCTTGTTTTTAAGAGGAAACATCCCGGGGGCTAGTTCTGCTTCCCTGACAAAGGAAAGCCAGCTCCTGGGGGAAGCTCCCTTTTAAGAGTCCTAATTGCCTGGGCTAAGATGCAGTCACTACATCATGCCAGGTAGCGGTGGCACAGGTCATTAATCCAGCGCTCAGGAGGCAGAGGCCGACAGATCTCTGAGTTCGAGCCCAACCGAGTTTACAGAGCAAGCTCCAAAACAGCCAGGGTTACACAGAGATACCCTGTCTCAAAAAAACAAAGCAAAACAAACAATCCACACTATAGGATATTCAACCTGGTGTTAGAAAAAGAGAGCATGTCAGTTCTCCGATGGAACTATTTTCTTTTCTTTCCCAAGTAATAGGTAGGTATTAAAATCAAGTTTTCGCTTGAGTGTGCGTGCCTGCAAGCATAGCACTTGGGAGGCTGAGGAGAAAGACCACATAGTGAGACCCAGTCTCAAAACATATATATCACTGTTTTGAAGTAGAGTAAATCTCACCACAAATACATGTTCTAAATGTGCTTATATAAATCTCACGCAAATTTGTACAGTTCATGTGCTGAATGCCTCAGTATTTTCAGTGTTTCACAAATACTCATTCCTTAACATGAAAAACTCATACATTTTTAATATTGAAATTTCAAATTATATGAAAATTAAAGTGCAGCTAAACCAGCTCACACTACCGTACTCTGCATGCTTTCTCAACTGTATCTGCTAAGTCTCTCTGCCTACAGTGAGTCTTTTCGAATACAGCTCTGCAAGAATTGAAATGATGTAATAGAATACTTTTTTCTCATGTGTGTTTTAAGGAATTACAGAGAGATATGCAAGGAAGTACGCAGGCTTTGGCGGAAATAGTGAGAAACACGGAAATCTTTTTAAAAGAGAGTGGCGAGGAGCTGTCCCAAGAAGATAAAGCTTTGATCGAGCAGAAACTGAACGAGGCGAAGACAAAGTGTGAACAGCTGACTTTAAAGGCAGAGCAGTCTAGAAAGGAGCTGGATAAAGCGGTGACATCAGCCATCAAGGAAGAAGCCGAAAAGGTGCCCGTCCAAGTGTATGGTACACGGTTGCTAACGCTGCATGGTAGCTGCTTGCTTTCATTAAGCCTGTCAGGTGGTGAGCAGCACTTAGCCCTGGGAACTGAAACGCTGGAGATACGGGTCTAAAGTGGCCAAACACAAACAAAGATGGGAAGATTTGGCTTTGCTTAATTTCTCCTTAAGTAGAAGCAGGTTGAGAGACTCTGGACGTGAGAAGTGCTGTCAACTCTAGTTAAAAATTCAGAATAATATGTTTGAAGGCCATGTAGACCCGGAGTCACTGCTTGTTACCTTAGTTCCCATATGTTTCTAGTATGTGTTAGTTTTTATAATTCAGGATTACGTAAACCTTTTGTAATGTGTTAAACCTAGGCTGTGTCTGTAATATTCACGGACCTTCCCTACCCAGGTTGCAGCTGTGAGGCAGCTGGAAGAGAGCAGAACCAAAATAGAAAACCTTATGGACTGGTTGTCGAATGTCGAGAAAGACTCAGGGAGGGCAGGGATGGAGCACCTGCAGATGATGGAGCAGAATGGAACTCATTTGCATGAAGGTGATGGCAAGTCGGTAACTGGAGAAGAGGATGAAGTCAATGGCAACCTGCTGGAGGCAGATCCTGACGGTGGGACCACGGAGGAGAACCTGAACCAGCAGTACCAGAGAGTCAAGGTACGCTGTGTAAATGGTGATGTCGTCACAGTCTGTGTGTATGTCAATGACAAGTCAGGCAGCTTTATACAGCCACAGAGAGTGAAGACTTTCCCGACCCCAGGTTCACTGTTTGTCAGATATAAATTACTGTGGAAGTTCTTAGCAAATAAAAATAGTAAGAAGTTAATCATGAGGTAACAGCTTCTGTGCACAGGTAAAGCACTGTTTAAGAACTGAAAGAGGGCATTAGAGTTGGCTTATTCTTGCTGAGGGTCTACGCTCCATTCCCAGTACCCACCTCAGGCAACTAAAAACTGCCTGTCACTCCAACTGTCCTCCAAGATCATCCATAACAGACATATTCACATAAATTTTTTAAAAAATGAGTTCCATAATTGACCTCTCCAGAGTGGTGACAGTCGTCCAGCACTCCTGCCGCTTTCTGAGTCGCTTCATTTTGTCTTCCTGGCTACTCTTTGAGGTTTGAAATTTCCATTTTATAAGGCAATTGCAGCTTAAATACCTAAAGTAGCTTGCCCAGGTTGCATATGGAGTAGAAACAGAGTTTGGCTTTCTGGCTGTGCAGCCTTGAGCTCATATCCATTCTAAGCTGAGTGTGTTGATGTTTTTCTTTCTTTCTCTCTTTCTTTCCTTTTTTTTTTTTTTTTTTTTTGTCTTGGTGCCTGGAATTCAGCACCTGATGACTATGTTTGGGAGGATTTGGATTTGCAGGTCTTTGGATTCTTCTAGGACCCAATGGGATAGTCTCAATGAGATTTTTTTAGAAGATATAAGTTACGCCCAAAGAGTGGGGGTACTCACTGATAACACTTTCAAAATCTTAGGAGTAGGACCTCACTGTTATTGTTTAAAAAAAAAGAACTCCTGAAGGAAGTTTATGAGTTACGATGAAAATGTCATGAAAAGGTAGCAACTTAACCAACGTAATAAAAAATTATCAACAAGTGTACTTTAACATGAAGAAGTCACCTAAAACAGCCATTGCTTTAGACCATAGCATGATGTTTTCCTTCTGAGATTTAAAATCCTTAAGAGCCTATCTGCGGTCTGAGTGGGGACACAGCCAGAGGGCCCAAGTTAGTAACGGTGCTGGGCCCCAGGTCTGCCAAGTCCCTCTCCTCCCTTCAGCCTGAGATTCCTTATAGCAAAGGAGGGATGCTGACCTGATGATATAAGGTGCTCTGTATGTCCATCCTATCGGATGCAGAACCCTGCTGGGGAGGAGCATATGGAGGTGATTCAAGTGCCAAAGACCCAATTTGTGGGAGAAAATGGTTTGAACAAAAGTGTGTATCCGTGATACGGAAGGGGTTGGGCACTGCTCCAGATGGTGAGAACGCTGGCTGCCTGAGAGCAGGCTTGCGTGCAGGGTGTAGCTCTGGGTGATTCTAAGCCCCCGTCACTCTACTGTCCTGACTCATTCTGTCCCGGGTGTCAGCACTGCTCTAAGTGCTGGGCATTCCATCCCGGCACTTGCCTGCTAAGGAGGAGAGGGTGTCATAACACATGATAACTAAGTTATGTGGTGTGGTCGAAGATAGAAAGTGCGAAGGGAGAGAGCTCTTAACGAGTTGGTCAACTGTAATTTAATGTAATGTGGTGTGGTTTTTAGTATTTAAACCAGCTAGTTAAGATAAAACTGTGTTGATGAGATTTATGCAGATATTTAAAGGGGAGGTGGGAGCTGCTAGGTAGGTGTCTGTTGAAAGAGCTGCCACCATGGAAAAACACGAGGAGGAAAGAAAAGTACCAATATGCCTCCCCAGGTGGGTGGGGTAGAGGCAGGAGCAAGCGAAGACCTGGTGTAGCAGAAAGAGCCCTGCTGTGTTAACCAGATCAGGCCCATGTTAGCCATTAAACTGGGAAAATTGCTCTAAAGGTTTACTAACCTTTACTTGCCATATTTGGGTAGCGTATTTGATGAAACTTCTTATAGGTGGGGAGGAAGGAAGTTGAGATGCCTAATGCCAACCTGCTCTCTGGAAACTGAGACTAGTGGTGGTTCTGTGTACATTCTTGTCCTGTTGGCAGCACCTCTTCCCAAGAGCTCTCTGCTTTCCTGCCTCAAAGTAGACTTGAACACCGAGCATGAACCACGTTCTAGAGGAATTCTTTGTATGTGAGCTGAGATGGTCCTTAAAGCAAACCTGTAACACACTGACCTCCATGTTCACTGTAAGAAACCGAGGTCATTGAGACCAGATGTCTGCAGTGGGCTTCCTCACATCTGCTCCTTTAATTCTGCTGGGCTTGCTAGAAATGCTGTTCTTGTTTCTCTGTCTCTAAATTAACCGATAAGAGGATTATATGTGTGGTGGCTTGAGAAGTGCACCGAGAAGCAGGTTGGGTTCTGGAAGCCCAGGCACCCCAAGGCCACAGTGTTCCCAAGCTCTAAGTTGCCTTTGACCTGTTTCCACACAGAGCCAGCATGACAAGATCATGGCTCAGCATCAGGCGGTCATCATAGCCACACAGTCTGCACAGGTGCTGCTTGAGAAACATGGCCACTATCTCTCACCCGAGGAGAAGGAGAAGCTGCAAGCAAACATGCAGGAGCTGAAGGCGCATTATGAGACGGTGCTGGCCGAGTCTGAGAAGAAGGTGAAGCTGACACACTCCCTGCAGGAGGAGCTGGAGAAGTTCGATGCTGACTGTGGGGAGTTTGAGCACTGGCTCCAGCAGTCGGAACAAGAGCTGGAGAACCTGGAGGCGGGTGCGGACGACCTCAGTGGCCTAATGGACAAGCTGACGAGGCAGAAGAGTTTCTCAGAAGACGTCATTTCACACAAAGGCGACCTGAGGTACATCACCATTTCTGGAAACAGGGTGTTAGAAGCTGCCAAGTCTTGCAGCAGGAGAGATGGCGACAGGATTGACAAGGACGGCAGCATCGACACGTCTGCCACCCACAGGGAGGTCCAGACTAAACTGGACCAGGCGACACACCGCTTCCGGTCTCTCTACTCTAAGGTAATTCTGTTTTTCCTTTTGTTTTTAGTAGAGGTCAGTCTGTGATACATTTTTCAATCTGCCCTCTTCACTTTTGCTTTGTATTTTAGAAGTTAAAAAAAATAAACTGGCAAGGGGAAATAGTAGTTTTGTTCATCTTCACTTCTGGAAAATGTCTTAAAGATTAGCAACTTCAAGTTTTCAGAGAGTTTTACTAGAAGTTTTTGTTCTCCAATTATTCAGTACTAAAGGTGACCACCAGAGTGAGCATATGAGCTAAGCAGGAGGAGGGGCTCAACCTCTAGTCGTGTGAAGTTTTCATATAGGATAATTCCCTTCACGCATATTACAGAACTGTTTGTCCTACAGATGTATTTGATCAGTATGCTCTCATTATTAATGACTAGTGTTTATTAGTGATGAGTGTTCTGTGTTGCTTCATTTATTACTCTGGAAAAGAGTCTTATTACAAATAAAAACTGTATGCCAGTTGTGGTGGTAGGAAAAGCATAGTGAATTTGGGTTATCCTGGGCTACATATCAAGGTCCTGTTTGAAAATGCGGAGGGAAAGGACATAAGAACGTATTTCCCTGATTGCAGCATAGACTGTTCAGATCACCCACCTGCATAAGAGATTTGAAGAGCACCTTTGCAGCTTGGCTGGTGCTTCCTCGTAGTGTGAGTTATTTGACAGCATCGTGTTAGTCTTGTGCAGCAAGTAGAATTGGTGTATAAGGCTCTGTAAAAGTGTATTCATCAAGTTTCTGCATTTTATGTATAAAATATATACTGCATATTATTTATATAGATGTGTCTGTATACACACACATATATATTGTCTGAAAACTTAGGAGGTGTGCCCCAGTAAGTCTGCTTCGTCCAGTGATTCCTTCTCGTTTGAGATCAGCCACCAATGCTTTTTAATTACTGTAAGTCTAGAACTATCTCCTTATTTATAGGTTCCCTTTTGACTCTTCCACACGAAGGAAAAAACTCACTTTGGTTGATGTGTTTCTCCCCCAAGTTCCACGGCTCATGCATCTCAGATTATTTGCTATGTGATAAAGTAGTGGGTTTCAGCCTCCCTTTCCGTGTCTTCTTCCGTTTTTAGTGCAGCGTTCTTGGAAATAACTTGAAAGACCTGGTGGATAAATACCAACACTATGAAGACGCTTCCTGTGGGCTTCTTTCCGGGCTGCAGGCCTGTGAGGCCAAAGCAAGCAAACACCTACTTGAGCCCATTGCTGTGGACCCCAAAAATCTGCAGAGGCAGTTAGAGGAGACCAAGGTAAAGGAAGGAGGGAGGGAAGGAGAAACAGCTGCTCCGTGGTCCTGTGACGGCCTTCCCTTCTCTGCACCAGTGTGGTAGTTCCGTGTGGAGCAGATCCTGTCCTTTCAGAGGGTTCCGAATACACTGACCTCTCCATAGCATCTGTCCACTATTACTGGCATTGGTGTTACTACCTGCATTCTGCCTTACCCACCTCCTACCCCCAACGAAGCCCAACCCGCTTACTTACTGTTCGATTTCTTAATCTTTCTTCCTTTTCCATTAGAATTAAACTCCGTGAAGGTGGGTGTTTGTGTCTGTGGTGTTCAGTGCCGTTTTCCCAGTATCTAGATCAGTCGTTCTCAACCTGTGAGTTGTGACCCCTTTGGAGGCCAACAGTCCTACCTCAGGGTTTCCTAAGACCATCTGTATATCAGATATTTACATTATGATTCATAACGGTAGCAAAATTAGAGTTATGAAGTAGTAATGAAAATAATTTTATAATTGGGTCTCACCTTAATGTGTGGAACTGAATTAAAGGGTCACAGTGTTCGAGAGGTCGAGAACCACTGATCTAGAGGCTTACCCAGCCCAGAGTGCACAATGAGTATTCGTTCAAGAGTGACCTGTGGAAGAATGTTACTGTAATATTCAGAGTGCCTCAGAGTTAGTGCTTGGGAACTGTTATGTTCCCTCGTGGAGGATAGAAGTACACACCTTGTCAGACCTGTGAGGCTGGACAACCTACATGGGTGTTAGGAATTACAGGATCCAACCCTCTTTATACCCGGTTCCCAGTGTGGAACTGCACCTGTTCACCCGGAGATCGTAGGAACCTACCCCCAAGGCTTGTTCGTCTTAGTGTACATTATCAGTGTGAGTCACCTGTCCCAGTTAGCTCTCGTCTGGTTTCTCCCTTTCTTTCAGCTTTGGGTACAGAAAGCTTTCTGGGCTGTTCTCACCTCCTTGACCAGCCACATTGTTTCTGTCTCCCTTCCCCATCACAGTGTAAACATCTCTGGAGTTGCTGCAGTCTGCTGTAGCAGTTTCCTTGACTGTCGCAGTTCCTTCTACATAGTTCCATTTGAGTAGTCTCGTCCATTGCCAGCCTGCTCGTTTCCTCCGGCACAGTGTTCTAGGAGCCGTTCTAGGTGTTCTTCTTGTCCTTTGTTCCCGCCCCCTGATGGCCGGCCATTCTGTCGTGGGCTCTGTTCAGCAGCATAGCCTTAGTCACCGTGTATTAGCGTGGCTAATAAGCTAAGGAATTAAATGGTTTACTTTATTTGATTTTGGTGTAGAATTCACATGTTTAGTAAGTCATACTGTATAAGTATCATGGCTTTAGATAACTTGAACAAATTCATTTGGCTCTTCCCATCCCTGAACCGGTCTGTATTTTGTGGACCAGACCATCAGAGAAGAGGATGTAGCCTCAGACCTTGGTAAGGTCCTGAATGCCCTGTTATGGCTTAAGTTACTCCCAGCTGAGCTCTCCATTTCTCTCTTCATTTCTTTCTCACTGACTCTCCCCCCCCCCCCCCCCGATTCCTTTATGGCCTTACTTAACACTTTCTTCAAAGCCTTCAATAATTCCCCATTCTCCCAGACAGACTGTCAGATCCTTAGCCTAACATTTGAGGCCTTTGCAGCCCTATTTATTCATTCATTAATATATTCTCATTCTCTCACTCGTTGACTTGCTGGGCTATTTCTGTGCTTTCTGTTTGTTCTATGGAGAAGCACTCTGTCTTTTCAATTCTGCAGTTTAAACAGTACCAACATCATCACCACTAACAGTGGTCCTCGGGCCCTGCAGCTCCTCCTCTAGCTCACCTTCCACCAGCATCATCACCACTAACAGTGGTCCTCTGGCCCTGCTGCTCCTCCTCTAGCTCACCTCCCACCAGCATCTCCTCTGACCTTTGAAATGTAGCCCTTCTTGTAAGCTTGGTAGCTATTTTTTCCCTACAGAATGTAGCAAAGCTTTTTGAATTTTGAGATGCTCAGTAACTTATTGAATTAAATAAATAAAATGACACAATATGAAGTCAAGGACCTAGAGTCAGAAATAGTTCCTGGGATTAGTTGGATTTTGGTTTTGTTGCTGGTGTTGAGGTTCAGGATTTGGAGGTAGGAGTGTTATACAAAATATCAAAGTGGAAATTATAGGAAAACAGTAACGAAGTTACAAATCACAAGTAGAAAGACTGTTAAGAGCCCTTACTCAGTGTGTCAGCACTTGCTGTCTGGATTGGTTGTTGCTTCTCTCTAATCGCTTTATTCTCAAGTCCAGAATAAGTTTAATAATGCAAGTTGTATGTTATACACTTTATTCTATCCAACTTAATTTATCTTTTTTCCCTTATTGGGAATCTGTAGTCCTTCTGAATATAATTGAAAACCACTTAATCCCACAGGCTTTGCAAGGACAGATATCGAGTCAGCAGGTTGCTGTAGAGAAGCTGAAGAAGACAGCAGAAGTGCTCTTGGATGCCAAGGGCTCCTTGCTTCCTGCCAAGAATGACATCCAGAAGACCCTGGGTAAGGTCTTAGCTTGTTCCTAGTTTCAGATGGGTACATTGGAAATGGAGGTGTTTTATAGAGAAGGAGAAAGTGCTCACACATATATGTTGTATGATTTGTGGTCTCTGCATGTGTGTATGAAATAAAAATATCTTCCAGATGACTTCATGTTTCCCCCAAATAGGGCTGAGTTAAACTCTGAGTAGGAATTTTCAGTGAGGAGAAAGCCAGCCTATCCGAAATGAGCGCTTCTCTTTCCTTAAAGACGCAAACATTCTGATCATGCACCTTGATCAGCAAGTAATTAAAAGGCACATGTATTTACAAATTCATGTGCATTTTATTATCATATCTAATTGTAAAGCACAAAACTACAACATTTTAAGGCACATGAAGAAAGTGTGAGTGTAGGTTCTAAGACAGAGTGGTTCTCAACCTTCCTGAGGCTGCAACAACCCTTTAACACAGTTTGTCATGTGGTGGTGACCCAGCCATAAAATTACTTTCATTGCTACGTCGCAACTGCAAATTTACTGCTGTTATGAATAATAATGTAAATATCTGTGTTTTCCGATGGTCTTAGGTAACCCCTGTGAAAGTGTCATTTGACCCCCCGCCCCCCGGGGTTGCTACCTCACAGGCTGAGAACCGCCTGTTCTAAGGTTTTGTTCTTCTGTCCTGATAAGCCATCACGTCAGCCCATAGCAGACTGTAGGAACTTAAGCTCGGGGCTGTGAAGCAGAAAGACTGTCTTCATTATGTTTCTGTCATTTGAAGAGGCATTTTTAATGTTTTCTATATTTTTTAAATGTTTTTTATTTTATATTTATTTATAATATTGATATATTTTACATCAAAATTTAGAGCTTCTGTTTGGCATCATTTCTAGGAATGTGTGAAACTATTTATGATACAGAAAAATTTCCATAAGATCTTTTTTATTTCTAAGAAAAACAGTAGCTTTTAAAAATACATGTTATGGGTGATTTGTTGATTTTAAAAAAAATGAAACACAAAAACAAAAGCTTGCTGTGTATCCAGGGCTAGACTAAAAAGTAAGAGTTTGTCGTGAAGTATTTGCTAAACACGTAATGAATCTGTTAGGAACTGGGCCAAAAGATAGACACCACAACAAATATTTTGCTAGTGCTTTTTATTGCTTGGGAAATTATGCAAGGAACTGATCAAACTATACCCATGCACACGTATGCACGTGGGATTCCAAAGTCCTCATCTCCAGATACCACCATTTTAGGCCTTAGACCTAAATACATGTGTGTGTGGTGGTGGCGGGGCACATGTCAAGGGTCACAGACATGCAGTTCGTAGCACACAGCACTCACGGTGTATTAAGTTTTTGAAAGCAGCTCATGGATTTGGCGTGGGAAGTCATACATCATAGCTGAGCCGAACCCCTCGTCACGCTGATGCACAAGCACTGCCCACCTCCCTGGAACAGCCCAGCTGCCAATCACAAGCTACAGTTTAAGGCGACTGCTCTGGGACTTGCAGCTAGGGGTCATTCTTGACTTGGGAACTGGATGCTTGTAGCGTCTTGGTGCACATTAAAGGCAGCCCTTCTCCCCAGTCAGCATTCTCCTCATTGCCATTGTGTTTTAGCAACAGGCATGTCAACTTTCCAGTCCAGGGAGAATGTGTTCGGCTGTTTTCTCATACTGTAGCTTACAGCAACTTAAAAGAAATGGTTTTTGCTGTTGAATCATGAATGCACCATAGGCCAAACACAAGCACAGAAGGGAACTCCTCTACAGAGCTATTTAGGCCATAGCTTCCAGTGCTCTGTTAGACACTGCGTTCTACCAAAACATTCAGAAATAACTGAAATGCTTTTTTAAGTCTTTGTATAATAAATGAGATTTTAAAATCATGATAAAAACAAGTTGTTTTTCAGAGAGAGACAGAAATTTAGTAGCCCTTTTCTTGGAACCTGTAGCTGGCCCACAGTATAGAATGTTAAATGTCAAAACGCAGAATTTTGTATTCAAGAGAAAAGTAGGCAGGAAGGTAGCATTTCCTTCCTTCCTTCCTTCCTTCCTTCCTTCCTTCCTTCCTTCCTTCCTTCCTTCCTTCCTTCCTTCCTTCCTTCCTTCCCTTTCACCTTAAATCTTTAGACTTGAACGTAAAGTTTGTCTCATGAGAGATAAGTTGTTCTGTTAAAGTCATTTTGCCTTTTGTCTGCTATTAAACTTGTAGGTGAGTTCTGTTGTTTATGTTTTAGAAACACAGTCATAGCTTTAAGTGGATTTACATTGTTAGCCTTTTTTCTCAATGCATTTGCATCTTCTGTGAATTTGAAGCCTCTCTGATTATGATAAAAGCTAAATATGAACATGTATGTGTGTACACAGTTATATGACAGAATATTCTCATTGGAGAGTAGTTGTATGGGACTGTCACTCACCACCCCCAAATAATAAGTCTTGACATACCAGTCAGAAGCAAGAGTGAGGGCTGTGGCCCACGGTTTAGACCATGCTTTCTCTGTAATACTTCATATGTTTATGCTTCCAAAACCTTTCCACATGCAAATGGTAGACATGTGAAATTACTCTTTAATATTTCATTTTTCACTCATTTGTGTCTTTATAAAAAGTTATACATTATTTGATTATTCATTGAAAATGTATCATTTAAACTTTTTTACATGAAAACCTAATTGTTAACCTCAGAATGCATTTGAGAAGGACTAAGTTAAGCAGAGCTTGGTGCTTACTCGTCCCCTCTCTGTGTGGCACAGATGACATTGTCGGGAGATATGATGATCTGTCCAAGTCTGTGAATGAACGGAATGAAAAGCTTCAGATAACACTGACCCGCTCACTGAGTGTGCAGGATGGCTTGGATGAGATGCTGGACTGGATGGGAAGTGTGGAGAGCTCACTGGTCAAGCAAGGTCAAGTGCCCTTAAACTCTGCGGCTCTTCAGGACCTCATCAGTAAAAACATTGTGAGTGACCTTTTCTGGGGGAAGGAATTCTACTTGCAGTTAAAAACAAATGATTTGTCTCCAGGAATAGATAGGCTTAAAGACAGAGATAAGAGAGGCCTCTGAATACAGCCACGTAGCAAGCAGTGCTTGTTCAAATGAATGTGTAAATGATTTTTGTGATGTCAGTTAGGAAAAGATTTATGTACTTTTCATTATTCATTAAGGAGGGTCTGAACCTACACTGTCTTATCTCATTTATCATTACTTCAGACAGCTGCTCGTGGGGTTCATCAGATCAATCTTGCTGTGGCTAAGCCTTTTAAAAATTAAGAGCATGGCTAATCCCCAGACTGCATTCGATCTCAGGGTTTCTGGGTAGCAGCAGCCCCCTGCGTTCTTCAAACAGCCAGCCAGCTGTTCTCCGCACTCCCTTAAAGAGCTTTGGGATTGGCTTCCTCAAGGGGAAAATCAAACGTGTCACTCATTCCCAACTGTTAGCCTTTTCAGTCACAGGTTGTTCGAGCTTCTGGTGCTGTGGAGAATCATGTTCAGACCTCTGCTGCATTATTTGTGGACATCACTAGAATATACATACAATAATTGCTGTGTTTCAGATGTTGGAGCAGGACATTGCAGGCCGTCAGAGCAGCGTAAATGCCATGAATGAGAAAGTGAAGACCTTTATGGAGACCACAGACCCGTCCACTGCATCCTCGCTGCAGGCAAAAATGAAGGACCTGTCTACCCGGTTCTCCACAGCCAGTCAGAAACATAAAGAAAAGCTTGCCAAGATGGTGGAACTAAAGGCCAAAGTAGAACAGTTTGAAAAGCTCTCAGAAAAGCTCCAGGTGTTTCTAGACACACAGAGCCAGGCACTCACTGAGGTGGACATGCCAGGAAAAGATGTTCCGGAGCTGTCTCAGTATATGCAGGTGTGTAGTCCGCGGTAGCCACGATGTCAGGCATGTGGACTGGTTAAGACAAGGTCACACGTTTGTTGACAGTCTACCTACCCATCATCATTCTAACTGCTTCACGCTTGCTTCTCCTTGAAGCGTTTGTCCATTGCATAGAGTTAACCATTTACCACACATGCCATAGCTGTTACAAATTTCACTGTGCATGCCAAAATCACAGAGAAACAAAACGGCAGTGTATGTTCACGTGTGCCCTGTATCCTAGCTGCACATTCACAGTCTGTGGAGTCCTGAGCACTAGGTGTTCTCCATGAAACCCCAGCCAGAGGTACTCTGCTCCTGTGCACACCTCTGGAGAAATGTGATTCTAAGGTCCCGCAGCATTTATACTGACAGATGTCAATCCTTTGCAGGAATCCACTACGAAATTCTTAGAGCACAAGAAAGATCTCGAAGCTTTGCACAGCCTCCTGAAAGAGATATCCAGCCATGGCTTGCCAGGGGACAAAGCTCTGGTGTTTGAAAAAACAAATAATTTGTCAAAGAAATTCAAAGAACTGGAGGATACCATCCAAGAAAAGTAAGCACCTCATTCAAAATATATTTTATTCCATCTGGTGGTGTTCAGTAGCTACATTGATTTTATTTATGGGAGTATATGACTGAGATGATTTCCAAAATGTGGGGCCTAGACTCTTGCTGTATTCATGCATTGAATATACAAAGGAGGGCTGGTGGGGTGTGACTGGAATGATCCGGCTCACCCGAATCTATGGTTTCTTTGCCAAGTATTGCCTTTCTGTTTGCAGAGACAGAAATAACCACGAAAAACAGTAGTTCTTGATTTGGGGACTCAGTTCAGAAGCTACACATAATTTCAGTGTGTTCTTAATCGCCCGTTTAATATAACAGCTTACTTCCTTAGTGAATGCTGGGTTAAGTCATCGACTAACTAATGTGACCTGTGTTCTCCTCAGGTCAGCAGAAGATACATGGGTTTTTTTTTTTTTCTGGATCTTTGCTGGCGGGCGTTAAGCATTATATAAGACGGATCAGTCAAAGCTGCTAGAGTTTATGTAGCATTATAGAGTATTGTTATGGATGGGTCATAGATTTTTTGACTGTTTCCTGTCTTTGTCTATAGCTTTGCTTAAGGAATCACAAGTGGTTACTCAGCTGATTTCATTGGCCGCATAAGCAAAACTCAGCCTGAGTTGTTCTGTGCATTTCAAAGGTGCTTGTTAAAGCTGAGCCTGGTTTAGGGATAATGACCATTGGAGCATCTGGTTCCGCAGCCTAACTTCTGGTTTGCCTTTGTTCGTTAGAAAAGACGCTATCGGCTCTTGCCAGGAGCAGCTGGGTGCTTTCCGAGTCCTTGCTCAGTCACTGAAGTCCTGGATAAAAGAAACAGCAAAGCAGGTTCCCATTGTGAAGCCTTCTATGGGAGCAGAGGACTTAGGAAAATCTCTGGAAGAAACTAAGGTGGCTCATTGAACCTGATCCTAACCTCTGCTTGCCTGTGGTAGCAATGAAGTGTGGGGTCCTTCAGTCTAAAGTGGTGCAAGCTGATCTCATAAATGCCCTATAGTGTCTGTGGGAACCAGTAATGGGATTAGCTGAACTTTTCAAGGAAGGACATAATCCCTTTGTTAATTTGATTTATGAAGAAGATGTGTCCGTGAGTCATTAGCCTCCCTAATATTGATGTTTCCTGCTTCATCAAATTTCAGCTTAGTTCCCATCCTTTTATTATGCCCTCCCTCCACGTAGTCAGAGAGAGACCCCTGTCTGCATGTGCTTGGTAACCAACCAGTGGTGGAAGACAGGTTAGTCATTTGATTGAAATCCTTGCGTAAATAGTACATACATACTTCGTTGTCTGGCTCAAGTCATGAAAGTTATGAATGATTGTGTCAGGTTTTCTTGGAGTGAAGTCATGTATCTTTACAACTTCACAGAAACGGTGGTAGTGAAACGCAGCGTGAGTTGGAATTCTCTCTGTATGCCCCTGTTCATTTTTATTGTCCTGTTACATACCCAGTGATGCGGCTGCACCTGGTTTAGCCCTGCAGACTTACAGTTGACAGTTACTCTGGAACATTCCCGTAGCCCCAGGGCACAGCCTGGCTTCCACTGTGTCTGGGGGGCAGAACACAGAATGGGCCTTGCCCCGTTCTCCTCTGCCAACAGTGTTAACAGTCACCCGGGCCCACAGTCACTGCTGCTTTGAAATCTGCCCAAGTTCAGTGACAACGTACAGCTTTGAAGATACGCGGAAGACTGAGAGATAATGTGTTTTTGTGTTTAAAGAAATTACAAGAAAAGTGGCGTTTGAAAGCCCCAGAAATTCACACGGCAAACAACAGTGGGGTCTCACTATGTAACCTGATAAGTGCACTGACCACCCCTGCCAAGGCCAGAGCAGCAGTCAAGTCAGGTATGCGCTTTGTTTCCGTGGCCAGTCTGTAAGAATTAGAGCTCTCGTGTTAGTTTTGTGTATTTCTAATTAATTAAATAAAAAGTCACCTCAGAAGGCAAAAGGCATAAGACAAATGATTCTTAAAAGCACATTGAAATCTGTCATGGAGAGATGGGGATGGCTCAGTGCATAATCTGTTTGTGTGGAAGCCTGAGGATGGGAGTTCGAATCAGTATTACTCACACGTGTGTTTTACACCTGCTTGGGCATGGTGGCCTGCCTGTAATCACAGCATTCAGGAGGCCCAGACAAGTGATCCTCAGAGCAGACTGACCAGCTAGACTCACTGAATCCTTGACTTCTGGAGTTGGCAAGTGACCCCACCTTCAGAAAATAAAGTGGGAAGTGATCGTGGAAGATACGGAACGTCTGTGGTGGGCCTCCACATGTAGGAGCACACACAGCATGCACGCCTGCACATGTGCACTCACAGATGTAGGAACGTGTACACACACACACATCTGTCATGGAAAAATATCTGTACTAATTTTAAATTAGTTTTAAAATCCCTCCCATGTTTGCTATTTATTAACTACTACATGTAAACTATAACCACATTGGCATGTAAGGATAAGAAGGTGATACTGAGAAAGGGGACTGGTCAGGTTCCAGTCTGCTTGCTTTTTATTGTAATAACATGGAGCTGTTGAAGTTCTCTGTGTGTTATTTCTGGTCTCATTGTACTGGGTAGTAAAGGAATGAATTTGGTTTCCTAGAAAAGAAGTGAGCAAGGGAGTAGGCTCTTCTCTGAAGAGGTTATCTCTCTCTCTATCTGTCTATTTATCTATCTATCTATCTATCTATCTATCTATCTATCTATCTATCTATCATCTATCTCTATCTCCCTCTCCTCTCTCACTCTCTTTTTGTCTGCTTGTCTGTGTATTGTTCCCAGAGCAGTTGACTCTGCAGCCTGTGGGTCAGCGTGCACACACATCTCAGCCTGAGTCCCGGCTGATCCCACTTTTCTCAGTCAAATGCATACAATTGTCAATTCCCAAACTAGTTTAATATGAATATAGTGTTTAGATAAGGCATACTTTATTGAGGTGTGTTTTTGTTTGTTAGTTTTTGTTTTCTTTCGAGTTGAATAGACAGAAGGCTGATCCCATATCTCTATTGTGTGTCTCTGAGTGCCCTCTGGTTTATCTAGTCTGACCAGGCCTCCAGCTGTCCCTATTGTGAGTGACACCCATGTTCCAGCTGCACTTTTCTCAACCAGTCGTTGATTCCACTCTATTAATCCCTTTGAAAGGGATGCCCATATTATATATGCTGCAGTGATCTCTCCTTTCGCCCCTAATCAGATTTCCTGAGATGCCAAGTTGATTTTTCTTAAGAAAAGGAGTCCTATTGTCTTTAATTTATCTTAGTTCCTCCTTATTTGTAACAAAATCTATTCTCTGCTGTGTTTTCTTTGTTTGGCCTTTAAGAATTAGACTCTGGGATGCTTTCCCTTCCATGTAAAATGCTTTGTGTGTGACTTCTTTTTAGTGTGTGTGTGTGTGTGTGTGTGTGTGTGTGTAACAATGCAAGATTCAGATATTTAAATGTTTCTGTTTTTGTGCTTGTTTGGCCATATCTCTGCTTTGATAGACAGCCAGCAGATGCTAGCATGAGAAAGTTGGATTTTATTAACAGTGTGGTATGGAAACATGCCAATACCAGATAGTTATGATAATAAAAGACGAATAGCTATTACGACTCACTAAGGAGTTTGATAGGCCACAAGTTAACTACCTGTGGTCCCATACTGCTCTTACAGGTTAGGCTCCGTGGTACGCATCAGCTTTACTTATTAGTTCTTCTGGGCACACAGCTAATAATTAGTAGAGTTGACATTTAAATCCAGGAGTCCTACCCCAGGCCCAGGCACTACCGCTCCTGTATTCTCTCTTCTTCAGCATATGTGGACTTAGCAAAGGCTTTTGTTTCATCTTTATTTTCATTAGGAAAAGCAGACTTTCTCTTCTTGGTTACTATGCTTTATTTAATATGTGTTTGCTGGGGACCTCCTAAACTTCAATAGCTTTATCATTAAGATGACTTTAGCACAAGATGACTTAGCTACAATGTTTAAGAATTAACTATTGATTAATTTATTAACAGTAGAAAGTAAGGCACAGCCTCACTGCTCTAGGAATAAACAATGGAGTTCTTAAATGGCCACTCAATGACAGTTTGCTTTATGCCATGTATTGTTTGTGAAATACTATGACAATCTAAAGTTGTTTTTGTTTTTGCAGGTGGAGTGATACTAAATGGTGAAGGAACAGACACAAATACTCAGGATTTCTTGGCAAATAAAGGTGAATAGGAACCTTATCTGGTTCATAATGAAGCTTGCTGTTTCTGAGAAAATCCTCTGCGAGAGCCTTAGTTATGCTGAAATCTTAAACTTGAATTAGAGTGGTCACAGTCTCCATGGATATATTGATAGAATATTCTGTAAACCCTGTCCAACTGTGATGAACCAAACTTTAATGTTTCACTTTAGTACTTGGTTTTATTTTCTTGTTGTTGATTTAAGATATATTTCTACTTGGAGTAGCATTTGATCTGATTTATTGTTTAGTACTCAAGAAATAGAATTTAAGCTTAGAACTCTGACATTTTATTCTTATGCAGTGTTCCTGAGTCATTTTTTACTAACCAGCAATATGACCTGATCTTTTGATCCTAAAATGTCTATGGTTTATTGTAGCTTAATAGAGACAAAGTAGAAGGAAGTACTGTATAATATAGTTAATTCTATGACTTTTCTCCAAAAGCCCTCAACAAGCAATGGTATATTTTTCTTCCCACTCATAGGGTTAACATCTATTAAAAAGGACATGACAGACATAAGCCACAGTTATGAAGACCTTGGCCTCTTACTCAAGGATAAGATAACTGAACTGAACACTAAGCTCTCCAAGTTGCAAAAGGCTCAGGAAGAATCGAGTGCGATGATGCAGTGGTTGCAGAAAATGAACAAAACTGCAAGCAAGTGGCACCAGACGCCAACACCCACAGACACTGAATCCGTGAAGACTCAAGTCGAGCAGAATAAGGTAGACTGGACGTAGGGTAAAAAGGGCCTGTGAAAGAGATCTTTGGCCCAGAGAGCAGAGCCAAAGAAACACACACTGCCCCTCAGCAAATCAGGAACTGAAACCAACCAATCCCAGGGCACGAAAATCAACCAATTGAAATCCTACCAGTCTCCACCCTGAAAACCTCCACCTTGTAAAAATCCAGCCCTAACAAGTCCTGTGAAATTCTAAAAGAATCCTAAGAAAGCCAAAAATACGTACAGCTCCTAAGGGAGATTACCTACAGTTCTGAAGGGAAATGTAGCCCAACCCAAGTGTTAGAGGTGGGGGACCATTTCCCTAGCGAAGTTACAGTCCTTGCTCCAGGAAAGGTTTCCCTAAAGCAAATGTAATAGCTCTGCTCCAACGGGGAAGGGTCCCCAGCCAGGTTGTCACAGCTCTGCTCTGCTGTGCTCCAGAGAAATGTTACACTCTGTTCGGCTTCCCTGGAGTGTGATACTTGCGGGTATTCCTTGGCTTCCTACTACCAGGATACCTTTCCCTTCGGAGCTGTAATGCTTACACTGGTGCACAGAAGGAAGACATCATAAAGAATGGACGGAAATTCAGAAGCAGCCAAGGTGGTCCTGTGCTCTGTTCTGTTTTCTACTTAGATCCATCAACAAATAACTTGAGAGTTTTAAAGTCTGCCTTTCTGTAGATTGGGGCAGTTGGTAGTCATTTTTTCCTGCCCACTGACATTGTAAAAAGAGCCAAACTGTTGGGTTTATGTGACTTGGCCATCATTACGTTCACTTAAATCTGGGATATTAACTAGTTAACTTTTGGGAAAGATTTAGGTAAGGGTTAAATATATTAAGGGCCTGTTTTTGTCTACTATAAAATGGGGTAGCTAATACCATCCTCGTTAGTGGACAGTATTTCTGTAGCCGTCAAAATTGGGAAGGTAATTTTCCATGGTGGCACTGTGATGGCAAAAATGTATGCAAAGTAGAAACCTGCGTTTGACTTCTATTGTGTGTTTGTTCCCAAGTTGAGTCCAAAGTTCCGGAAGCCTTTCCCAAGGCCTGTCAGTCACAGTCTCACTGAGAGCAGCTGCATGTCCTCGTAGTAGTTTGAAAGCAGAAAATTCTCTTCAGTATCAGTCTGTCATTCCTCCAAATTAGCAGGTTCCTCTGTGGGGTCTCTGTGTCTCACAGTTGAAGATGGGCAAAGCAATAGTGAGAATCAGCGGTCCCATACTCCAGGTCCTCACCCACTCCAGCATTTAACGTAGGGGGTTTTCCTCTCTGGGTCGTACAGAGGGTAGGAACGCTGCATAATTGTGCGTTTTGTCTGTGGATGGCAAACTTCTGTGTAGGTAATTGCTCTTTTTTTTTTTCTTGTTAGTCCTTTGAGGCGGAACTGAAGCAGAACGTAAACAAAGTGCAAGAGCTGAAAGACAAACTGACTGAGCTACTGAAGGAGAACCCAGAGGCTCCCGAGGCCCCGGCCTGGAGACAGACGCTGACGGAGATGGGTAAGTGTAGCCTTGCGTGTATGGCTCACAGGTATCAGAATGCTTCTCAGAAAACACCTATAGTCTCAGTTGCTTTGGGATTATCTTTAAATGTTTCAGAATCTGTTTTTTGAGTAATTAAAATCATGACGTTCAAGTCCATTGTTCTGAGAATTGGCATTCAGCTGTTTTTATGGGAAAGGTGTATTGGCTGATGATAAAATGCTGTGCACTGAGTAACGTCTTCATTGGTGTTTATTTGCTTTTTACTAGCTTTGTGCTCATAGGTGTTATGCCTTAGTATGTTTTCTTCCATTCATTCACCTGGAAAAGGCAGGCTCCCCTCTCCTCGGTGAGGAGGCTTCTGAGACTCCTCCAGCCCTGTCTCCTTAGCTCTTCTTTCTCTCAAGCCAATGTCTTCCCCTTCCCTCCCATCCTGCCTTTGTACAAACTGCTCGTAGGAGTAGAATTTCCTTCAAAGGCCTTTCCAGTTTGTGTGAGCTGCGGAGACTAAGAAAGCAGAATTTCCCACTTCACTCTGTTTTTTAGAAGTTTCTGTAAGTTAAGGTCTGTCTGTCTAGTAGCCCTACTGTGTGCTGTGTGTAGTGTACGCCATGGATCGTTCTTGGGATGACGTGACTTTCAGTCGTTCTGTTAGGTTTATTCCCTACCTTCCTTTCAGTGTTAGGCATCATGGGCTCAGAAACAAAGTGTTGTAAATTAATGTTCGGCGTTAGAGAGGATCCGACTCTCGAGACTCTTGCTGCGTCATGGTCCCCCAAGTCAGTGGCTCTCCTGGGATGTCAACATTACTTGAGCAGAGTGTTGTCACACATTAGTAGAGAGGAGGGAGTGAGGAGTGTACATTCCTAAAATGCCTCCTGATGGTTTGGATATTTCTGCATCCTGTCTGCTTTTGTTAGCAGTCTCTCTAGTCAGATTATATTGGATTAAAACTTGCCATACAGAAGGATGCCATTAAATAAAAATCACCTACTGTGTTCTATCAAAGTTTTCATTAGTATATTGTGCCAAGTGACCAATAATAATAAAAAAATCTCTTGGGACCAGTGGTAACGGCTCAGTCAATAAAAAACTTACACACTCGAGCACAGGGATGGTTCGGTCCCCAGAACCCGTGTGAAAGCTAGACACAATAATACGAGACTGTAATCCCTGTGCCGAGGATGCAGAAACACATAGCTCTGTGGGGCTACCTGGCAGCCTTGTCTGCTAGGCAAGGGTCAGGCCAGTGAGAGACCCTGTCTCATAGAAAAAAACAAAGGCACATGGCTCCAGGGTCAGCAGCGATGGTTCTCCTTCAGCTTCCACAAACGTATGCACATGTGTACCCACACAAACACATTTTAAAAAACAATAAAATGGGTTTAAGGCGAGCCTTGGTGCTCTGACAGCAAATGTGCAGCTCAAGAGGTTGTGCTCTGTGGAAACCAGGAGAGCAAGAAGGCTTCCTGGCTGAGGGGATGGTCCTGTGGGATGGAAATGACGGACAGAAATAGGAGATGACGCTGGGAGGTGGCCCAGTATGGCTTACGTGATCATGTGCGCTTAGGGGAGAACATTAAGATTGTGAGGGCCAGATCAGAGGAATCCTCTCAATATAGACGCAAGATGAGTGTTCCAGGGTTAGGCTGTGACGGGCCCTGAGTTCAGGCAGATGTCTTCAGATTTTATCATCTAAATGATGAGAAGTTATTGATCAAAGGACTTGAGGAGGGAAGTGATATGTTTAAAAATGGTTGTTTTCGAGGGAAATTATTTTAGAATTAAATGGCTTACCACTGAGAAATAGCTGGATATGAGTTACAAGACTATTAAGCTTTGTCTGTAGTTTCAGAGTGTTTCAGAGGACGCGCTTTGTATCCGCGTCCACCTCTGCACCGCCTGGGAACTAGGGAGAAATTGAACTCGCAGAACCCCCACTCCAGAGCCCCTGTGTGTTACCAGTCCCAGCAGGTGGTTCTGTATTAGCCGAGTTCAGGAAGCACTGTGGTGTAGGAAAAGGATGATATAGACCGCGGGAGAGCATGGCCCTGAGCATATCCACGAGGTGCGTGGGCTCTGATGGCATAGCAGAGCCGTCAGAAGGCCGTCGAAAGTCAGTGTGGAGCCTGAGTGGTTTAGAGTACACACCGCTCTTGCGGAGGACCTGAGTTCAGGTCTTAGCGCCCACTTCAGGCAGCTCCAACCACCTTAACTCCAGCTCCAGGGGATCCAGCACTTCTGGCCTCTGAAGGCATCTACACCTACAAAATCACCCCCGCTGCATGCATACACAGACAGACAAACAGAGAGGTAATTAAAATAAGATGCCTTTAAAAATCACTACGAACTACTGCACCTCAATGAAAAGGAAGAGAGGGTGGCCTTTGAAATAAATATGAAAACAGGGGCAAAGGTCAGTTTTTCGAGGGACATCACTAAACGGTTCCCGTGATGGCTGTGAATGCAGTATGGCACAAAACCATGCCGAGGGTTTGTCTGTGTGGTATTCCTTTGCCACTGTGTTGTCCAGCTCTCCAGTGTGAACTTCTTAGAAGTCGGTGTCACGCCGCGGTCATGAGGTAGACTGCCCTTTCACGGGACTCTGAGATCTCGTGCTTACCTTTGCAGCACTTGGTTGGAGTCTAATAGAGAGCTTGAGGGCAAATATTCAAATCTGGAAGCCATTTACTTAGACATATTTGAGCAACTTCAAAAAAAAAAAAAGATTCAGGGTTGTGGTGTGACTCGGCAATAGAGAACTTGCCTAGTATTCACACAGCCCTAGGTTCAGTACCCAGTAACACCCACCCTCCCTCCTTCCCTCCTTTCTCTCTCTCTCTCTCTCTCTCTCTCTCTCTCTCTCTCTCTCTCTCTCTCTCTCTCTCTCTCTCCTGTATAGGACTTTTAGAAGGAATAAGAGATCACAGGAACCTAATTGTTTTGGACAATGTTAATATTTTTGTCTTGTAGAATAGGTTCGGGTTTGTTTTACTTATACTGGGGTTAATACACAATTACTAAATCCATAACGTTATAACAAAGAATGAAACAGCAGGTGTGGTTGATGTGTGGGGAAGGAAGCTGAGACCTGTTATTTAGAATGAGCAGCATTAGGAAACAGAGCCTCAGGATCATGGAGGCCACGATCAGGCCTTGAGGAGGGAGGGAGAGCATTAGGGGGATTAACACATGGCACAACATGACAAGACCACAAGATGAGGACCATTATAGCAATTCCTAGAACTGCCATGGACAGCATGACAGAGAAGCAAGCCTTCAGAGAAAAAGCCCCCGTAGAAAGGAGGTGTTTTGATGTCTATGGTTTAGGACTCCATGGCTTGCTCCCCTACATCTCCTCCAGCCCATCCCTATTGAGGTCTGTGTGCTCTGAGCAGGGGCTGTCAGTCCTTGGTCTCAAGGCACAAACTACAGGTGGTTATGGCTGATTTCTCCAGACTTCATCTCCTGTTTCTCAGAATGGCAGGCTCGTGCTCTAATAGGTAACACCTGTGGAGTTTCACATACTTCTTTTCAGTTCCAGCTGACAGGAAGGAGAGTTACAAGGCGTGAACGAAGGATAGATGGTCGCTTACTGGTGGTGTACTTGCCTAATCTTAAGGCCCCGAGTCTAGATCCTAACAGCGAAGGGGGCAGAAAAGCAATGCTATCATTTTGAATCACACGATTACAGTTTTCCAGGGGGGGATATTAAACGTACAAAAACCCAATACCAGTTTCATCCTTTTTCTTGCAGATACTAAGTGGCAAGAGCTCAACCAGATAACAGCTGATAGGCAACAGAAGCTGGAAGAATCCTCCAATAATCTAACCCAGTTCCAGACCACAGAGGCCCAGCTAAAGCAGTGGCTTTTGGAGAAAGAACTGATGGTCAGTGTTCTTGGACCCTTATCCATTGACCCGAATATGTTGAACACACAGAGGCAACAGGTGCAGGTGAGTGCTATCTGAGAACCAGCTGGACGCAGCCCCTTGACTTAGCAAGACAAATGTGCTCAGTGTAAATACATTAGTGTGGCCAGTGTGTATCTTCCTGCTGTGGGTCGTGTTAGCTAAAGCAAGACCTTTGGAGAGCTACAGCTGGAAGACAGCCACGGTATTTTCCCTGAGCCAGCATGGGGAGCAGATCCTCCGCCCACTGTTTGGCCATGCTGTAGTTGTTGCAGGCCCGCTGACCCTCAGGAGACCCTGAAGGGTGAGCGTGATTGCCTAAGCCACGGTGATGCCGCTGTTCCCTTCTTGCTGTTCACAAATTCTCTGTTCGGGCTTCGTTCATTTCGATGGAAACTTGTAAAACCCATGCAGTAAGGTCCTGCTCAGAAGACAGAGCAGAGTGGGGACAAGGACAAAGACTGAGGGGACAGAGGGAACCTCAGAACCCGTAGTCAACCTCAGAGTCTTAGTCGTTCACAGATAAGCCCAAAGAGGAAAGAAAACCTGACATTTAAGTCAGACGGAAGAGCACAGGTTCCAGTTGGTTTCTGCAGTTATGGGCTGTGTCCTCAGAGCAGGGAGGAGGACAGGTTCCAGTTGGTTTCTGCAGTTATGGGCTGTGTCCTCAGAGCAGGGGGGAGGAGCTCCTTTAAGCCAAAGGTGTCGCCAAGTCCCGGGTGTTCTCGTTCATTCTGCTCATAAGACAAACAGAACAAAGACAGAAAGATAACCAGGAACTATCTTGAGAAATACTTGCTTGTCATCTTAACGGTCTGAAAAGGATAGATAAATAAATGTAAAAATAGATAAAAATATAGAATAAAAGATTAAATACACCACAAGGAAGGCATTTGGGGGTCATTTGTAATGACAGTCACGATGAGCCTCTACATTCTGAGCAATAAGATTTTATCTTTAAAGCTCTTATAATAAAGATTGTAAATGTTTTTAAGTCCACTGTTTTGGGTTTTTTTTTTTAATAAGCCAAGCACACTTGAGCATACTAAGCAGTTAAGAGTTACCCTTGTGTTTTCTTCGGTGTAGAATACTAGGAAATATTGGTGAAGAACCCAGGAGTAGCATCTCGTGTGTTTCTGGAACGTGTGACTGAGCATTTGTTCATCTGCTCACGCTACAGCTTATATTATTAGGCAAACATTAAAACAAAATTCAAAAGCAAACTAGAGAGGTTTGGACCGTTTCTATCCATTTGGATACTTAAATTTATGTTTCTTATAGTTAATTATACAACCCTATGTTTATTTTCTACACTTATTCTAGATTCTGCTTCAAGAATTCGACACTCGGAAACATCAATATGAACAGCTCACAGCAGCTGGCCGGGGCATCCTGAGCAGACCTGGGGAAGACCCTTCTTTACATGGGATGGTGAACGAACAACTGGCAGCTGTGACCCAGAAGTGGGACAACCTGACGGGACAACTGAGGGACAGGTGTGACTGGATTGACCAGGCTATCGTCAAAAGCACGCAGTATCAGGGCCTGCTGAGAAGCCTTTCGGGTACCCTGAGTGAGCTGGATGAACGGCTCAGCAGCAGCCTCACCGCGGGCACACTGCCTGACGCTGTGAACCAGCAGCTGGAAGCCGCCCAGAAGCTGAAGCAGGAAATAGAACAGCAAAGCCCACACATCAGGGCAGCCCAGGCACTCTGCGAGGACCTGTCGGCGCTGGTTAAAGAGAGCTACTTGAAAGCAGAACTGAGTAGGCAACTGGAGGGCATTGTAAAATCGTTCAAGGATATCGAACAAAAGACAGGTTGGTCTCCCTTTGCATATACCATCTTCCTGGTAAGAAATTGTGAGCCTATGCTGCTGTTGCGAGCACTTGGTGATAATTCGTGACTAGGAAAAGACCCTGCTCCTCGGGGCACAGGTGGACAGAAAGAGTTCTGAGGAAGTTCTGCATAGATCAGAGATGTTCTGCACACATTCCAGACCTGATGCTTTAACTATGGGTAGTCCAAGTTGGCCTTCTAAATACATAGACTCCTTTGCTGTGTTACATTGTCTTATTTCAGCAGAAAAGCAGATGAACAGTTAGTTGTTTGAAAGGCTTTGTGTCTTTTTCCCATCTGTTATTACTTTGTGTGAGTCTGTCACAGAAGGCTTTTTTCTAGAGAAATGTGTGGGTTTCTCTGTTTTCCTCGCTCACCTGCAGCAACAGTTCTGTGACAAACCAGGTACAACGGCGTGCATGAAAGGTCCTGCCCAAGAAGGACATGCTTCACTGTCTGTTCTGTTCCACGACCTTCTTAGGCCTTGCCTCTAGCCGGATCTGATCTGTTTTGTAATTGGTTCAGTGTTCATGTTGATTAGAGCAGCCATTTCAGGCTTCTCTTACACAGAGACAGCATAGGACAGTATCCAGGATCTGCGTGTGCGGGGGTCCTGAGCTTCATCTCAGAACTGGAATCACCTGGCAAATAATTTAAGCCCCGAGAATATAGAAAAGCCAGAGAATGGGGGGGTGTATTTGATATGAAAAGGGTTATTGATAGCACACAAGACCTGCACAGGTTCAAACCAGACAAAATTCCAGCGCCGAGGAGGGGAAGTGGACACATAGCCCTCAACTAAGAAACTGATGTATTTTCTACTGTGGCGTATCAGTGGGTAAATCAACCACATTCCAGGGCAGGACTCATGCCCAGATGTAGTTGATCAACAAAAAACAGATTCCATGGATTTCTGTGCATGCATGTGAGTGTGTCTGTGCGTGTGTGTGTGTGTGTGTCTGCATGTGAATGTGTGTCTGCGTGTGCATGTGTGGGGGGGTTGGTCTTACTGAATTTCTTTTTTTGTGTTTTGCTTGTCTTGATTATTATTACTATTATTATTTTAGAGAGAGTAAGAAGAACTTGAAGTTGTGTGGGCATGTGGGGAGCATCTGGAAGGAGTTAGGGAAAGGGGAAATATAATCCAAATATATTTATCGGGGAAGGGGTGTTTTACATAAAATTTTAAAAAAGAAGTGAGTGATTAAGACAGTCCAGAACTGCGCCGTTGTCAGCTTGTCATGCAGGCATGGAGAAGGCGTTCTGGGAACAAGCCCAGTATGTCATGCCCACACCTTATACCTTCTTTTTTACCTATTCCCGAGGCTTTTGGTTTTGCCTAATTGCTGCTTTCTTTCCCCCAGCTGCTGCCTGTTTTATTTGTCTCTCCTTTTCCCCTCTATCAATAGCTCAAGTTCACTTCCAGTTCCTCGAGTCAGTGCTACAAGTTTGCTCTAGGATAACTGTGAGCCATCTCTTGGAGGTTTCTGTTGGCTTTTTAGAGATAGTGCTAAGATCTTCATGTAAAATAACACATTTGTGCTTTCCCTTTAGAGAATCATGTTCAGCACCTTCAGTCAGCCTGTGCAAGCTCTCACCAATTTCAGCAAATGTCTAAGGATTTTCAGGCTTGGCTGGACACCAAGAAGGAAGAACAAAGAAACTCTCCCCCAATATCAGCCAAATTCGATATCTTGGAGTCATTGCTTAAAGCTCAGAAAGACTTCAGCAAAACTTTCACTGAGCAGTCTAACATTTACGAGAAAACCATTGCAGAAGGTGAAAGCCTGTTATTAAAAACACAGGGGGCGGAGAAGGCAGCCTTACAGTTACAGCTCAACACGATGAAAACCGACTGGGACCGGTTCAGAAAGCAGGTGAGCGAAAGGGAAGAGAAACTGAAAGATGCGCTGGAGAAAGCCCTCAAGTACAGAGAGCAGGTGGAAACTCTGCAGCCGTGGGTAGACAGATGTCAGCAGAGTCTGGACAGAGTGAAGTTCTGCTTGGATCCCACTGAGACGGAGAATTCCATTGCCGAGCTAAAGTCCCTGCAGAAGGAAATGGACCACCACTTCGGAATGGTGGAATTACTGAACAACGCAGCCAATAGCCTACTCAGTGTCTGTGAGGTGGATAAAGAGGTGGTTACGGATGAAAATAAGGCATTGATCCAGAAGGTAGACAGGGTCACCGAACAGCTTCAGAGTAAGAAAGTCTCCCTAGAGAACATGGCGCAGAAGTTTAAAGACTTCCAGGAAGTCTCCAAAGAAGCCGAAAGACAGCTCCTCGGGGCGAAAGAACAGCTGGATGTCTATCACTCCCTAGGCCCCCAGGCATACAGCAACAAGCACCTGACCATGCTACAGGCTCAGCAGAAGTCACTCCAGACCCTTAAGCATCAGGTAGACTTGGCAAAAAGGCTCGCCCAGGACCTGGTGATGGAAGCCGCAGAACCAAAGGGAACCTCCGATGTTTTGTTGCAAGCAGAAACATTAGCTGAAGAGTATAAAAACCTGAGCCAGCAAGTTGACGAAAAGTGTTCTTTCCTCGAAACCAAGCTGCAGGGTATTGGACACTTCCAGAATACCATCCGAGAGATGTTCTCTCAGTTTACGGAGTTTGATGACGAGCTGGATAGCATGGCTCCAGTGGGCAGAGATGCAGAAACGCTACAAAAGCAGAAGGCATCTATCCAGGCCTTTCTGAAGAAGCTGGAGGCCCTCATAGCAAGCAACGACAACGCAAACAAAACCTGCAAGATGATGCTAGCCACAGAAGAAACCTCTCCCGACCTTGTTGGAATCAAAAGGGACTTAGAAGCCTTGAGCAAACAGTGCAACAAGTTGCTAGACCGAGCGAAAGCCAGAGAAGAGCAGGTGGAAGGTGCGACTGAGCGGCTTGAAGAGTTCTACCGCAAACTGCAAGAGTTCTCGACTCTGCTCCAGAAGGCTGAGGACCACGAAGAATCGCAAGGGCCCGTGGGGACAGAAACAGAGACGATTAACCAGCAGCTTGACGTGTTTAAGGTAGGGAAGTTTATATATTTTTTTCCAAATGTTTTTATTATTAAATGAAGATTCTAATTAGTATGGAAAGGCATTTTATGGGGCTCCTTGTTGTTGTTGTTTTAACCTTCTTAAATGACTGGCATATGGCATATGTCTGAATGAGTACATATGGTTATAATAGTCAGATATTGCAGGGCAGTTCAAAGGCCTAGATGAGTCAAAGAAAACTTGAGGATGTTCCAGGCAGGCTTCAGTCTGACCTCAGTGTAGTCATTTCTGATGCTTTTTGTAGTTGACGTCTGTAGTGACCATAGCTGTGCTTTGAACTGAACTTCATATGTTTTTGTCCCAGCATTTTCCTCAGTGATAAATTATAGTTTACAGTGGTAGTCTTTTTCCATTCTTTCTCTTTTTAAATGAGTCTTCTCATCCATCTTAATTTCTTCTCTAAACTTTTCTTGTAGAAGTTTATGGTTTTCTAAAGGCAGTGTGATTTTTCATGTTGTAATCCCAGTTTTATAACAGATCTTCAGCTCACGTCTGATGCCGTTCGAAGAAAATTGTTTTTGATAGGACCAAGTCGTGTCTGCCACTTGATAGCCTCAAAGATGCTTAAAAAAAAAACAAAAACAAAAACAACTTGTTGTTTCAGTCTTTTTGGATTCGGGGCCACTTGTAATAGTGAAAGCCGAAGCAAATATAGTTGCATGTACAAAGAGAGGTTCATTCCTGGAAGCGAGGATGTCAGGTATCCTCAACAAACTATCGAGTATTTGCTCTGTGTGTGCCACAGACCTGAAGTTTTCATGGGTCCTGCTCTGTTTCTGAGATGTGTTTTACTTTCTAGCAAAGACTAGTAGAGGGATTTTGCATCATTAACACATAGAGGATAAAGGAAGTGCAAACAAAACCAAGATATGTAAAACTACAGGCTAGGCTTCCAGTGTAGAGCATACGAGAGACCTCTTGTTCAGTGCTCAGGTTCAGATGCTTCCCATGGAAAAAAAGAAATTAAATGGACTTCCAAACTTTTTTGTTGTTGTTACATCTGATATGCTGTTTCTTTTGCCTGTCTTTAGTAATGGAGCTTAAGTGAGGGAACTGGGGAGGTAACTTGGAATATCTATAACCATTGCCTGCTGTTTATTGTTGGTGCAAGTTGATGTCCTGCCAGCAGCTCCCAAATAAACACAGTGAGGCCAGTAGCTCAGGCTTATTACTAGCTAACTCTTACATTTAAATTAGCCCAAATTTCTATCTGTTCTTTGTCACAAGGCTTGGTACCTTTTCTCAGTATGGCATGCCCATCTTGTTTCTCTCTGCATCTGCTGGCGACTCTCTGACCCCACCTTCTTCCTCTGAGTGTTCTCAGTTTGACTATCCTGCCTAACCTTATTCTGTTCAGCCATTGGCCAGTCAGCCTCTTTATTAATCCAATCACAGTGACATATATTCACACAGTATAAGGTAATAATCCAGAGTTTATTACATGCCTTGGGCACACAGTCCATTCAGGGTTTAAAACCCTCTGATTCTAGGGACTAAAGAGAAACAAACATAGATGTCATTTGTTTGTGTATACCCGAAAAAAAAATAATGACAGCAAGTAGCAGGCCTGTACCTTGGGTTCAGTCAGATACTTTGTAGTATCAGCCATGCAAAGGAGACGCTGTTCATCCATAATTAGTATTACAGGCCTGTGCACAGGGTCATACAGGTGATAACATCACACAGCCTGGCTGTTTTGAGGAAAATCATACAATGCCTTATGTGCTGTGTTTTTCACGTTTTGGACCTGATGTTTCCTCTGGAAAGTTTTGCTATCAGTCATATCATGGACTTGAGTAACCAGCGGCTGTTGCCCTTCACTCTGGCCCAACACTTCAGGAACGCCCACTTAAGAACAGTGTTCTGTGAAACTGGGTGCCAGGAGCTCGGTGCACCTGAGGCTGCAGAAGCTGTGTGGTGCGCACATGAGGGATGTGATCACGAGCGTCCCAGAGAGTGTGCTGCTGGTGAGGCGGGACCAGACAGCTCTTCACTTTAGTGTTTTCTCTTTCCCTGTTGAAGCGGCACAAGAGCTTGCTGATAATGCAGATCTTAATCCAGTTTCTGTTGGGCCTTAGTCTTTTGTGGAAATATTTTTCAGTATATTTTTTGAAAATTTAAAAAACAAATCAAGTGGAGTAATTTGCATTGCGTGAAAAGCCAGTCATAATTTCTAAGAATGAAACCAAAAAGTACCTAAGGACTGGGCCTATTTTCGTTATGAGCTTTCAGATATAATCCCGTTTGACATTAATCCACCGAGTAGCTCTCCCTCACCCTAATGTCATGGATAAAATCCTGTGGTGGTTTCTCTCGGTACACAGTGAACTGCTTGGGAGCAGGACTAAAACTTGGCGGTCACTAATTTCCACATGACTCGCCAGTGCAGAGCCCAGCATTCACCCCATGTGATGTAGACTTAAGTACCCATTTCCCTGCCCCCTTCCTCCAGATTAGAACTGAAGAAACTGCTATTTATTTTTACTTCATTTCCTTAAAAAGACAAAATTTATGTACGGTAAAAACAAAGAAATCAATTCAGCTACACTGACTAAAAACTTGTTCAAACCTTCTGATTCACTATCAGTCAAAAGAAGATTCCAAAAAAAAAAATTTGACAAAAGATTGTTGTCCCTTTAGTTAATGCCAGTTTTTAAACTATATATTTGATTTCTTGGGTTTTCCTAGTGATTGGATTAAAGTGTAAAGAATGAGGTCCTTTTTCTGCTGTTGCTTTTCCTTCTATGCCTCTCTACTTTTGCAATTCAGTTGTGCTGCCGAGTGTCCTCACTCTGTGGACTGAACACCAGAGTCCGTGTCCCTGTGTCCTGGAGGAGGGAAGAAGGCTGCTTTGGTGCTCCGGGGCCCTGCTTGCAGAGCCCTAACTTGGGTGTATTTTCAAATGAAAGATGTGTTAAGTCATAGAGATGCTCACCCCCCCCCCTTTTCTTTTTTTGCAATTTATTTGCTTCTATGTTTGAGACAAGGTCTCCCTGTGTCTACCTGGCTGTCCTGGAATTCACCAAGTAGACCAGGCTGGCCTTGAACTCACAGAGGTGGAGGTCTGCCTGCCTCTGCCTCCTGGGTGCTGGGATTAAAGGCACACACCACCCCTGCCCGGTATTCACACTTTTCTTTATCAATTATGTAAGTGGTTTTATGTCATAAGCAGTCCACCAGATCCTTCCATCATCATAGTCGGTATCACTGCACTGAACTGTTGATTTCACACTGATCTCAGTGACTATCAAAGAAACTACAGTATTAATAGATAGTGTCCCATCTTAGCTAAGTCTGCACCCTTACCTCTCTATACCATGGCAGAATGATACCAAACAAAAAACACTTAGACCCTGCTTCCTGTTCATTCTGGCTACTCTTGCTTTCTCCTTTGTGATTCATTTTTTCCACACAAGTGTCTCTGGTACAAGTCAATATTAACGGGCAATTCTATTTTCAAAATGGAAATAACATTTCATAGATCGGAGAATTTGTAATTCAAGTTGAAATCAGAGACATAAACCAGAACACATAATTACACTATAATAACTTTAGTCTGGTCCAGGTGTAGGCATTATCTAAGCCAGGCAGTATTTGAATATTGAATAAATAAAATGCAAAATATGGCACTAGAGACACCAGGAAGTTTGCACACAAGTTCCTTAAAATAATGGTTAAATGATCCCCAAATACCTACTGTGATGTCGCCATATTTTTAAAAGTAAAATTAGAATTTCCAGAAAGAGTTTTAATAGTAATATTCAAAGATGAATAATTTATCCATCTGTGTTGAATACAAGGAGAATTAGATAACTCTGGTTTAGGAGAGGCTCTGGGTGTGGGGCATGTCTTAGTGGACTGATTTCTGTCATAGACTGCTGGCCAGCAGGCTGTGCGCCTCCCTTCAGTGTTTATAAAGGTGAAGTATTTTCACCATGGAAACTACCTCAAGTTTATAGCCTTATAGGAAGGTGACATTCTTTACCCCATCAGAGTACCCTTTAGGAGTAATACTACATCTGGTGGGCGAGGCAGAAGCCCCTAGTCCCCGAGTAGAGATCACACCTCCACACCTAAGCTAATGAAGTGTTGTGAGTCCTCTGTTCTGATCCACCCTAAGTGGCTGCCCTCTCTCCTCCATCACGTAAGAAACATCACACACTACAAATCTGGAAGGACTGTCAGTGGGGGCTGGAGGGTCGGCAAGATGGCTGCACTGGTAAAGACCTTTGCCACCAAGGTCCGATGTCCTGAAAGAGAAGAACCAACGCCCACAAGATGACCTCTGACCTCTATGTGCATGCTATATCTCATTCTTATTCTCTCTCTCTCTCTCTCTCTCTCTCTCTCACACACACACACACACACACACACACACCCATCTGTAATCATTTTAAGGGCAAGATTACATTGTTTCTTTTATCCCCATTTTGATAGGAAAGTGTTTTCAGATTTTGCTTGGCTGTGTCCTCTGAAGGAAGTTGAATGGGGTTATTAATGTGTGCTCTTGCTTGGCAGCCTTTAAAAGCATGAGCTTTTAGACATTTTTGTCTTTTTAATTAATAAGACCACTGCCTTCTGTGCAGAATCTTTTTAGCCACCTAGAAGCCTCACTCCCAGAGGTGGGACAGATGTGCGCTGCTAGCACTGCAGTTGTTATGGAGGGATCACCAGTGCTTGTTGGAGAGACCGAGACACCGGGCAATCAGTGCTTCTAAGCATGCTCCTTCTGTGCTGCTCCCTGTTAGCCGTGAATTACTTCCTGCTCAGATAGACGGCCACTGTGCCCACGCACAGCCCGCTGTCACTTGTGTGGTGGCTTTGGTCTAGAGACTGTGGGGCACTCCCAGCTTGTCTGCTTTAGAAAGAGCACCAAGAACCCTTGCTCTCCGTGCCTGTCTCATACCCGCAGCACAAAACCCCTCTTTCTCATTTGGTTTCTTACCCAGATTTCAGCAATGGTTAGACTGGGCCAAGCGAGATTTTTTGTCAGCTTTTGTAGATAATATAGTTTGTGTTTACATATTTTCCACTTAATGGTGTAGTAAGCATCATGTCCCGAATCTCTCAGGTCTAAAATTTCCATGTTTCAAGTTTATAGAATTAGCCTTTAATGACTAACATAAAGTAATTTGTGGCACTTGGTAATAAGATTACTTGCAAGAACTCTCCTTTAAAAGGATTTCGCTTGAGAAGTAGGAAGCGACGGCAGGGTGCTGTTCCGCTCACGTTCTGTTCGCACTGATGTTGGGCTTGTCTGAGTAGACGGCAGGGGTTCAGCCGGCTCATCTCTAGACAGAGCGAGGGTAAGCTGCCGCTTGAAGACAGCACTGAGATTGTGTGCGTGAGCTGTCGGTGTCAGCTGCTCAGAAAAGCCCTCTCCGTTAAGTGTGAGCGCTCTAACGATCCATGGTTAGCGTGTAGCATAGCATACCGCGTCCAGATCCCACCAGCAGTGGGGACTGTCACTCTTGAAGTAGCTACACGGGACAGATAGAAGGTGAAAGACGAGTCAGCTTTTGACCTTTATGTTAATCTAGCTGTAGCTTTCTGTGCGATCTCACGCAACACACACGTGTGAATTTACTGCTAGACGTCTTGATATAGTACAAATAATACAGTAATTAACTTGAACCAGAATACAATAAGCTGCAATCACTGAGATGATAAGAATTCACGGCTACACATAATCAGCCAGCGCACATTTTCCCGAGGTGCTTCCTGCTTCCAAACTGTGCTGGGTCCATTTTATTGTCTTTATTTCCCATTACGCTGTGAGATGGGGAAGGACAGTGATGATGTGACGTCATTTCCCCAGTGCTTGCCTTTGGTGATGAATTATCCATGAAGTTTTTACAATGCACTGCCTATCTCAAACGTCAGTTTCTAGGTGTCGCTCGGCCTTTCGCAGGGCTGGAATAATATTGTGTTAATGACTCAGTCTGAGGTGGGCCGAGTTAAGGCCATTCTTTATGAAAAGTTGCTAAGGACCTAACAGTGTCCCAGTTCCATGGAAATTATCACTACTTCTTTGTATGCGTCTAAGGTGGTGGGAATTTGAGAACACAACCCTTGATTTCTGTGCCTTCCCAGCCTTGGGCTTCAACATGGCGGTTGTGTCCGTCCAGGGCTTCAATATGGCGGTTGTGGACACATTTTTTTTCTCTGTGCTTGGACGTCACAGACTCGCAGACTCGTTGAAACATTTCAGTTCTGTGCCATGAAAATGGACCTCCGTGTTGGGGTGTTGGCGGGTATTTTATACCTGCTTTTTCTGTATGAATGTCGGCATAAATGTACTTTCCATCGTAATGATGACCACGTACTGAGTGCATCTAGTAACTGTTGAGTGTGGAAATATTTTAATTTAACTTAGATGTTTATAAAATAATTTGGGGAACTTAAGGTATAGAACATTTTTATAAAACTACCGGAGAAATACCACAACTACTTTCTTCATTCGGAGGTCAGCACCATTTTGTCTTCCTGCCTTTGTAGCTAGGTATTTTTCTGGCAGTGTGCTTTATTTCATACAAAAATGGATCAGGTTTATTAAATAATTCTTGTCATTTCTGCCAAAAAGGCCAAGGTTTGGCTTGCTGGACAGTATTTTTGTAAGAACCTTTGCTGAACTGCTAAAAAATCTGTAGATGTGATTTTTATTAAATAGCCTGTGTTCATCGTTTGCCTGGGCCTTGCGTTAATCTCAAGAGGTCTGTGTGGATTTTAGTAACTACAGATATTCTTGTCAGCAGTGCTGGGGCGAGGTGCCCGCAGGGGCCCTTACTGTGGAGAACAGTCAGGTTTGAACTCGGTCTTTAGAGAGGAATGATAAAACACTCGACTTCAAAGTGGTACTGTTGGTCAAGTAACTGATTCGTCACCGTGGAGAGTGGTTTCAGCTGAAGGGCAGGGACCTGGCCACTCCCCATCCCCCCCCCACAGACACACACACACACACACACACACACACACACACACACACACACACACTTTCATTTAGCAGTCCCGTCTGAGCCAGCGGTGGGAATGACTGTCCCTGCTCCGCTGGTGTCAGGTTCTACCCCTGCCCCTGGGATCCCTCTGGGATCTGAAGCCGGGAGGGGTTTCGGGATATCTGAACCCGGCTGCCCTCTCCCAGCTGCAGGACCGGCCTGCTCAGCGCTGATGTCACCAAGCTGTTGCTTTACAGCCTCTAGGCCTCGAGATTCCTCCCCCTGAAACCGCTCTGGGCTGGGGAAGAAGCCGAGTGGGCAGGATGACTGCGAAGTTAAGTCACGGGAGGGCGTAGCGGGGAGCCGAGCGGGCGGCTGGGACTCGCGCCCTGGACCGGATCAGATCGATGCCGCCGGGGCTGGGTGTGCTGCGAGGCCCCGCTGCCCTGTCGCAGCCCGAGCCCCGGCGGGAGCGGCCGCAGCCTGCCCTGGTGGAGGACAGTGGCTGGGGCTTCAGCTGGATGGGAACTGCCTGTGCCTTGGAGGAAGCCGGGAGCTCTTGCGGCAGCCGCCTCAGGTGGAAGAAGCCTTCTTCAGAAAGACCAGATAAGAATCTTGGGGGAATTTTTTTTAAAAGAGAAGTTCGGACATGCTTTTTGACGGCTTAATGGTTGCTGGATTTTACTGCCCTCCCCTTTTTTCTTTCGGGTAATTCTGGATAACTTCAAAGAAGCTTAATATGGGAAGAAAAACTGCCTTTTGGGTCGAATTTATTTATATACGGCTCCCCCTTCCATTTAAAAGAAAAATTTAACTTTTTCACAACATCAAACTTAACTTATTTTTCTCCGACAATCTGTTCTGTGCCTTCCGATCTGAACAATACATGGCTCTTGTGTTTGTCTGCATTTCTGAAATTTATTTGTAAAGGACATGGAGTTTTGCAAGCCATCTTTAAGTGGATTACAGTCAACCAGAGCTCTGCCGAAGTTAACCTTCAGCCTGTTAAAATGCTTGCTCGTTTGGAAATTTTAATCTGGAAACCTCACGCAAAATTAGACCGAAATGCGCAATGAACTCAGAGTGGAATGTTCTGAGTGTTTAAGCCACCGTTAGCTGTGTGCTTGTTTTGGTCGGCTTGGGAGTGAGTGAGGGGAAGGGAACTTGCACAGGAGGTGCAGGAGCTGGAAGCTCAGGCTCTTGCACTTTATGTCTGGGACCCAGGTAAAAAAAGGCTGTATCTTCATTTACTCGGATGCACTCGTGATGACCGCCAGCACCTCAGACACCATGCCTTGTTATTTATGCCTTCCTGCTGGGTGCACTGCAGCTCTATGCACAAGTAGACCCTCTTGGGAAATGTTTTACTGCATTTCTTCCATTTGGTGTCAAAAGCGGCAATATTTGTTTTGACTGTCTACAAAATGGGGAAGCCACTCAGCAGACCAGACTGTTTACGCCAGAATCCTCCCTGTGTAGGGAAGGGTGAAGAAGAGGAGGATTTGAATATTGAAGACTGCTATGTCCCACAGCGGTCGATCTATGACACAGTTAGACTAAACGAACAGATAGACTCAGGTTCCAAAGGTAGCCTGTCTTCTAGGCATTTTACAGAGCGGACTTTACCCTATAGTCACAGGACACTGGACGGTAGTTCTCTGTGCTCCAATGGTGCCCTTTCCTCTTCCAGTATATTTGAGCTGCGAGGTCGGGAAACCAACAGACTAGATGAAAAGATGATCTTCGATGCCCTCAAACTAAATAGTGATGTCATTCGAAGTACGGGTGTCCCCAAACCCAAGTCTCAGGCAGAAAAGAGAGAGCACAGGAGGTCATGGCGGATGTTTGTTCCAGCCAATTTTATGGATTATGCAAACAAAAGTGAAAGTTCTTTTGTTGAGCCTACTGATGTGTCAGATGCTGCTACCAAGGCCAGCAAGTGCAGATGGGGCACTAACTCTCAGACCTCAGAAGAGGATGACTCTGGTTTATACAGTCCCCCGGCAGAGAAAGAGGAGAAGCAGGGCCCTGTAAGTGGGGACCAGCCACAGACGAGAAGCCTGTCTTCTGCTGAAGATATTCACATATCAGACCCGTATAGGCCACTGTTTTCTGATGATTCCGTCCATGAGCAGAAAATCCCGCTGCTGTCGTGCAGGAGTGCCCACCCTGGGGACAGCTTCCAGGTGATTCCGCGGGACGTCTCTCCACTCGACGGGAACAAGTGTGTGAGTGGTCAGAGGGTGCCCCATGGTGAACATGGGTGTGTGCAGAGCGAGTTGAGAGAGAGCACAAAGTGCCACACATTGGTTGTACCGAGAGATGGAGGAGACAAGTGTGTTTCCAATTCTGAAGAAAAGGAGACAACTTTCAGACAAGGGGAGTCGCAGATCACGACACAGAGTAGGGAACGTATGAAGGAACGCCTCGGCGGTTTAGAACTCTCTCCCACAGACCTGGGAGAGCCGCATGCAGACTTTGCTAGCACAGGTTTGCTAGAAAATGCGATACTGTTGACACAGTATGAGTCAGCAGAATGCAACAGGGCATCTAAGGGTGAAGTAGGGGCCCCCTTTTCTGCCCAGGAGATCGAGGTGACCCAGAAGAAATGCTCCCTCCAGTTCATACCAGTAAGAAAGAAAACAGGGCCCAGAAAAAGAGGGGTCCAGGCAGGAACATTGGACACAGTCTGCAATGGCTTCCAGGTAATTAATGGAACTGGAAAACCGCAGTGGCAGCTGCCCGTGGTTCTGTCTCAGCGTGGTCAAGAATGATTTTAATGATGACCAAACACAGTCATTCATTTGACGACTTTGATTAGCGCCCTGCCAGATGCCAGCAATTGATAAATCTGTTGGTGTAACAAATTAATTAGGGATTGTTGGGGAATGATTATTCCCAGATGTTTGGGGGGCCTGTGGCGGTGCAGACAGTGGCTGTGCAGCCCATTCAGAATTCCCCCCTGTTAATTTAGGTTAATGCTAGGTTTTCCCACAAATCATGGTCTGAAGCAGTGCCATTTAAGGGCAGTTGTTTTGAGTCTATTAAACATCAACTGGCTTAGTCATAAAGGTACCAACGCAGTACTATATTGTTATGGTCTGCAAAGCATGCCACCCGGCCAGCTTTCCGGCACCCTACGGGAGAGGAGAGAAGCTATTGTCTTCTTGCAGGCATTGTCGACCCTAACTCCTTAGGAGCTGCGGACGAGCAAAGAAAGTAAAGAGTGCAGCCTGTGATAAGTGGAGGTTATCTGTCAAGCCTGTAATTTTTTTTCTTCCCACTCTGATTCAAGTTGCCTATTTTGGTGCTTCCCCTGAGCACCGCTGGTAGCCTTTGCCTCAGAGTCAGCTTCATTTTATTTTAAGGCTCTCTGTGTTTGTGTGCTCTGAGTGAGTGGGGTATGGGGCAGGTCTTTATAGGGATTTGTTACCACTCAGAGATAAGGAATCTAAACAGTGTCAGGAGTACTGCTTGTCTGGGCTCCACCGTCCACACCTTTCCTTGAGCCTGCAGTAAATGCTCTGCTAGTTTAAAGGTTTAGCAACATACCTTTTCCCTATAAGATTTTATAACTGATGTGAAATTTTTTTTTCATAACATAGCTATTGGTGTAGTCATTTTTAAGAATTTTGGAAAATGATCACAAACTCGCGTGGATCTGCTCTGATCCAAACCCTTCATTTAACCTAGATCAGGGTTGCAGACAGTTTACTAGAACTTAGTATTAGTAAGGCTTTTGCTCTGAAAACGAAGAGAGAAGTTTTTCTCTGAAACATTATATAACCTACAAGGGTGCAGCAGTTTTCTTGACCCTGTGCATATTTTTTTTGTAAACCGTTGAACCATCCCCTTACTTAGCTCCTGGAAGTGGCAATTTAGATTGTTCCATAGAAAAGAAACAGAGTCACACACAGTGCCAAAAAACAAAGTCTTTCGTCACTACCCTCTCGCAGTTTTTTGCTGACGTACTTAGCAAGTTACACCTTCCTGCAACACAGGAGAATGTCTGAGGTTGTCTCTGCAGTGACCGGGGCTCTTCTGCTGTCTCCGTTACATGCAGCTAACTTCTTACAGTTGCTAATTGACATAGACATCCTTAGCCAGCATGGAAATGTCTATATGCATTTTCAGTGGGAGAAGCAGCTTGAACTTTTTGTTACCAGGGACGTTCAGAGGAAACAATGGCTCGTTTGTTTGCTGTTCCCAGTGTATTTGCTCTTACGGTTAACATAGAGGAACCTTGAATGCTTAGCACCAGGCCACGGCCTGGGGAGTGGCCTCCTGGGCCCCTGCATCCTTTGCCATTATTTTTCACACTTTACCTATAATTTTCCCCTGAAGTGCTCTTATAATATATCTGCCTTTATTACGTTTCCATATGTTCTGTTTATCCAGCCATTAATTATTATTATGGTTTCTTTCAGAATAATGACTCAGAATCCCAACTCTTAGTCTACCTTATTATCTGTATAAAAATTTCATCAGTGAGTTAAAAATAATTGACTTTTTTTCTCATAATGTTCTCCAAACCCAACATTATAAATATTTATATTACCTGTGGGGGAAAAATTGGTGTGTTACCTTCATTGTTAACTGGAAAGGGCATCTGCCCAAGATAGCTGTATCTTTTCTGTGTTGATACCAATTCAACAAGTAACTATTGAGTACATATTACTACTAGGCATCCTAGCAGGCCCAGGGTATAGAACTGTTAGACAAAAACTAGTAAGTTCCATTTCTGTGGATTTGTATTTTAATCTCATGTAGTACATCCTTTCCACCCACAAGCAGCTGGGGGACCATGTGTTGGGTAGGATGGACAGTAGGGGAGAGGGTCCCAGGAAAGTGTTGACAGCAGGTTCATGGGTAGTTGCGAGCAAAGAGAAACCACAGCTGATGAATGGGTCCAGATCCGGGGGCGAGGGGCCATGAGTGCAGGGGTCCATCACTGGAGTCACGCCTGCCTTGACAGTCCTCTCAGTGCCTTTGCCGTAGGGCTCTCTTCCTCGGTCTATACGATCATTCGAAGATTTGGTCTTTCCGGGCTATCCCCGGCTTTCTCATGTCCAGTGTTTGAGTTTTAGTGAATGATTAATTCCTGCACCTTGTCCTCAGGAACTCCTGCTCTGTCTTCCATTCTGTGGGTAAGGCTTTCCACTAGGATTTTTTTTTTTTTTTTTTTTTAGGATTTCTTAATTTGGCCTATTGGTTTTAGGTTTGTTTGGTTGGTTTGTTTTTTCCTTTTCATTTCAATTTGAATTTTCTGCAGCAATCCTATGTCTCTATTAGGTTCTATTTTCGTACTTTGGAAACTCTTTTGTTGTTCAGATCTTTGTTTTTGTACTTTTGGGGTATATTCATATCCTCTTTGAGTTGACTGAACATAGTTTAACCGTTCTTTCACATTCTCTGACAGTGACTCCTTCCACGTTGTTTCCATTGGCGCCATTACATATGGATGGGCAGTCTTGGGGAGAGACATGTTGTCCTGGTTTCTACACTAGAACTTGTGTCCTGAAGTTAGTTGGTGAATCGAGTTTTTCTTTCGTGTTTTATGATTAAAATTCCAGGACCCCTTCTTTCGATGGAGGTGTTTGCAATGTTCAGGAAAGAACTATGTCATAGTAGGCATGGGGTGTGATTTTCCTCGGGACACTTGATATTCAAGGCCAGAGCTCTACCCTTACTCTTAGGGCCAGGTACTGTTCTAGGTCGGCCTCCTCTCTGCCACTGGCCGCTATGAAACACCCTGTGCATATGGGTCTTACCGTGTCCCCTTGGGCATTCCCCTGGGGCTGCACCTTCCACTGCTGTGGTTGTGGGACTCCTCGTGTGCCCTGTGTCCTTTTCCACTTGCTGCCCTTGTCTTTTGGCCCTTTGGGTAGGCACGCACTTGGCCTCTTGACCTACTTTGTTGTCCTGCCAGCAAGTTTCCACTTGTAATTTGAGTCCCAAGCTTCAGTTGTTAGCCAGCTATATCGCACCAAGCCTTATGAGCCCCATGAGAATTCCTTGACTCGAAAGGGGCATCTTATCCTTTGCTCCTTAGCATTTTTTTTGTGTTTTTTTTCCCATAGAGTTAAATTGTGATGATAGGAAATTCCATTATACTTACCTTGGTTTTGTAAGCGATCTTATTAAATGTATATAAGACATATTGTTAAGTGCCACAAATTTTTATTTCTTACTCACAAAGTAATAGTAAATGATATCTCAGTAACAGTGGCTCCCTTCACTTTCCTACTGTGTAATGGGCAAGCACATGGTCTTTACACATTTGGTGGTTGTTAGATAATATAGTTCTTATGATGTGGGTCTCCCAACCTGCAGGTGTTCCAGAAAGAAGAAATTGAAGCCTTGCAGGTGAAGCAGCAAGACGTGAACTGGTTAGGGCAAGGCCTCATTCAGAGCGCAGCTGCAAACACCTGCACCCAGGGTTTGGAGCATGACCTGGATGATGTCAATGCGCGGTGGAAAACGCTCAATAAGAAGGTAATTGCATGGTCCCTTGAGCGCCTTAGTGGTTGCTCACTGTCCTCTTCCACGACTAGTAGGCATTTGTCCTGGTAGCCGCTCGTGCCCAAGTGCGCGTGCCCTTTTCATGTTGCTGTGCACTAAATGGCCCCTGACAGTAGATAGGGGACACGGATGAACAAAGTTCGTGGGTTGACTTGCCCTGCCATGTTCTCTACTTTGACAGACCCAGCAGGTATGACTGTAGGCAGCCATGGTGGATGGCGCTATGTTAAAAGAGCATGCAAACCTCTCATGCCGTGGTAGCTCCTTTGTCCTGGTGACTCACAGACATAAGGGATGCAGGCTCTGTTGTGTTAATTTCTCTTGGGGACATCCACATGGACATCCATTCACCCAGATGGGCACTAACAGCAGACTGAAGTGGGATTTCACTGAAGTCCAGCTTTTTGAGACCAATGAGTTTATTAAGTGTTTTTTTTTTAAACAGGGTGCAAGTGAGAGGTTACTTACTAGAGCATGTGTGACCCCCCCCCCAATAGCTAAGTCATCACAAAGACCCACCTCATCGTGGATGGCATTAACCTTTCAATTCTATACAGTTCAGCGTCACCCAAGATCACTTGAAACTGGGGGCTAGGGTAATAGGGATCCCAGAGTAGAGTCTCCAGACCTCCCTAGGGAGTGTCAGCGGCTCCGTTACCGTTATCCCAGACCTGACCCCGCTGTTGTTTTGCTCAGCTTGCCGTGGCTACAGTGGCAAAGTCCAAGAATGGCATCTTGTTATGAACAGAGGGGGAAGCACCACAGGGCACGTGTGCACACATAGGCACACACGTGCACACCGCAAAGAAAAGGTCTGGGAGACGGTAGGTAAAATACCTGCCAGAGTTTGGAACCCCAGCACCCACCTAAAAGCAGATGACATTGACCTTTGACCCCAGCACTGAGGGATGGAGACAGTGGAGACAGGTGGAATCCTGACCTATCTGGCCTAAATGGCAAGCAGTTGGTTTGTCTCTGAAATTAAGGTGGAAAGTAAGAGAAGACACAAAGTCCGTCTCTGGCCTTAAACACACATATACACATGCAGAGAGGGAGGGAAAGGGAAAGGACGTGACCAGGTTAAGAAACAGCTGTGAGAAGTAGTGTCCAGTGGGCAGATTCCCTTCTTTTTTTCTTTTAATGAAACAAGTAAATAAGTTGAAACAACTGGAACTTTGCAGGTGGCTCAGCGGGCAGCCCAGCTGCAGGAGGCCCTGCTCCACTGTGGGAGGTTCCAGGACGCCCTGGAGTCCCTGCTCAGCTGGATGGCAGACACCGAGGACCTTGTGGCCAATCAGAAGCCTCCATCGGCTGAGTTCAAAGTGGTGAAAGCCCAGATACAAGAGCAAAAGGTAAATTAATGATATTACCATTGGCTTTTATATTTAATGTTTAAAAGGACAGTCGAAGCGTACCTTCTCACTTGAACTAACCCGATGCCATAGTAACGGTTTCTTGCCACTTGCTCAGCTGGCACCTACCTACTGCCACCTTCTCTGGTCAAGGCATTGTTCTGGCTGTGAGAAATACAGCCCTGGATGAAAACAACCAAGAGTCCCTGTTGAACATAAAGTCTAGTGGGAAAGACAGGCTGTGAAAGCCAGTAAACAACGTCAGTATGTAACCTAGAGTATTTCAGAGCAGGGATGAGGGGAGAATCTGCAAGTGACAGGTAGGGTCAGGGCAGGAAGAGGGGTGTTGGGAGTAGCTTTACATGGAACAGCCAAGAAACCCTTCACTGAGCAGGTGGCATTGGGACAGAAGAAATCGTCCCTCTCTAACACATAAGATTTACCCATCGAGTTGTCCTTCTGTAGATTAAATACTGGTGGGTTCTCGAGCGCTGACGGCGCAAATCCTCGGTTCGCACCTGCTGGGAATGTAATGCCGCGTGCTCTGATGCCGATGGACAGAGAGCCGCCCAAGACAGCGTATCCAGTGCTGGGCTCGCCATCGTGTAGCGGCTAGACATGAAGCTTTTAATGACTTTTCCAGTGATTTAATCGCAGCTGCGATTTGAAATGACACAGAACAAGGCAAGGCACATGGTATATTAGTAAGGTTGCTTGTGTATGACTTTTTAAATGGGGAGTAGATTAATTATTTGAAATTGAATTTATAGTTTCATTACATATAAAAATTGTAATCCAAGCTGTGTGTATGTGTGAGGTATGCAGGTGAGTGCTTGAGTGGAGGGGCCGGAGCAGGACATCAGGTGCCTCCCTCTCCTCACCTTGTTTCCTCTGTAGACAGGGGCTCTCAATGAAACAGGGGCTCGCGCTTCAGCCTGGCTGGCACGGGGTTCTTTGAATCTGTCTGTTTCCACCCACTCACTGGGTATGTTAGGATTGCAGGCACATGCAGTCCTGTCTGGCTTTTTGTGTGGGTCTTGGGGATTCAAACTCCAGTCTTCAAGCTTGCAGAGCAAGCTTGTGTGCTTCCTGAGCCATCTCCCCAACCCCTATAATCAAGTTCTAGTTTACCTTTCTAGCCCTGGTTTAATTTAGTTAGCAAGCATAATAACAACATGTATTCTCTGTGTGTGTGTGTGTGTATGTTGTGTTGCTAGGACTTAAGCCATGCTAGGAAAGTGCCTTACCACTGAGCTATTGCCTATTTCAAAATTAAGATTTTAATTATAAATATAGATTTGAAATGTAAATAAATATAAATAAGCTTTGTTAATTTTATTATTAAATCATTCTACAGTGTACACACGTGTTAAAACATTGCATTATAACCCTTAAATACATACACTATTTGCTAGATTAAACTTTTTAAAAGTTTAATTTTAAACTTTTTTTTAAAAGTTTAATTGGCTGCTTCCTTTAGTTCTACATTCCATATCCGCTCTCTAAAAATTCTCTGAAAACTTAGCCAATTAGGAAGTTATATGAGAAATAAAGCCAGGCCTTACGACCCAGGCCTATAATCCCAGCCACGTGGCAGGTAGAAGTAGGAGGGTCACAGGTTCTCAGCCGCAGCTCGGCCCGCAGCTCAGTGAGAACCTGTCTGGAAACTGAATGTGAACAAGCAGCTTGGGGATATGACGTAATTGCAGTGGCCCGGGATATGTGAGGTGCTGGTTCCGGCTCTAGTACCAGACAACGAAACAGGAGGGCGAGTAAGGAAACATACTGGAAACCCGTTGTATCTGTGTGGTTTTTAATTATATACTGCTACCTTGAACTAACTTAAGTTATTCTTTTAGGCTGGTTAATAATGCCTGGTCAGTAGAATCCACTTGTTGACTTTGTCTTTTTAATTGCCAAAGGCTTTGTTATTTCCGTTCACCAAAAGTAACCCACTTGGGCTGGCAAGTTTGCTCAGCACCCGGGTAAAGGGCTTTGCCACCAAGCCTGACAGTCTGAAGTCCTCATGGAGGCACCGGAGAATTGAATCTCACAAGTTGTCCTCTTGCCTCTACAAGTGTGTGTGAGTGTGCATGCGTGTGCACACGCGCGCACACACACAAATGATAAATGTAATTTTTTTAAAGTATCCAAATAGTTCTCCTTGCTACCTAAACCTTGTGCTTCCTTATTGTTTACCCCGTGGCCTGAACTGTGTCAAGAACATCTGTGCCTTTCCCTTTGGAAGTGTGCTTTCCCCTCAGTGCCCTTCTTGGTGGTCTCAGTCTCACAGTATTCTTGTAGCTTGTTACTTCAGGGTAACTGTTAAATCTTTGCTCCTTAACTGTCTCTCGGGATCAGAGTAAGGAAGCAGAGGCCTGTCTGGTTGAGCTCCTGCGCCTCGTTGCCGGAGCCCAGTGCTTATACACACAGTTGCTCAGAAATGATTTGTTTTGATTAGCTAGGGCAGGGTGACCCTGAGTCTGGCCTTCAATTAGATTTAAATTGAATTTCCTTTTAGCTGCTAAGTCTTGAAACCTTAATCTTTCTGGCAGCTCTCTAGTTCCCGGTGCACCCCCACACTCCCTTCTTTTTGGGTGTCTGAGAGCTCTGCCTAAGTTTTCATCCTCAAGTGGGGTTTGAAATGCTGCTACTGCCGCGTGGAGGGCCACGAGCCTCCCGTACAGCCTTCCGGCCTGCGGGCTTTTCTGATTGTAACCTGCTTGCCTGTAGTGCGTTGTTTCATGTTAGAAGGCGATTTGCAAACACTGGTGATTTATGGAAATCTTTTATATTGGTAGATTTGATAGCTTTTGGGTACTTAGAGTATTACAGTTTTATTAAAGTAAGGAGGACGTTATAGTTTTCCTGTAGTTCAGGCTGCTTATCCTCTGTGAAGATTGCAGTGACCCTACCACTGAGAGCTGTCTCTGGTGAAAGCCACACCTCAGTGTCTGGCACTGCAGTAGCCATTCCACCAAATGCTTTTCTCTTTCCTTTGTAGAAGTGGTTTTTTTTAATGACACTTATTTATTTATATGGCCTGCATGTGCCACAGCCTGCATGCGGAGGTCAGAGGACAACTTGTAGGAGCTGGTTCTCCCCTTCACCACGTTGGTCCCAGGGATCAAACTCAGGTCATCAGGCTTGGTGGCAAGCCACCTTGACCTGCTGAACCATCTCACTGGTCCCAAATGGATTATTTTTTAAATCCTACTTCTCATCTTTTTTCATATATGTTCTATCTATCTATCTATCTATCTATCTATCTATCTATCTATCTATCATACATAAGATATAAATACTTGATATTTGCCTCTTAAAATGTTGAACATTCTGTCTGAAGCTTCTGCAGAGACTGCTGGAAGACCGGAAGTCCACTGTGGAGGTCATCAAACGAGAAGGAGAGAAAATCGCTGCTTCTGCAGAACCTGCAGACAAAGTGAAGCTGTCAAGGCAGCTGAGCCTCTTGGACAGCAGATGGGAGGCCCTGCTTAGCAGAGCTGAAGCAAGGTATTGCAAGGGTCCCTGTGGAGCAGCCACAGTGCACTGAGGGCTTGGGTTGGGGCAGCACTTCCTTTAACCCGTGTTCTCTACGTTTGCATATTCATTATGTGTACAGGGGTTGCGGTGCCTGCCCCCTCATTCTTCTGCTGCCCTGTGGCCACCAGCTACATCCCTGCTTATTATGAAAGCGTTTCCCTCGCGTGTAATGCGTTCATTTGTGTATTGCTTAGCCCTTCTCTTCCTACCGTGAGTCAGGCACAGGCGCATGCTGGGTTCTGAGGGTTCTGAGGTTCTCAGTCACCTCTGCCCCCAGATAGGTGCAGACCAATAGACCTACGGCCATTGAAAATGATGACATTTTTATTGCATTAAAATGCAAATGCGTGGGATGCAGGAAGCATGTAACAGGAAGGAGTTTGGAGACAGGGAGTGATGGCCATGTTTAAGGGAGGAGTCAAGAAGGAAGCAGTGGGTGGGCCTCTCCCTCCAGGACGACAGTAGAGCAGAATGCAGCTCTCCTGGGCTCCTGCTCACAACCCTTTGCTTACAGAGTCGCAACCAGTGCAGCACCTCCTGTCTGCAGTGCGGCTGCTTTGATTCACAGTGACTACGAGGCGTCATGTGGAGTGATTGGGTTGACAGTGAAATAACGGTACTACGTAAATTCCTGCCTCTTCAGAACTAGAATGACGGGGGAGGCTTTTAAAATGTGTGTGCGCTAATAGCCGTGGAGCCCAGTATGGTGGCGCGCACACCTTCAACCCCAGCACTCTGAAGGCAGAAGCAGGTGGGTATATGTGAGTTATAGGCCACCTGGATCTACACAGCATCTCAGGCCAGCCAAGGCTATATAGTGAGATCCTGTCTCAAAAAAAAAAAGGCATGGAAATTATATTTTGTTCCTGCTGCCAATTTCTGTAATTCCTCTCAGCTTCATGGGAAATTCATTTCCTAGATAATATTATTCCTGAAAAAGTGAATGTGTTAGGAAGATGGGACAACAGCCAGATGTCAGCAGAGGACTGGCAGCTCGGCCAACGAGGGAAACAGCAGTAGAAACAGAAAGACTACTTGGATGCTCTGCAGCCCTGTGTTTCTGAAAACCCTTCACCTTGTAAATTAATCCGAGGAGCTCTCCTATTTTTGACATTGAAGTCCACAAAGTGTCAGCGACTGCTTTTGACAAGTGCACTTGATGCTGTGTTTTTCTAGTAGCAGTCACAGTTCTTCAAGTTTGAAAGTCCACCTCTGACCACTTTGTTCTAAATAACTTAGCCAGTGCCGCTTCCATTGAAATCACATCTAGGTGCTTCCAGCAAGTCCAGGCATGCCTGTGTCCTCAGTAGCGCCTCTTGTCATTGTTCTTACTGCCGCTGCCTTTAAGAGTGGTCAGAATTGACATGCATATTCTCGGGGAAGGTGGCTTTCACCATCGTCGTGTTCATGTGCTGGGTATCTCATTTAATCTCGTTTGTTTAGAGCTATTTTAACATGGCCTTTAAATGTCTGCGTGTTAAAGCTTAGCCTTACTTGATGTCTTTAAAGCCGCGTTTAGAATAGAGTGGAAGGAGCGTGGCTGAAAACACTCGCTGGCGATGTTGCCCATTCTCCATCCCTGACTGACCTATATCTCGGCAAATGTATAGGAACCGCCAGCTGGAAGGCATCTCGGTGGTAGCGCAGGAGTTTCACGAGGCCTTGGAACCGCTGAACGAGTGGCTCACGGCCGTAGAAAAGAGACTGGCAAACTCTGAGCCCATAGGAACCCAGGCACCGAAGCTGGAGGAGCAGATTGCACAGCACAAAGTAAGATGCCGTGTGTCGGTGGGGCCCACGTTATCATCTGCTTCATGGTTTTTGTGACATACATTTGTTATTTTATGCATAATTGCAAAGCTAAATCCATTTTTAAATCATCCTTTGGTTCTGTTTACATTTTCATTTGTCCATTTCTTTTTGTTTTGCTCTGTTTTCCTTTCTTGAACTTTGTTTAGGCTTTAGAAGATGACATCATCAATCACAATAAACATTTACACCAGGCTGTTAGCATTGGCCAGTCCTTAAAGGTTCTGAGCTCCAGGGAGGATAAAGACCTGGTGCAGAGTAAACTAGACTGCTCTCAAGTGTGGTACTTTGAGATTCAAGAGAAAAGTCACAGCAGGTCTGAGCTCCTCCAGCAGGCCTTGTGTAATGCTAAGATTTTTGGGGAAGATGAAGTTGAGCTGATGAACTGGCTGAATGAAGTGCATGGCAAACTGAGCAAGCTGTCGGTCCAGGATCACAGCGCTGAGGTCCTGTGGAAGCAGCAGGCTGAACTCCGGGTATCTTCATTTATTTCTTTTATGTTTTTTTTTATTTCAGTTGTTGTTAATTTATTCATTTTTTAGTTGTATTTATTTCATCTCCATTATGATTTATTATACTCACAAGAGACTTTGTTGTGTGTACAGGGTACTTTTAATGACACATTACTGAATCCATCCATTTAGCTGGCCTTTGGCTTATTCAGTGTGATTACTGTTGTATTCAAGGGCCCATAATGAAGCAGTACTTCAGTGCCCCCACAAAGGGAATTTTTACAAGGCCTCGGTATTTTCTAAAAGGGGAGCGCTGTGAATCATGGTCGATGAACACGGGGCGTGGAGCATGGGTGGGAAGAGAGAGGGAATGGCGAGCGAGCTTTTAAAAGTGGGAGACGTTTCTCCAGATCTGTCCCCAGAGCCCAGTGGAAGCTCTCTCAATCTAGTGAGTGCTGCTTCTGATTTAAAGTTGTTTCCCCCTGCTTCCATACCAATGGTACCTGTGTTCTAGGCTCTGCAAGAAGACATCCTCCTCAGGAAACAGAGCGTAGATCAGGCTCTGCTGAATGGCTTAGAGCTGCTCAAACAAACCACAGGTGAGATGCGTGGGCTAGTCCACAGCCAGCAGCCTGTCAGGGTAGTTCAAGGGCAGGGGTGGGTGGGGTGGGGAGACAGAACATTTCCTACCTTGTGAGGCAGCTCTAAGGCTTCACCCTGCAGAAAGCTTTGAAGGTCAGCTGAGTGGGTTTTATGTGTGATCTCACTGTGTTCTTGGTGGACGCCGTGTGGATTACTCATAGCATCAAGTGCTTGGCATAGGCGCTACTCAGAGAAGCTTGCTCTGTGGCTGTCTTAGTCTTCCACCGCGAGAGCACTGGCGGATACATAGGCTTAGAAATCCATTTTCTTGTTTTGTTTTAAGGTAGGTTTCATTTCTCCGAGCTTGTGCCACCAAGAAAATAGACACATGGCTCAATATCTACGTGAGAGGTTCTTGAGCAACTCAGAGAAACTAAGTTATTTTAGCAATTCTTTTGGTTTTAGGAAAGTCCTTACCTGTCTCAGCAGTGCGTGTGTGCACAGGGCAGATATCCTTGTGGCTAAAGACGTGATAAAGTATCTAGACCTTTGAGTTAGAAGTCTGAAGCTTAGGGCATAGCTGATGTATGTCTGAAAAGGAAGGACAGGCAGATAAAGATCCCCACAAGGGTAGAAGCGAGGGGTGCTGAGCAAGCACAGTAAGGTTGGACATCCCGCCTGACGAAACCCTGCTTATAAGTCAGGGACCTGAGCGCAGGCTCTTGTAGCCCTCGCTCTTGAAGACAGACAACTTTGTAAGGTAAATAGAATGTTACACATAAAAGTTTCTCTGGTCCTTGTCATTTCCATTTCTAGTTTTAGTGATGATATTATGGCTAGCAATCCTGAGGAAGAAGTAAGAGTATCTTTTGGGTCAGATCATCTTTAGGAAAATGTTTCCTCTCCCTCCCCCCCAAACGTATCATCGGTAGTCCCTGAAAAAACTCCCTACCCTAGCTTTTTAATCCTTCTATAAGAAACAATAAGTCTTGCAATTTTAGGTGATGAAGTTTTAATAATTCAAGATAAGTTGGAAGCCATTAAAGCACGGTACAAAGACATCACCAAGTTGAGCGCCGATGTAGCGAAGACTCTGGAACACGCTCTGCAGCTCGCCACCCACCTGCAGTCCACGCACAAGGAGCTGTGCTGCTGGCTGGACGGGATAGAGGTGGAGTTGCTCTCCTACGAGACTCAGGCCCTGAAAGCAGAAGCCTCAAGCCAAGTCCAAGAGAGACAGAAAGTATGTATCTGTGCTTCTCAAAGGAAGGCATTTGTTACCCACAAGGGGCGTGTCTGTGAGGATCCCAGTTTGGTTGTCTTGGTGGGCGGGGCCTGGTGGAAGCAGGCAGTAAATTGACTGTTCAGACAGAGCGTATAGACTCATGTAACTGGGAATATGGTTTCCTGCCCAAGATAGAATAATGAAGAAGGAAAAAAAAAAAAAAGAAGATGACCATTGTTTCAGAGATTTGTAATTTGTTTGGGAAAGCACTTCTGTCAGAGATGGGAGGCACGGGTGGGTTTTCTGGCAATATCACAAAAATACACTGCCTTCCCAAGCGTTCTTTTCAGATCCATTGCGGTGGAAGGGGGTTGGTGAGGCTGCAGAGGTGCAACGCCAGCATGCCCTCCCTGCAAGCCCTGTTCCTCGGGAGTGTGACAGCTTTCTTGTTTTAGCGTTGTTACCTGATCACTTACATAGTAACTTGTTTGGGTTTGGGTTTCCAAATTGTAAATATTTATTTTCCATTTCAAAGACCCGATCTTGCCGTGTTGACAAAGGAACTGTTCTCTAAACTTCTCTGGAAACACTTTCATTTTTGCAAAACAGCTATAAATAATGGAGGTTTGTTTAGCTCAGGGAGAACTAGCCAGGCCAATTACAGCTTTGTTAGCCAACAAAGGACCCCCAAGAACAGAGGAGAGCCTGCCCGAACCTTTACCCATATGTGTGTGTGTTTTCAAGGAACTGAAAAGAGAAGTGAAGAGCAACAAAGCCTTACTGGACTCCCTTAATGAAGTGAGCAGCGCTCTGTTGGAACTCGTACCCTGGAGGGCCAGAGAAGGACTTGAGAAAATGGTCGCCGAGGACAACGAGCGCTACCGATTGGTGAGCGACACCATCACTCAGAAAGTAGAAGAGATCGATGCTGCCATTCTGCGGTCTCAGCAGGTAGGACCAGTATCTTGTTGTCTAGGCAACAGACGGTCTCCAGCTGCCCCGGGGTCTTTACCTGAACAAACATGACTAGTGCCGTATTTCCATTCTGATTACCGTGCTTCAGAAATGAACTCTGAGATTTTAATAGAATTTGGCTGGGCTGCATCTGAGCACTAGGGCGCTGCTGATCTGCATATAGCTAGCAACCATCTGCCCCCATTACATCACAGGCAGCACCCTGCCACACACACAGGGAAGCCCTGCTTTCCGAACAGAATGCTCTGTATCTGCATGTGTGCGTGTTGCTCATTCTAGTATCCTGCCTAGACTCAGCCTTATGGATCTGAGAGTAAATAGTTCGAGTCAGCATATAGGTCAGTGTTAACTGTTCCCTGGCATGCTGCTGTAGCCAAGAAGAAGCCTTTGTTTTCGAAAGGAAAGAGTTTTCTTGGTGACGTAGAGTTTTTTCCAAGGATGACTAAAAGGGGGGGGGGGGGGAGATGATAGTTTCTGACCTGTCTGTGACTCACATGGTTTCTGCTCCAAAGTTTCAGAGAATTCTGCTGTTAGCCACAGCCCCAGAAAATGGTGGGCAGTGCAGCGGCCTAGAAGTTTATTGTGCATTGTCTGACCCCTGTTGAGATCACTGTGCTGTTTGCATCCAGTCATCGGGCTTGGATTGCAGACTTGGTTCAGAGCTCTATGGTTTCGGATACCTCCAGCAGGAGATGTGTGACTAACCTCTTCCATCACACCACGCAAAGGCAGGAAGCACAAGCAGACTGGGAGAGAGTCTCTGGAGTTGCTTTTCTAGCATCGTGTAACTGTAATTTGTAGGTTCTGAAGCTTCACGCTCTCCCTTACTTTATTTTAATAGTCGAGGCTCACAGAGGCTGCTGGAAGGAACACTATAGCAAGGCCCTGCTTAGGAAGTTTCTCTGAGGAGCATTCATGCCCGAGGAATGTGTTCGCCCGCCTGTTTTGCAGCTTGCAGGAATTTGTATGCCTCATTGTTGTAGGAAAGTGGGCATATTTACTTATGAAGTTTATTCAACTTTATTAAAATACTTTTTCCATGAAAATTTATTTGAACATCCCAGAGCTGGCACCAAAGCCTTCTCTGAGTAACAAGACAAATATTCCGTCCTTTGAGAGCAGGTTTCTCAGTGTTCAGTTATTTGGGTGATATGAAGCAGATACGGGCTGAATTAACAGGTTGAGATCATATTGGTTAGCATGCATTGGAGCTTGCTCAAGCACTAACTACAGACCAGCTGTAGTCAAAAATGTTTGCAAGTGTTTCCCAAAGATTTAACAATAATAATCAGATTTATGTCGCTGGTCTTGAAACTAAAATATTAAAACATCCACCCTTAAAGAGAACAGTACTGGCCAGGCATGGTAGCATAGGCCTTTAAACCCTGCACTCCAGAGGCAGGGGAAGATGAGTCTTCCTAGTTTTTATATGGGTTAAATCTTTGATTTCATCTGCTTGTATCCGTTTTCAATGTGGCAGGAGCAGCTGGGGTTGTTGCCAGGGCAGATAAAAGCACAGGTTCCCGTGGACTCTAGAGCACATGCCTCATCTTTGTTGGGTGGGGCTGGTCATTCCAGCTCTGCACAGTGTGGGAGGCCATGATGGTCTGACATCTGATGAGGAGAACTCTGACTCCTCACTAGGTCTGTTATGATGCCACCAAAGTGGGGCAAAGGAGAAGTGCCTCATTACTACCTGACAGGCTGAAGTCCAGACTCCCCGCTGCCCTCCGTTTACACTGGAGAAAGGAACTTAGTTTTGAGTCAGTGGGAATAAAACTTTGGCTCCTGCTTAAAATCACCCTGAAAGGGATATAGGAACACTGTCGCAGATTCAAAGGTGAAATCCAAGGCTCCTCGTGCTACCACTTGGCATGAGTGAGTGGGGCTGCCATCTTGCTCTGTGGCATTTGATTGACTTGAAGTGAGGATTGTCTGTTTTCTGCCTCGCTAGGCTGCCCCCCCCCCACCGTGTGTCCGTTAGCTAGAGAGAACTGGACTCTCCTGGGCCTGCGTCTATATGCATTGGTGTGTAGGGGCTCCTTATTTGTTTTGTACTTAATCTTGAATAGGTGAGATGCAAAAAAATACCACCCTTGGGTGTTGATTCTCAAGATCCCAGGTCCAAGACACTCCGCCTTCCTCTTCGTGTTGCAGGAGCGTTCTGTATGTCATGCTGACATTTTTACCTTTACTTGTCTTGGAATGAGGAAACTTGGTCTGTTCCATTTCCCCGTGTGTTTACATTGTGTTAATGTAGAGCCCTTAAAGTGGAATTATTTTCTGGCTTGTTTTTCAGCCCCACCCTTCTCTTCTCTCGCCTAATTATCCTCCTCTACTCCCATTTTGATTTCCAGCTTCTCTTGGGAAGTGGAACGTTCGGGCAGTCCTGGATTTGGCAGGCTGCGTGTCCATTTCCCATGAGTTCTTCCAGCTAAAGCTCTCATGCTTCCCTTTATCCCTGGCGGCTATAGTATTACCCACCTTCTGATCCCTGCTTGGTTCAGAATGGCATTGAGAGTTTATCTGATGGGAGACACTGAAAACGTTTGTGCGCTTTGACAGCTCAAAGGGACAAAAACAAAATGTGGGGAATATTCATAACTAAAGAAGCAGAATATGAAGGTGTTCATAAGGTAGTTTACAAGTCTGACTTTCCTAGTTTCTTGGGGGAAAGTCACTGAATTACCAACAATATTAACTCTGGATTTTAATTTTCTTCTATTTTTCTGTACTTTAAAAATTTCTGCCATGCCTATGAGTTATGAATTATGAATTAATGATGAGGAAAAACAACTGAAACATTTAGGAATGATCTTGTACATGGTTAAAGCCCAGTATTAAATGAGATGTTTACAAGTCATATATGAATTGTTTGAGTGTATTCTTCATTTATATATAAATGCACATACATTTATATATAAACACATACAATAAAGAAATGGAATTTTTTCATTCTTTTATCAGGAACAAGGTACTTTAATGGCATGGTGCTACCTACCCACCTGAAAATTGGAGTCATATGAAACATTACTTACAATGGTATCTAATTGTCAGGTTTTAGAACAGTTATGTTTGGGTGCTGAGACACCGGAACAGAAGGCGGCAGAGCTGGCCATCTTCACATCCTTGCTGTGCCCGTGACCATACAGCAGGACATAAGAGCTTGAGAACAGAGTTCTCTCTCTATCCCTCAGCCACTCACAATTTAGTTTAGCGTGCTCTGAAAGGAGAAGCTGAGAGTCTCCAATTAGGAAAGGGAGTATCTAGAAGCAACAGAAATAGGTAATTTTTCTGGCACCAGCCACAGGAACTTTCTGACCTAATTATTATCTTTTGTTTAGTTTGAGCAAGCGGCGGATGCTGAGCTATCCTGGATTACTGAAACAGAGAAGAAATTAATGTCTCTGGGTGACATCAGGCTTGAGCAAGACCAGACTTGTGCTCAGCTGCAGGTTCAAAAGGTGAGGAAATACATTTCCAGTTGCCGTCTAGGTTGTGCGTCTCCAGGCTCCGCGTCTTCCAAGACCCTGTCAGGGTCACTTGCTGTTTTCAACTGCTTTGCCTACTTGCCTTCACGGAATCACACACTTTTCTTTGTATTTTGTCTTTGTTTGGTAAATCACAGGCATTCACCATGGATATCTTGAGACACAAGGATATTATTGATGAACTTGTTAAATCTGGGCATAAAATCATGACCACCTCCAGCGAAGAGGAAAAGCAGCCAATGAAGGTATCACCTTGTCCGTATGCTAAGCCCTGACCCTCAAACGAATAGTATCCGCTGAGCACTGAGTTCCAGAAGGGCACTTTGTGTGTATCTGCAGCTTCTGTTTAAACAGCAGAATCGTGACATTTAAAGCAGGCATCTTTTCGGGTTACTGAATAACCACGGAAACCCATCCCCCAGAGGACAGTCAGTGTTGATACTTCTGTTGAAGGTTCCTCCACTAACCCACGTTGAGCATTCAGTCTGTCCAGTCAGTGTTAGCTGCGTTACTGTTACGATGCTTGTGAGATGTGCCAGCTATGGGGCATAAACTTCTGGAACATTTGCAACTTTTAAGCCAGAACAAAATCTAAAATACATCGATCTTCATTCTGTATAAAGTTACTCTAAGCCAGTAGGAGAACAATGAGGTAATAGCTAAGGAAGCTATAGGTATATGTGGTTTTAATAATTCTGCAGATTGATGGAAAACCATCCTCAGGTAAAAGTGGTTAGCTCAGCTTTATATGGACATCTGAGTAGCTTAAAGAAGTGACTGAGTGTTAATACTACTGGGTAAGTATATGACCCCAAATAAAGATAGACAAATATCCATGCCTTAAATTACATTTTAGAAAAATACATTTCTTTTCAGGTAGACCACAGATAAAATTACAGATTGTACACTATAATGCTGTTTTCTCTTTCTCCTTTTTTTTTTTTAACAAGGGTGGTTTATTAGTCTATAACTAAGTAATATTTTTCAAGGATTCAGAAAAAAAAACACAGATGATCATGAAATGTTTTCTGTTCCTACTTGTAGCTTATCGGGCGATCAGCCTTTGTGCTACCCTTGTTTTTATTGTGAGTGTGCATCACACTCTCAATCCCTGCACACACAGCTCTAGTGTAGAGCACAGTGGCCTACTGGGATTCCCATGCACCTACTCGATTTTATTTTGAATTCTTTTTTGTCCTTTTAATTTCATTCTTAAAAGATAATCGTCCTTCTTCTGCAGATAATAGTGTTAATGCTGGTCCACATGTGTGAAACTTAACTTTCTAATGCAGAGAACAGTGTAGGAGTACCCGAGAATTCTGCTTACTACGTCTGCAAAATTCAGTGACTCTGCATAAAAATTCAGGTGCCCTCTTTAACACGCATGCATGCATAGAAACAGTCAGTCCGAACAGGTTTCTTTTATGTATTTATCTCGCGTACATTTTGCTGTGTTCCTGCTCTGTGTCACATGTGCAGAACTAGTCTGAGCATCCTGAACTTCAACTTCCAGCCTGGCGAACATACTTCCTCATTTTGTCTTCTAGAAAAAACTGGATAAGGTATTGAAGAACTATGATGCCATCTGCCAGATAAACTCAGAGAGGCACCTGCAGCTGGAACGGGCACAGTCCCTCGTTAGCCAGTTCTGGGAGACGTACGAGGAACTTTGGCCATGGCTGGAAGAAACACAAAGAATCATCTCCCAGCTGCCTGCCCCAGCCCTGGAATACGAGACTCTGAGACGGCAACAGGAAGAGCACCGGGTGAGAGCTAGAGGCCCAGCCATTAACTGGGCAGTGGTCCTGACGGTGTGCTTAACATGATGTCAGACACCAAACAGCACTAGGGGCGTCTGTAATGCTGCGGTGTAGTCTGCACTGCCTCACGGCCGGCTGGGTAGCTGTTACACACCGCAGACATCACAGCTTTCCTGCAGTAGTGTGTACTTTATCCTGTCTGGGGAGGGAAAAGAATACCATTTTTCCAATGTTAGCAACATGAGCTTTTTGAGGTGCTTTCAGTTACGTATGTTGAATCGCGTTCCGTGTACATACGTTGAATACATTCTGTGCTTGTATGCTGTGACCAGAGCCATCTAAAATATTAAAAAGTGGAGTAGAGGTGTACAGAAGGACCATCACACATACACAGCCATTGAGTCTGGAGAAAATGGACAATGTGTACATCTGTCAGAACAGCCATGTCCCGAGAGCTATGGAAAGGAAACCCGCTGAAGTATCAGCGTAGGTTGGTGGCTAAGAGTCGAGATGAGATAGTGTGCTTCCATGCTGGCTGTTAGCAGGCCATCACCACCTCCACTATGTCAAACAGTGAAGGTGTGACCTAATTACATGAAATGGATATGGAGCTCTGGCATTATGGGATCGTCTCTCTAGCCATCACTCAACTGTTCATGCCACTTGACACTTAGAAGAGTTTGGTTGAGAGAGGGTTCGAGTCTCGGGAGAAGATCTGGAGTTCTTTATATTTGTGGGCTTAAGAACAGATCTGTCCTCCTTGATCTGTATGTGATGTATTCGGAGACTAATCAGGAGGAGGTGAGAATCGCCCAGTCTATGTTACAACAGCTCTTAGAAGACACGGTAAAATTAGTACTTCTTTAAAGACTTGTTTTCATGCTATACATATGCGCCTTTTGCCCGCGCCTATGTTGGCACCACATGTGTACAGCCAGAGGCCAGGAGAACTGTTGTACACTCTGGACTGAGCTGCCGCGTGGGTGCTGAGAATCAGAACCAGGTCCTCTGCAATAGCAGCCAGTAGCCCGGCTCCTGCCTGTTGATCTTGTTTGTGTTCTTTAACACACTGGCGTGGAAGACTGTCTCTAGTGGAAGCACTTATTCAGATATACAAGCAGTTTAAGGCAAAACTAAATGTTTATAGAGCCTAATCCAAATCATTCAACAAGCAAAAGACTTAAAAATGGTCTCCAACTGAATTTAAGTGCCAAGGTTTGTTGTGCCAGAGATCCTGGCCACCGTTCATCAAATGACTCTTAGTGTAAAATAGACCGTGAACATCTCTGTCATAGGCGATTCAAAAGACTGCTTTTAGAACAACACCTAGTGATAAGAAATGGCTCGGTAGCTAAAACCTTAAAAAATAGAATTGATTTTCTCTTGCATAATCTGAACTTGCAACACAGACATAAGGTTCTGTAGCCTTGTGTGTCTGCAGAGTCTTCATACTGGATAGTTTTCGCAGCCCCCTCTAAAAGCCTTTCTTCTCTGACTCCAGACCTGCTGATGAGGGAAGACCTATCTAGAAATGAAAATAGCCTCCAGAGGCTGTGTTAGCAAGTGCTATAGACCTTTCAGTCGTGTGAAATCTCTCCAGCATGACGGCCTCAAGAATTATTTGGTTACATGTGAGGCAAAGTCATGTGGTCTCCACACTCCCCACCCCTCACCCCTGAGAGAAGTTCTCTCTATGTAGTCCAGACTGGCCTCAAACTCACCATCCTCCTGCCTCAGCCTCCTGACTGCTGGAATTAGAGGCTTATAACACCACGCCCAGGCTGTTGGCTCACACACACATGTCCAAGTAGGCACCTAACCAATGTCCTCTGGCCTGTCACGGGATGCCATACAACAGGTTCATCACACTGCCCCCGGGTTAAGTCACCTCAGCAGCACCACACTGACCAGCTGGCCAGGCAGGTCAAGAGACCTCAGCCAAAGTCTTGCATTTTCCTTGAGAGTCTTGGTTCTTGGGTTCAGAGTTATTGTCCAAGCATTGCCTTCTGCAGTGCAAAAGAAGAACATGCCTGACATCATCAGCTCTCCCTTCTGTGTCATTGATGTTGGCTGATAGAGCCATTGCCTCTTCCTTTCTGTGACACAGCACAAGGAATATGGAGTTTTCACTAAGATCTAGACCAAAACAGCCATGATGTAGATCCCCACAGCCATGAGGAAGATCCCCACAGCCATGAGGAAGATTCCCACAGCCATGAGGTAGATCCCCACAGCCATGAGGTAGATCCCCACAGCCATGAGGTGGATCCCCACAGCCATGAGGTGGATCCCCACAGCCATGAGAGAGATCCCCACAGCCATGAGGGAGATCCCCACAGCCATGAGGGAGATCCCTACAGCCATGAGGGAGATCCCCACAGCCATGAGGAAGATTCCCACAGCCATGAGGTAGATCCCCACAGCCATGAGGTAGATCCCCACAGCGGTTCCCCCGTGCTCTTTGGTGCAGTACATTAGCTTAGACTTTACCATGCGTGCTTTTATAATTGAGCTCGTGTGTAGAGTATTTTCAGTAGCCTTTCAGACAACTTTAAAGCATCAAACCCCTGTACATTATCTCTAGACTGCCTTTCCTGGGCGTGAGCCCTCTTGGAAGCTCCTGCTAGTGGCTGGAGTACAGCAGATTGGTTAGACTCCTGAGGACGAGGGCATGCTGACGAGGGGCAAGTGGAAGCCCTCCCTACTTAGAGGCTGACCTGAGAGTCTCTTAAAGGAAAGGCTCCCATGGGAATGGTTCTGGAGTGGCCCCATGAAGTACTGCTCTTCAGAGGGCCCAGCTTTATTCCAGCTCCCAGCAGCTTAGCAGGAGTGACCCCACTTGAATTCCAGCTCCTCTCCCGGTGTAAATACCATGTGTCCTTCAATCAGAGGACAGAATTCAGCAACGTTTCTTACGATACATATTGTCTTTAAATGTACTTTAATAATCATGCTTAACATGTAGTTGTGTGTTTGATAAGCCCATTACCTTTGAAACTTTAGCAGTTTACAGTAATAAATAGGGGGTTGGAGAGATGGCTTTGCAGTTAAGAGCATTTGCTGTTCTTCCAGAGATCTGGCTTAAGTTCTCGGTGCCCACATGGCAGCTCACAGCCTTACCTGTAACTACACATACACACACAAATAAATGTAATAAAATAACCAACAGAAATGTCTTGATATATTTAGTGTCTATATGTCATGTATATATAGACTAGGTTCTAATTACACATATATAATGTAATGTATATAAGTATCCATCTGATACTGGTTCACCCGTGTGTGAATGGGGTACCTGTGGGCTCAGGGCACTCCCGTACCTCTCTATCTTGAGGTTTTTAAAATCCCGGTATTGTCTCTTTCTTCCCCCCAAGATTCTTCCTAATCTTGATGTCCCTTCCCCCAATCATTTCCGTATGTATTATGAGTGTGTAGTTTGAAGCACCCGTAAGCAGTGGCTCAGGCAAGGCGTTCAGACTCCTCTCCTGCAGATGACGTGATGCTCTTGTGACAATGGGCCGCTCTTGCTATGAACTGCACATTTACTGTTTGCTTTAGTGCCATCTTGTTTGTGACTGGACAGTTGCTTCTCCCCCTTGCAGAGGCATAGATAAGCGCCTGGCGGCGGGGAGGGCATTTGTTTAGCATGTCTTGTTGGCTGGATGCGTTGGAGATGGGACCAGTTGCAATATGGAGGTGTGACTCTGAGATACTGAGAAGCTGTCTGGTTTATTATAGCAACTACGAGAGCTGATAGCAGAGCACAAGCCTCACATAGATAAGATGAACAAGACCGGGCCGCAGTTGCTGGAGCTGAGCCCAAAGGAAGGCGTTCATATCCAAGAGAAGTATGTGGCAGCTGACACCCTTTACAGTCAAATTAAAGAAGATGTCAAAAAGCGAGCTGTGGTGCTTGATGAAGCCATTTCTCAGTCAACCCAGGTAATCCTTTACACTAGGAAAAAATTCGTTTCCTCCCCACAGCCAAGCCTACCAAGCATTTTCCTGGACCCTCTGGTTAAATTTCATCTCAGGTGATGTATCGACTGTATTGTCTCTGAGTATAGTGCCTCTGCTCTCAGAGCTGGGATTTGCTTGCAGCCAACTCTTAGGTTTCTCTGCCTACTTCAGGGTACAATAAAAATAAATAAATTTCAGCGAGTAGGATACCCACTGGGAGCAAAGGTCAAATACTTGCTTCAGTGACCACACAGTATTTGACGTCGGGGAGAGAAAAGAAACTATTACAGTCACTAATAATAAAATATTTCTAACAAAGCATTTACAGGAAACCCTGAACAATAAGCCAAAGGGGAAAAAAGATAAGAATATTAAGTAGGAAACAGAGTTTTTGTAAATACTATTTTTTAAGAAGCTGACTTTTTGCAAAACTTTAGGTTTGCCATTTTCAAAGTTTTGATTTTTATCGTTAGATACTGGCTTTGGGGTGGCATTTTCTGTACTCCCAAGTGTGTGTTCTGGTTTCCCTTCTGCAGCTGCAGGAGAATACTCTGAGGAGAAGCAGTATAGGGAGGGGTGGGCTTGTTTCTTCTTACACTTCCAGGTCCCAGTCCCTCATTGTGGGATGGCAGGGCAGGGGTTCAGCAGAACTGAAACAGAGACCAGGGAAGAACACGGCTTAGTGGCCTCCTCCACGGCCCATGCTTAGGCAGGGTTCCTCTGCAGCCCTGCGCCATCTGCTCAGGAATCGAGCCACTCAGTGAACTGGGCCCTCTCTCCATAATCAATTACCAGTGAAGACCATCCTCCATAGACATACCCATAGGCCAGTCTGATCTGGTAACTCCCTCAAGTGAGACTCCCTTCTCAGATGACGCTAGGTTGTGTCAGTTTGGCAGTTAGAGCTAAGTAGGGCAGTGTGGGTCCACTCAACCCTGACGCTAGTGTAGGGTTTTAGAATAAACACGGTTTCATAACATTGTGTAATTGTGTATGATGCTTTTATAAATATAAAATTATTTCCTATATCTAATTGTATATTTATTTGACCATGAATTGGATACAACATTGGACATATTTTTATTTTGTTTAATTTCACATTTTTTCAGTTTAGGAAATATGTAACTCAAGGAATCCCTTGAATCTAATCAATGCCACCTATGAATTTTGCATGCACTTGGATAATGTTTTAGGATTTCAAAATGTTCGTTTTAAATGAATAATCAGTTTTGACAACCAAATGTGCATCTTATAAAAAAAAGAAGTTGAATTGTGGTTAAAAAAATAAGCAACAGGTTAAGATTTATATTGCTGCTAAGGAGTGTAGACTGTTTCTTAATGAAAACATTCAATTACTGATGGGAAGCTCAGTGTTCTCTTCATGAGCGTGTCACACAGAAGTGCACCGAGGTCGTGACCTTAGGCATGGCTTCATACACCAGCTGGAAGTGATCCGCGTGGAAGTGTTGGCAGAGGGGCTTCAGCTTTTAGCTGAAGGAAATGTTGTAGGCAGCAGGACAGTGACCCCATTGTCTTGCCCGTAGTTTCATGACAAGATCAACCAGATCCTTGAGAGCCTGGAGCGCATCGTGGAGCGTCTGAGGCAGCCGCCATCCATCTCTGCTGAGGTTGAAAAGATCAAGGAGCAGATTGGTGAAAACAAGAGCGTGTCTGTGGACATGGAAAAGCTGCAGCCGCTGTACGAGACTCTGAGGCAGAGGGGAGAGGAGATGATTGCCAGGTCTGAGGGCACCGAGAAGGACATATCTGCCAAAGGTAGTGATTTCGGAGTGGGGAAACAAGCTCCATGTTCCTTTGTTTGATTGGTTGGTTGGTTTTTTACATAGGGTCTCCCTCTAGGTAGCACTGGCTGGCCTGTAACTCACTATGTAGGCCAGGCTGGCCTCAAACTCCCAGAAACCCCATCTGCCTCTTCCTCACAAGTCCTGAGATTGAAGGCACGCCACCACATCCGGTCTCAGCTTTTAAAACAGCTGTGGATTTGTACGCTGTCCGCTGCCAGCCTGACTGCATAGCAAACTGCCAGGTCTCTAAAGAGCTTGCACAGTGATGTGTCACTGTATGAAAGTCCTTTGATGTCCTCCTCAGTTTGTGAAATCAGTTGGTTGAAGACAAAATGTGTTTACATAAAGACCATATGTTCTCTGAGCCTCTTAGGCTCTCAGACTGAAATAAATGCTAATAAGCCAAAGCTGGGGATACAGTGTTAGTGTCATAGCTAGCATGCCTCCTCCAACCCATAACCACCAGAATGGTCACCATAGCCACTCATATTAGAGTTGTGATCTGTGAGTCAGAGGAAAGGTGTGTATATAGTGGAAACAAGCGTATTCCAGAAGCAAGCCAGAAGTGCAAACCCTTGTCCTGTTCTTGGGCCTGAGCAAGCAGTTCCATCCTTGGAGAGCATAAGAAAACACGTCTCAGATTAGTTACTTATCTTAGGTTAGTTCCTTACTGTCTTTGGGATTAAGGCCAGCTTCATGAACTTAAACGTGGGTAAAGTTGGGTCTTCTTGAGCTCATGTGGCTTTAAATATCTACTTTTGTAAGGAAAAGTCTTGGTTCAGCGAGAGCGGACCTATAGATTTTGTATTGTATGGGACAGGTTTGGGTCCATTGATAATGCACAGGCTGCAGCTGGTCAGAACCTGTTCCTGTTCTATGTATTTAGCAAATCAGGTAACTGTTCACTGTATGAGCTAAAGTTTTGCTTTTGCTTTTATGAGGACGACCTGCATCTTTGCTGACATTGTTTTGCTGTGTAGCCGTGCAGGATAAGTTGGACCAAATGGTTTTCATTTGGGAAAGCATACACACGCTGGTGGAAGAAAGGGAAGCCAAATTGCTGGATGTTATGGAACTAGCAGAGAAATTCTGGTGTGATCACATGTCATTGGTTGTTACCATAAAAGACACTCAAGATTTCATCCGGGACCTGGAAGATCCTGGGATTGATCCCTCAGTAGTAAAACAGCAGCAGGAAGCAGCTGAGGTAAGGGACAGAACTCATTTCAACTAAAAGAAAAACCATGACGTTGTGCATGCTAACACCTGATCTTGTATATGACTGAGAAAATCATGCTGTTAAAATTTGCTTTGGTTCTGAATGTGAATGCGCAGTGAGAACCAAGATATAATGGCCAAGCAGATGTCACCTGGAGGTGGCTCTTAAAATCATATCTCTGCCCTTACACGGCTCACACTTGGTGCAGGGCCTCCCAAGCAGCCTGAAGCACGGGATGTCTGCCCTCACCAGCCTCTAAAAGTCTTCCTGTCTCTGTCCTGCTGAGTCAAGACCCTCAGATGCCCCCACTGTCTGCTGGGTCAAGAGCCCTGACTTTACCCAGGGCCTCTACCAGCTTCGCTCTCACCGGCTGGTGCCCGTGTGGTCACAGGCCCGATCTGCTGCTCCTTTACCTCTGTGCTCTTTTTAGTGTCCTTGAAGCCTTGCACAGTCTGTTTCCTTGCCTCGCTGTGTCATTTCTGCCACCGCTGCGATAGGCTTCGGGGTTGGGTTACGTTAGTACCCACCCCATACACTTATTTTGTTGTGTATTTACCCGAACCGCTTGCTGGGCTCTGGGGCTCTGGAGAAGGCTAGGCAAATATTTCCATTTCCAGTGTTTGGTTTAGGGCTTTGTTTATGCTCATTAAATATTGCCGAGTGGGTGTGTCTAACCATGATGGTGAAAACAAGGTAGGGTACTTCATTTCTCTTGTGACGGATCAGCCTTGATACCTGGGTGGTGACACACCGTGGAGCTTCAGAGCTAGCTTACCATGAGTTTCCCAGCGGACACATTACTTGGCATAAAATCTCTGTGCTCCTAATTTGCTGCTGTCTGTTTTGAACACATACAGGCAAACTAGTTGGGAGAAACAAAATGCCTTCCAGTGCTTTACTATATTGGGGATGTTTTTTAAATTGCTCTGGTATTTCGTCTTTATTAGTAAAGATTTGGTGTCGAGAATATTGTTTTCTCTAAAATATTTCTTTTGTTTTCTTGTTGAGAAAATGACTATATGAACTTGGGAAATGAGACAAAACGATGCTCATCTCACCTAGGAATCCCTCTGGACAGCTAGCTCCGTGTGGCATCTTTTCCTGGTTTTGATGTGGTTTTACATGGTGTTCTGAGGCTCTGTTTTGAATTCTAGGCAATAAGAGAGGAAATTGATGGACTGCAGGAGGAGCTAGACATGGTCATCACACTGGGCTCTGAGCTCATCGCTGCGTGTGGGGACCCTGATAAGCCCATTGTCAAGAAAAGCATAGATGAGGTACTGGTGGACGGATTTTCCACTTTCACAAGAATTTCTTTCTCAAGACTTGACAAACTAACATCTGTTTGTTACAAACAGTTAAAACCATACATTTGACACTCAAAGGATTGCAACTTTTTTTTTGGTAGTTAAATTCAGCATGGGATGCTCTCAATAAGGCTTGGAAAGACCGGGTTGACAAACTGGAGGAGGCCATGCAAGCTGCCGTTCAGTACCAAGATGGATTGCAGGTGAGATGGTTGCTGTGCCCGCTGGCCGGCCTGAGCTGGAAACAGGAAATGTTATTGGTGCATTTATATTTTGGTACCAGCCCAACCCTGTGGCTGTGTGCAATTGCAGACAGATCTGTTCCTGTAATTGCCACAGCTACTTCGACTTGTCCTTCTTAGAAGATATTTCTTACCTTTCGGACATATGGATTTATATGTACATGTAAACATGGGTTTGTACACACATTAGTGGAATTTACTTTGAAGAGAAGTAGTCTAGTGGCTTTTTTTTTTAAAGTGAGAGTAAATGTTCCCACACAGTATTTCTCAGAATTGTTGGGCACCAGGCAGTGAAGTGTCATGGAACAGAGTCTGAGTTCTGTTCTAAAGTTGAGTGAAATAAGATGAGAGGAATAAACATGAGCTAAAAATATCACCAAGTTTAACTGATGTCAGAACTCAAGAGAACCGATGCAAAGCCGTGTTTGCTCTGTGTACTAAAATAGATTTTTATTTTATTGACTCAAAACCGGGTGTATCACGGTGCTTTCTTTTCTACATGATTGTTACAGTAGTTGTTTCTTGTCTTTTCAAGGTTCTCATTCAGTTCGTTAGCCAGATAGAATCTGGTCTTTTAATACTGAAGTTCTCTTGAGGCCAGCTTAGGGATATTTCTTCCCTACCTCCCTCCATGTCCTGTTTCCTAACAGGTTGGCAGGAGTTTAATCTTTCATACTCCCTACCACATGGAAAAACCCTCTCTTAAGTATTTCCATAACACTTAAGTGAATATTATTTTTAAAGCTCATATGAGAACATTTTTTCCTTTTTCTTCATGTCACTTCATCCTATAAGTATCACCAGCCAGGCTTTATCTCAGCAGAAAGGGTTTTGAACTTTGGAAATACATGAAATTTTTCATGACATAAAACACCTTGTTGTAACTCCTGTAACATCCCAAGCAAAGGAAGGATTTCTTTCTTAAATAACCTGTGGCCGGTGATAACCACGTTGGACTCCCACTATGTAAGGATGCGTCATAATGACAAGTCTTTTGAGTGGCATTGTCTCCCATGGCTAGAGATGGTACTACCAAATATGTGAGGTCACCTGAGAGCCTTGAGTAAGGAACCATGATTTGATACAGACTCCTCACCAACAGCAAGAAACATAAGCTCCATCATAAGTCCTATGGTAGCTATCATAGGTGCTAGTTTCTCCATAAGGTGCAAGGCTTGGTTATAAGGTGAGATACTTATTCTTCCCAAGTTGCTGCTAAAGTGATTAGGGTTGGTTAATGGTCATATAAATAGACCAGATCGTTTGTAAGGTTTCTCTTCTGTCAGCTTCATCAAAATGTAAAATTATTTAGATATACATTCATTACCTTTTAAAAAAAATACATGCAGTAAACCTGCGTATAATGTGTAGAAACCTAGGAACAATGTAGTGGGCTCTGAAGCCTGTTGCAGTTCACAGATTCTTAATTTTAATGTTAATCTAGGTAGTATAGGAAGGTGAGCAGAACCGTAGTGACCTTCTTGGTTATTTGAATGAGTAGATACATTTGGATCTTTTTCTTTTAGTTTATTTTTATATAAGCAAATGAGAATTTGCACTTTTGTGATTGAACATATATAAGTTCAGGTTATATATTGAATATATATATATATTCAATATATATATTGAACATATAAGCTCAGGTTGTCAGGGTTGGCAGCAAATTCCTTACCCAGTGAGCGATTTCACAGGCCCTACAACCGTTAGAATTTCTGCATATAGCAAGTTCAGATAGGCGTTTATTTTTAAAAATGAAAGATTGTTTTATTTAATACCTATTCTTTTTCGAATGAGCTTTTCTTTGAAAGTGCCTGATAGTTTAAGAATAGTTTTTCTTTTACCAGCCTTGGTGCAGAATTGTAGGTGACGTTTACTTGGTATTTGAGGAGCTGTTTTATATTAAGGCTTTTATTCAGGCGAACTATCTTAGTTTTATAAAGTAGGCGCCTTTCATAATTTCTCCTAGTTATTGCCTTTCTCTGTAACCCCAGAAGCATGGCCGTTCCAGAGCAATGGTGATAACATGGGAAATCTGTCTTTCAGGCAATATTTGACTGGGTTGATATCGCAGGCAACAAGTTAGCCTCAATGTCTCCAATTGGAACGGACCTTGAGACTGTCAAGCAGCAGATTGAGGAGCTGAAGGTACGTGTGGGGCTCCTGGTTGGTAAAGAGCCGCCTGTATCGTCAAGTTACTGGTTCATCAGATTTCTCACTTAAGTTTAGTTAGCTTGCATAATTAAAACATTATATATTGACTTCAAGATTGTACTGTTTATTTCTGTTGCATGTTTTTTTATTTGTGCGTTTGCACGCAAGTGTGCCACACATGTAAGGAGGGCAGAGAACAACTTGTGGTCAGCAGCTCTCTCCTCCCACCACGTGGACCCTGAGGATCAAGCTCAGGTTGTCAGGGGTGGTAGCAAATTCCTTACCCAGTGAGCGATTTCACAGGCCCTACAACTGTTAGAATATCTGCATGTAGTAAGTTTAGATAAGTGTTCATTTTTAAAAATGAAAGATTGTTTTATTTAATACCTATTCTTTAGAGAACTATAAATAAACAAAAAAGGGGGGAAACAAAACTAGTAACTCTCTCCAAAAGCTGTATACTTAAAAGCAACTATGCCTAGGATTTGAGATACAGCTCTTCAGATGTCCTCATATCTTAGTGGAGGTTGTGTGTGTGTAGAGGAGGAGGGCCAGATTTGGATGGTGAGACTATTATAATGTGCCTCAGTAGTCTGTTGTAATTAGCGTAACTGATATATTGCTATAATATTAGCAGTTAATTAGCATCCGAGATTCAAATAAATGTTTTCTATTGTTGATAAAATGTTGGTTGGCATAACAAAGGTCACGAAGTGCCTGTCAGTCATATAGGAAGACCAGGGAAAAGGGTGTAATTCTACAGCTACATGTGATAGCTCAGGTCTGGAGTCCCCGTACTTGGGAGGCTGAGCTGAGAAGATTGCTGTGAATTTGTGGCCAGCCTAAGCAAAACAGTGGTAAAGGCCACCCACAGCTACAGCAGGTCCCTTTCTTGCCAGTAGTAGTAGTAATAATAATAATAATAATAACTTATTTTGCATCAATAGTAAGACATAGAAATCATTATTAATGAATATAAAACAGCTGTAAAAACATAAAAATTATGAGGGAGTGCATAATGTGTACTTTTTTGAGAATAGGAATTACTAAAGCTCTTAAAGTCATTATTTCTGGGGTTTCACATTTATTAATATAAAATATTAAATGTAACATGAAATATTATAAGAAGTTTCTCCATGGGATTTATTAAATTTTATTATACAGACTAAAAATGAAACACCCAAAGTTGTAACTATTCATAAAACTTAGAATAAAGGAGGGAAACCTCTACCACTTTTGCTTTCAGTAAGAAATGTGAATTTTAGAATATTCACATTTAAATATGAATATTCTATGTGAATATTCATTTCACATAGAATATGTGAATTCTATTCACATAATAATATTCACATAGAATATTAAATGTGAAATATTAAATATTCACATTTAAATGTGGTTTAAAGTTACTGATTTTTTTTTTTTATCCTTGATACAAGAATGCCAATTGCCAAACTTTATTGTCCTCAGGGAAAGCTTATTTAGAAATCCTTAGCCACGCCAGCTCTCCGGATCTTTCAGCTGCAGGCCCACCAGCCTGCCATCAGGGTCTCGTGCTGGGGGCAGCTGCAGGCGAGGTCTCGTGCTCGGGGCAGCTGCAGGCGAGGTCTCGTGCTCGGGGCAGCTGCAGGCGAGGTCTCGTGCTCAGAGCAGCTGCTGGCACAAGGGCTTTGCTCAGTTCACTCCAGCAGGCAAAAAAAGCATCTCAAAGAAAATCAAGGGGCCAGGGATCCATAGCTCCCACATAAAATAAAAACAAACAAAATCTATGGCAGGTGTGGTGGCACAGGCCTTTAGCCCCACCACTAGGGAGGCAGAGGCAGGAAAATCTCTGTGAGTTTGAGGTCGGCTTGATCTATATAGTGAGTACCAGGACAACTGGGGCTACATAGAGAGACCCTGTCTATATATATACATATATGTGTGTGTGTGTGTGTGTGTGTGTGTGTGTGTGTGTGTGTGTGTATATATTTCCTTCCAGAACGTGTATAGCCTTGGGTGAAGATAAGGGCCAAGCACACACGGTCTGAGTGTAGTTGCCCTTCAAGAATTCATCTGTGGCAGCATTTTCTGAGCTGAAAGAAAATGGGTTTTGGATTATCCAGTGTTCGGCTTCAACTCAAACCTCACCCTGCTTCTGTTGGGGCAAGGCAACTCATGGTTAGTTAGTCCCGCAAGGATGAGCTGTTTGTCCATCTCTCAATGGCCGTTCAGAGTCAGTCTGATTTCTCATGCCAATGCTACCGGTATGAGCCAGGTCACTTTGGGAAATGGCATCTCCTTGTGGATCTGTTTACCCATCTACAGAGTGGGAATAATCATGATACTTACATTATTGGGCTCTTAGAAGATCAAAGTGAGAAATGCAATTCATTTCTTCCTAAAGAAGAGTTATTTGAGGATAGATAGGGTCTCGCCGTGTAGCCCAGGTTGGCTTCAAACGTACAACCCCACCCCCCCACACACACACCTCAGCCTTCTGACTGCTGGGATTACAGGCATGCCATGTTGTGCCTATCCTGCTTCCAGATACTGGAGGGCCTGTTTCTGGGTAATGGATACAGCATAGGAATGAGGCAGGCAGTGCCCTTGTTCTCAACGTGTTCATATTCTGCAGTGCGTTCAGCAAATTCAGGCACCGTTTTTATCTCACTATTGGTGACAGATAGGTACAAGCCTACCCCGTGGCTCCCCAGTCTTCCTGGGCAAGCATGGTCTGAGCATCCATCCTTGAGGTATAATGAGGGTTCCAAGAGCCTCCTCAGCCTGAAACCAGCTTCCAGAACACCTGGACATAGCACACGTGCCGATTATCTGATGCTCCTTGATTTAGGATTGTGTTTGGTCCTTCTCCTCTTAGTGCGGGCTGGACTGACACACTCTAATATACCACGGCCAGCGATGGTGGGGTGTGACCTCAGAGGCAGAGCACAAGACAATTTGCCATTTCTTCCTCATTCTGGCTCTTGGAGTGGGGTCACTCTCTGTAGGGGAAACCTCTGCCGCATTGTGGAGACATTCACGGAGACCTGCCTGGGACTCCGGTCTTTGTGGCCTTCAGACATCCCCTAAATCATTAACTCTTCTAGGGTTTCCAAGTCCTCAAGTCTTCAGGCCCATATTGACATCCTACGGTGACGCTCTTGGTGTCTAGCTCACCAATCACAGTGCTAGGGAGTCTCAGCTCCCATCCTCAAGAGAGACAAATTCTTCTTCTAGGTGCCATGGTGGTTTGAATGAGAATGGCCCCTAAAGTTACTGATTTTTTTAAATGTTCCTGTTTTCTTTTTTATAGCAATTTAAGTCAGAGGCGTATCAGCAGCAGATAGAAATGGAAAGGCTGAACCATCAAGCGGAACTTTTGCTGAAGAAAGTCACAGAGGAGGGTGACAAACACAGTGTTCAAGACCCGTTGATGGAGCTGAAATTGATATGGGATAGCCTGGACGAGAGGATCGTCAGCAGACAGGTGAGGGCCCAGACATAGGACCAGACATCGTGTGTGTACACTCTCGGCAATATAAAACAGCCATTGAAAATCAAACTAGCAGTTAAGAGCAATAACCGTTAGAGGCATCTAAAATTTTCTTATTAAAACTCCCCCCTTTGTGCCACATCTAACCACGTGTGTGTGTGTGTGTGTGTGTGTGTGTGTGTGTGTGTGTGTGTGTGATACCTCCAACTAGACTTGTTGATTACAGATATGGCTAGATTCGTGAGCCACGCGGATGGACTCGGACAGCATCCAGCAGTTGGTGCTTTGCATTGGTTTTGTAAGGGCCCATCATTCATGATGTCCGACTCTAAGTGGATTTTCTCCCCTGATTCTTGGCAGCACAAGCTGGAAGGTGCTCTCTTGGCGCTGGGTCAGTTCCAGCATGCCCTGGACGAGCTCCTGGCGTGGCTGACACACACAAAGGGCTTGCTGAGTGAACAGAAACCCGTCGGAGGAGACCCGAAAGCCATTGAAATTGAACTCGCCAAGCACCACGTACGTACTGTCTCTGCCTGTTATTTTCATGTCGGAGTTCTTCACGTTTACGATTTTAACAGAGGTTATTTGGCATTAAATTGCTTGAAAGGGTTAAATAGAGAATGACCTAAAAGCATCCAGGCTGAAAACGCTGTTGTTCTACCACGGCTTTTAACACCCCGGTCCCGTGGATGACAGTTGCTTTCCAGAACGACTCTTCATCAAAACACAGTATGTTTGTCTCGTGGTGTGAGCGTATAGAAGCTTTTACGCCTTAGAAATCTGGCAATGGTCTTAAATGCAGCCTACGTCAGCAGTCAGAATTGTGTGTCGTAGAGGTAGAAAATCAGACGCCCAGTCCAGTTGTTTAGTCGGGAGATCTGTTCATCTGACTCGCTAGAGATGCTATTTGGCCTGTTTGCTCTTCATTTCTGAAAGATCATTGTGTAGTGACTTGGGGTTGCCAAAACCAGTGCGAAGAGAGAGTTTCCACCCTCTGCTCATGGTCTCCCCCTGCCTCTGAGCGTGAGAGGAAGGAACCTGACAGAACTGTCCTGTCAGTGTCCACACTGGCAGAGTCTAACTCAGGCCTCGAGGAAGTGTTTCCCGCAGTGACCATGCCAGGGTGCGTGCTCTCCAGAATTGACTCCCCACTCAGCTGGCTGTGTGCCTCTGGAAAACACTGACTCATCGGGTCCCTCAGAAACAAAGGCCGTACTCCAGGGGCTGCCTCCCTTATCTGGAGAGCCTCCGGGCCTGGACTCCCCTCCAGATGTGTGATGTCCTGCATAGGATAAGAGATGACATCCTTTTCTTTATTACTGCCAAGCATACGTCGGAGAGTGTGGGGTAGGGCCCTGATGACCTCCTGGCTAACATAAGAGAAAGGGCTCCTTTCAAATTAGTAGTCCTTGCTTCCTTTCAATGAGAGAATAAAAGATTGTATTTCTCCTTTCAAAACAGTAATTATAAAACATGTGTCTTAAGGTATGTGATAATCTTATATTAGGAAAATGAATATAAAGGAGTAAAAAATCCCTTAAAACCTTCAGATTAAATTAAACTTAAAATGGACTTGAATCAGTGGAAATGCTTCAATCATCTAATTATAATCTCTACAGAAGAACGTAGTGCATCAGTCACAAGGGCATTGTAGTGAGAATACCTGTCAGCGTTTGGACGACTGGCATATCTAAACTGAAGGTGTGTCTATCTAGGAAGCCTCAAAAGTTGAAGGAAAGGGAGCTGTCACGAAAACTTGCTATTAAAACTTCTTTGTTATGAGGTTTTTGTTTCAGAATATTTCACAACCAGAAAATAAAGCAAGTATGATGGACTAGAGGTGTGGTTCAGTTTACGGTCCTTACCTAGCTTGCATGAAGACTAGGTTTGATCCCTCAGTGGTACCTAAAACTACCTGTGCTATTCCACGCCTGTATTACCAGCACTTGGGAGGTGGGAAAAGATTAGAAGTTTCAAGTCCTCCTTAGCTGTGTGTTGACTTCAAGGTTTGCTTGGAATACATGAGACCCTCTCCCTGCCAGAAAAAGAAAGAAAAAAAAATAAGCAAGCATTATAAGTACCATTACTGTGTTTCCAGCTAATGATCATATTGACATTTTCAGGTGCTCCAAAATGACGTTTTAGCCCACCAGTCCACAGTAGAAGCGGTCAACAGAGCAGGAAATGATCTAATTGCCTCAAGTGCGGGAGAAGAAGCAAGCAACCTCCAGTACAAGCTCAAAATCTTAAATCAACGCTGGCAGGATATTTTGGAAAAAACAGATCAAAGGAAGCAGCAGCTGGATAGTGCCTTGCGCCAGGTGAATGAAGGGAATAAGCCCTAGGCTCGCTCTGGTGTCCAAGTCCAAAGTCATGTGGATTTGCTTCATTGAGTCACAGATGGATATTTCATGTTGATACTTAAAAGAGAGGAGTAAAAATCAGTGGGATAAAGAACAGAGCAGATGAGAAGGCGGCGCTCCACTTCTTAGCTGACCTGAGCTCTCTTGATGGGGTGCACAGGTAGCGAGCCCCTGGTTCCATACGTTACGTGATGCAGAGAGAGGCTGACCTTGCTTGAAGGTGATAGTATTTCTGACAGAAACCTAACACTCCCCAATCACTGCAGGCCAAAGGGTTCCATGGTGAAATCGAAGATTTGCAGCAGTGGCTGACTGACACAGAGCGTCACCTCTTGGCATCCAAACCCCTGGGAGGTTTGCCAGAAACAGCCAGGGAGCAGCTTAACGCACACATGGTATGTATGATATTTCCTACGGCTCTCGCCCAGGTAATGCATAAATAATAGTGGAAGAAGATACGGTCAAAAGGTTAAGTTTTGTGGCAGAAATCATTGTGTGTAAATGCTAGACACAGCACCATTTAGCAATGAAAAAGGTTTTAAAGAAGTGTAGTGGTTTTGAGTAACACAGTCACTTTCCCTCCCTCCTTCCCTCCCCCCTCCCCACACATGCCAAGTTATAAGCAGTATGAAGAACATCTCTAAAATTATCAGGCTAGACCTGGCATATGCCTATAACCCTATGGCTTGGTTTTGCTGTTTGCCACTGGGCAAGACCCGTTTGCTCAATGACGAAGTAGTTTTGCCTACCGATTTGTACCCTAAGAGTGCTCATCTTTCTGAAAACTGAATGATTTAATAGCTCAGTGAACTCAAGTAGTTCATTACTTCCCTGGAAATGCTTACATAGCTTTCACATCATTCATAACTCATTAACTAAGAGTTAATTCTATCTTGAGAATGTTACACTTTCCAAAAATTATATAAGAACTTGAAAGCAGAGAGCTCATCTTAAGAACTTCCAGAAAACTACACATAAAATACTTAGTTTGAAGCCCTGCGGTGGTGGCGCACGCCTTTAATCCTAACACTCGGGAATCAGAGGGATCTCTGTGAGTTACTTTGTAGACCAGGCTGGCCTTGGGCTCAAGGACAGCCAGGGCTACACAGAGAAATTCTGTCTCGGAAAACCCAATCAATAAATAAACATCTAGCAGATTCTAAAACTATAAGGCCGTGGCAGAAGTTTCCTTTTGTTCTGCTTGTGCTAGAAATGAAGATGAGAACAAGATGTGGAGTGATCACATCCTGAGGCTGCCTTAGGGGCTAACGCTATTTTAAAATGATGCTGTAAGTGTGCCTCATCTTTAATGTGCTTTCTTGTAAGGATGAGGAATATAGGTTTGAGCTGCTGAAAATGTACTTAGTGAGCTTTGTAACGGCTCAGATCACTAACTAGTGTACTTCAGATGGTTAGTTGTATAAAACTTAACTCGATTTTAAAAAAAAAAATTGAAAATATCAGTAAGATGTGGAATGTATAACTTTTAGTCAAAACTGATTCAACCCACGTTATAATTCAATCAGTGTGAGAAAAATTGAATTTTTTGGTTTTTAATTAATTATAAACGTTATTTCATTGGTGTTAAACTTTTAATTTTAGCCGGTGTTTTCTGTATTTATCATAGAAGATTGACACATCATCCTAGTTTGTAACTTTTAGAAATTTATCAATGAAAATGGTATCTCAAGTGTGGCTCCACTACTCTGGCAATCTCTGTATCAGCCTGAGCATCTTTCTGTACTGGTTCTGGGTTTTCTGTCCTTCACATGTTTGCTGAGTACAGGGTTAAACTGTACCAATAATTATTTAGTTGTTGTATCATGGTAAAAAGGACATAGATGTTTCTCTCGGTTTTCAGAGGAGGAAAACTCAGAGAAATTAAATTGCTGGCACCGCATCACAGATCACACTGGTTACCATGCAGCGAGACCCTTCTTGGCAGCATGCCAGTTACTGCTGTAGGCCTTAGCACGCAACATGCAGTAGACAGGGAGTGGCTATGAGCATTAGTGCTGTTTCGGTATTGGGTACAGTGTAGCTGCCTGTCAGGGTTGCTCTGTAAGCCAGAAAGAGGACTGAGGCTCAGTGGTTAGGAGCACTCATTGGTCTTACCATGAGCCCAGGTCTAGTTCCAAGCACCTACATGATGGTTTATAACGCTCACCCTCTTCTGACCTCCAGGGGCACCAGGCAGGGCTCCAGGCACACACATGTGCACGTGCATTTAGGCAGACAAATGTACATTCATACATATTACAAGTAAATATTCTTTTAAAAAAAATGTAACTTACATCTTGTTCTTTGGCAAGTCATATGACATGAAGGCCTCTCATTTTAGGAAGTCTGCGCTGCCTTTGACATCAAAGAAGAAACATACAAGAGTCTGATGCAGAAAGGGCAGCAGATGCTCGCAAGATGCCCCAAATCTGCAGAGACAAATATTGACCAGGACATAAACAACTTGAAAGAGAAATGGGAATCTGTGAAAAACAAGCTCAACGAGAAGAAAGTACGTGCTTCGATCAGTACGGCAGAACTGCATTTGGTGTCATTAGGGCCTGGGTTATGTTTTATTTCCAGCTATCAGGAGTCTAATTTTCATGATCCGTGTCCATATCTTTTTGCATATACTTGGTGTTTTATGAAGTTAAACATAGTATTCTAACCCAAGAGAACAGAGGTACGGTACGGATAAGGATTTATCACAGGTCAGGTGTTACTCGGTTTGTGCTCTGGTAATTTTTAAAACATTGAAGCACTCGAGTTCTAGGTTATGAATAGTTGTATTCTGATCACAAATTAGATGAAAGAGAATGATATGATTGTACTTGGGCTTTATAAGTATTAGTTTTATAAGTCAGTTGATTAAACTGAAACACACCATCTTCCTTTACAGACCAAATTGGAAGAGGCTCTCTACTTAGCAATGGACTTCCACAATTCCCTCCAGGACTTCATCAACTGGCTCACCCAGGCCGAGCAAACCCTGAACGTGGCTTCTCGGCCAAGTCTTATCTTGGACACAATCTTGTTTCAGATCGATGAGCACAAGGTACGTGGGAACTCGGATGGGAAGCACCTGGCTTCCAGAGACCAGTCTGCCTTCCTGTCTGTCACAAGCATCAGTTTAGTAATTTGAAAACTCTCTTTTGTAATGTGTTGTTTTATTCCTTGAGGACTTCACACCTGTGTGCGGCATATTTGATCACATTCCTGGAGCTCCCCGAATTCCTCCTGGACTCACCCCGCACCCTCCCCACCTGAGAACTTTGCGTTGTCCCTGAACGCGAGCATTGTGACAGTGGTACGCTTTTAAAGTCAATCCATTTCCCCGTGTGTCTAATGATGTTCTTCTTTTGCGGGAAAGGTCTTCGCCAATGAAGTGAATTCTCACCGTGAGCAGATAATAGAACTGGACAAAACTGGAACCCACCTGAAGTACTTCAGTCAGAAGCAAGACGTGGTGCTCATCAAGAACCTGCTGATCAGCGTGCAGAGCCGGTGGGAGAAGGTGGTTCAGCGGCTGGTGGAAAGAGGACGGTCCCTGGACGAGGCGAGGAAGAGGGCCAAGCAGGTAGTAAACTAGAGTGATGTTCTCTGGCCTTGGCAGTCGGTAGCTGAAGCTGCTGAGATGTGCGATCACAGGACTTTTACCGCAGGTCGTGCCATGCAACAATAAGAAGCCATGGTGTTCCTTTCCTGAAAGGGCAGTGGCCTGCCTTTGGACTCTTGACGTCACCTTTTTGTGCTGGCAGCCATGTTGGGCCATGGGGACTCATTTTGAAAAGCTATAAATGGCTCAGCTTCATAGATTAGCATCAAGGCCCATTAAGAACTTAGAGATTTTTGTTTGCAGTGTGTTTATTTTTGCCCTTGTCCTTTCAACCCCTGTTCTCTTAATCAGAGAGGGGCACCAGACCCTCTTCTGTTGCTAACTCTAAGTCAAACTTCCCTCACATCGGAGCTAAGGAGCAGACCCGCGGCCTCCACGGTGCTCCCCGAGGGACCTTTCTTGCGATGCCCTCTTCCCAGGCTGCTAGGCAGCGGCCTTTATTTCTTCCCAACAATCTTGGTGTGGCTCCATCTCACGTGAAGCTAATTACCTAGATCTCTGGAGGCTGCTTTTGGTTTGATTTCGGGACTCTCACAACCCCACACAGAGCTTTCCATTCTCTCTTAACCTGCCGTTAACTGACATCTGAACTAACCACAGACAAGAGGAAAATTACACATCTTTCTGCCCTGTGAGGATAGAGCCACCTTATTTGGAAGAGAATTTTTCTTTTTTTTTTTCTTTTTTTTTTAACTAGAAACTTAGTGTGATATTGAGGCTGAATTTTGTGGTTTCTGCTTTTGCCTCATTCAAGCTCCTGTTGTCTGGCATTGGCGACATTGGAGTGTGGTGTCTGGGCGATGCATAAAGGCTTTAGAAATGCCATAAGCATTTCTGACACCTTCACTCGGTCTCTGAAATAGGATCAGTCTTTAAAGATTCTGTTAGACAGTATTGACTCTGAACCTGGCATGTTCCTCTCCACAAGTATTTCTTGAGTTTGAACAGCTAACTTACAAGGCCTGTTGAATACAAGTAGCTGCTTGCCGTCTATCCTCTCTCCATCTGGCCAGTGATGTGATCTTGTTAGCCAGCTTTGTATTCTTCTGCCTTCATTGCAAATGGATGGTGTTTGTCCTATTTCTGTGGCTTAAGCATAGCTTTAGAGGGTGGGCATCAAAGCCTGTGTATTTTACACCGCTCAACAGCCCGCTTCCACACCTGTTTAGAGCCAAACCACCCATCACTTCGTGGGACTGTCCTCTCGTTCCTTCCCTGTCCTGGGTTTTGTCTTATGGACTGATGTGGCTCTCCGACTTTTACTATCCTCCTTTTCCTTCACATTTAAGTTGATTAGCAATGTGAGAGGCATGTTCTGGGCAGGGAGGCCAAGTCTGTGATGAGCTGTTCTTTAGTACACTCTCGCGGCTTGTGCTGTAAGATACTCGTGTTGCTATGGTTATGCAGCTTTTGTTACTTCATGTCAGTGTGTTTGTGTGTCCAGGGATCTTACACTCATTTCTTTAGCTTTTGTTCTGTAGCTCTTCATTTAAATGTATTATAAGAAATACCGGGGGGCTGGAGAGATGGCTCAGCGGTTAAGAGCACTGCCTGCTCTTCCAAAGGTCCGGAGTTCAATTCCCAGCAACCACATGGTGGCTCACAACCATCTGTAATGAGGTCTGGTGCCCTCTTCTGGCCTGCAGGCATATAAGCAGACAGAATACTGTATAAATAATAAATAAATAAATATTTAAAAAAATAAAAAAAAAATACCGTGACCCGATGTTGGTGGCACACACCTTTAATCTCAGCACTCCAGAGGCAGAGACAGGCGGATCTCTGTGAGTTCGAAGCCAACCTGATATACAGAGCAAGTTCCAGAACAGGCTCCAGAGCTACAGAGAATCCCTGGGGGGGGGGAGGGGGGGAGAGAGAATACCATGTAACCAGTTTTGTAACTGGTGTCCAGAATTTGTATCTGATTGCTCTTCTGGAAGATAAACACAAGATAAACTCTGCTATACTCAAACATGCGCTGACCTACAATGTTTTCAAGTTCCTGGTTGGCAAACAGAATTAGACATGGTTAGAATGCTAGCGTGGTGGTAGTGCACATCTGACCACCGGAGGTGGGTGAAGGCTGAGTGAGGCCCTAGAGCAGGGGTGAGGGTGTGAGGGGCACTGAGTGGGGCTCCAGAGCAGGAGTGAGGGTGTGAGGGGCACTGAGTGGGGCTCCAGAGCAGGAGTGAGGGTGTGAGGGGCTCTGAGTGGGGCTCTAGAGCAGGGGTGAGGGTGTGAGGGGCTCTGAGTGGGGCTCTAGAGCAGGAGTGAGGGTGTTGGGCTACCTCATGTATAAAAGAGATAGCCTTCTTTGTTCTTGGCGTGTTTAAAGAATAATTCACAAGTGTTGGACTTTTTCCTCTTATTTCTTTTTCTTGACATAGGAGTTTAGCACAGAAAAATGTCAAGCTATGTAAAGAGACAGAGAAACAAAACATATTCTCTGGGAGTTTGTGTTAACTGCTGAGCTAAAGGAGGCAGTGTAGTGGCGGCAGGGCCCCTAGAGCTCCTTCCCTGCCTCTTTCCTGGACTCAGTGACCTGGTTGGCTGACTCAGGCCACAGCCACCTGTGTCCAGTGTGGCAGGACACTCCGCAGTTTGCTCATGAAACCTTCCCCGTTTGTCTTCGGGGGAATGTATGAGTTGATGGTTTTTAGTGAATCCGTTGGTGGTGGTTTCTGTTTTACTAAATTTCAAGCGTTGTGTGCTTCACAACTTTCTGAACAAATGTGGTCTCTTTACCAGTTCCATGAAGCCTGGAGTAAACTAATGGAATGGCTGGAAGAGTCCGAAAAGGCCTTGGATTCTGAACTGGAAATCGCCAATGACCCAGACAAAATCAAAACACAGCTGGCACAGCACAAGGTGAGCCACTCGTTTAAAACGCGCACTCTGCGTTTCAAGATCGCCGCTGATCCTTTCTTGTCCGTGTGTGTATTCATCACCGGACCAGAAGAAAGGCTGCAGTCTAGAACAGTGGTTCTCAGCATGGGGGTCACAGCCCCAAGGGGGGGTCAAATGACTTAGGCCTTCCCAGGATTGCCTAAGGCCATCAGAACGCATGGGTGGTTACATCATCATTCAGAACACTTGAGCGCTGTCATTCAGCTTTTCGTGGCAAGTCTTTTGACAGACTGGGGAACATAGTAAAGTCTCGTCTCATAAATAAGTAAGATCCTTCTAAACAGAGAGGTAGGAAAAGTTGACTGATGCTATCTAGGAACTGGTGTGTGAGTGTGGGTGTGTGAAAATTCCATTTCTTCTCTCAGAGGAAGAGGTGCCAGCTTCTTTGTGAGACTAGAAAAATGTAAAAACGGTGTCTCAAAAAATTACTTCCACTAGTCCCTGAAGAGCACGTTTCTGCCCTGCTCAGCTCCTCCGTCCTGGTGCCTCTGTTATAAAGTGGTCCCTGGTCGTGCGGGGGAGGGTGTGGGGTGAGCCGCTGAGCCTGACTGCTGTGAACACTTTTAGAGTTTCAGACTGCTGCATGGAAATCACTGCTTAGAACTTGGCGATTTTAAAACGACTAGAAGACATAATTTTCACATGTGTTCTGTGAAGTCACCCAGAGGGTCTTGACTAGAGGATGATAGGAGGAAACATGTGTGCCCTCGGGCTAGACGAGGCTTCAGGATTGCCTTGTTTAGCTGGTGGCTTCTGTCTGTGAGCTGCCACAGTGGCCAGCATCATCCATACTCCTCTGATGGGAACATTAGACCCCTGCTCTAAATAAAATGCTGTTTTTTTTTTAATTTACAAGTGGATATTATGTAATCTTATAAAAGTGACATTGCATCCTAAAGTTAGAGAAACCCAGAGAAACAAATATGCAGAGAACATTAGAGTCGCCATTTTACCCGATGTTATTTATTACCAGTGTTTACGACTTCTCCAAGACACATCTTTAAGGCAGCCCATAAAAGCCATTTTGAAGGAAATCTGTGCTAATCAGCATCGGAAAGCTCTAGTCTGTCTACTCCAATAAATTGTTTAGTGTGTGTCTGCTTTGGAGGCGATCCATGTCAACGCCTTGATGCCGAACACAAGCGGTCCATCCAAAACAGCGTGAGAGCAGTCATCACTGTAACAGTGGGAAGTGTAGCTTTTAAAATGCAATAAACATGCATTGGATAGTAGTAACCTTGAGATTTGCTGCAGTTAGCAACTTTTGGGTGACATATTCTGCATAACAGATATATTTACATTACGATTGCTAACAGTAGCAAAATTACAGTTATGAAGTAGCCACGAAATAATTTATGGTTGGGGGTCACCACAGCATGAGGAACCTCATTAAAGGGTCACAGCTTCACGGAAGTTGAGAACCACTGCTCAAGAGGTGGGTGGTACCTGTTTCCTAGCCCGTCACAGTGTCACCTTGCTGGTCCATCAGTCTAGACAGTGTATGCTAAGTTGACCTTTCTTCCTTTTTATTCCTGAGATTGTATCTTCAGCAGCAATGGTCTCCTTTTTCTACTCTTTTTGTAAATACTTACAAATACAAATACCTGCTAGCTAGGAAATGGTACTAAGAGGCCCACAAACACAGTCCTGGTTCTTATAAGTATGATTGAGTTGTGTGGGAAGAAAATAAGTCATTTCCTTACACATATACATACATAAACATGAAAGCTGTAACTAAAAGGTAAAGAGTGGTACCATATAGATGTTACATTAGTACCACATGTCTTCGTGAGGGTTTCTGTTGCTGTGAAGAGACACCATGGTAGATCTTATCAAGAAAGCATTTAATTGAGGGGCTCGCTTACAGTTTCAGAGGTTCCGTCCATTGGCATCATGGTGGCATGCAGGCAGCTGTGGTGCTGTAGGAGTAGCTGAGTCCTAAGTCTTGGAGGCCACAGGAAGTCAACCAAGACACTGGGCAGTATCCTGAGCATAGGAAACCTCAAAGCCTGCCCTCGTAGTGACACACTTCCTTTAACAAAGCCACACCTCCTAGTAGTACCACTCCCTATGAGATTATGGGGGCCAGGTACGTTTGAATTACCACAGCACAATGGCCATTTGATCCTGGGAAAGTAACATAACCCTCTGTGGAGATAGAGGTTTATACAGCTGGAGAGAATGGGTAAAGGTTTTCCAAATGGTCTATCCATCAGACTCTAGAATGGCAGTCCTGACTTCTGGCTCCCAGACAAAATGACCTGTATGGTAGTCTGAATATCCACATTAGGTAGCAATAGGGATGTCCAACAACAACAGAAACCTATCAGAAGTTTGCGTTAGCTAATCACCCTGTCCAGCTAGATTCATCGGTATGTGGCCATGTTTTCCTCTCTAAAACCTCACAGTCATTTTAGCACAGTTATTGCAGAGTCTGTGATGTCTCCAAAAGTATTTGGGCTGAGGATGTAATAACTCCACGGTCAACAGCTTGCCTGCTTTGCACAAGGCCCTGGTTTTAGACATCTCCCTCCCTACCATCAAAAAGAAGATTTGAAATTGTTTTCTCAATAATACAGATACTCCTAGGGTTGCTGAGTTTCTGAGAGAAAGAGCAAGCCCTCAGTTGTCAAGTTTAAGATTGCTTTCTGTCCTGGGATGCCCCTGCATGAAACAGTGCTGTGTATCCGGCTTGATTGCCTGCTGATGGCCTCCATTCGTAGAGATGCCTCTTTAAAAGAAAATGATTTGTCTTTTGGTTGTTTCAAACACTTTTGCAGTACATTTGACCCTACTCGTATCTTTGCCTTCTCTCATCTTCCTCCCAAGTCCCCTTTATACTTTTTCTTTTTGGTTTTTGTTTTGTGACCCAGTGGGTTCAACAAGGGCAACCCATGAGGACTTGAGTGTGGATCTAGCCAGTGGATCATGAATAACAGTGCAATCATTGCATTACTGAAGACAGGGATTTCCTCACCCCCAGTAGTGTCCCTCTCCTACCAATGACTCCTCATGGACCCCTCCCCCACCTGTGACTGAATATTTACATTTTTGGATTTAGCCTCATGCAGGTCCTGTATAAGCAACTGCAGCTGCTATGACTTTATGCATGCCATGGCTTTTCATACCCATAAGACAAAGATTCATGGCCCTCTTCCCTATTGTCCAACTCATATTCCTTCTGCACTCTCCTCCACAGCTTTTGGGGGGTTCTTAGAGGGAGTCATGTGTAGCTTGCATGCTACAATACCAACTTGCCAGGCCAAGTATGTCCACTGGTGCAGTAGTGGCATGACTGTTATGGGGGTAACCAGAGGAGTTGAGATTTGCTATGAAGTGTTTTTCTAGGGATCTGGTCAAAGACCCATGGCTGGGGAGGTCATAGACGCAAAAGATGAACATGCTACCTTTGTTTCATTAAATGCACCTGTCAGTGTGCCTTCTTAATATTTATATTATACCCGGAGGTTAGTGGTGCCCTAAGCCTCGACTGAAGAAGCTTCTCTTTGCAGTGAATGACAGTTAATACAGAGATGCCTGACTGGTCATGATGCTGAGAACAAAGACCCTGCTTTTAACACTTTTTGCCTATTGGTAAACAAACAGTTTCAAGCAGCAACTTACTCTCTTCTTTGTTAAATATGTAGGAGTTTCAGAAATCTCTCGGAGGGAAGCATTCTGTCTACGATACCACCAATCGAACTGGACGTTCTCTGAAGGAGAAAACCACACTGGCTGATGACAACCTGAAGCTGGACAACATGCTGAGTGAACTCAGGGACAAGTGGGACACCATATGCGGAAAGTCTGTGGAAAGGTAGGGTGTTCCTCCCGGCAGCTGGCGACGTTATAGGCCTGCCTCAGATGCACAGGAGGTAGTTTGTGGCCCTTGGAGTCCTTTGGGCAGGGAATATCTGTTTTTCCTAAATACCCCCTGAACATATTGAAAAGACTGTCCAGATACTGCTTATTTTTACCTAGGTCTGCTTGCTTACTTGTAGACAGTTCCACACTGTATTCTAGGGGCCTCTTGGTTCACTGTGTAGCCAAGGCTACCCTTGAACTTACACCGATCCTCCTTTCTCAGCTTCTCAAGTGCCAGGATTACAGCAATGCTACCATGCCTGGCTCCCAGCTACTGTTCTCCTTCGATTTCCATATAACTGGTAGAGTAGTTATATTAAAATACAAGCAGGAGCCTTATCATTTCTCTCTCTCACACCCCCACCCCCAAAAGAACTTGCTTTTGGATATGAAATAAAACAAGTTCCATAACGCCTTATGCAAGGCAAAACTAGTCTGACCCAGCATTAGCTCAAGCATCCAACCTTCCTTTGTCCCAACGGACTTTTGTGAGGTCCCAGGACTTCCTTTAAAACTTCCAAGTCTTTAATAAAGTACAATCATAGTATAAAAGATCAAACACCCTGTGTTTCACTGATGGTTAGCTCTAGTTACTTTTGTCAGGAAAGTTGAGTATCCTTATCCAAAAGGCTTAAGATGAGAAATACTCAGATTTTGATGGGGTTTTTTTTTCCTTCAGATTTTGGAATATATACCATGAAATATCTTGAGGCTAAAACTGACTCTAGTCTAAGTTTGAAATCCATTTGTTTCATATATAACTTACATATATAACCTGAGGTGATTTTTTTCTTTTAATTTTTTTTTAATAAAAGAAAGGATTTAAGTAAGCTTACAATTCCAGAGGATTAGAGTCCATGATGGTGGGAAAAAAGCATGGCATCAGGAACAGCTGAGAGCTCACATCTCAGACCACAAGCAAGAGTCAGAGTACACACTGGTATCCTTTAAAGCCTCAAAGCCCACTCGCAGTGACACATCACTTCTAAGCAGGCCACACCTCCTAATCCTTCCCAAACAGTTCTAGCGACCAAGTATTCAAAGAGCCTGTGAACTCCATCTCATTCAAACCAATTTGTACTCTTTCATCCTGTAGGTAACAGAGTGAAGACCATCTGCTGTGCTGGGCAGAACCTTTGATGTAATTGCAGGTGTCTGTTCTTGTTTTCTCTACTTCTAGAGTCTTATCTAGGAAATCTACCTGTGCCAACATCCTGAAGTGCTTTATCCTTATGCCTTATTTTAGCTCTAGCGTGGTTTTGTTTAGGTTTCATGGGATACATGAGGTCTCTTTTGCTCTCATGTGATTTGGAGATATTTTCTCCAGTTTTGCAAAGTTGCTCTGTGCATTACAGTCACCCATTGATGCAGTGGGGCCTAAATCTCCTTTTTATGTCTAGTAGTGTTTGGTTTTTAGAAAATTAGGTGCTGTTCCAACACTTGGCATATAAATTTATATCTCATTCTGATTTTCTCCTAGTAACTTTGAATATAATTTGCTCATTTTTTTCTATTTATCTTATGCATGTGATTTTTACTGTACTACAGTTGTTACTTTCTTCCTTATTGTCATGTATCTGTTTTCTAGTGGGATTTACTCATGGTCTCAGTGATGGTGTTTCCTAAATTCCTTCTGTTTCTGGGTATAAGAGTCCCTTAAGCATCTGTTGTGCTTCTGGTCTTCTTATCACAGAAGGTCCTAACTTCCAGACTGTGAAGGACAAACCTGCTGGCTACAGACGTCTTGGTTGGTGGTTATTTTCTGTCAGGACCCAAAATACACAATTCCATGCCCTCCTGGCATTTAGGGTCCTTCTGAGAAATGCTGCTGTTAGTCTGTTGTATTTACCTTCAAATGTGACTTTGATATTCTTTCTTCATCTATACTTTTAACAACATAAGTATAATAGGTCATGGTAATGTGTGTTTGATGTTCTAAATGCTTTTCGTACCTGGATATCCACGTCCCAAGGTTTGGGGAGTTTTCTGCTGTTGTTGTACTGAAGTGGTTTTCTGTGCCCAGGGACTGGAGTATTTCACTGATTCAGGGCAGCCCAGAGCTCCTGAATTTTCTCTCCATGGTTTCCTACTCTCTTTCTTTTGTACCCTAACTGTTCAAAAGACTTCTCTTCAAGCTCTGTTATTTTTCCTCCTGCCTGATCTGATCTGTTACTGAGGCTAACAATTAATTTTTCTTACTTTTCTCTGTTGAGAATTGTTCACCTGGTGGAATGGGTTTTTTTTTTCCTGTGGCAGATTTCTTGTGCTTTCTCTTGATGATGTGTTTTGGGGGTACCAGTCCTGGGTTGACTCACAGCATGGAGTCGGCCGCTCTTTCTTATCACAATCTCCAAGGCTGTTCTCCACCGTACTTCTTCCTCACATGATCCCAAGAAGACTGCAGGGCTAAAATTAGAAAGCCAATTTGTCTTATTGTATTTTGTTTTTGTAAAAGCACATTATGGAACAGAGTTTTATTGTATGGGATTCTGCGGCATCATGTTGGCGATGAAAATCTTCAGATTTGGGAAATTTTTAATTTGGAGGTTTGGATTATAGATTTTTCAACTTGTATCAAGATGAAGTAGAACGTTCAGTTCTAGGCAGCTTCACACTGAAACAGCATTAAACAGATCTTTCTAAGTAAAACTTTAGAGTGCATATGTGTATTTAGACTCTACAAGGATCAGTGATTTACAATATGGGGTTAAGGGAATTTTCCTGTAACAGATGTCAGGCGTGTAAAGGAATAAAAGAGAAAAGCATTTTCTAAGGATAGCAGAGGAGACGGTAAAGACCCCTCACTCTTCCACTTCAGGGCCACCAGCCGTCACTGGGAACTTCAGCGAGCTAATTTGTCTCCTCTTTTCCCAGACAAAACAAACTGGAGGAGGCCCTGTTGTTCTCTGGACAGTTCACAGATGCTCTGCAGGCCCTCATTGACTGGCTGTATCGCGTGGAGCCCCAACTGGCAGAAGACCAGCCTGTCCACGGAGACATTGACTTAGTGATGAACCTGATTGACAATCACAAGGTATTGCCGGCCAGAACTTTCTATTTATACACAGCATTGACAAGAATACAAGCAGCCAATAGTAGCCTTTTAAACTCTGAGAGTGTCTTCCTCCGTCACCGTCTTCCTACTGAAATGTGTGATTGAGCAGACGCAGAAGCCATCTTTAAAGGTGATGGGGGCGGGGGCCGTTACTTAACCAGTGGAATGCTGTTCTTTTAATCACTGGATCTGTGTCTGCTCTAGACTTGAAATGTAATTTCATGTTGTGGCTCTGTTTGGGTCTTCATTCAAACAGTTGCATGATAAAATTCAAAACTATGCATTTAGTGATTTAGAAGGACGTCATTGTCTAGGTGTACAGGCAGGAACACTCCAAGAGGTCATGAGGTTCCTCTCGAACTGTAGTAGTACACGAATTAACGCTAAGAGAAAAGAAAGGAGCAAAGAAGGAGCATGCTGGGGGTTTACCTTGGTTGCCTGAATGCAGGGTTAGTGCTCGATTTGATCCCTGACACTGCCTATGCCCAGTGGTAATTCATACCTTTAATTCTAACACTGGTGAGGTAGAGACAGGAGGAGTTGAAGTTCAAGGTTGTCTTTGTGCCATGAGATACTGTCTCAACACTGGTCTGGCCCACAAAAAAACAAATAAAATAAATAAATTACAATGCTTTACTTTTATTGAAGAATATTGGTGTGTGTGTGTGTGTGTGTGTGTGTGTGTGTGTGTGTGTGTGTGTGGTTTTTTGAGACAGGGTTTCCCTGTAGCTTTGGAGCCTATCCTGGAATTTGCTCCGTAGACCAGGCAGGCCTCGAACTCACAGAGATCCGTCTGCCTCTGCCTCCCTAGCGCTGGGGTTTATTGGCATGCACCATCACTGCCCAGCAAAGAAAATATTCTGATGTGTGATAAGTCCAGGCATGGCTAGACATTTCTGCAGTGAATAGTGGGTGATGTAGTGTTACTTGCTACACAAACGCCACATTGATAAGTTCACTGTCTAGATACTTGCTATCTGAAGCACTTTCCAGACTTTACACATTAAAAACTCATCAAATATGATTTATTCATTAAGGATTAGTAATGTAGCTGGAAGACGCCAGTGCTGTCCCGAGTGATTATGTAAATAGTTCCCTGCTGTGTGTATTGGTGGGCTGTCTGTCTGTCTGTAGTTGTGCTTACTGTTAAACTGTCAGACCAAAGCCTGTCAGGCTGCTCACACAATCTGTTTGGATTGTTTTGGATAAGGTCCCTCTGGGATGATTTTTTTTTTGACAACTAAAATAATTTTATTGTAGATAGAAAACTGGTTCTGAATATCTGGGTTTTTGTTTTGGTTTGGTTTTGGTTTTTGGTTGAGACAGGTTTTTTTTTCTATAGCTTTGGAGCCTATCCTGGAACTAGCTATTGTAACCAAGCTGGCCTCAAACTCACAGAGATCCACCTGCCTCTGCCTCCCGAGTGCTGGGATTAAAGGCCTGTGCCACCAATGCCTGACCTGAATATCTGGTTTTATATACAGACACTTAGATTTAAAAAAAATGAAGAGCCCTGGGTTCAACATCACTTCTTAGAGTGACTCAAAGAAGCCACATCACTTTTAAATTTGCCTAAATTAAGAGGGGGAGGTGGGATTTCCCCAAAGCCTTCCCATTGAGGTGACAGGTCTACAGTGTGAAAACACAGGTTAATACTGAAGATGCTGTGGGGAAAAGGCTAGTTAATGTCACTTTAAAAAATCCTGTTCTGCCAGGCGGTGGTGGCGCACGCTCTAATCCCAGCACTCAGGAAGCAGAGGCAGGCGGATCTCTGTGAGTTTGAGTCCAGCCTGCTCTACAAGAACTAGTTCCAGGACAGGCTCCAAAGCCACAGAGAAACCTTGTCTCAAAAAACAAACAAACAAACAAATAAATAAATAAATGCAAAATCCTGTTCCTTATGAGAATGTTATCAAATATAAATACATCTATCCAAGACAGTGTTAAATCCTCAAAGAGGAATCATGAGTTGCTTCCTACCTTGTGAAGATTCTGCCAAAAATGTGGTCATTAAAAACTGTAGGCTGTAAGCATATATACGTGGTGTTTTGTAATTGACAGTTAACTTAACTTACCGTTAATATGTTTTCCTTAGGTCTTCCAAAAAGAGTTGGGGAAGCGGACCAGCAGCGTGCAGGCACTGAAGCGCTCTGCCAGAGAGCTCATAGAAGGCAGCCGGGATGACTCCTCCTGGGTCAAGGTCCAGATGCAGGAACTGAGCACCCGCTGGGAGACTGTGTGTGCACTTTCTATATCAAAGCAGACACGGTTAGAAGCAGCTCTGCATCAGGTAAAATCCGCATAACCAACAGCTAAGTGTAATGAGGGAATGTCTGGGGCCTCAGCAAGAAGAGCTCTGGTAGACTAGGTGTCCAGTGCTGGTCCTCGTCCTCATCCCAGACATCAGTAGTCTGCCTCATCACTCTCTGTGCCCTTCTTCCTGTTTCCTACTTTGAGAACGTAAAGTACTTGGCAAGGGTGTCTGCTAATCTCTGCTTAGTTCTGCTTGAGTAATATCTCAGCTGGGCAGCCCAACTCCAACTGCCACACATCTAGCACTAGGCTGCAAGAATGGTGACCTCGTCTTCCTGTAGGCCTTCCTGATGTATCCCGTCTCTCTTTATATTTGTAAAACACAGTAACATGTCACTGTCTTCTTAACAGGGGTAATGTCTATAATTCATTCAAGACTGTTTTCATGGCAGGGGCACATGTGTACAGGTCTGTAAATGTTACTAACAGGTGTACTGGATATCTTGCTTTGTGTGTGTGTTAACTGTTAGGCAGAGGAATTTCACTCTGTGGTCCACACCCTCCTGGAGTGGCTGGCAGAAGCAGAGCAAACCCTGCGTTTCCATGGTGCTCTCCCGGATGATGAGGATGCTCTCCGGACTCTCATTGATCAACATAAGGTGAGTCCTTTCCAGTCGGTGAGTCAAACAAGATGGGGAAATGGAGAAGGTAAAGAGAAGAAGCCCATGACTGCACATAGCAAGGGCAAGAAGAAACTCACCGTCTGGTACATTTGAGAATGTGTCTCTACCCTCCCTGCTTACACACCTGTTCACATAGGCCTGCATACCTGGGTAGGTAGAGGTGGTCTCTTAGGTGCTCTTTTGAAAGGAAGTGGTCACTCTAGAATTGGGTACTCAGTTTTCTCTCTCTAGGCCGCACGTTGATTTTTCTAGAGGGTCATTTGGCTTCTGATCAGAGTCAGCCCATTTTGTCACATTGTATGTGTGTTTTAGGAATGATGAGCAGCTTGGCATTTACAAAGTGTCCCACTAGAACTGTGCATTAATAACTTTGGCATTTATATGCAAAATAAGCAACTCACGTAAAGCCTTAGAATTTTATTCTTAAGCCTCTTCTGCTTTGGGAGGTTTACTTTATGTATGTATTTATTTATTTGAATCTTGTGTGTTGCGGGCACCACCCTGTGCTTACAGAGGTCAGAAGACAATTTGGAAGAGTTTGTTCTTTCCTTCTGTCATATGGGTCCTGGGGCTCAAACCTAGGACTTCAGACTTGAAGCACCCATTCTACTCACTGAGAAGTCTCTCTGGACCCACTTCTCATTTTTAACCAAGAGCCTTATAAAAATTCTTATAAGAACTAACTTGTAAAATAAATTATAAATTTAAAGCATTAACTTCATAGTGTTGAACAACTAACCAGGCAAAACTGTAGCCACTGAGTTATCAAGCCCAGCTAAGCTAGTTTTCTACAGCTGTGCTTGGGACTTGGCAAAACCCTCCCAAGCATAGCAGATGGTTTTTAACCTTTGACTGGAAAATCAGGAATTTACAGTGCTCACACCCTATGCAGTGTTGATGTCAGCACTTCCGATTAACTGGAAAGATTTTCTCCAACACCGCTTAATAACCTGGCCTTTCAGGGTCATGTTGGAAGTACATCATTCTAGTATAGCATGCATTACATCATCCGATTCAAACTTTAATTATTGCCCTTCCTCGTAGAAGGGTTAGCTGACTGTGGCAAGGAAATGTGGCCTTGCTGTTAATGATGTGATACAGGCTTGCACGGCATTACCTGGAGGAGGAATGAAGGCTTTGTACAAGGTTCCATGTGAATCTAGACTGTAAGAGTAGGCAAAGTGTGGCGGGCTCATGGCGGGTTTTAGATCAGCTCAGTATTTAGAATCTAGTTTATATCATTGGGGGCAGACCACCAGCCAGCATCCAATCCCACACCCAGGTCGAAATGCTTACTTATTTTTAGAACCCAACAGTAAACGAATGTCACTAAAACCTTGCGTTCAGCCAGCACCAGCAGCTGATTGAAGTGTCTGTTCTGCTACAGGAGTTCATGAAGAAACTGGAAGAAAAAAGAGCCGAACTAAGTAAGGCCACTAGTAAGGGTGACGCTCTTTTGGCCCTCTGCCACCCTGACTCCATCACCACCATCAAGCACTGGATAACCATCATCCAGGCCAGGTTCGAAGAGGTCAGTGTGCCTTTCCTCGTCTCTGGTGGTGGTGGCTGTGAGTCAGGCCAGGGAAATGGGGAATTTCGACAGTCGAGGGCAGTGAGGCCTGGACAGGAGAGTGCCCTGTTGTAGACTGCTCTCTGGGCGTCAGACCCTGATGGTATCTGCGGCTACAAAAGCTATGGGATCTGCATCTGTGGCCCTGAGACCTGAGGAGGCAGATGTTTGGTTCTCTGTAGGTTTTGCCCTGTTCATGGTGTCTGCTGAATAACGCCACACTGAAGAGTGCTTCAGGGCCGTGTGTGCTTGTGGAGCAAGTGAACCAAAGAGCACAATGGGGATTGGATTCCTGTTTAAGAACTTAGCACTTTAGATTCTACTGTTTCCAAAGGCTGCCTGTAATACACACTTTGGTGCTCTAGAGTGGGTATATTGAACTTGACAAAGCACAAGGACCAAACAGGAGTAAACCCAGATGCTGTATACATCGTTAGCCATCTGACGGTGATGAACACCCTTGAAAGGGGGTCTTGGTGCTTCCTCAAGCTGGACCTTAGTGCCGGATCTAGAATAGAAGCTTCACAGGTCTAGCTCAGAATGATCCTAATTTACATTTTAAATTGGTAAAGCTTATGTGTTTATGTTAATGAAGCTATTCCCTGAGCTGGAAGAACTTCAGTGAACCGTGTGTTTCTGCGACAGGTGCTGGCCTGGGCAAAGCAGCATCAGCAGAGGTTAGCAGGGGCGCTGGCCGGGCTCATTGCTAAGCAGGAATTGTTGGAAACTTTGCTGGCGTGGTTGCAGTGGGCCGAAACTACGCTCAGTGAGAAAGATAAGGAAGTCATCCCGCAGGAGATTGAAGAAGTGAAAACCCTCATTGCTGAACACCAGGTAGATAAACATGGCCCTCACCCACTCGCTGTCAACTCGGGTGTCTTCTCCCTCCCGTTGCAGCACTTCTCAGACAGAATCCCGAGCTCAAGCCTGGCGTCTCTTCCCGGGACCTCTGGGGCACTCCTCTGCCTCCTGTAGCTCCAGAGCTGCCACTTAACTCCCTTCAGTTCTGCCTTCTTCTCCACTGTATCCTCAGCTCCAGTGTTCAGTTCTGCCCCCTCGTCGGGCAATCTCATTCCTCCCTGTGGCTCTGCCTGGTAGTTTATTGTTTCGTGCGCGTGTTTCCTCTGTTTCCTCAGATGGCCAATCGTGCGTATACCAGATGCAGCCTATGTAAAAGGGCATTCATGTTCTTTCTCAGCGTGACATCTTACCCTGTGTACTTGACTCATTTCAAACGCTGAAATGCTGGCATTCGTGTGCTCTGATTCATAGTTTGTTTAATTATTGGAGCCGGAGAGATGGCTCAGAGGTTAGGAGAACTTTAATTCCCAGAACCCACACTGGGCAGCGCACAGCCGCCTGTAAATTAAATGTCGGGAACTCCGATAGCCTCTCTGGCCTCGGCAGGCATTGCACACGGTGGTGTGCATACTGACAAGAGCCTCACATACATCCACAGAGCTAAAAATAAAATGTAAAAATGTTCTGTCTGTATTACGGGTGTCTAGAGTGGTCCAGAATATCTCAGTTTACGTTCAGAGGCATCATAGTAGCTCAAATCTTCCAACGTGATAAATATTGCAGCAGCATGCGGCCTCTGTCTTCACCTGTCTGCCTCATCCTGCCTGTCCTCCGCCTTTGCCACATCCCCCGCCTGCAGGGACCAGACCACAGTAAACGTTAGCTTCCTTAACCTCAGCCCCAGGTGAAGTCGCTGCTCATGACCATTAAGTATATATGTGTTTCACTTGGCCACCTCCCTCCACTGTACGCAGAGTCATTCCAGTGTTTAGACTGTGGATGGACTGGCCGCGGCTCACTAACTTCCCAGGTGGAAGAGCTCAGAGTTCAAATCGAGTCGGTGCAGATAGTTAGGAGCACTTGTCTACGTTGTTTTCAGACTGAAAAGCGGCAGTGTCGTTTTTAAACTGATTTTGCTTTTGGTCAGGTGTACAGCTTTGCGTTCTGTGGAAATGAGGAAACGCCACTGCCGCGTTCGTTTATGGTGGCGGTCCTGTAACAATGGCAGCGCAGTCCTCTCGCCATCTGTGGTTTTGATAGCAGTGTTAATTTGATCTATACTGTGATTTAATGAACACCGGTTTTCCTTTCAGACCTTCATGGAAGAAATGACCAGAAAGCAGCCTGACGTCGATAAAGTCACCAAGACCTACAAGAGGAGGGCCGCCGACCCCTCCGCACTGCAGTCCCACATCCCAGTCTTGGACAAGGGGCGAGCTGGACGTAAGCAGGGGCAGTTCCTTAAGGACGACTGAGCAAGCTAGTCCCTGTTCCTTTCAGTTGTCATTTGAGATCCAAGAGAAAGTACTGACTCCATGAACACTCTACCTGAGAAGGTTTTCTTGAAGGAAGTGTGGGCTTTAAGTAATTAGCTATTTCTTAAGTGAATTCAAAGGCCGGGGCCTCTGCTTAACTTGGTTTAGAGTGTACCTTGCAGATCTGAGGAGAAACTGGGGAAGTTACAAGAATCTAAATCGTTGGTTTGCTTTCCTTCTGAGCCATCAAAACTGATGATGATCTGGGTGAAGAATGGACTGACTCCTTTCACTGTCCTGTGGCTTCACTCTGTTGACTAATCTCACGGCCAGTTCTCACCCACAAAATGGCATTCAGAATGGTAGCAGTTAGTGCCAAGAATGTCACAGAACGGTCTCTGATGTTCATTTTGTATACTTTTTTTTTTGGGGGGGGGGGTTTCGAGACAGGGTTTCTCTGTGATTTTGGAGCCTGTCCTGGAACTAGCTCTTGTAGACCAGGCTGGTCTCAAACTCACATTTTGTATACTTTTGAAGGGTGTCTTAGTTTTTTGAGTGGAGCAGAGCTGAGACCAGGTGACTATAGCTGGGATACTTGAGACTCCTTGCTGTCCCCACCACCAACCGCCTGGGAAGCATAAGATTGAACAGTTTGCCTCCTTTCTGATAGAGTCTCCTCATCTGCAAATGGGAGTACTTTGTCACCTCTTTGCACTGACCGAGCTCCTGTGGATGGAGCTTACATATTCCCAAGCATGTAGCCTCGTGTATTTGAGACTACATGCAATATAATCTTGGGCCAGTAACGTTTGTAGATCATATTCTGTCATTCATTTAGATGAGAGAAATGCACTTGTGAGCTTTGCTGTGGAGACTTTTGTTTTGGTTTTTCAAGACAGGGTTTCTCTGTGTAGCTTTGGAGCCTATCCTGGAACTCACTCTGTAGACCAGGCTGGCCTCGAACTCACAGAGCTCTGCCTGCCTCGGCCTCCCAAGTACTATGGAGGCTTTTAAAAATAGCCAGAAAGAAGAAAGTGGACTCGGTAAATGTGGGTGTGTGGTATGAGAGGAAACACACACACTCAGTGGAGAACGGATTTGGGAGAAGGGTGGGACCCAAGCATCTTCTTGGTGTTGTCATCTGTGAAGCAGCAGACTGATTCCAGGGACAGCCATTTCTCTGCCTCGGTCTCTAAGGAGGCAGGTGCCTTCTCTGTAACCTACTCTAGCATGTGTCTCAGTGTGCCACCCCATCGCTGAAATGGCATAGATTTAAGTAGGAAAATGTTTTAAACATTAGATATATAGTGTTCTCGGTATTTGAGTGGCCCTATCAAGACACATTTCTACAATGCATAAGATCAGAACGTGGACCTTAATAAAGAAGAATAACTAGGTTGGGATGGTTTTCTTTGCAGTTAGAGTCAGGCTCAGCTGGAGCCCAAAGCACCCAGTCTCTGTACCCATCAGCACTGTGGCGTCCTGACTGGAGTTGTATTTTAACAGGGAAACGCTTCCCCGCATCAGGCTTGTATCCATCTGGACCACAGACACAAATCGAAACTAAGAATCCCAGGGTTAACCTGCTGGTGAGCAAATGGCAGCAGGTCTGGCTCCTGGCTCTGGAGAGGAGGAGGAAGCTCAACGACGCCTTGGACAGGCTGGAAGAGGTCTGGAAACTCATATGTTCATCTCCACGGGGTCTCTGCGTCTTCCTTTTCTGTGATGGGCTGCACAAAAGCATGGGTTTCTCTTACATAAACAAAATCTTAGGATCTAAGTGCTCTTGTTCTGAAACAAACACTAAGATTGTATATGTTTCCGTGGCTGGGAAGTGGTGGCACACACCTTTAATCCCAGCACTTGGGAGACAAAGGCAGGCGGATCTCTGTGAGTTCGAGGCCAGCCTGGTCTACAAAGTGAGTTCCAGGACAGCCAGGGCTACACAGAAACCCTGTCTTGGAGAGAGAGAGAGAGAGAGAGAGAGAGAGAGAGAGACAGAGACAGAGACAGAGACAGAGACAGAGACAGAGACAGAGACACAGAGAAAGAAACTTATCTGTGGGAATTAGATCCAGGGAACCAAAAACTAGAAGACTTAAGTTTTAACAACTGAATGCTGATCTGTAAGGACTTTCTAACATAATAATATGTACCCTGTGGTGGAAGGTCTTTATTTTTTGTGTTGTGAAAGAACAGGAGGATGGGTTGAGTACATGCCAAGGCCCGCACCTTCATTGGCACTCTGGGAACACACTTGTGTGACCAGTGGCATGAACAGTATGAGATTATGTAGAGATTTTACTTGCAAAGAAAAATTAGTGACATAGCGAAATAAACATGGTAAAAAGCCATTGGTAAGATCATGACTTTCTTCAAAGTGGGAAAAATATGTGTCACCTGGAGATCGTCATCAGTGGCTTTAGTCCACTACTAGAAAAGAGAACTTGGTGCTTGGATCTGTGCACACATAGTCAGCATTGAGTAGGTTATTATAAAAAAAAAATGACATTGGGAGGGGCGTGTGCGGTATGTGAGAGTTGAAAGGAACAATGTGGAGTGGATACTATGGTATTTCATTGTGTGCATGTAGAAAATTATCAAGATTAAAGACAAAAATTTTAAGATAGTTTGAGCACAGCACTAACTCAGCCAAAACATTTGCCCTTTTCAGCTGAGGGAATTCGCTAACTTCGACTTTGATATCTGGCGTAAAAAATACATGCGGTGGATGAATCATAAGAAATCGCGAGTGATGGACTTCTTCAGGAGAATCGACAAGGACCAGGATGGAAAGATCACTCGGCAGGAATTTATTGATGGAATTCTTTCCTCAAGTAAGTCCCAAGGCCGATGACTGTCGCTGGAAGACTTTGTGCAGGAAGTAAGCGCACTTTAAGGTTATGGGGCCAATAAACTTGTGTTGCTAGTGAAGTATTGCCTTTTAAATTGGCTAGGAAGTCACCAGCTTGGAAAAATGTGTAATATTTTTGTCACTTGAGTCAGACACTCTGCTGCTTTGTATGGCCACCCTCCTCAAGCTGTGTTATTAATATAAATAAATTAGCAATATTTGATTCTAAAAGTTTCTTGTGTATGCTACTTAGCATCAGACGCAAACCAATAAATACTTTAATTCATTTTAGCTCATAATTCTTATATTCACAGTAATTGAACATGAGTGTCCTGAGCTAGTTTGTCTGGCAACCCTGCCAAAGCAGCAAGAGCTACTGACCACTGTGTGTCCCTCCAGCCCCTCATCTTTCTTCAAGATAAATTTGTATTATAAGTTGTTATTTATTATACTGCAATAGGGTGGCTTTTTTTTTTTTGAGCTGTTCAGTCTCCCTGACCAGCCACATTAAGAATAAAAATAGGCAGTCAACTATGTCGTGAGGTGTAGTTAACGAACTACCTAACCAGCGTTGTTGGGCGCCCTTCAGAGTTCCCGACGAGTCGTCTGGAGATGAGCGCTGTAGCCGATATCTTTGACCGAGACGGCGATGGATACATCGACTACTATGAATTTGTGGCAGCTCTGCATCCAAACAAAGATGCCTACAAACCCATCACAGATGCCGACAAAATTGAAGATGAGGTACGTGTCGTCTGTTCTCTGGTCACTGCTGCGCTCGTGTGTTCCCGCAGGGCGCTGGTGCGGCCCGTGTAACCAGCACATCAGTCCCCAGGGTCCCACTGTGACATACCAAGGCTAAAGTGAATGTTTCGCCTTCGTTTTTTTGACAGGTCACGAGGCAAGTAGCTAAATGTAAATGTGCAAAGCGGTTCCAGGTTGAACAGATCGGCGACAACAAATACAGGGTGAGTGTTCAGGGGCCCCCCGCTCTAGCCCCTGCAGGATCAGAAGCTGAAGGAGGCAGCCGTCAGACCCACATCGCAAATTATATAACGTGTCTGTTACAGAGATAGCTTGCATTTGAACAGCAGGCCATATTTTTAACCTCTGTAATGTGCACATAATCCTTCATCTTTCTTTACATTTGTCTAGTGTGTGTGTGTGTATGCGTATGCCACAACATGCATAGAGGTCAGAGGACATCTGTAGGAGTCAGATCTGCTCAGCTTTTTGTGTCCTAGGGGTTGGACTTGGGTCCTCAGGCTGGATGGCAGTGTCCTTACTGTCGGACTCCTTTCACCCCCACCCCCACACACACATCGCTTCAGGAGAAAATTACTATAAGATATTACTCAAACCAAATATTAAAGCTGTCCCGCACTACTTCTTACTCCGTTAGGATTAGAGCAAAGCTTCAGGCTTCTAAATAACAGCTATTCCAAACCAAGGTCACAAAGTCAGTATTTTTTTTCTTTTTGTCTAGAAATTAAAAATACAGACCCATTTTTATAAATATGAAAAAGATGCAGCATCTTTTCAATTTATGTAGGTTTTTTTTTGCTTTTATTCAAAATCTAAATGAATTTGGTTCACATTCAAAACAGAACAATGTGATTTTATCTTTCTGTCTTTGTTTTTTGTTCTTGTCTCGTCTTTGAAGCATCTTTTGGTAAGCAGCTAGGAGGAAGACATGCTGCGCTTCCTTAACACGGCACGTTATCTACAAACCCAGTGCTCTTTCGTTTAAAAAAGATGTTCCTCTGCTTACCAACCCTTTTAACTTCAATTTGAAATCCTAAGTTTTTTTTCCCAGTAAATTTGTAAGAACAGCAATGGTTTGGTTTGAAATCTGCACGTCTCTAAACTAGATTCTGTGTCTACAAGTCCAGGGCGTGAGCCTGTGTGTAGTGAGTGTGGGTGTGAAAGAGAGACAGTGTGTGTGTGTGTAAGAGAGAGAGACTCTGTGTGTGTGAGAGAGAGAGAGACTGTGTGTGTGAGAGAGAGACTCTGTGTATGTGTGTGCGTGTGAGTGCATGCATGTATGTCTGTGTGTGTGAGAGAGAGAGACTGTGTGTGCTTGTGTGAGAGAGACTCTGTGTGTGTGTGTGTGTGTGTGTGAGAGAGAGAGAGAGAGAGAGAGAGAGAGAGAGAGAGAGAGAGTTTTCGAGCCATATAGGAAGTTTCCTGTTGAACTAATTTTGTCTTTCTCCCATTTTTCATTTTTTTTATCAGTTCTTCCTGGGAAATCAGGTATAAACCAGTGGAATCTCAAGTTCCCAATGATTTTTTTTAATCTTTAACTCATAGCCATTCAAGCTTGCCATGGCCAGTCCTTCCATGCTGTCTTGCTAGCTACTACAGTGTTGGTTGGTGTGCTGTCCCTGTCGGCGCTATCAGAGTCCTTGACCCAGGACCCTGGACTGCTTTGTGTCCAATGAGGAGATTACTTTTAAGTGAACCAGATAATGAACCGTAGCTGATTAGCTGGCTCCAGTGATGTAAACACAGCGTTCAAGTCCCATTGTTGCTAATACTGCTGACAAATTAATCTTCAGGTGGTCACTGGAACACAAACTTGATTCTCCATACATCGCTGTGTCTGGGTGTTCAGGACATAGGGCATACAGTAGCACCGAGCAGTGACCATGGCAAGAAGTACCAAGAGGTCTTCATGGGGCCTCACCACAAGTGATACGTGTGCTCCCAGTAGCTAACTTGTTCTGAGTTACTGCTTTGCGGTGCGTGCCAGGTCATGTTTGGTGCTGTCGTAGCCAAATGTTTCCATTGACATCTAAGTCAACATGAACTGCTCAGTGGTGCTGTGCCATGATTGGGAATTTTGAACTACACACAGGAGAAATCGCATTTTAATGGACACACGATCAAGATGTTTGTGACTGCACTCTTCAGTCAGGAGCATACTGTGTTGGGTAGCGATCACTGCTCCATTGTAAGTCACGTGACATCTTTCCCCTCTTTTATTAAGAATAGAGTCTTTTCTCATACATGTATCCTGATTACAGTTCCCCTCCCTCTTCTCCTCCCAGTTCCTCTCCACCTCCACTCCCCTTCTGTCTCTCTAAGAGAGAACGGCAAAATATGTATGACACAGCATAAAGCAAAAACTATCATAATGAAGTTGGACACTGCAAACCAACAGAAAGAAAAGAGCCCCGAGAACAGGCACAGGAATCAGAGACACACTCATTCATATACCCAGGAGTCCCATAAAAATACTGAACTGTAAACTGTATTATACATTCAGAGGACCTGGCTCAGACCCATGTTGGCCCTGGGCTTGCTGCTTCAGTCTCTGGCCACACTGTGTCTTGAAAGTTGCAAATTATCTCTTACTTTCAATTTGCTCCACCAGAGATTTAGAGTTAAACAACATCATTACTTTGAATAGAATTTTCCCAAGAAATATTTTAATTGACATATACTAGTTATATGTATGTGTACATACATATATATACATATATACATATATGTATATATATGGGATAGAGTGTGATAATTTAATTCTTAATGCATAATATGTAAGGATAAAATCAGGGTAACATACCTATTTGTTATAACAGATAAAATGTTACTTTTTCATGCTTGGTATTTTCTGAGTCAACAAGTAAGGTAATATCTTTTATTTTCAGAGAAAAGAAAAGATTCTTACCTTCAAAGATTTTATGTGCTGAAAATTCAAAGAGCAGTATGAGTCCATTTTTCTTGTCTCACGGTTTGGCCTTGAGAAAATTAGAGGAATTCTAGACACACTGTTAGTTGGCTGGAGAATACCTTGGTAAAGTAAAATCTGAAATTACCATATTTAATAGAACCAAAATACCATTTTAGGAAGCATTTTTAGTTGTTTCCTTAAGTCTAATTTTGAACCTGGTCTTGAACAAGCTTCACCTGAGCCCATTATCTGGTTCCTTAAGAGTAATTTTCTTCACGCCTCTTTTCCCTTTGCTTACCAGTTGCAGCACCAATTTTTGTCTCTAACAACACAAAGACAAGTTTTAATTTTTAAATTCACATTTCAGAGGCAGTTCACCCATAGGGATATTTAAGTTTCTGTGTTTTAAAATCGAACTTAGAGCTAACTAGAGGTGTAAGGGGAAACACCAAGTTCCTGCTGGTGTGCTTATGTGGCCTGCTAAGTGCAGGTGCCTGAATGAAGTCTGGCTGGCTCTCTGTTAGGGTTCACACCCTAAAATCTAGTGTTAAAGACCATAGAAAAGTAGCAGGGGTTTCTACTTAGTGTAGTGCGGGCAGGGAACCATCACGGGCAGCTCTGCTAGGAAGCTGTTGGCCCCTGACAAACTTGTTTTCTGTCACTCACTAAGCTGATGAGCTGGAAATTCAGTATGGTAGTTTTCACAGTTGGACGTGAGCCTCTAAGAAATGGTTTCCAGGTCCAAACTCATCAGACTTTCAGAACACGTAAGCCCATGACCAGAACTACCTGTGATGTCGCGTTTGTTCAAGACTTGGATAGTCTGTGTGCTCCCAAGTGATTGGCGCTTCACTGAAGGAGCACCAACGGTACGGACAGCTTTGAGTAAAACCCTCTTAGACTTGGGAGCTGTGTCGTTAGTAATTTGTCAGTACCCGTTTTAAGACTGCGGGAATATATAAAGTGGCATGTTAACCCAACCACTGGCTAATGGATTTACCAGACCATTAGAGATCCAGAAATTTTAGTATGAAACTTTTATTAGACACAAGCATTTATTACTTTATCCCCAAGTCAGAACTCCCCTAGGGAAAACGAAGGAGCTCAAGACTTTTCCCACAGATATCAAAGGAAAGTAGTTTTAAATTCAGAGGCAGTGTTCCCAAATCAGTTTGGTGAAGTCCCTACACTTCCTTTTGTGTAAGTCGTGGGCAAGTGGACTTGTGCTTCTGTTCATGGCTGCGCTTAACGTCTAGAGACATTCTCGGTTCCTGCCTTGTGAGTGCTGTTCCTATTACAAGGAGGAAACATGATTTGTAACTTTAGAATGAAGCTTCAACATTATACTTGATTAACCTTTGTGATCTTTTTTTTTCCCTCCCAACTGTTTCCTTTGAGCTAAGTCGGCATGCAGCAGTCTAATGTAGATCATGACAAACCCCTCTTGAGATTTCACTAATTAATCACTGTGAACTAAGCAAGCAATTGAGTTGGTTGCTTACGCCACTGCAAGCTGCACGCCACCCTCTCGCTTGTCATCGGTACTGACAATTAGAGGTCCTTTCTCTCTTCGCTGCCTAGTTTGGAGACTCGCAGCAGCTGCGGCTGGTTCGGATCCTGCGCAGTACGGTGATGGTTCGTGTTGGAGGTGGATGGATGGCTCTGGATGAGTTCTTAGTGAAAAACGATCCATGCAGGGGTAAGGAGACGAACGGGGCGTCAGCGCCGTGAAACCATAGCAGTGCCCAGTGTTCCTCATTGACAGCAAATTGGGCCCAGCTTGAGTCCCACGGCCATTGTTTCAGACTGGTCTATAAAATACATCCTTCCTTCTTCTTTTTTTTTTTTTCAACTAATGGGATGAATTTGATACAGGTAGGTAGGAAATACAGTCTAGATTTTCTGTGTACGACCTCCTGACTGTAGTTCTCAAAATGAACACTTCCACTCACCAGGGCAGACTTCTGTCAGTCGTTGAAAGAAAAACCACATGGTAACGTCTGAAAATGACAGGGAGTAAAAGTCTAAAAGTCAAGTTTTTTTTAAATGAGGGGAGAGGTGGGGAAAGTAATACATAAAAACAACAGCAAACCCTCACTGAAGTTGAACAACTGTAAATATTATTTTGTAGCTTTCACCGGCTCTGAGCCCAGGAGTTTTAACTTGGGTTCTAATATTCCTAGTATCTCTTTTTGAAGAGTGTACTGTTGGTTTTAATTATGTGTGTGTGCATGCATGTGCAGTGTGTGTATGTATGTGCCAGTGTCCACAGATCCTCCAGAGCTGGCGTTACAGGTGGTTGTGAACCACCATGGGCACTGATACCAAACAAGGGCCCTTTGTGAGAGCCTTCTCTCACCAGCCCTAATATTCCTATTTTCATGTCCTAAGTCACTTGATTCTTAATTCATCATATGGATATTTGATTACAGTTTATAATTAGGTGCCATCTATTCAGTAAGCATTTGTTAATTTTAAACGAGAAAACACTAAGGTTGATGATTTGTCTTAGTCTGTGAACTTGTTATTGTTCTTTAAAAACATCTGTTCAGCTTTGCCCGTTAGGCTCCCAAGTGGAAGGTCAAGCAGGAACCCTTCCTTTCAATGCTGGCACCTGGATACAGATGAATCCGAGTCAGCAGGCCTGTCTGTCAAGTCCAGAGTGAACTGTCACGCAGCCACATAGCAACCCTGCTCTTTGTTAGCTAAAGATGCAGCTTAAAGAGGAGTAGAGCTCTCCTGCCCCGTCAGTCCTGCTTGCTTACACTGGGGATGTGTTCAGAGAAACATGTCAGTCTGGTGTTTTCAATACAGTGCAGACATGAAGCATACTTAATACCAACCTGAACGGTTTAGTGTCCTCTACACCAAGGGTGTGTGGCTGTGTGGGGGTTGGAGGCGGCGGTATTATTACCTGTTGCTCCAAAGAAAGCAAGGTGAGATTGACTGGAGCACAAGATAAAATTATGCAGCCAAGAAATGCAGCCTTCATAAGCTGCACAGGCGGCTGGCGGTCTGAAACGGCACACTCTCATAGCAAATACAGTCATAAACGAGGAGCCGTCATCGTTAGCACGATTGCAGCCTTGTGTCCTCTCTGGAGCTGTGTTACGGTTTTGTCTGGCTGGTGTTGCAGTAGGCTTGGTCATACCAGCGTCACCACAAACACGGCAGTGGTGTTGCCGCAGCACACCTGCAAGGTGGCTGCTACATCAGGCAGGTGATAGGAGTTTCTCAGCTCCATTAAAGTCCGTTGTTAAGCAAAACGTCAGTTTGTGGTATGTGTCTGCACTCTGAAAAGAGCACGGGCCAAGGTAAATAGTGCAAATGTGTCCTGTCCTGCGGGATCACAGAGGACAAGCTAGCACGACTGGCCGAGCTTTGCAGCTGCTTCTCCTGGTGGAGCGGACCTCGTAGGGCTTCTTCTCCTGATGCGACTTGTGTCCTGAATGTGTGCTGAAGGCTGCATCTGAGCACTCTGCCTACCCAACTGCTGAACTGTGTTTCCTCTGCTAACAGTATTCTCTAATGTGACTGGTATCCTGTGTCATTTTTTCTAGTTCATCATCATGGGAGTAAAATGTTACGTTCGGAATCAAACTCTTCAATTACTACTACTCAGCCTACTATAGGTTGGCAACCCCTCTCTTTGGCTCTCCCCCTCTCACTTTTCTCTTTCCTTCTTTTACATTTTGCTTTCATGATTCGTTTTAACACAATATGCTTCATTCACGTGTATGGCTTAACTCCCATCCAGCGAGCTGGGGCTTCTAATCTGAAATTAGAAATTCTGAAAAAACGCGACACACCGGTAGTTTGTCGCAAGTGTTACCCAAGTGATGAAGCACATGCTAACACGTTGCCCATCGGGTCCTCGTGGAGTGTGCTCCATGCGTATATGTGTTTGTATGAGCGCTCATCACTGACTGCCTCGTGGTGTTTGTTCTGCATGTTGGTAAACGGTTCATTTTTTTTTTAAAGGCCTAAAATTAAAATACTAGCTGCCCTCACTTCAGTGAAAGTTCTAGAAGTTTTTAATGTTATCTTCATGACTAACAAACTACCTCTGATTTTGGGTAATTGTTTAATCCCAGTGTTAAATACTGGCATTCTCCAGACCTCAGCAATACATGTAAAAAGACACAGCCCTGCCTTCCTGACTTGTCTGTTTGGTGTGGTGTAAGGGTGACCCAGCGTGTGGGCATCAGTAGCTGGTGGATTAACAGTGGCATGAGCTTCCCATTGTCATGCTGACTTTGTTTTACACTGGTCTATTCTTGCTGGCGTCTAGTGGTGGAGTAAGCGCACCCTTGCCCATCTCCACGCTCCCTTGTATCCGAGAGGAATGCATTTGTGAAGGAATGCATTTAACTTCTTGTTATGCTGAGTTGGAGTTGGCATGGCAAAAAGATGTCCTCGAAGTTTTCAGCGTGCTCTTTGGTGTCAAGTGCCCCCACCCCTGCAAAGGCTGAATGCCTTCTCTTCTTTTCTGTGCCTTCTGCTGCGTGTGTGAATCCAGCTAAAGGACGGACCAACATGGAGCTGCGTGAGAAGTTCATCCTAGCAGACGGTGCCAGTCAGGGGATGGCTGCCTTCCGGCCACGAGGCCGCAGATCACGGCCTTCATCCCGCGGGGCTTCGCCCAACAGATCCACTTCTGTGTCCAGTCACGCTGGCCAGGCAGCCTCCCCACAGGTGCCTGCTGCCGCCAGCACACCCAAGGTAGGACTCTGGGCTGTGGCCTCACCTCTCCCTGTGCACTCGCTGTCCCTAGCATACTGTTGGGTGTTTGATCTCCCTGGAATGTGTAGGACCAGCCTCAACCATTTACATCTCTTAACACCTATTTTTTGTTTTTAATATACTCTGCCCAGTGACCCATGAAACAGGTGTCTGTACTACAGGGTTACCTGTCTAGGGGCTTTGTCAGCTTCCAGGTTGAATTTTCTGTTTAAAAGCTTCGTTTTTTGTTGTTGTGTTTGTTGGGGGTGTTTTTTTGGGTTTTTTTTTTTTTTTTTTTTTTTGGTATGTATGACTAGCCATCCGCTCTCTCCACCTTTGTTTTCATTGCCTGTGTAACGCGAGCCTCCCATAAATGCCTCTTCTCTGTGGGTTTGTTTTTGATCTGCCGTCCTTTACCTTTGATTTGCCATTGTTCCACGCAGATTCTCCACCCTTTAACACGCAATTACGGTAAACCATGGTTGACAAACAGCAAAATGTCAACTCCTTGTAAAGCAGCCGAGGGCTCAGACTTTCCCGTGTCGTCAGCAGAGGTATCGTAAGGCCCCAGATTCCGGTCCTAACAGCCTTCTCTAATTGACACTGCCACCTACTAACACTGCCACCACTACCTTAATGTGTGTGCTTTTAACAGTACTTTTAACAGTCTGTAAAACAGTCCTCGGGGGACACGCGAGTGAGAGGCTGTCAGAAAAGACCGTTCACACCGTCAGGCTGGACACCTCCTGTGGTTCTTGTTCCCATTCATACTTAAGTCTCCGTGTATCATTTAAACGAATGAAACACAAAATGTATATTCAAGCCCATGAGAGTTTACTTTAATGTTGGCGAAATGCTTTTGTCCATAGATTTAATTTGAGCGAGAAGCTTAGCGTGTTCCCTTGAATGAGAATGAGGAACAGTGTCATTGGCAGCATTTACAGGAGAATTACTTAAGAAATTTTAGTAAGTGCTCACCATGGATGGGGCCTCTGACCATCTGTGGCATTCATGTCTGCTCGTTCACGCTGACCCAGGTGCAGGCACCAGAGCGATGAGTGTGGGAATGTAGACAGCCAGCTGTCATTTTCAGAAGGTGTCTGTATTATATTTTAGGAGCGAATATTATGTGAGCATACCGTAGCAATGACTTGGTGTACAGGGAGAAGCTATTTAGAATATTTAAGATAACGTTTGCCAAGATAAACTCACATATTAGATTGTCTGCATTCAATTAAAAATCAACCATCTATTTTTGAAAGAAACTTCTGTGAATTGATCAATACAGACACTATTTTCACATCCTTGATTAAAACCACATAATGGAGGAGCGGTCCCTAACTCCTCTTCTTGGAAAGAAGGGGCCTTTTTTTTTTTTTTTTTTTTGGCTTAATGGTTAGATATAATTTGAAAGCCAAGGCCCTTGTATAAAAGAAATGTGGTACTTTTTTAAAGCTATTAATGGTTTTCATGACTGTTACTGAATCCTCACGTTAAAGACAATTGGTGGGCAGAGAAAAGCTCCTTGCCTTCTGTTCTCAGTATCAGTCACTGCACAGCCACGCGGAAGAATTGAGACAAATACAACCTCCCTTCTAACATTGTCTGTCCTCCTCATTCCCCTGGGTCCTGCACTCCCGATTATTCCCTTGGGGTGGGAAACACTAACCTCATAGATTACATCCACAAATGTCCATTAGTTGTTGTGAATCTATTATGTAAAAACTGAGACGCTTTTAAAGGACCTCAAATGACAGGTTTGAAATTTCTATGTTCACATTTTAAAAAAAAAAAAGTAGGCCGGTTGGTGGTGGCGCTCACCGTTAATCCCAGCACTCGGGAGGCAGAGGCAGGCAGAGCTCTGTGAGTTCAAGGACAGCCTGGTCTACAAGAGCTAGTTCCAGGACAGGCTCCAAAGCTACAGAGAAACCCTGTCTCGAAAAAAACAAACAAACAAACAATGAGTACCAAATGCCCCATTAAAGTAGGGGCCGGGGAAAGAAAGGACTAGATTGGTAAGTGCCCACTGTGCAAACAGGAGCCCTGAGTTCAGATCCCCAGAACTTACCTAAAAGCGGGTTGCGTGGGGTAGAGCTAGGGAATTGGTGAGAAACCCTGTCTCAGCAGAAAGCAGCAGAGGAAGGTGCCCAGCATCTGTCTGTGGCCTCAGCACACTTGTACTCACGTGTGCATGCACACGCCCCTAATAAAGCCTAAGTACATTAGTTGAACTGATGCAAGGGTCTGTTTAATCTTAAAGGATAACCTCACAACATTAAAAAGGAAGAAAGAAAAAAGCAGTGTGCCTTCATGGAGCATTGTGTGTGTGTGTGTGTGTGTGTGTGTGTGTGTGTGTGTGTGTGTGTGAGAGAGAGAGAGAGAGAGAGAGAGAGAGAGAGAGAGAGAGAGAGAGAGAGACTCCAGTCACAACGGCCAGAATGTAGGGACGGTGCTCCTGTCACGCATAGGACTGGCTTCTGTAACGCCACATGATAACTCCAATCATCATCAGCGGCGGCGCCCTGGGGGCAGTTTAGATTCTTTCTAGATGAAGAATTTCACTAGATCCTGGGTGGTGAGGCGATTGTGAGGCCTAACTCTGGCTAATATGTAAAAGCAGGTTGACAGTGTTCCCATGAGTAAGTCATACATCAACAATATGCTGGAACCAGGCAGTGGTGGCGCACGCCTTTAATCCCAGAGGCAAAGGCAGGTGGATCTATCTCTGTGAGTTCCAGGCCAGCCTGGTCTACAGAGCGAGTTCCAGGACAGCGAGTTGCAAAACAAAACAGACAGAAAGTGCTGTGCTGGAGCTCGTGTGGGCAGTGCATCCCAGCACTCAGAGTGGGAAGGAAAGGAGAGTCTGAGGTCAGCCTGGGCTACATGCCTGTTTTTAAAAGAATATTACTCGCACTTGGGTAGGAAGACAGAGGGTAGGAATCAAATACTAACTCCTATAAGTGCAATATCAAATGATAAGATCAGTATCAAAAGTTCTGCACATGCTTTATTAAGAATTTTAGACTCAATGTGGAGACTGTTTTCAAAATATAGTCATCAGTTTTTTAGCTGTGTTTACTCTGTGGCTCCTGGGCTGTGTGCCCCTTGACAAATATGAAACCCTTATACACTAGAGATGGTATTTTTAGCTGCAGAGAAACCGCCCTGCATGTTGTAAGTGACTCCTCAGAGTTTGAAGCAAATATGCCGAAAGTATTGCCTGTAAGTCTTGTATGGTTGAGCCAGTACCACAAAGAGTAAACAACACTATGATAGGTCAAGACGTGAACACATTCAGTGTGGACTTAGACGCTCACACTTCCTTTTTAAGCTTTTCCGAGCTGTCTTATTATCGGGTATCCTCTCCTGCTCTCGTCGTCCCGCCTCGTTTTCCTGAGGACATGGACGGCAGAGGAACGTTCCAGCACAGCTGCAGCTCTCTGTTCCCTTCCCTGCACAGCCACCATCCTGGGGACAGCTGTCTAACACTGTAACACTGAAAGTCCGAGATACTAACATCCCCACTGCTCAGTCTGCCTTGTTTCCCTCACCATGACTTCTGTGTTCTGTGGGGGACTTCGGCTTTGTGTTTCCTCTTCCATCACGAAGCCATTTTCTTTAGGAGGTTTACTTTAGGTCAGTCATAATAAAACACTGGAGGAGGAAAGCAAATGAGAGCCTTGGCTAACTGAAGCATGTCTACCTCCTCATAGATACATAGGTACATAGATGTCCAATCATGAGTAAAGTATGTCAGTGGAATAGCGGGAAACACGGGCAAAGTCTCACGTGGTCTCTGCACTGGTCACACACAGGGAACGCCAATCCAGGGAAGCAAGCTGCGACTCCCAGGGTATCTATCAGGGAAAGGCTTCCACTCCGGGGAGGACAGAGCCTTGATTACAGCAGCAGCTGCCAGAGTCCGAACACAGCTTGCCGGTGAGTGTGGCCATTTCTTTCTTGAACAATGACCTCAGGCTTAAAGTTCCCTCTCTTCCTCATTTGAAAGGGAATTTTTTGACAGTGCTGTATTCTTTTGACATGAAATGAAGCCCTAATCCTCCGACAAAGACAGGGTAAATGACTTCTAGCAGAGTGACTAGGAGTCTGTTTGGACAGTACCCAAGGACGCTGGGGCGTAAACATAGCTCAGCACTGCACCCCTCGCTCTGGGAACCTCTTGCCACTCAGGGAGCGCACGGGGCTGTGCCGGGTAACCGTTACTGGCCCTTCCATCAAAGACTAATGAATTTAGGGACACTCCAGCCCTACCAAGCTCTGAGCTCAACATGAGGGACACTTCACACGTTCCCTCAGACAAGACTTATACCTGAGGGTCTGTGGGCACCTCAAACAAGGGGTGTTCTTTGTGTCTACCTGTAACGGACAGGTATTAAGTTTTAAATGGGGTAAGTCCAAGCTTACCTTTGGGGTGCCAGTCTAGATGTCGTTCTTCAACGTTTGCTCAGGATTGAGGCTGCCTGCCCTTGTGTGATAACAAGAAGCCGCAAGACCAAAGGGCTTGTATGCGAATGCTGAGCCCTAGGCAAGCATGTTGAGATTAAACGTGGCGCCTCTGTCTCCTCTCTCAGAATCCAGGAAGACTCCAAGCCGCCCTGGAAGCAGAGCTGGAAGCAAAGCTGGCAGCAGGGCCAGCAGCCGCCGAGGCAGTGACGCATCAGACTTTGACATTTCAGAAATCCAGTCTGTGTGCTCAGACGTGGAGACTGTCCCACAGACACACAGACCTGTGCCCCGAGCAGGTTCTCGGCCGTCCACAGGCAAGCCGTCTAAGATCCCCACACCCCAGAGGAAGTCACCTGCCAGCAGACTAGACAAGTCTTCGAAGAGATAGTGCACCGGGCGCCAACAAGCCCTCCCCCGAGCATTTATTATTTAAGTGAATGATGTAAAATATGATGTAGAGATTACTGTGAAATATTGCAGGAGGCAAGTTTTAAATTCTGCAGATGGCCTTATTTGTGTATTTGTCTTTTTATTTGATCTGTATCACTTTTTGGTCAGATTTTCTGGGGTAAAAGTCACATCATATGTGATGAGGAAGAAAGAATTTAACATGAACTGATAATGTTCCTGCACCGTCACGTGTAGACACACACACTAAAGGCAGTTACTGTACCGACAGGTAAGTCTCCATCCTCTCAGACAACCACAGCGCTACATAGCTGACATTAAGGGATACCTCATGACACTTCTTGTTTCTATGAAAATTCTGAACATCTGACAGACATAGCAGGGAAGTCTTTCTTTTGAGATGCTTTAACTGTAAATTAGAAGGAAAACAAAAGGAAAAACACATCAACACGCAGTTCTTCAAGCCGTAACCAACGGAGAACGCCAGGAGATTGCTTCAAGCAGCTGTGGGTACCGTGGTGTGCAAGCACCTCCCAGCATCCTTGTTCCATTGCTTTATTTGCAGCCAGACGTGCCCTGGGTTATCCGCCGTCTCTACTGTAAGAAGTGATGCAAAATGCATTCGTATAAACGTGAGGTTTGCTTCGCTTGGGTGGACAGCAGCCCCTGTATCATTGAACTCATTTTGTAACAGCAATTTCGCTTGCAAAAAAAAAAAAAAAAGCTATGAAATAAAACATGTCCCTTAACTTCATTGCTATGGAATTAATTTTTTCCCCAGGGAAAATTGGTGTATTTTTTTATGAACAGTATCAATTTGGAGTGACCAAAAGATACTTTAAAAGTGGGTTTATTTTGATTTCTCATCTGGAATAATCATGTTCTGGTATTATATCTACTTATATTTAATAAATATGCATTTTAATTTATTATGTATACTCACATACTAGAGAAAGATATTAGTATGCATTTAATAAAACCTATTCACTTGAATATTTGGAATACTTGATTATTTAAAGTGAGCTTCTCTGTTTGTTTCCAAGGATATGCTAATAAGTGTGACAGGAGTGTGTGGGAGGTGTGAAAAGAGTTAGCGCTAGTGGGAACCCCCGCCTGTAGGTATTTTAATATGTTCTAATTATACGCCCACTAGTGGTAATGGTCGTCAGGCTGCAATGGTCCTGACCTCCTAGAGTCAAGGGAGACTTTGTTATATGAGTCATGAGGAAGCATGACAGAAGTGAGATCTGTAACAAGATGGCTGCTCTTCCTGTTAGTATTATGATAGTCTCCTAGAGTCTGTGTGAGTTTTCTTTGTTTGTCTTTAAGCAAATTACACAATTTCCCTAAATAAGAAAATAGCACAAGCTGTGATTAGAAGAATGCAGGTGGCTCCTTTGGGCGTGGCAGATCACAACATCCTCTGAGCACAGAGTTCAGAAAAGGGTAGCGATGGTGTTTGGGTACCATGGAGAAAGGCTTGGTGTTTCCCCTACTTGGTATGTCATCCCTGCAAATTGGTGCCTTGTCTGTGCAGTGGCTGTGCTCTTCTGTCAAGGCAAGGAGAAGATAATTCTAACCGTGAGACGACGTGGTAGCTCCTGCATTTCATTACATCACCTAAAAAGGAAGCTGAAATGGCTGTTCCTTTCATGTGTTGCACAAATTCGGTTTTTATTTCAAAGACAAAGGAATGACTGGATACTGCTGCTGTTAAAGAGGTAAGGAGCCCTTGGGGCTGGAGAGGTGGCCTGGTGCTTAAGGGCACTGGTTTCTCTTGAGGAGGACCTGGGTTCGGTTCCCAGCACCTACATGGTGGCTCACAACCATCTGCAACTCTGCTTCTAGGGGATCCAGTGCCTTCTTCAGGCCTCGGGCATCACACATGCGCATAGCATACATGCATAACATACATGCAGTCAACCACTCATACACGTAAGATAACAATTAAAGAAAAAAAGCTAGAGTCTCCCTTTTTGCTAGTAAAATAAGCTTTTTGAAGAAGGTGGGTGTTTTAAGGTAGTTCAGAGAAGCCGTAAGAATCTTACCTGGTTATCACTGCCCTGGTGGAGACTACAAACCATTGGGAGTTTCCTTTCTCCACCTGAGTCTGCACTGCTCACAGAGTCCTGGGTGATCCTAGCACAGAGCCCCCTACCCACCTCCACACGGCCCTTTCTGTTCTTTGTTCTACCTCTTTCATTTTCCCTTCTTCCTCAAAATGCAGAGCGTGGAGCCCAGGGCTGTAAAGCATGGGTGTACTCCCAGGTACTCCAAAGGTTAGGTCGCTTGAGTTCAAGGTCAGACTGAGCTACTTAGGGAGGTCAAGTCTTAAAACCAGCAACAAAAACAGGTCATTGGGATGAATCTCAATCCTGAAAAGTTAGCTGGTGTAGCGAGCTGCATGGAATCACACCTGATGGAGATGTATAATCAACTCCTGAGGCGGCTAAGGCCTGACCTATGCTATGATCACGCAATGATTATCAGCTGCTTGCATATGTGTGAACCTATAGGCAGTGCCCACCTGGCAATCCGGGATTGGCAGCCCATGCCTACTTAAGGGCTGGGCGAGGTTTGCCCAGGAGGAGAGAGAGAGAGAGAGGGAGAGAGAAAGTGAATAAAATCCTGGAATAAAACTGCAGTGAGAAGAGCTCTGGGTGTCGCGTCATCCTTGCGGGTCGAGGGTGGCCGTGACAAGCTGGAGTATCAGAGAATCCAAATCCTGGGCTGATGTTTTTGTCTGAAAAAAAAAAAAAAAGAAAAGAAAAAAAACCCTCAAAGCTACTAACTGTCGTGCACTGTTCCTTTCTTTTGAAACAATGGCTGGTAACTGTTGGACCTGGCCAAATGGCAAATGTGGGTTACAAACTTGGCAGGTTTCTCTGGGAAGCCAGGACTGACCTTTAAACAACAGAAGGGGGAGGGGGGGGAGAGGAAAGGGATCTGTTGTCTTGTTTCCCCAATTTCAAATATATATATATGTACATATATATATATATATTTATCCACATACATACATATATAGTCCCAAGTGCAGGACGTTTACCTCCTTGTGACCAGTACTTTGAAGTGTTCTCAGGTGAGTGGCCCAGCTGTTACACACCTTTGGTACTTGCTGTCATCCTGATGGGTTGCCACCTGGATCCCACAATAGCAGCAGGCACTTTCGTTTTATTTATCAGTACTTTAGGAAACAAGTGCCCTTTAGTCTAGCAGAAGATAACTATTGCTCCAGCCTGCTTAGAAGTAAACAGTCGTGTGTGTGTGTGTGTGTGTGTGTGTGTGTGTGTGTGTGTGTGTGTGAAACACGGCCTTGAAATTCTGGGTGTGAGCTGCCAGACTGCAGGATAACGGCATCACAGCTCCTGCCTGCTAATATTTGGAAGATTGCTACCGATATGCTAAGTTAATGTGTGCAAAACGTGTACAAAGGAAATGCTTCCTATCCGCCCTCCTCTCTCTCCCTTCCCCTACTTCCTCCCTCCCCTGTCCTCTCTGCCCTATGACAGAGGGAGAAAAAAGCAAAAATATTCATCCTGGGTAAACCAGCAAGGATGAACCAAAGAAGTTCCACCCAAACCGGACTTAGTGAACCCGTGGGTTGTTGAGGTCACTTACAGGCACAAGGATGCATGACTCAAAAATAACTCACCGAAAAGCTCGCCCCAGTGGGCAGCGATTCAAAACTGCATCCTTGGAGCTCCCCGCAGGACTTCCAGAGGGCTGGAAAGACCCTGCCTCCCCACCCCCTTGGCTCACGTGATAGAGATCGCCCTAGGGATGGGTTTCACCCCAGCTCTTCAACGGAATTTTACATATATGCCTTTATTTTCATTTATTGAAAATTAAAGTAATTTAGAGGTTAAATTTTCCAAATATTCCTCCTCCCAAAAAAAATATTCTCTTAGAATGTTACTATTCTTAAAATTTTAGCATTTTGCCCTGGGGTAAGGAGGACTAGGTTTAGTTGACATGATTTTGGAACCAATCTGCTTTTGGTCTCTGGACTCTTCTCACGTGTTCCCCTGAGTAAACAGTTTTAAGGGTTTGTGTTATGGGGGATTAAGGCTACTTTCTGCGAATCTTTAGTCTTCTTGGTGAAAGAATTTAACAACTGGCCTATAAGGAAACAGACAGTTCTATTCAAGTTGGAAGGAAACGGCAGGAACAGACACCCTATCCGTTTTGTAGGCCGCCGGGAGGAGTGAGGTGGGGAAGGAAGAGGGATGATCTGCCTTTGGGTTAGGGTCCAGAAACCAAGTAGGATCAGCAATGGATGTGTTAGTATGACAGCCTTGAAAGGAAGGGGATCCTGGCAGTCAGAAAACAGGGAATGCCTAGAGCTTGGGAGGGAAAGGTGTCCAATAGAAGATTAGTGAAGCTATGTTCTGGTGCAGGATGGCTTCCCCAGCAAAGCTACAGTCCTTCCTATGGGCAAGGGTTCCCTGATGCGAGTGTCAGCTCTGCTCTGCTCTGGAGAAATATTACAACTCTGCTCCAGCAAGGGAAAGGTTCCCCCACCACCAGCAGCCAAAAGGTTACAGTTCCGCCCTGTTCCTGCTCTGATCCACTCTGCTCAGGTGAAAATGGTGACGTTTGTCCCCTCTGGAGAAAGAAAGTCTTTCCAACACAATCCAGGAGAGTGGCTGCCTCTGCCCGTGTGGAAAAAGGACAGCCCCAAACTGAACAGGTACCAGGTTTATACAGGATCTCTTAGGGGTGGAGCTTTCCAACATGGAGATTTCCGGGGTGGGGATTCGTAGGATCTCAATTCCTGTGTTTGGGACGAGCTCAGAGAAAGATTGGTTTTCATGCTCAGGGATTGAGTTGAATTTCATCTCCTGAGGTGGTTAGGGGCACAGCGTGTTTCTTTGTCTCTCGTCTCAGGGCCAGGGCTTTCCTTAACGGACCCTTTTTACCCTACACCAAGTAGTACCAGCGGAAGTGCAAATGCCCAGAGTGTGATTAAGATTTTGGCAACTATTCAAAAAGTAGATTGAAGAGTGTGGTAGTTTGAGCAGGAGTAGCTCCCATAGGCTCATGGATTTGTATGCCTAGTCATCGGTGAGTAACCTTATTTGAAAGGGTTAGGAGACCTTGTGTTGCTGGGGGTGTACTTTGAGGTTTCCAAACTCCAGGCCAAGCACAGGGTCTCCTTCTCTCCAAATGTGGATCAGATGGGGACGTAGCTCTCAGCTATTGCCCAGCGCCAGGTGTGCTACCACGCTCCCTGCCGTGATGGGCATGGACTAAACCCCCAAAACTGGAAGCACACCCCCAACTAAAGGCTTTCTTTTCTAAGAGTTGCCTTGGTCTCTCTTCACAGCGGCAGCACGGTGACTGTGACAAAGGGTCAGGCAGGAAGACAAGTTAGACTTTCTGAGTTAGGGAAACAAGCAGATCTGGTAAAGATCAACAGATAACTGCCCCGGAAGTTATACTAACCAGCTCCTCTGGTTAGTGTAAGTACATTGTCTCATTCAGATTATTATTATATTCGCTTTCCTGAAGGGTGGTCTCCTGGCCAAGTGATTGGCAGGCCCAATTGGAGGAACTCTTTTTTTGTGTGTGTGGGAATGAGTGGACTGCGCGCTGTGAAACAGACACAGCAGCAACCCAGAAACACAGCACATTTATTATGTGCAGTGGACAGAAGGGCATTGTTACTCATGGTAGGGGTCTCTGTGGGGAGCAGTCAAGGTGCAATAACACCAGAGAGGATTTCATCCATTTGACATACCAGGCTTCCCTATCTCAGTCCCAAGCAGCAACCTTCCCCAGTTTATTGCCAGCAAAGGCAATGTCTGCTCTCCAGGTCATAGACACAGAACTGAAAACATTTAGGACAGATGCTGGACACAAAACTGACTGCCTTGGGCTGTCTTTTGGACCTGAGTATATCCAGAAGCTCAGGACAAAGTTCGTCAAATCTCTGTACAAGGACTCGGCTTCTATTGTCATAGCACTCCAGAGGGACAGGGTGTAGTTCCTGGGTGAGCTTGTTCAGTTTGGCTGTGTGTTGAAGGAATTGCTTCAGGAGGGGCAGAGACAGTTTATTATCAAAAAAAAAAAATGATCTTGAGACGCTGGGAGCATTGGCTCAGGGGCTGGCATAAAATCACTAAATGCAGAATCCTCCAGCCAACATTTCTCCAAATCCAGAGTTTGCAAGGTGTCTTTGACTCTCTCAAGAGTTTTACAAGTGGTTTAAACACCCATCAAGAACTGTGTAACTCAGGAAGAGATGCTTAAACTGAGAAAGGTTCAGGCACTGGGGCAGGTAATCCAGGTCTCTATGTATGAGGTGACAGAAAGTGATGGACAGGGTCTCCAAGGGCTTCTTCAGGCACCCGAGCCACTCTGCCAGGCTGCCAAGCAGAACATAAATATCATCTACATAGAGATGTTGGAGGCAGGGGGATTTGGGTAATTGTGAGAACAATGTGTTCACACACTCCTCTTTCAGCTCTTCAGATTCTCTGACCCTGAATGTATTCATGATGCCTTCCAGCATGAGTGCGTGAAAGTTTCTCATCTGTCCCGGGTATGGTCCAAAAGGAGGCATGTCTTCTATCCATAAATTTCTCACCTTCAGCTCGCATATACAGTGGAGGGATGAACTCTTAAAGGGGAAGAAGACTATAATATTTGGGGCCACTTAGAATACCATGTCTCCACCCAGGGCCAGAGGTAGAACTCACACCATCCTTCTGTCTAGCAGGAAATCTCTCTCTTTTCATGGACCTTAATGAAGCCCTGATAATTCAACCTTTTTGCATGGTATTTTAAATCTTAATTAGGGGTAAAACTGATCCTTCTCAGTCCAGTGCTACCAGGGAAACAGGTGGAAATGGGAGTTCATCCTCAACAGTCTGCAGGTGTGCTAATGTCTGCCCAGCTACCTAAGCCCTTTGTATTGAATTTCTTCTTTTTTTTTTTTTTTTTTTGCAGTTCTTTCATTTTTATTAGCTCTCTAATCAAATCTCATTAAGGTGACATTTATCTTAATGATGTTGACATCCATCCGTTTTTCAATGTTCCTGGTTGTGTCTTTTCTCAAATCTGGTGCTATCCTCTGATTTTATAATGTGGCTGAAGTTATGAAGGAGATGGCATGTTGCAGTTTCCTCTGAAATGGAAACATTCTAGCTTTCATGGAAGCTCCTTGAGCAGGAAGGTCAACAAATGAAAAAAAACAGGAAGTCCCTGAAGTCAGGCAGTTTCACTAGACCCCTCCCTGCAGAGTAAGCAATAAAAGCTGAGAGTCTCTCTCAGAAGAGTGAGCTAAGCAGCAAAGAAGACTGAGACCAGACCAGTGCCAAAAGGGGTTTAGACCAACTGAGTCATTGGGAAAGGACACTCCAACCTGTTGAGCTGGCTGCAAGCTGTGCAGTGTGCTCCAGGTTCCCATCTTTTGTGAACTGTCACCCATGCTGGGGTGGGCTTTTGTGATACATCTGTCTTTGAGTCATTCATTGCTGCTCCTGTAAGTAATATACCTGTAAGTTACCCCAATGAAACTCATGATTCACCAAGTTGAACTTCGGTGGAATCCACACTTTGATCTGTCATGGGCTCTCAATTTAGGGTGAGTAGACATTTGTGGTGCATCGCCCCAGGAAAAGTCTTGTCACACAACAGGAAGGAAGGTGACCAGGGTCTGACCTTAAGTAGATTGAACTGTGTGTATTAGCACACACAACAAGTGGCATCCTCTCTTTTATGGGAAGTTGAGGGGACTGATGGGGAAAAGCTGGCTGGGACCCTTTGTAAGGGCAGGGTCGGGGCTTAAAAATGAGGAAATCATTGCGGCTATTACCCAGCTCGCAAGTCTTCTGCTTTCTCTCCTTCCTGGAACTGTTTGCCCAAGGAAAGACAGATCCAATATATTTTCCTTTCTGTGTGGAGCAAAGTCAACTGTAACCTCATAGGAATCCAGCTTTACAGCTGTGGCGCTCTACTGGGGGTGGAAAAAGAAGAGACCACCATTCCAACTGAAGTGTCTGACGAGACAAAATTTACACCAGGGTACACTGGGAAGAGCCAACACACAGAGACAGGAAGTGGGGAGACTGGTATTGGCACAAGACACCCCATGACCAAGTTCTCAGCACAAAGGATATTTGTTTGACACGGAGAGACAAAGGTCAGGGAATAAGAGACAAAGGTGGGAGATTGAGGATGAGAGAGAAAAGGAAGGGAACAAAGGATTGGGGAAAGGAATATAGGGAGGCACGAAGGACTGCTTCTGGATAGAAGGGCAATGCTGGAGCCATGTTTGCCATGCTTGGGCTAGCTAGAGTCCCTACAAGAAGGGCATTTTGTTATGACTAGATCACAGGGACCCCCAAAAGATTACCATGGAGGCTGAGTCCCATATAGAAAAGTAAAGAGCCTTGGACTCTCTGTGTGTCCAATGCATTGGCATGATCAGAGAGCCCTGAGCTCAGTTGCTGTGGAGTTTTTATAATAGCAGAGGTTGGGGTGAGGGATTTCTATGGTTCAGGACCCCTGATTGGCTGACATTTGTCTAGCGGGTGCCCTGATGAAAGGGGATGTGTGTGCTGGGCTAAGGGACATCAGGTGATCCTATCTAAAATGGTTGGAACAGTTAGGGATTTCCTTTGGCATGTTATTAGGTACTCTCCCTTTGAATGGTCCATTCCTCAGTGGTCTCAGTTTGTGGTCTTTCTGGAACCAGGTAGTCTGAAACTCAGGCCTCATGGCCGGGCCCTACACATTTGGCTTTTATTCTAAGGAAGGTAGTGGCTGTGTCTTTGCCCCAGTGGCTACTGGAATCAGACCTTAAAGTCTTATTGGCTTGTCTGAAAAGAATGGGTGCACAGGAACGGAAGGAGGAAGGGGGAAAGAGTCACTGCTCCAAGCCATCAAATTCCTATTACAGAGCAAGGGGTTTTGTGTAAACGCAGGCTTTGCTAGATGGGGAGGATTAAAACATTTGCATGTAAGTCTTCCAAGGTGGAGGAAATTAAAACGATTTAATGCCTTGTCCTAAACACAAGTTTTACAGTATTTGACAGAAGAGACTCATAGCTGATATGTCTTACAGGGGGAACCGAGGGGACATGGTTCTTCTTGAAGCCAAAGCTCTGGTTCCATTGATTTTCCTATTTCCATTCTAATGTTCTAGAATCCGGTGATGATTCTGTCCTAATATAAATGTTCTAGAATCCGGTGATGATTCATTCTGTCCCAATATAAATGTTCTAGAATCCAGTGATGATTCTGTCCCAATATAAATGTTCTAGAATCCGGTGATGATTCTGTCCCGATATAAATGTTCTAGAATCCGGTGATGATTCTGTCCCAATATAAATGTTCTAGAATCCGGTGATGATTCTGTCCTAATATTTGCCCATGAAGCTATTGTTCAATGTATCATTCAGAAATCAGACCGAGGCCATCCTTGATCTTCATGACTTGATGAGTTCTGTGTCTCAGAGAGGGGTGACTAATCAGAAGCCAAGATTGCTGAGTCTTGGCATAGAGTAGCTCCCCCAAGCCACACAACCATAATTCAGTCTAATCTTAAACAGCACTGACATATTATCCAGTGAAGTATGAGACTCATGAGACATTGGCAAGAGATTTGTCACTTGCATTGGTTTAATAAAATGGTCCGTAGCCAGGCAGGAAATATAGGTGGGGCAACCAGAATAAGAGAATTCTGGGAAGAGGAAAGGCAGAGACGCAGTCACCAGTCAGATGCAGAGGAATCAAGATAAGAATGCCTCGTTGAGAAGAGATACTAAGCCATGTGGCTAAACATAGACAAGAATTACAGGTTAATTTAAGTTATAAGAGCTAGTTAATAATAAGCCTGAGATAATAGGCAAAACAGTTTATACTTAATATAAGCCTCTGTGTGTTTCTTTGGGACTGAATGGCTGTGGGATGAGGATGGACAGAAACTTTTGTCTACACTAGTCTCTTCTTAATCACCACTAACTTCTCAGCTCCAGCTGACCAGCATCAATTGTCCTAATAAAGTAAAAGATTTACTTTAGTGGTTCTGGTTCCTTGTTAATAACATCTAATTCTTCAGTTCCAGCTGACCAGACACCACAAATTCTTCACACAAATGGCCTAATAGAGTCTTTACTTCCCTCTGAAACTTCACAAGCCATCTTCTCTACTGCTCTCAATGTCTTTCCATGTCTTACAGAACAGCTCACTGATTTTTCAACATTCATTGATATTTTAGTCGCTCTCCAAAGTCCTCTCACAATCCTCCCAAACACAGTCAGGTCAGGTTTGTCATGGCAACACTCCACTCTTGACCCCAAGTTGTTATAAGTACAATTGCTGTGATGAAACAGCATGACCAAAGCAACTTGTGGGAGATTCTTCTTAGTGTTTTAACTGTACTACTCCATGGCTTCCTCAGCCCTTCTTCTCTCATCCAAACAACCTGCCCCCGGGGTGGCACGACCCACTGTGAGCTGAGTCTGCTCTCACCAACCATCCATCAACAAACTGCTACAGGTCAAAGCCATGGAGGCATCCGCTCTATCAAGATCCCTCCCCCTCAGATATGTCTAAGAATATGTCAACTTGACAACTGGCAGAGACCGGATATATTAAAGACATTAAATACCTTTCTCCATCACAGAAACACAAATTAAAACTATTTTTAGATGCCATTTCACCCCATTGAGAATGCCTATCATGAAAACAAATGACAACAAAATCTGGCAAGCACGTGGGGAAAGAGGTATCCATATTCACCGCGGATGAGAATATAGACTGTAGACTGGTATAGTCACTGGACAGAGATCAGCATGGAGGTTTCTCAAAAGCTAAATGTAGAACTAGCATATGACCCAGTTGTGCGACTTCTTGGCATACACCCAAAGGACTCTATGCCCTACCACAGAGATTCTTGCATAAGTGTGTTTATACTGCTCCATTCTTAATACCCAGGAAATGGATCGCGTCTAGATGTCCGCCAGCAGATAAAGGACAATGAAAATGTGAGATTATATATATGTGTATATATATATATATATATACATACACTAAGTGGAATTGTATTCCTCTGTAAAGAAAAATAAAATTAGCAAGAAAATGGACAGAGCTGGAAAACGTAGTAACTCAGACTCAGAAAGATGCATGTTCTGTAGCATGTGTGGATCCTAGCTTCTCACTTATAATCACATACAAATTTAGAAAGGCGGTGATTAGAGTCAGGGAAACTAGAAACAGGCTCACAAGAGGTGAAAGAGATTTTTAAGGGAGCAGAAGGGAGAGAGTGGATGGAAAGACAAAGAAGACACAGGATTGAAGCTAGGAAAGGGAACTCTGGGTGGAAGCGGTCAGAGAAACAAAGGCGGGGTAGTAGGGGAATCAATCCCTAAACCATGAAAATTCCATATGGAAACTACTCTGCATGCTAATTTAAAAAAATTTTTAAACCATAATTCTAAATGTGTGTATATCTAATGGCGTCTCCTTAAATGATAATAAACCAAAACAAATGAACAGGGAAGTCAGTCCACAACCACTGATAATAATAATTTTGAAATGCTTCTCTCTCAGAGATTAGTGAACATCTCAGTCAGTAAGCACAGAGCCTGCTGAACAAGCATGAGGACCCGAGTTCAGATCCCCAGCGCCCATGTAGAATGCTGGGAGCTGTTGCAAGTGCCTGCAAACGCAGTACTGGGGAGGCGGAGGCAGGCAGACCCTGGGGCTTGCTGGCTGGCTGGCATTTCTGAACTCATGCACTCCAGGTTCAGCAGAGACCCTGTTTAAAAAAATAAAAAAAGGAAGTGATGGAAGAAAACACTCAACACGGATGTCTGATTTCCACATACGTGTATGCACATGTTCACACATAGGAACACACTCAAATAAAAGGTCAGTATCCTAAAATGTCAGGATACTTATTCACTTTGTATCAAACCTAGCATACTTAGAAGTCTTCAGATAGCTACCCACAGCCACACACACCTGCACGCACGTACGCACGCACGCACACATGCGCACACACAATCACGAACGCGTGCGCACTAACACATGAGCTGTGCGGTCCCTGAGCTCACCTTTAACCCAGAAGATGTGGTCAGTATTAATGAGCAGCCATCCTAACTACCCAGGGTTTAGAGGCCTTGTTTTATCTCATTTGCATTTTCTCATTCTATGGCCTCAGCTTTTAAACAGAAAAGGACAGCTCAGCGGATGGTTCTCCTTACCAAATTTCTGGGGTCGACTGAAATTGAGTTTTCTTCCTTCCAGCACGCCAACCATACGACAGAATCCACAGGACTCCTGATAATTCGATCAACTTGGCAAATGAACTGCAGACTCAAGGAATATCTAAATTCGATTTTCTTGTCCTGTGTGGGCTTTGTTTCCTTATCACCACTGTGGCCTGATTCACTTTTCTCATTTTGACCCAGGCTTTCTCCCTGAGGAGTCTGAAAGGCACCCCTCTCAGGAGGAACTTCTTTTATTTGATTGTTTTGGTTCAGAGATAATTTTGCTTCAAGGCTTCTGGTATTTTTCCTCACATGACACGGGCCTGTTCCACCACGCATTACCGCAGTCTAGCCTAATGCCAGTACCACCTAGAGGCCCACTGCGACACCAGGATGTCTCCAGAGAATGACCAGTGGGGATGGGAGTCACTGCTTCCTTAGTCTGCAGCTCCGAACAGAAAGAAAACTCAAATAGCTACAAGTCCCCAGTTACCACGTTGCTGTGTGGCAACTCCCTGTGGAACAGGCAGACACCCGTAAGCTCCTCTCGTGGGATAATAGGTCTGTGAGCCCAGACCCATGCCAGGCGAATGCTGTACCACTGAGCTCCTGCATGACCAGCTGCTGTTAGCCAGGAGGTTAGCTCTGTAAGGGACGGACCAATAGACCTAAAGAACAATGGGTGTGTCAGTTCCAAGACCATGGTAATAGAAGCAGCCAACTCTAGATGGGCCAGCTCAGGGTCCCCAAAATAAATGTAAGGGATGACGGGTCATAGTAGTCCGTTCTAGCTCGTGGACGTGGAGAGAGTCTTGAGGGAGTGGATGGATGTCATGGACATGAACACGGCCATGTCAAGGACTGTAATACTTTAGATGCCTGGGAATAGCAAAATCGCCCCCTGGTCTTCCTTCTTGCTCCGTGGTATGTAATAAACACGTTGAGTTTCCAAGCTGCTACTGGTGCATCTTTGTCCAAGCACACGGCCCATCTGGCCCCAGCTTTTCTGTATGCATGTCTGTCATTCCTTCATTCCTGTTCACCCCAGCTCGGTAGGTTACTACACTGTGCAGGTCACTGCACAAGCTAGATGAGATTAACTTCAAGGCTCCCTCTCTCTAAGAGCTTGAGCAGAGTGCTGCTACCCTTCCTCTGGTGAGCTTTTCTGCTTTAGGGGTCCTTGAACCCTCGAACATGTTCCTGCATCTCACACATTGACTTACAACAGGCTGGGTGAGACGGTCCCTGAGGGAAGCTCTCCCGGAAGCGCCCACCCCATGGAGCAGAAGGAGGGCACAGCAGGAGAAATGAAGTAAGAGACCCTGGCCTGCCAGGGTCTGGGCAGTGATGCTTGGCTCAGCCCATTCCTTTCCTAGAATGCATTCTGGCTCCCTCATTTGTGCTAATTTGACTCTGGTCTGGCTGTCTGCTCCTGCGTCCCACCTGAATTATTTTCTTTTGGGACACCAGAAGCAAGTCAGCTGCTGGAGCTGAGACCAGGGGAAACATTTTATGTTTTCTTCCTCTCTCCTCCCCTCTTTCCTTCCCTTCCTGCCTTTCTTCCATTTTAGAATTAAATAATTTGTTTTAAAGAAATTTTTCTTCCAAATGTACCGTCAACCGAAATAATATTACATGCATTCATAATCGGAGTAAGGCTATTTAAAATTGCTGTGAAAAACAAGAGCAAAATTCTAGAATTACTTCAGGTTCTTGTCCTAAAGAAATCTGGTTCATGAGGCAGGAATGTTGAATACACAAATAACACAGAGCATCTGTTGATACTAACTACCCTGTGTCTCCATGTAAAAACAAGAAGAAAATATAAGAGATTATGTTTAAAATATTCTAGATGTCAAAAGTTGTCCTGACTGATTAATTCATGCAGATACGCACCCACCTCTTACTTTCCTACAAAGAATGAGTATATTTTTAAATTACTTATTTGTTTGCTTTTCAATATGTATGTGCTTTGCCTACATGTATGTCTGTCAACCACATGCATACCCAGTGCCCTTGGAGACCAGAATGCTTTGAAATCTCTGGGACTGGAGTTACAGACAGTTGTGAGCCACCACGCGGATGCTAGGAATTTAATCGAGGTCCTGTGGACGAGCGTGAAGTACTCTTCACTGCTGAGACACCCAGCCCCTAAATAAGTGAATGTTTAACAGATTCTCGAGCCCAGCTTGCAAAGCAGTCATAATTCCTGTGCGGTCAGGACTCCTGCAGAGTTCTTGAGTTTCCCTTTCTTACTGTACAGGAGGGAATTCCTGTGGGTATCTGTAAAACCTGCCTCCCACCGCATCCAAGACAACTTCTGGGACACAGATATTCCACTTCTTATATGAGGCTTTGCAAATACATCAGCAGAGGCTTTGCCTTCAATTAGCCAAAGACTCCCACTTCCTGCTCCTCCCATTGTCACACATCATCATAATTCATCTCCATAATACCTTCTGTGGCCAGCTGTTGCTATGGAAGCTGTTGCTATGGAGTCTGGAGGTTGTGATGATCTGTTTCCCAGATCGGCCTCTTGAAGCCCAGCTGCTGCAGACTCTTCCTTTTGCTCTACATAATCTACTCTCGGCTCTTCATCGCGTCGATTTATTTCATCTGTCAGGAATCTCAATTGCTGTTGCTTCTTCCAGTCTTTGAGCTCTGTATAACCCATGGCGGGGAACTGATCCATTCTTTTTCCATCATCTTTCGTACTTGAAAGTGCGGGACAAGGAAGAGGAAAAGTGGAGCTTGATCCTCTGTAGAGGCACGATGTTTTTAAAGCCATTTAAAGCAAGTAGGTCTTACAAGTGTTTCACTGGGCTTCTCCACCTCCTCTTTTGTTACGCGTATACACGCTGAGGGTTTGCTAGCACTTCTGTTACAATAGGATTCGTATCTTATGATCAATACACATCTTATGAGAAATACACATATATGTGGAAGGAAGCTTGAGTGGACCAGTGTGTTGCAGTGAGGATGACCTCGTTCCACGGGGAACTGTGGTGCATCTCGCTAAGTGGGGCATTAAGACACTTGGTTTCTGCCTTGTGCCGGTGATTTTGAGGAGCGTTCAAGGCAATCTGGTTTTGTTCTATGTTGGATACTTCCAGAAAACAGACCCGATTCTGTGGCTGTGTACACTGACTTTTCCCACCCCTGGAAGGCACAGAAACATAACCTCTCAATGCATTGCCATTTGTCCAGCTGTCCCTGCTAAGGCAATGCCTGCATCTGTAAACACCGAGGAAAAGATTCAGTTAAATGTTTTTGGAGTCCTGTAAAACAGTCTCTGTTTTGGGCCCTCGTTCTATAAACGGAAAGTTAACAGTGCCGTTTTCCTATTCACTTAGAGCCGCCATCCAGCAAAGCCTCTGGCTGGTCATGTAGCATCTTTTCTATTTTTAGCTCTTTGTATCTGCTCCAGAAAGTGATGAATTATCCTTACAGATTTGCCTGGTTCATCCGCAGACGCAGTTTTAGACCTCCCTGGATCCGCTTGTGTCTGACTGCCTGAGCAGGGTCCTGTTTGTTCTTCAGGTCCCTTCCACTTAAGAAAGCTCTGCGACTTGTCTACTGTGCTGTGCGCTCCAACATCGCTGAGCCGCTTTTTGGCTCTCGTCTGTTTTCTTTCAAGTCCGTTCCCTTGGGGTGAAATTTTCCTCCTGTGCTTATTCCATTTGTCCTTTGCAGCAGGACTGACCGTTTGCTTCTCAGAGTATGACTGCCTTTTAACAGGGTCCAGATTATGCCTCCCACAAATAGATGGAAATGGGGTGGCGTGTACCGCACAGCTTTTGACCTCTCGAACTTGGCATCCAGTCACGCCCCTGCTTTTGCCAAGGTTGCCTCACACAAGGCTGCTTCCTGGAAGCTCACTTTGTAGGGGGGAATGGTTCTTGAGGAGGTTTTAGCTCACACATCACCTCACAGCCCCCAAAGGATTATTAGCCAAGCACCGCCTCTCAAACCCAAGGGCCTCCTTGGCCTCGTAGACGGACTCACGAAGGGAAACCGGTTTTTATAGCTGGAGCATTGCTTGGTTTTTACTCAGAGTAGAAAAAACAACTGTATTGAACACACAGCAAGGGAGCAGCCAGTAGGAAGGGAATGCAATGCCTGGTACGGGCTTGCAGATTGCAGGAGTTCCATCTCAGAGCGACCCACTCTGGAGGCTTGGCTCCCACCACCCAGATGAGCACAGTCTTGTTTGGTCATCATTTAAGTCTGGGCCAGAATTGGCTCCTGGTACAAGGTTGTGATTAATTTTGATATTGCCCCTGCTCAGAGTTGAAGTCCCCTTCAAACTCTGAGACAGCTCTGAAAAACTCCAGGTATGGTCTAAAAGGAGTGGCTTTAAGGTGTTTTATAGACAAGTCATGGACCAGGGCTTTATTACGGAAACCCCACTGTGGGAACTTTCTGTTTTTGGCTTCTCGGTTATTGCCCTCAGCAAAAAAATATTACACTGTCCTGCTGCCCATCAACAGAAGTGGAAGAAAGATTCAGAGTGGCAGAGTGGGAACCCCCACACCCCAAGAGTAAGTCCTAGAGCCGGAGCTTAGCCACATCTGTATGACTTGGGAGGAAAGAAAAAGGACCAGAGACGATTGGCTTGTGTGGTGTTCAAGGTTCATCTCTAGGACTAGAATAACATCTGTGGAGAGACGACATCGCCTCATTCATGGGAAGCTGCCTGTCTATATCCCATCCGATGTAAGGACTGGACCGTAGAGCGTCGGGGGCATCTCTCAGGATTAACTGCTGCTGTCTGTATAGGACAGATGACCGACCTCAAAGGCAAATATTTAGGGTGGCAGTGGGAACCCTCTCAGGTTCAGTTGCTCTTGCCTGGATGTTTTTGAGAGTTGACATCAGTCTGAATAAATTGGCATAAATGAGCTAAGGAAGACGGTTCCTTGGTCAAATTAGTCATTCCAGTACTGAGTCTTTCTTACTGGTGTTAGTTAGCTTCAGAAGCAATCGTCTGACAATCTTTCAGCAGTCCCCTCCATATAAACCAGACAATGCACAGCTGCCGGACAGGTAATGACTATGTTATGATGCACTCCTGTGGCTTGTGACTATAACGTGGGCGTTTCTCTTGTGCCTCTCACTCCGTGACTTTGTGATGGAGGTAGTGGCAAAGCGTGGCCTCAAACGCCTATCCAGTGATTGTTCGCTTACTAAGTGCTTAGGAGACATGCTCACCAACACGTGGGGAATTTAAAGAAGAAAACCACAGCAGCGCAAATGTCTGTGCGTGGATGTTGCAGGGAGAGGAGATTGCCAAGGCTTTCTGTGATTAGCACCGCACTTTGCTTCTTTTGAACGCCCAAGAAACCCCTTTGGTGACTTAATTTCTGAGCATCTCCTGAGGGTACAGAAACAGGCAGTAGTAATAATCCCAATGTACCGAGGAAAGCGACTCTCCAGGACAAGGTGACGCTTCAGCGAAGAACTACATTTGAGAGAATTTTCTGGGAAGGGGTGAAAGAATTCATTCTATAAGGGCAAATTCTACATGAGACCTGCCTGCCTTCGCCTCTGAATATTCAGTAACCAGGGCTTAAAATAAAACGCAAGTGCTTTATCTGTGAACTGGTGTCCATTAGGGGTACTCGGTGTCCCCCCCCCACTTTACTCTGGGGAGTGTAATAAACCTATGGTATTTGTTTATTATTTAGGATTTTATACAAGAAGTACAATGTATTTTCATCGTATCGCTCCTTAAACTCCATCCATGACTCACTAAATCCCCTTCTGAAACGCACGTCTCCTTCGCATGTATACTAACTGAGTCCAGTTAGGGTTACTCATACGTACGTGGGTGTACTGCTGACTGGACCTGGCAACTGATCCTCCCTCTGGTTTAGCGTCTGCTTTCATCCTTTGCTGGATACTAAGTCAGGGCTAAGCGGGTGTCGTAATTCTTTGCTTGTCATTAGCCTTTTACATTGATAAGCTGGTTACACCCGCCTGACACCAGATTAGTCGTCTTGGCCCCTTGCAGGATTCCTTTCCAAACCGCGAAGGCTGTAGCTGAGCACTGCCGGTTGGAGCTGCTTGGCACACAAGCTTTTCTTTCTAGCTCTGCTTCCAGGGCTTATCTAGCATTCCAGCTCTGGGGGAAACTGAAGAAAGCCTACAGGCCAGAAGGAGGGTAGAGTCAGAGCTGTGGTGCTGACAGAGACGGCTGTCAGGTCCCTCCAGCGTGAAGATTGCAGCCCAACAGAAAATGGCCAGATCCTCCTCCAAGACAGAACTTTGACACAGTTTGCATCCATCAGTTCAGACAGCCAAATTGTGCCTCCGAGAGTCACTTTAGCATAAAGGATGAGGGTGGTCCCTGGAGGCAGGGGTCCTGCTCAGATGGTCCTTTCTATTAGCAGAGCTGGAGCCAGCTATAAACTAGCGAAAGCATTCTCCCAGGAAGCATTTCAGAGGGGGCAGAGGTAATGGAGTGCAGGACTTCTGCAAACCTGAACGTGGTCTGCCTTTGAAGTGTCCCTATCGCTGAACCTCAAAGAAGTCAACTTTAAATTAAAACGCATACAAAGGAGCTTCATCGGCTGTCTACCAGAGTTGGTAAGAAACTGTGAAAGGATGCTAAACATGAAAGGTCATGCTAACCACATGACCTCCTGAATGCTTTCGTAATTAAAGAGAATCTAGAAGAAGGAAGCCAAGGAACAGCTCTGGTAGAAGTAAGAGCCAGAGGATGAGGACGTCTGCTGTGAGACTGTCGTTCTAAAGGTGACAGGGAAGCCACACCATGAAATCTCGACAATATGGCTGCCTGGACAAGACCTGGATAACTCCAGCAACAGTAGACATCCCAGTGCCGATGGGGGGGGGGCCTCACAGCCTCCCCACCCAACTAGATAAAAAAAACTGTGAGCAATTAACAACACCAGGCTGTACTTATATGTTTGTTTGTTTAAAAGCTTGCAGAACAGCAGTGGTTAAAGAAGAGGAAGCCATGAATTTGGGGGAGGGAGGAGACATGGGAAAGAAGAGGAGGTGGGAAAATGATGTAGTTATATTTTAATTAACTCTTTAAAGTTCTGCCTTGTGGAGAAGTAAGAAGAGCCAACAGAGCTAAAGAAGTGTTCCGAGTTGCTGAGCTGACCTGGATAGAAACAAGTTTTTCTCCCACAGGGGAGTCTCACTTCTTGCCTGTTTGCTCTCCCTGCCTCTATTCTGTCCCCTTCCCCACACAGGTTTCATCAAATCGTGCTTACAGAAGAAGGCAGAACCATCCTGAGTTATGTGGCTCTGAGCTTTTCTGGTCACTGCCCTATCTCCGCCACCCCTGAAGGCTCCAGTCAGTGAGGAATAGCTGAACACCCCAAGCAAAGGACACGGTAGCATTCCCGGTCCCTGTGTCCTTGCCTTCTCCTGGCTGCCCCAGGTGGTGAGCTGAGACACACGGTGTGTTTCAGAAGCCCAGCGAAAAGAGGGGAAATGTCCTTCTGGTTATTTCTTGAAACTGGAATGTTTGTTGTGGTCCTTAAGAGAGCAGCAAGCTGTAGTGGGGGAGAGAAGTATTTCTGTAGTCATAGAGACCAAAACTTGTGAGGCTTTTGTCTCTCTAGTCTCTCTTGCACACCCTCACTCTGCTTTTCGGGGTAATTTTATTGGGAGTTAATGTGAGCATTTTAGCGAGAACACATGTGATACTGTCTACCCGCGATGAGTCTGTGTATCATGCCTGAGCAGGAGGGACACGTCACAGCTAAGGGAGTCCACGCTCTCCCTTGAGCAGTTCCGAAGAGGAGCCTGGGGTGGTGCTTTTCCTGAACTATAAGCTAATAAAATCTCCCCATATCTGAAAGAGTAACTTTTCTCAATTGGAAAAAAAATTAAATCAAAATTTGGGACTCTTGTCACTTTGTGTACTTAAATGGCTTTGCAATAAAACAAACACACACACACACACAAAACCTGGCACTATCAGGTATCAATGGGTCTGTAACTGGATGGAAATTTGTAAGGAAATCCTATTGTGTTCTAGAGGATGAGACAGTATGAGGGCAATGTTTTTATCTTTTCCGTACTGCTACCTTCTCATGGCTTATTTTCATTTTTTAAATTTGTTTTATTCTGAGCTCTTCAGACAAGTGTAAGAAAGTATCTCAGGGTCATTTTGATGACATTTTCCTGATGGCTAAGGGACCTGGAAACAACCTAGATGCCCCTCACCCAAAGAATGGATAAGGAATGTGTGGTACATTTATACAATGGAGTATTACTCAGGTAAAAAAAAAAAAAAAAAAAAAAAAAAAAAAAAAAAAAAACAATGACATGAAATTTGCAGGCAAATGGATGGAACTAGGGGGGAAAAATCATCCTGTGTGAGGTAACCCAGACCCAGAAAGACAACCAGGATACAATCCACAGTCCCAAAGAAGCTAGGTAATAAGAACGACCCTAAGAGGGTTACATGGATTTTCCTGGGTAGACTAGGGGTGGGGTGGGAGATGGAGGTGTGGTAATACGGTGATGTGAAGGATCAGGTCGGGCGGGTTGGGGCAGGATGAACAGGGAGAACAGATGTCTTGATGAGGGGGCTACTTGAGGGTTAGGGAGAAACCTGGTGTTAGGGAAATTCCACAAGGATGACCCCAGATAAGACTCCTAGCAATAGTGGAGAGGGTGCCTGAAATAGCCTTCTCCTGTAATCAATCAGATTGGTGACATCAGAGAGCATTCATCCAGTAACTGATGGAAGCAAATGCAGAGATCCACAGCCAAGACCTGGGTCAAGCTCAGGAAGTCCTGTTGAAGAAAGAGAGGAAGTAGTGTACTAACCAGGGAGGGGTCAAGGTCATGACGGGGAAACCCACAGAGACAGCTGATCTGAGCTCGTGGGAGCTCACTGACTCTGGACCGACACTTAGGGAGCCTGCATGGAACTGACCTAGGCCCTCTGTAAGTGTTTGACAGATGTGTGGCTTGGTCTGTTTGTGGGGCTCCTAGCAGTGGGATCTGGACCTGAGCTGGCTGTTGGGAACCTAGTCCCCGCGCTGGGTTACCGTTTCCAACCTTGATGCAGGGGGAGGAGCTTGGTCCTGCCTTAACTTGATGTTCCAGGCTTTATTGACTCTCATGGGAGATCTGGCTCTTTCTGAATGGAGGGGGAGTGGATGGAGGGTAGTGGAAGGGAGGGGGAGGGCAGGAATGAATGGAGGAGAAGAGGAAGGGGAACTGTGGTAGATATATAAAATAATTCTAAAAATTAATGAAAAACCAAAACATTTATTATTTTAAGCATATGACATTATCAGTGAACCACATGTGTGCCTGGTGACCTTGGGGGCAAGAAGAAGGCATCAGATCCTCTGGAGTTGGAGTTACAGGTGGTTTTGAACTGCCGTGTGGGCACTGGGAATCAAGCTCAGGTCCTCTGGAAGAGTAGCTGGTGTTCTTAACCACTGAGCCATCTCTCCACTCCCCATATCAAAGTTTAAAGCCATGACTGACACACAAGATGTCAAATCCATTTAATGAATGAGATGGCAGACATGAAGTCACCCCTTTTATCTTTGCAGGCTAGAGCTAAAAGACTCTTGCTTAGAATATTGTTTTTTACCAGATGAATTAATGTCTGGTATTTATCAGATGAATGCACACAGAGAATTTTGGAGAGTATAAATAGATGTTACAGAGAATGCAACTTGTAGGTAGACTTTCTGTCCAGACTGTGCTGGTCAGCTCTGTCCCACCAGCCTCTTCCAAATAAGCACACAGAGACTTAATTACAAATGCTCGATCAATAGCTCAGGCTTGTTACTAGCTAACTCTTATATTTTAAATTAACCCATATTCCTCATCTATGCCTTGCCACGTGGCTTAGTACTTTTTCTCAGTACAGCACGACCATCTTACTTCTCTCTGCATTTTTTTGAGACTTTTAGACTCTCCTGCCTAAACTCTACCTGTCCAGCCATTGGCCAGTCAGCTTCTTTATTAAACCAACTCAGTGTCATATATTCACACAGTATAAAGGAATATCCCATAGTTGCTGGCTGGAGGCTGGCTGGGGGAGGAGAAGAGGAGTGTCTAGGAAACTACTTCAGTTCTTCTAAGCTTTAAGTTTATTTAAGGAAAATGCTTGTAAGCATTAACTAGAGCACTGTATCCTATTTGGAAATTGAAAAATGTCCAAGAAGTAGAACGTGAGGAACATCTGGCCTCTCTGACAATTTAGTGAGTGTGTGGCAGATGTGTCTGTAATACAGCATAATTACTCTTCCACCAGAGCCAGTGCTAATCCTTCAACAGTTTCTTACCACGTTAGGCTCAGCCTCTGGGATTCTATCAGTCCCATATGAGGAGCCAATTTTGTCCGTTGGAAAGAAAGCAGGGTGACAGTCACCCACACGTGCAGGAAGACACAGACAGTTCACAGGATCACTGTCCCTTATGCCTAAGCCTAAGTTGGCATGCTAAGTCATGTTAGCTGTGAACAACGCCCACAGCAGCCTGGCACTCCCAACTGTGGGTCCCTGTACATGTTTAGTTAATTTTTAAAACTTAACTATCAGTATAAGTCCAGATATCTGGCATTCTTTCATTCTTTTTCCTTTTTTCTTACAGTGTTCAGTGACTCCCTCATAGGAGTCTGAATTACAGGCCTTAACCCGGGCACTATACAACTGGCAGTAAAGTTTATTAGCATCCTTAATTTGTGACTTTTAATGTTTTACTTAGAAAGCAGTCTCTCAAACATCTGGAGTAAAAAGGAATTAAGACCCAGAAGTTACAGGACTGAAATCGGCTTTATTTGGGGGCATGCTATCTGAGAGGCTACAGATGATCCATTTTATCGTTACCATCCAGTACACAGTACATAAGGAAGCTTTTGGTTCCCAGAGGATACCAGTGAGATAGCAACGTGGAGAAGCACTCACCTGGCAGGAAGTGGTACCCACATCTGTAAACCCAGCAGCTGGTAGGCAGAGGAAAGGGGGTTATGAGATTGAGGCCATTCTCAACTACACACTACTCCACACCAAAGCCTTGTTTCAGGTAAAGAAAAGAATGAATGAACCTGTGTGTTCCGTCTCCATCCCCACAATTTATGCATGCTCTTAATCATCCTGTTCTGGGTATGAAGGTAGATCAGTTAAAAGATGGCTGATAATTTTAAAATGGGTCTCTAGATTAACTTGGCTTCTAGTTAAGGTGAAATGGCTTGAAAAAAAATTAGGCCAAAGAAAGAAATGGCCTGGTCATAAGCTAAAATTCTGAAAATTTTGGTGATGGCAAGTTGTAAGAATTGGTTTCAGGCCCTCTCCTCTGAGTTGCTGTTAGGGCAAACACCTCTATTGTAGGGGGAAATCTGGCCTCTCTTAGTACATCCCTATACTTTTGGGTCTTTTAAAAATTGTTCATTAAACTTAATTATTGCCAACTTCATTCATGCGTGAAATGTATCGTGAATGCGTTCACACTGTTACCATCTCTTTCCCCTCCCACCCTACAGAGCCCAGTGAATGCCCCTCCTACTCACGTCTATTATTTTTTATGTGGGTCTTGTACATGTAGCAGGAGCTGCTGAGTATTCATGAGCACACCAGCTACATTTTCTAGAAGGAAGTGTAGTAGGGGACCCTCTCCATTCTTAACCTTTAAACTATCTCTTTCCCCATTTCCTGTCATGATCCCTGGTCTTGGAGGGGGCAGTATAGATGTCCTGATTAGGGCTGAGTACTCAATAGTCATTCTTTCTTAGCATTTTTGCCTAGCGACGGGTCTCTGTATTAACTATTGCAGACTGCAAAAAGAGCCGATAACAGCACTAGCCTACAGGGATAAATATAAATATTTAGACGGCAGTTAGGCTACTGTCTTAGTCAGGGTCTCTATTGCAGCAATGAAACACCATGACTACAAAGCAAGTTGGGGAGAAAAGGGTTTATTTGGCTTACACTTCAGCATTGCTGTTCATCACTGAAGGAAGTCAGGACAGACACTCCAACAGGGCAGGATACGGGAAGCAGAAGCTGATGCAGAGGCCATGGAAGGGAGCTGTTTACTAGCTTGCTCTATGTGGTTTGCTCAACCTTCCTTCTTATAGAACCAAGCCCAGGGATGGCACCATTCACCATGGGCTGGGCCCTCCCCCATTGATCACTAAATGAGAAAATTCCTTCCAGCTGATCTCAAGGAGACATTTCCTTAACTGAGGCTTAACTGATGACTCTATATAGCTTGTGTCAAGTTGACACACAAAACCACCCAGTACAGCTGCACATCTATTTAGCTTCAATTACTCTGTAGGGCCTGTGACATCCTACCCAGAGGCTTTTACCCAGGTTTACAGTAGCAAGTGTGCATTTCTTCCCACGAAGCAGGCCGCAGGAAGGAAGCAGGACACCTGATAAAAAAAAGTGGTTACCCCAGAAACGGTGGTGCCCCTTGTGCACCAGCGGGAACATCATGCCTGGAAGTAACCTGAGCACAGCAGTCCTCAGGATCCACAGCTGGGGGGGACCATCGGCACCTTTCCTAGTCCATCGGCCTGCAGGGAGGATATTCCCATCTCAGCTGTGACTTGATTCACCCGCGTGCTCTACCCCAGCTGTGTCATCTTCAGCCGCAGGGTCTTACCTCTTACCCTTTGGCAGGTAATTATGTCCCTATAACTTCAGTATGTGTGGCTAACATATAATTTTATTCTAGTTTTTATTTGTCCTTTGTTAAGCATGCGAAAACATGAAAATGAACTCTTTTTACCCTATAGCATTTTTTTTTTGCTTTGGTTTTTGGTTTTTGAGTGAAGGTATGGGAAAGGCTTTGGAGGGATTCAATTGAATGTACATCCAAATATGGAAAATTAGTGCTTTCTGTGATTTTTTAAAATATTCCAGCCTCTTCTCCTAAACAAAAGGAACTCAGCCAAATTACAAAATGGCTAAAGAATAAGCAATTTTTTTTTTCTGCTGCATCTGGCAAAATCTTACTTAATTTTCTTCTTTTGGGTCAGGAGACTTGCCAGCATAAAACAGTTACATTCGCACTGTGAAACCAGTGTCCTCTGGCAGCCTTTAAGTCTGGCACAGGCGGCATGTGAATTACAGATAGTGAAGGGAGCCCTTGGGGAAGGCATGACTTCACTGTGAAAGCTCACTAGTTCAAAGCCACTCCCGGCTAGTTCTCAGCTTGACTATTATTCTTAATATGGTTTCCTACTTTGCATGTCTTCTATGGAGTCTCAAGAGTGCCAAAACAGACCTCTGCAAATGACTCAAATCTGGAAGGAAAATAGGCTCTCCTAACCAATTCTGATTTGCCGCCATCGCATTCGGAAGGTTTTCAGATGCTAACTGCAAACACTTGCGTCCCAAATTCCTTGCATCTTTCATCGTTTTTAATGGGAGAAGAATCTGGTTTGGGTTTCTTTACTCTTTGACGGCTAACTTGCATCCAGGAGATGGAAATGGGAACCTTTATTTTCTAACTGAAGGGAGCACTGCCGTTCGAGGAGACATTACACAGCCCACTCTCCAGCGATGCCTTTCACTTTGGAGATACGCAAGAGAGAAACATCAGCCTCCGTTTGGTCCTGCAACCACCCAGAGCAGCAAATCCTCTCCGAGGCTGGCTTCACTTGAAAACCGCTCGGGACCACAGACTTGTGAGGCAAGATGTGGTCTGAGTCAATGTTATGACCCTCAATCAAATGAAGAAAGCGTTTTCATTTAGCCCATTTCCAGACTTTGGCATTATGTCTGCATATTTATTGTTTTCATCAAAGCAAAGCCTTCAATGTTTTAGCATAAGATGGCCCTGTGCATGGGCATGGGGTAGAATGATTGTGAAGTTTCCACTCCACTTTTCCTGGTAGACAGGCTTTAGTTGGCATCTGCCTCTGAAAGCATCTTTGATTAGCCATCCTGGGCTACACAAAATTGATCTAGTCTAAAAGAGTAGCAGAGTCAAGTGGTGATGGCTCACAACCTTAATCCCAGTATTTGGGAGTCCCATGCCTTTAATCCCAACACTAAGAAAGTGGAGACAGGAAGGTGTGTGGCTGGGTGGAGAGAGGAATATAAGGCGGGAGGAGAAAGGAGCTCATTACAGACTGAGGAGGCAGTCCGAGGACAGACTCATCCCTTTGGTCTGAAAATATTTTTTCCCACATTTTTCTTTTTCAAAGCAGTGATTATGGGAGGCGGGGAGGAGGTGGAAATTTTTTCAATAAATAAAATAAAATAAAATAAAAGCAGTGATTATATTTTTTTAAACTAAGATTTTATGTTTTCATAGTTCAGGGGTTCCATATTTGTTATTATCGCTTACTATGAAGGTATAGCAAACACCCTGGCTCCCTTTCCACTTCACATAGACAGTGATTCACCTGTACCTTTCTTCCCTGATTTGGCTTTATCTGTGTATCTCTGAACAACAAGTTGGGTTATTAAGGTTAACAACAGCCTTACTTTTCTGTTCATGTCTCTCTTACAGAAGATGCAAATATAACACTCTTAACCATCTCCCAAAGAGGCCCAAGGTAGTGCAGATACTTCCGTGTGGATCTATCCACACCCACACAACTTTCACTCCCTTATTCCTCTAAGCATCTGTATGACAGTGTGGAGTAGGCCCATGTCAACTGTACTCATAGCTAGGTAACACCCTATATATACAATGATGTTTTCTTTTTAAATCTTTGTTTCTACTCTAGCTAGCATCGTGTGTGTGTGTGTGTGTGTGTGTGTGTGTGTGTGTGTGTGTGTGTGTGTGTGTATGTGTTCTAGAAAGCATCCTAAGATAACTTTCAGGGATAGCTTTTCTAATTTGTTTCCAAACTTTCTTCCAGGTACTTAAATCAGCTCTTGGATGTCATCTATTATTTCTTGGGGAGTCACTCTTGGATGCACCGTGTGATTCTTTGATTTGCTTTCGCTGGCCTTCTTGGGTTTCTTTTAGACCTCTTCTGACTAGATCAAGCTTGGTAATTTCTGTCTCCCTCTGTTGACCAGCTACTTTATTTTGTTGGAACTTAGTCTCTGATAACTTCCCAACCAAAGCCATGTAGATGATAACTATTTGGGAAATGGATATTTTAAAATGTCGTGGGCTGTAAGTATAGCTCAATGTTAGAGTGCTTATCTAGTCGTAAAAGGCCTGTGATCCAATCCCAAGTAATATGCGTGCACACACACACACACACATACACACACACATATCCTTGCACTTACAGTGTAAGAGTCAAAGTTATGTTTTAAGTTTTAATTACTTATGCTTAAAAGATCCATAAAACAAACAAACAAAATGCCTCTACCCAGTAAAGTCCTTGCCAAAGGACAGATACTTCCCAAGATGCTGGACACTGTTGTTCAAAAAAGATAAGAAGTCGCATGTTTTCACTTCCTTAAACAAGTTTGGTTGACCCAACTGCACCACCTGTACTTGGTCACCTGGAAGCCAAAAGTACGTGACCTTTGAGTTTTGCCTTTATAGGCACCTAACCAGCCTTGCTTGTGGCCATTTTCTGGGAACCCCAGAATGCACCTGGCCAGAGTCTACCATCCCGGCCAGTATTTAATTAAAGCTTGCTTCAAACTTGGCTCAAAATCGTGGTAGCGATCTTAGTGACCAGTGGGATTAATAACAGCTGTTTAACAGTTTAGCCTCTTTAGAATTGGCAGTTTAAATGATTTTCCCTTGGAGCTTTTGAAGTTTTAAAAATATCCCCCTAATTGTGTTTTACCAATAGAAGTTAGCTTGGTGGAAATAAAATTACTATGTAAAACAAATGTTTCTGAAATGCATTTTTGCAAATAGAGATTGTTACCTCGATAAAATAACACACAAAATACAATACTGTAAGCAAATTTGTATTTCTAAATATGAGCAACAAAACTTGATTTTAAAATGTATGTTTCCCATCTCCATAAGTATTTTTGTTTGATGTCAACTTCTACCAAATAATAATTTGTTTTCGACACGAGAAAAAAAAAAACCTCACTATTTCCCCTCACCCCATTGATGGAAAGTAAAGTGGAAATAAACTCACATCTCCCAGTCTAACTTGAAGACTTACTTGAGAGTGTCTGTAAGCGAGCACTCTGGACACCAACGCTACCCTGGCATTCTGCAGGGAGAGATCTCCAATGAGAGAAGGGAGTCTAAAGCCCACATTCTGTGCACTGTAAGTGAAAATGGATGGCTTTGGCTTTTGCACATGTTGAGCCGTGCAGCTTCAGCTGATGTTGATTTAAAGCACACTTTATTCTTTGCACGTGGAGGAACGTGTATTACTCCAACAGGAAGGAATGACAATGCATGCCATTCCATCAGAAAACTGTCTGATGAAGGGACAGCTGGGAAGATCTGGCAGGCCTCAAATTTGGCAAAGCCCTTGTTGGCAAATTAAATATGGCAACTCAAATATTTCATCTTCAGGCAAACCTGTCTAGTGCTATAGCTGAATTTTAAGACATATTTATTTTGATTTGTGACGGTTTTGCCTGTGTTGTGGTGGTTTGAAAGAAAATGGCCTCCCAAAGGGAGTGGCCCTGATAGGAGGTGTGGCCTTTTGGGAGTAGGTGTGGCCTTGTTGGAGGAAGTGTGCTACTGTGGAGGCGGGGGCTTTGAGGTCTCATATATGCTCAAGCCACACTGAGTGAGACAGACTACTTCCTTCTGCCTGCACAAAATGTAGAATGCTCAGCTGCCTCTGCAGCACCACGTCTGCCTCATGCAGCCGTGTCCCACCATGAATGATCGTGGACTAAACCTCTGAACTGTAAGACACTCAATTAAACGTTTTCCTTTTTAAGAGTTGTTGTGGTAATGGTGCCTCTTCACAGCAATAGGAACCCTAAGACAGTGTTCTGACTGTATGTGTGTATGTATGTGTACCACAAGTATGTCTGGTGACCATGGAAGCCAGCTGGGGTACTGGATCCCCTGGAACTGGAGTTACAGACAGTTGTGAACTGCCATGGGAATGTGTGGATCAAACCCAGGTCCTCTGCAAGAGCTGCAAATTATGTTAATAGTATATTTTGATTTATCTCTGTGATATGGTTTGATCATTATTAATTTTCTAGGAATAACCACTTTATGGAAGAGTATAAAATAAATGCAGCAAATACGTTTGCTGCAATTGGGATTTTAAAATTATTTGATGAAATAATCAAGAGAATGTCTTCAACTTATTCTCCGGTGACCAATTTTTTTTAAGTTATTTAAGTGTGGCTATATGTGTATATGCATATGTATACATATATATTTCTATCATTTTAAGTGGGACATCGTACTAACACAGTACAGTAATCATTGACCTCAGCTAGCCTTCCTGTATCAGGAGGGGGACATTTCCTGCTCTGCAAGTATCATCAGTTAAAAATAAATCTGTCCTTTATCCAAATCCATAGTCCTAATCAGTAGTTAGCTAATTAGACTTGCTGACCTCAAAGGAATTTGCTATGAACAATATTTGCTGAAGGCTCAATGAAAATCAATATCCACCAACACACAGAAAGAAAGTGGACATACAAAACTCATAACACCAGTAAAAACTGTAGCATGATAGTGCTAAAGGCACACTTTAGAATTTTAGCACATCTAAAGACAAAAGCAAACTTTTGCTGCTGAACTGCTATGTCAGAGTGGATGGATACTTCTCCACCAATCTCATAAAAAAGTAAACATACACTCCCATCCGGAATATAACCAAGAGCTATGCAGTAGACTGTAATCCTGGGGGAATCTGTGGGACCCCACTGCTGTGGTTTCAGTGAAATTGACCCCCATAGGCTCATGTATTTTCATGCTTGGTCCCCAGTTGTTGAGCCGTCAGGGAAAGATGAGGAGAGCGATCTTGTTGCAGTGGATGTGACCTGTTTGAAGGAGGTGTGGCCTTGTTGGAGGAGGAAGTGTGTCATTAGGGGTGTGCTTTAGGATTTCAAAAGTCCTCTCCAGGCCCAGTGTCTGTCTCTCTCCCTCCCTCTACCTGCTGACTGTGGATCAGGTTATAGCTCTCAGCTGCAACTCCAGCACCAAGTCTGTCTGTGCCTCCACACTTCCTGCCACGACAGCAGACGACCCCTCTGAAACTATAAGCAAGGCCCCAGTTAAATGCTTTCTTTTATAAGAGTTGTCTTGGTCATGGTGTCTCTTCACAGCAATGAACAGTGACTTAGACACCCACTGACCAACAACTCTGAAGGAGGTGACCCCTACCTGGCCCTGAGTCTGTTATTTGATAGCGTCTAATGACTGAGAAAGGCATTGTCCTTCAGTTATAGAGTAGCTCCATTTAAATTCCTTCTTGTGCATGTCTATTTTAGGAAGCTTCTACAGTAGTGTTTCTGTATGACTTCTTCAAAGATCCTTAATGTTAGATCTCCCTCTTCATACTCATTCCTCTGCCCTGCCCTCCATCCCTCGGCCCATTATCACACCCCCCCCCCCCGTTCTGTTATTCCCCTTCTCCCCTCCACACTGGCTGAGCTCTGCCCTCTCTATCTTGAAATCGCTCCAATGGGGCCCTTTACTAGTTTCTGTATGACTATCACAGATACCCCAGCTTAAATACGCATGTCTAAGTATTCAAAGTTAGCATCAATATCTGAGACTGTATGTGGCATTTGTCTGAGTCTGTGTTACCTCACTCAGGATGTCAATTTCCATTCACCTGATTTTTTTTTTTTTTTTTTTTTTTTTTTTTTTTTTTTTTTTTTTTTTTTTTTGT
>NW_026067903.1:7938355-8051612 GCF_014885135.2 Alexandromys fortis | reverse complement strand
GAGACAGGGTTTCTCTGTGGCTTTGGAGCCTGTCCTGGAACTAGCTCTGTAGACCAGGCTGGTCTCGAACCCACAGAGATCCGCCTGCCTCTGCCTCCCGAGTGCTGGGATTAAAGGCGTGCGCCACCATCGCCCGGCTCACCTGAAATTTTTATGATCATTGCTTTTTGTTCCCCTCCAGAACTTGATGGCAAGCTCCCATTGATAGAGATACCACAACCTGAGACATAGGGCATAGAGAAATCAAGCTGGTACTGACCTGGAAGCTTCATCCCTATTGGCTAGCTTTGAGAGTGTTGGAAGGGCCTATAAATTCTATTGGGAGAGAGTTATCAACCATTTTATCCATCTGTAAATCCCATGAGCTACAATAATGATTGCCCTGGCAAGATACACCCACTGGTGCAATAGTGATATAAATGTTATGGGAGTAACCAATAACTTCCTGATTAGATTGAAATCCAGCTCTAAAAAATGGAACTCATGCCTGGTATTAGCAATTGTGCCAAATACAAGAATGCCTCCTGCTAGAGGGGAGCATGTTTGTGACATTCTCTTCAGGGCCATTGAGGGTGACTTCTATGTCATGCTAACAAGTCACAAGAGATCTGAAGGGCTAAGAAAAGGATGATTATCGTGTGACCTTACCAGATGTGGGGCAGAGGAACAATTCTAGAATTCAAATAACTGAAAAAGCACCTGTGGCGTGGCTGCAGCGCAGGTTTGATGACACGCGATGCATCTCATAACAGGGCCAACGAGGGAGACGGCAGATGCTAACTGAAAGCAGAGTCGGAGAACTCTGGGATGGAGATGCAAAAATTTTAATTCGACACAAATATTTACACATCTTAAGAATAGGCCATGCTGCCGGGCGATGGTGGCGCACACCTTTAATCCCAGCACTAGGGAGGCAGAGGCAGGCAGATCTCTGGGAGTTTGAGACCAGCCTGGTCTACAGAGCTAGTTCCAGGACAGGCTCCAAAGCCACAGAGAAACCCTGTNAAAAAAAAAAAAAAAAAAAAAAAAAAAAAAAAAGAATAGGCCATGCTTTAAACAAGCCACAAAGAGATCAATAGAAAGGGATCCGTTTCAAAGAATAGAAACAGATGGAAAATATTAAAATTATATGGAGTTTATAATCATTCCGTTCTAACAAAGATTATTATAAACAATTTTAAAAGAAATACCTATAGCAAAGCCGCTAATCAAGGAATTAATTTATGCTGGATTGAGAAAGTACATCTGATATGAAATACTATCAGAACAAATATTTCGTCTAAAGCAGGTTCTGTGCTTCTAAATTGTTTATAACCACATTTTCTGCAGCTTTTTGCCTTGGATATCATATTGAAATCATATTCCAAGAAAATAAATATTGAAAATATTCATGACTTCTTAGATGAGGGACTAAAACCATTTAGTCAGAATGACTCTTAGTATACATATCAAGATATAACTGCACTGGGCAATGGTGGCATATGCCTTTAATCCCAGCACTCGGGAGGCAGATCTTTGTGAGTTCGAGGCCAACCTGGTCTACAGGAGCTAGTTCCAGGAGAGGCTCCAAAGCTACAGAGAAACCCTGTCTCGAAAAACCAAAAATAAAAAATTTTATATATATATATATGCATTGCTGTAGTCAATATTTTACTATATTCTAAATATTTAATTATGTCTATTTAATATGTATAATGTTCATTATTATTTACAAGAATATAAATAGAGATAGTCTATCATAATACACTTGTGATTACAAATATTTCCAAGATATAGTCCCTCTATATCTCTTTTTGTAGTAAGAAGTATGCCAAAACTACCAAAATTAACATGACACAAAAAGGAAACTATTGTGAGCTGAAGTTTAGCAAGAAAGCAATGGAGAGTTGAGCTCACCCACTGAAAACAGCGCACCAAGAAACAGTGACAGAATCCCTATATTAGCAAGTATGGCTGTGTTTGGGGTTCTTAATAGAAGTCATTCAATGGTTAGCATTGTGGGTTTGGTAACTAATATCCGCATGGCATTCATGAATAATTTTGGTATAGGTTTCACCTCCTGGCTGGATGCATGTCAACTCTTTTAACTTTTGACCTCCGGGTCTTTCTGAAGTGCTTGCTATCAGAGAGCTCTATATCTGAGCTTCACAGTGTGTCTTCTTCCTGATTCACTGAGTCAGGATTTGTAGCGATGCTCTCTGGTTACAGCAGGGATCTGTTGCAGAATGGCCCTGGAGTGACCTGCATTTGCCGTGAAACACTTCATAATCTGCAGCTAATGTTTCATGAACAATAGAATCTAACTCTTAACTGGTATGGCCACGTTTAGGGTTGAGAGTAGAGGCCATTCAATGGTTAGGCTGTGGTGGATCCGAATCTGAACTTGGGCCAGGTGACTCAGACCTGTTTCTGAGCTCATGATGCTTTCTGTCTGTCCTCTGGTGCCATGCTGGAGTGCAGCCAGCACGTATGTGCCAAGAATTGTGCTAATCACCTCAAGATGCATCTAGACATTTAGCTCTGACACAAGTGCTTTGCAGCCAACCCAGATATTACAGAGGAGACAACAGTGGTCAGTTAAGAGCCAGTCAAGTTCCCCCCACTGACGTCCAAGCCTCTTTGCCGCAACCGTGCGAGAAGGTTCTCTCAAGTCTTGGCAGCAGAATTCTGCTGAGCCTCCAGTTTTACCTTAAGGATAGTTTGATTTTTGTTGATAACTGCCATTTTTTGTTAGTTAATTGACATCTTGGGAAGCGACGAGTCAAGTTGGTGGCCTCTTGTTAAGAAAAAATAGAAATCTATATCTTTCCTTTTTTTTTTTGAGTGAATTTCATGTCTACCTTTCGTCATTAATCTTCTCTCAATAAACAGGGTGGCCATAGACTATGAGAACAGAGATCATATTACACTATATGTAATAATACAGCATAATGTCCATCTGTCTCTGAGTATTTGTTGCCAGAAATGTATTGATATTTTACTCTGTGTTTATATCTTGGCTTGTCAGGCTAATCAGCAGATGCTTTTGCAGTAAGTAGTAAAGACATAAAATCTAGGGCGTCTTTGCATTGGGTACTCAGAAATCTTAAAAATATGTAGCCATTCACCCAGAATGATTTTCTTGGCAGTCCTGGGAAATAAACCAATAGACTCCTGCATGCTAAGCAAGCAGGCTATCACTATGCTCCAACCCCAACCCAACATTAAAACTTTGTTTGTGAATCTACTTAAAGAAAATGTATCATTTGAAGAACGGATTCTGTTTTAGAATGTTAGTCATAAAACTTATCTGCACAAAAAATAAATAATTCATGTATCTAATAATGAAATTGACTAAATAAAGTATGATACATCCATAATTGAAGTCTTGAGATGTGTACTATAAAATCCTTATTGACATGAGAATTAATTACTTCTTAACCTTACTTGGCAAACAAATGTTTATTGATAACCAACAGTATGTGTTTTAATTAATAAATATATTTCAATAACAATAATAAGTGAGTTGCTGGGGATGAGGCTCAGTAGCAGACTCTCTTTGGTACTTTCCCCACAGGATCAGGTCTAGTTTCTCATCCCCTGTAGGCTGTGCTCTGTGGCTTGTTTCTAATGCATACTATCTATCGTGGGAGTGATGCTTGCAGTGTACGTCAAAGAGCAGGGAACTCACACCACACACACACACACACACGAGACAGCCTTTTCTTCCTCCCTTTTCTTTCTCCATCACAATACGATTCTTGGGATTGTGACATATAAGCTGTCACCTGAGAGCGTGGCTCACCAGGAGCTTCTTTGCTGGAGGCGCCATGAAGAAAAACTATATAGAAAGCAAAAAAAGGATGCAGGATCCCAGTTGCTTCAGTCCCAGCTGTTGGGTGCCCTAGCCCAGACACCAGGCGCGTGGCCAGGGAGCTCAAATATTTCAGCCATGCTACATGAGGCTAAGTGAACCGAATGTAAACTGTCCCCATCAAGAGCTGCTCAAACTGCAGATTCGTGGACAAAATCAAGTTTGCTTTTAAAGCCATCAAGTTTTAATATGATTTCTTATGCAGACTTAGGTAGATACGGCAAATCTTTACCAAATAGACAGGTCACAAACCATATAGACATGTATATAATCTCTTTGTTGTTTGCACGTGATGCTGTTATAGGTGCATAAAGTAGAAACATGTCAGCAGAATTCCTTTAGGCTGGGGAACCATGAGGACGTGGGCTGTCACTGTGCTGTGTGGACCACCTGCAACTGTGATACATTCAGTATGTCTATAATCACAGGAGAAGTTAGCGTAGATATTGCTGAATAGGTACACAGGGAAGGATGAATGAACGGCAATAAAGACTTCATTCTAATCAGCTGTTCCCATGGTGACACATATCACCCATCTTGCTCCTGAAATACACATATTAAATATAATTTGAGCCTTCTGTGACTGTGTGCTCTCTGGTTCACACCTGCTGCATTCCCAGCCTAGGAAATAAGACTTGAGGAGGAGAGAACCATGGCTTCAGGTAATTTAACTCATCAGAACTGTTATTAATTAAACCTGTTTTCATCAACATTAATTATATTCTTAGAAAATTTGGGATATATCTGGTTATTTATAATCAATTTGTGTCATATACATCACAGAAAAATACATATACACTTTGTCTGCAATGAAGCACCAGGACCAAAATACAAGTTGGGGAGAAAAGAGTTCATTGCTGTTCATCACTGAAGGAAGTCAGAACAGGAACTCAAACAGGGCAGTATCCTAGAGGCAGGAGCTGATACAGAGGCCATGAAGGGGTGCTGCTTACTGGCTTGCTCCCCCTGGCTTGCTCAGCCTACCTTCTTACAGAACCCTTTTCCACCTACTGGACCCTACCCCCGTGATGACCAGTTGAGAAAATGCCTTACAGCTGGATCTCAAGGAAGCATTTCACCAACTGAGGCTCCTTGCTCTGATGACTCTAGCTTGTGACAAATTGGCACGCAAAACCAGCCAGCACACACACGGGCAAATATGCATATTCATATGCATATATAATGTCTTAGTTATGCCAGCATAAAATGTGGCCTCTTGTTCACTGCATGCCAGAAGATTATTAGTGTTCTCTGCACACACTGCAGATGTTCATTTTGCATAACGCAAGGTAAGATTATGAAAAAAAAATGGGTTTTGTGCTTTGATTATGTAGACTGGCTGGTAACATTTGCTTTATACATCTGTATTAATGAAGACAGTCAAGCAAGCTGGGAAAGTTGGTTGTGGTGAACAGAAAGAACGTTTCCCTGCTCTGGGAAATGACATCATGAGCACAATTGGTTAGATTTGATCTAGAAACATCAGACAGCTCTTGCAGTAACTTATGCAGGTGATTTACATAATTATCACTGCCCATGTACAGGAGCAAAGCAGAACCAAACGAGTTAAGACTTGCACAATTTATCTTTGGTATCAGAAGCCTGGAATAAATCCATTTCAATGTTTTGGGAACTGTGAACTTGTTTCCCAGCCTAGCTATAAATAACTTGAATGCAAGCTGCAAAATGTCCTTGGGCTCGCTGACCAGCTCTGCCACCCTGGTGCTATTGCCGCAAAGATTTCTCCTCCTTTTATTTCCTTATATTGTAAAAATGTCAGCGGCCGTGTGACATCACGTGCCCTGAGCAGGGCAGCATCGATTTAACTAAGTTAGTGATTGCCATGTGCCAGACTCTAAGTGCTTAGCTTATATGAACTCCCACTGAAGCCTCATGAGAGCCTTATAAGGTTGGGGTTTCCATTATCCCCACTTTACAAGTAAAGAACTAAGAAAAGAATGCAGTGACCGAAATCCTCCACTGCGCATGCGTCAAAGCCAGTTGGCCGTTGCCAGTATGGAAATAACAAACAAGAGGTCACCTTAGGAGCCTCGTCGTGGAGCGAAATCTGTGCCGAACACTTGATGCCCATTAAGGAAAATGACCCGAAACTCAGAAATAAGGGAAAGTGGTGAGTGCCTGCCTCGACGGAGAAGCATCTGGAAGCCCTACCCGAGGGCCATCCAGTTCCTTATGAAGGTTATTAATGTTTGGTTTCTAATTATTATGGATCTAGGGCCAGATCCTATGAACCATGGTGCTGACTTGTAGCAGACAAATACATTTCTAGTAATATTTGGAAGGTAGAGTATAAACAAATTCTAAAATGGTCATCACACATGTTAAGTTTTATTGCTTCAGAGGACATTACCCACCCTTATAAATACTTTTGATTTTTATTCTATGCTTTTCTTTCATTTGCTTTGCGTGTCCGCCCCTTTACTCTTCCTTTAAGTGGCATTGCCCTCGGAATAGGTTCCCATAGGCCTAGATGAGAATTGGATCTTTTAAATAACTCCATGGTATTCTTATACTCAGAAATTGCTTAGGTAAAATCCCAAAGGCTAGGGTTGTAGTCCTTCATACTGGGGACAAATTTCTGGGCAAATCTAAATGTAAATTCAAAAACCTCTCATTTGGGAAGGGAGCAAAGAAAAATATATAGCTCAATAAAAACAATTATTTATTTATTTATTTATTTATTTTAGTTTTTCGAGACAGGGTTTCTCTGTTGCTTTGGAGCCTGTCCTGGCACTAGAGACCAGGCTGGCCTCGAACTCACAGAGATCCGCCTGCCTCTGCCTCCCGAGTGCTGGGATTAAAGGCGTGCGCCACCACCGCCCGGCAATAAAAACAATTTTTAAAAAGCCTCTCATTTATTTAAGAGTCCAGGTGTAGTTAGGTGAAAGAATATTTGTCCAAGATATATAAGGCACTCTGGGTTTAATCTCTAGCACTATGAAAAATAAAACAAAATAAAAAGATAAAATAAGAATGTTTGCCTTTGATTCCACCACTGAGGAGGCAGAGGCAGGCAGATCTCCATGAGTTCAAGGCCAGCCTGGTCTAAATAGAGAGTTCCAGGACAGCCAGAGCTGTATGGTGAGACTCTGTTGCAAGAAGAAGGAGGAAGAGGAAGAGAAAGAAAAGAGGAGGTAGCAAGAATTCTTCTGAAGATAATAGAAATAAAATGTAAAATTGTAATAAAAATACAATGATCCTGGCCAATGCGCTATAAGAAAAGTAAGATATAGAAATCCCCCAAAGGAATCAGTTTGGGGTCAAGATTAGATCATTTTTAGAAGGCAGAACTGGACAATTTGTTCTAGGTTCCCCAGCACTTCTGCACTGAGCTACATGGTGTATACCAGCACCTGTCTGAACAGGTTCTTGCTATGTAACCCAAGAATGGGCTTAACTTATACCCCTCCTAGCTCCACCTCCCCAGGTCTGGCACTACCACCCTGTTGTTGTTGTTTTAACTGTGACAAAGTCTTACTGTGTCACCTTGGCTGGCCTCCAACTTCCTATGTAGACTAGGCTGTTCTCAACCACCCAGAGATCCACCTGTCTCTGGTCATTTTTGTTTTTTATAAGTAGGTGGAGTTCTTACTTTTTGGGTTTATATGTAACTTAAATTTATTCTATGAATGTAATCCATCCCTGAATTTTAGAGCAACTTCTACGGATGCATTTGTAACTTTGAAGGAATGTTCTTGCTGAAGCAGTTTGAGCTCCAATTTGGTCAAGTCTAAAGCAAATTTTGAAGAAAGTCAACTTTAGCATTTTTTTTTCTGTAAGAATGGAGAAAACTAGAATACAAATTAAGGAAACCACATACTGTTAGAATCTTTTTATGTCTTTTTTTATTTTATTAAATTTTTTTAATTAAAAATTTCCGCCTCCTCCCCGCCTCCCTTTTCCCTCCCCTCCCCCACTCCCCACACCCCACTCCCCTCCCCCCCTCTCTCTAGTCCAAAGAGCAGTCAGGGTTCCCTGCCCTGTGGGTAATTCTAATGTAATGTTGGTCTTTCGTAGGAAGGAGTTATGCTCTTTTCAAAATTCTGTTGCGCCAACTTTCCAGACTAATTCCCGTTAGAAGTGATAGTCATATTCTGGCAAGGTAAAAACCTTCGTTATTAATAACCTTAGTTACTACCTTGTGTCAAAGTGTGGCACTGGTCTTTGTGAAGTGCAAAGCAGAATGACAAGATCTAGAGGCTGCCTTGGTTAGCCTATTGAACTGTATGCTTTAAAAACGGTTAATATCATATTAAACAGATTTCGTTTTTACCACCCTCTCTAGGACCAACATATGTGTCTTATGTTGTTAATTCTGCATCCACCACCGATGACCTTCCTGTCCCATTGCCGTGCTCATTGCTTCCAAAAGGCTCAGTCCAGACCATTTAGTGCAGGCTGCTCAGTATTCACTGAATTTCCATTCCAATGCTGTTCTATTTCTGCCTTTTATTCCTCTCATATCTCTATTCCTTTTGCTTAAACATTCTAATCCTCACGCTCCTACCCTGGAACGTGCGAAACCTGTCGAGGCTGGACCCCTACAAGCCCTTCCTCCCCTTAGTATGTCTACAGGTGAACTGGCTTTCCAGGGGCTGGACCTGACCAGGTGATTGACAGGCTCAGCTGGATTATCTCTTGAAGGAAGGAGACACTAGTAGGTAAAGCCTGGGGTGGCTTAGAATGTCATATTCCTTACAAGGGCCAGAGGTGAGACTTAGATTCTATTCTTTTCACTGGAGGGAAATTGTTTCTTTGAATGGATGTCAGCAAAACCCAGGGTGCCCTTCTTGCCATTTGGTAACTTAAAGTAATAGGAAAACTGGTGTTTACCTTTCTCGTGTTACCGGGGAAACGGGAGGAAGGGTGCAACGTCAAGCATAAGGAGATAGCCTCCTCGATAGCCTTCAAGCTGTTAACTCCTGCAACAGATGTGCCCTCCCCAGCTGCCAAATACAATTGAGAAAGGAAATTGGCTTCTGATGGTATCATCTATTTCTGTCCAGCACCTGTTGTTTGTGGACAAGATTTTTTTTTTTTTAAATACGGCATGCCCTCCAGTTCTACATGAGGGGTCAAACAAAATTAGAAAGACCCAGAGGGGGGAAGTGGAGACAATGGTGGTTGTCTCAGACACCAGAGATACCCTCTTTTAGGAAACACAACGGACTTGCCTAGTGAGATATCAGGTGATCGACTGGATTGATTGGTGGAATTACAAGAGGAAATCAACCTTGCTAGAAGCAGGTTGGCCTTTCATCAGAACTATGAAGGGCAGCAGGCTCTCCGTGGGAGAGGAGACTGCACCTACGCGCCAAGGACTTGGATCTTTAAAGAGCAGAAAAGGGAACTTTTAGGGTGGGAGACCCCATCAGCAGGTCAGTTCCCCGAAGGAAGGCTCCACGGAGTAAATACCAGCGGTTGGTCTGTTGATCTTATCAGAAGCTTCTTGGAACAACAGCCAAGGGTGTTATTAGTCAAGTCCACTTTCCTGTCCAGTTTCTCAGCCCACCTGAGGCTCGTAGTTCTTTAACCCTTCACCAAGAGTACCACTGCGGAGGGGTCATTAGCCCTCATCAGCGAGAAACTGACCAATAACTGTGTTCCTTTCCGTTTGCACGGCCGCTTAGCTTCCCGGATGCTATGCGAGACGGTGCTTCGGAGGGAAAGAGACAAGGATCTGCCTTAGTTTCGTTCTAAGGGAAGGACTGAGTTGGTGCATTTTTGCACCGTTGAATGGATGAATGGAGGTGTGACGTCGACAAATGGACAGAAGCGTTGCTCTCTAGGGGAAAGAGTGGGACCTGGCAGTGAGGGAATGCGAAAGGGGGGTGGGTAGATGGCGGACGCCAGCGAGCATCCCTAAGATGGGTATCCTAGGGTGGCAACTTCTTGTTGCCAGAGCAACATTGTGGCAGAGGACGGTGGGAAAGAAAAGCCCAGCAAGGGATGAATACCAACACCAAAGAGAAGGGAAAGGGCCCTGTGTGCGTTATCAAGTTTGAGGGTCACAATCTGCACCAAGTGGGGTCTGGCCACACATCCTCAACAAACCAATTAAAGGAGCCAAACTAAAAAGTGGAAAGCCGAAAAGAAGATTTGTCCAATGAGATTCTCTCTCCTTTACCCCAGGTCTTACCATGTATCTCTTGCTGCCTGGAACTTGCTATGTAGATCAGGCTGGCCTGGAACTCCCAGAGTTCCTCCTTCCTCTGCCTCCCAAGTGCTAAGACTAGAGGTATGTGCCACCATGCCTGGTAAGAAGACTGTAAGAAAATTAGAATCGTGGATCCTGTGGAGGTGGGCTTGGGCACATGCGTGAGATGTCTGGCTACACTGTTCAGAGCCATAAGCTCAAAGCGCCAAACCCCTTGTGTTAAGTAGATGCAGCCTTTATTTTCTGAGCTTTAGCCGCCTCTCATTGTATCCTTCTGTGGACTCTCCATGGGGTATCCACTGGGAGGAGAGGAGGAAGAGAGAGGAGAGAGGTCAGGGATGGGGAAGGAGAGGGCCCCAGGGAGGACTCTTCTCTTAGAAGGTCACCCTGTCAGGTTAGGGTGCTGCCCTGCTGTGGTAGTTTGAGTGAGAATGGCCCCATAGGTATAAGCATTCCTCTGTCTCTGCTTCCTGACTCTGCACACAGCAGGACTAGCTGACTCTGCCACCATACCGTAATCTCTGCCACAATAGTCAATATTCCTGTCGTTATAGTCCCAAGGAGGAAGTTACAGATCACAATGCATATACAGCCAAATTGGAGCCTTTTATTAGCTGGAGACTGATATCTTGGCACCAAGCTCAAAAGTACAGTGTTTATAAAGGCAAAAGCCAAAACGGTGTCACAGTCAGGTACAGGTCAGGGGACCAGGTAGCGTGTGTTTTGGCCATGCACTCAGCAGATATTGGTGGCCCATCTGGGCATGGTCAGGGTCCTGGGAAGTCCTGAATGTGTTGACTGTTTGGGAGTTAGAGGCAGATAAGTGGAGTCAGGGTAAGATCAAAATGAGATGGTGTTACCTTGGCCACTTCACCCTAAGCCAGCGTAAACCCTTCCTTCCCTAAGGTCCCTTCGTTGGACATTTTGTTGCTGCACTGAGACAAAACTAATGCAGGATGTGGAACTGGGGAGGAAGGTCATTCTTCAAGCCGATACGGAGACAAGGAGACAAGAATAACAGAATTTGTTTCTCTACTCAGTTTCACCTGTAAGCATTGTTTTATAAATACTCTCAAATAACAACAGATACCTGTCTGACATCTCAAATATAATCATTGGACTGAAGAGATAATGCAGAACTCTTGTTTTAGGTCAAGATGACTGTTTGGAAAACCAGTAGTAAAAACAAGAAGACTTTGGTGTTGGAGAGATGGCTCAGTGGTTTAGAGCTCTTGTTGCAGTGACCCAGTTTCGATTCCCAGCATGCACGGGCTGGCTCACAATCATCTATTACTCCAGTTCCAGAGGATCCAATACCCTCTCTGCCTTCCTTGGACACCAGGTGTGCATACATATACTATGCAGGCAAAACCTTCATACACATAAAATGAAGTAAATATATATTATATATAAATATATTTATTTAATCTATGTTATATACAAATAAATATATATTAAAATGTTTTTTAATAGAAAGGCTTGTGCATCTGAAATGCAGTTCCGGGGCACTTGAACTCAGACACGCCAAGTTACTCATAGGCGCTCGGAAAGGTCCAAGGCATTACTGTACACACCATGCACAATACGGCTCCCCAGCCCTGAGAGTGGTAACTGCTACCTGCCCCAGGAGTGGTCAATCTAACGCTTATCAGATTGGATGCTTTCGCTAGTCGTCTCTCTACAGGACACTGTTTGTGTCAGCAGAAATAATTTGCATGTGAGCCACAGATTCTTATCTATCGCTGAAGTCATAGAACCGGCGCTGTGGACTGAGGGCCAGAAGAAGCCTTTGTCTGGTGCTGCTGTGTCAAGGGGTTGCTCTCAGGCTTTCAAAACCAGCCACCTGAGATTTGACAACCTGAGACGTTGAAGTGTGACCTCCAGTTTAGAGGCTGCTTGTCACTCTCTGCTCCTTTTTAAAATACAACTTTGGATTCTTCGCCTAAGGATTCCCAAACCACCTCTCATTTCACTTAAAGAGAGATTCACTCATCTGGGTGGGATCCTAGCCAAGCCTGATTGCGGTGAGTTTTGTTGTGGTTGCCCGCGTAGCTTATGTGACATCTAAAGTATAACAACCATCCAAGTGCAGATTATGTAGAACGAGTAAGGAAAGCATATCTTTGTAACTCAGGCTAGGGGCTTCACTATCCTCAATAAATATTTCAAGGGGAAAGCGAAACCGTACCCCTGGCAGTCTAGTTGTTTCTCCTTGGAGCAGCAGTCACGTGACCTTGTCTTTCTTCCCCACCTGGTGGGTTCTGTTTGAGTAGATGACATGCGAGCTTGTTTCTGCCTGGGCAGAGGGCACAGACCAGATGGAACATAATACCTGGATTCGGGTGTTTATCCCCGTCATTCATCTTAGTTAATTGTTAACTTTATACCCGATCCCTTTTTAATTAAACCACATGAACCTGTGCTATAAGTAAACATAACCATAAGTCCGACCTTATAAATTGTGGTCAGTTTTATGGTTATATGGCTATGTGTGTATGGGGATATGGAGGGGGGGGTGTGTGGAGAGGCGTATGAGGGACAGGTATGGGGATGTATATGGGTGTGTGTATGTTCGTGTGTGTGCATACTAAAATTCAATGACCAATGAACAATAATTGCAACTCTTACCATCAGTAAAGTCACTGCGAACACTATAAACTTCTGTTGCCACCTTTAGGTCAATCCCTAAACCATGTGAGTCTGTCCCTGTTGAAACCCTAGCACACCCGTGTTCTGCTGTCTCCACTTCCCGTCAAGCCTCTTCCCCCATCTACCATGACTCCCACCTGACTTTCGGGCCTCCGCAGACATTACAAGTCAGGAAACAAAGTTTTAAATTTGAAGCCATAATCCACATCTGAGAAAGAATATGTGGTGTCTGACTTAATGAAGCGGTTACCTTCCTCTGTATGGTATTCTCCTGTCCCATTGTGTAGATGGACCACACTTTCACTATCTGTTCATCAATCCATGTGCACTCGACTGATTTCATTTCCTAGCTCTGTAGATAGAGCAACAGGGAACTCAGGTATGCAAAGGTCTCCGCAGCAGGACCCAGTTTTTTTACTATCTGCCCGTGAGTGACATTGCTGAACCATACAATAGATCTATTTCTAGTTTTTCTGAGAAACTTCCAGACTGATTCCCATGGTGGCTGTACTATTTTACACTCCCACCAACAACCTATAATGGTTCCATTTTTCATATCAGTTTATTGACATTTGTGTGTCTGATGATGACAATCACAACTGGGATAAGATGAAATCGCAGAGAAATTTTAATCTGTGTTTTCCTGATGGCTAAGGATGTTGAACAGTTATTTAAGAGTTTATCAGTCATTTATTTATATTTCGTCTTTTGAGAACGCTCTGTTCACGACCTACTTTTTAATTGGGTTGTTTATTTTCTTGATATTGAGTTCTTGGTGTTTTTGTTTGTGAGCCTAGCTTTTAATGGCTCAATCTTCTCTCCAAGTCCACTTTTTGAATTCTTTATATATTCTAGGAAGGAATCCTCTGTAAGAAGTATTGCAAAGATTTTTCTCCCACTTTGTGAACTGTTTCTTTATCTGGTTGACAGTTCCTCTGCTTTACATAGTCTTTTAGTTTCATGAGGTCCTATTAGACAACTCTCAATGAGTTGGTGGATTTGTAAAGATGGAAGTTAAGTGTAATGAGTACTGATTCTATATAATTTGTCAAAGCAGTAGAAAAGGCCAATAGAAAAATAGAAAGGCAAATAATAGATTTCAAAATAGGGAAAAAATAATTATAAGAGGAGATGTTCAGTCTCTCTCATAATCTCAATGCAACTACTGTCTGTGGTCCCTCAGTCAGCACCCCACTGCTCAGGTCATGGTCTGGCAAAATTTCAGGTCCCCCAGACCCCAGCTCTGCCATTGCCACCACATTTAGCTTTTACAATAAATCTTTATTGTTCTACTTATCAAAAAAGACTTGGGAGTCAGATGTTGGGAGTCTGAGTCTGCTCAGAAAGACCAAGAAGCAACCAGCTGATCTTCCTTTTTGTCTGGTCACCCAACAAGACAGAATCTCTCCAGCTGTCCCAAACCAAAAAGACCACAGGAAAAACTCCAAGTCCCTCCTTACCACTTCCTGTGTGTCTCTCTGTTTCCCAGGTTCGTCCATACTCTCTAGGGCTAATTCTTGTCAACTATGGCTCCACCCCCTGATCCAATGTTGATTTTATTAACAAAGAGTTGGGTTTTTAACAGTATAATCAAATACCCCACAACAACAAGATAGATAACTAGATAGATAGATAGATAGATAGATAGATAGATAGATAGATAGATAGATCATTCCATAAGTTCTGTTCCTTTAGAGAACCCTGACTGTGTCTGATTCTTTCTACTGGCACCAAACATAGAGCTGAGGTTTGCTGCCCTTGCATAGTTTATATATGTTCCCTCTCTTGACCCTGAGTGTTCTTTCTAACTCCTTCCCTTTGAAGCTGGCTTTATCTCCCTTTCCAACTATCTTTCTGCTTCTGGTTAAGGTTGTAGATCCCCAAGTATTTGGCATCATGAAGGACTGCGGGGCATTTAGTCTGCTTCCTGATCTTTGGGAAGAAGCAATGCTAAGCAGTAGCTGATAATTTATTTCCCTCAGTAAAAGCTCTCGGCAAATTTCCAGCAGGGGACTCATCTTCCAATAGGATTTAGGAGTATCTTATCAAGTCTAGGCCCGGAAATGGGACACTCACTGGAAGAAAGGGCAGGGCAGAGATTTTTGCCTAGAAGCAATGGTTAACTTTTGACTATTACTGAAAATTTTTTTCTATGAATTTTCTAACATTTAGAGACAAAACATTTTCTTTTTCTTTTTCTCTCACAGTGAGATTTCTTCTAGCCATCATATGTCATTGTGGCAAAATCGGCCTCGCTTTAAGATCTCTTGTTTTGTTTGGGACTGGAAATCAGGACTTATTCTTTCAAGCCTTTGTAGTTTGGTATTTATGGGTTTCAAAGGAACTGGCAAATAACCAGGAAATTTTTTATATGAAGTGAAAATGGTTGTCATATATTCCTCTCCTTATTCTGGGATTAACCCCCCCCCTTCTGTTTCAGAAGAGGGTCCCTGAAATTGTCTTTTGTGAGCTCCACTCTCTTTAGTCACAGAAAGGGACATCTCACACAGGTTGGACTGAAAAGAGAGCCTTATCCCTTGAATGACAAGTCTGGGGTAGAAGGGAGCATACACTCAGCACCCAGGTGACCCTCAAAACATCAACATGAATCCTTGGCTAAAGCAAGTGAGGAGCCTGGGACCATAATACCTGCTAATGGAAAGACTTAGAGAAGAGGGTTTTGAGTTCAATGCCAGCTGAGGCAACAGAGCAAAACCCTACTCTCAAAACAAACAACAACAACAACAACGAAAGGAATTAAAACCAAACCCAAACCATCCTTGCTTGGACTCTGGATCGGCAGGCACGTTTGCAGAATGAAGCTCCTAGCTGAATGGGGCTGCTGAAAGGGAGCTGTGTGAATCTAGGCAGCTGCTTCCATCTCACTAGAAAGGAAACTAATTAAAAGGGCATTTAGCAGCATATGGAATCCCTAGGGCCGCTGCCACTGCTGCCCCAGGAATGTGAGCTCACCCGGGCAAGGTCGGAGCGTCTGCTTTTGTGTCAGTTCTGAGCCTGCTTGATAGCGCAGGCAGCTGGTGTGCAGTTCCTCTCCTGGGAGGGCGTGTGCTCCAGAAACTTCTGAGGTGACGTGTTTCCTAGGTGCAGAGAGGGCTTCCAGATGCCACAGAACAAAACAATGATCACAGCCCTTACAACAGCCAGAGCCTTGGTTTCTGGGAGAACTGGGTTTCAGAAGCAAGCCTACAAAGACATAGAAAAGCCAAACTGTAGCCCAAGTCACGTTATAGGACCTCTGAATCAACCGGGCTTTGGCCTTTGAACCCTAGCCTGTTTATAGACGCCGATATGGTTTTCTTGGCTTACAGTCCCCATTCCCCTTTGAGCTGACTGCCTGTCACTTGTCAACAAGAGAGTTCTGCCTTGGTTGGAACTGCACTGCCAGTCCTGTGGAGACCTTCTTGCTACTTGCTTGGGGAATTTTTCCCAAGTTTCCTCAGCCAGTGCCTTCTGAATACTCTAGAGGTATTGGTACAGACGTGCCTGGGGGAGGAGGAACCGCTGTGCCCATCAGCCAGGCTTGCTGGTCAGCAACTTCTGCCTTAGCCTGTGCAGATCCCCAGATTCTCTCCACTGTTGGCCCTTTGGCCTGCATTCCAAAGAACATCACCGTCAGCGATGTTCACACAGAGTTCACACAGGACATCCTCCATGCCAGCTGCAACGCCAAGATAGGCGCTTGGTCTCTAAAATGTGTGACCCTGGACGGAGAACCGCAGGTCTGCTTGCGGTTTAAGGGGTTGGTATGTGGGGTCAGATTAACCCGTGATCAGCTTTCTGCTATAGGACGCATCGTGATAACTTATTATGTTCGGGAATGAACATTTTGGAGCTGTCCCCCTCATTTCAAAAATTGAGAGTAGTCCATAGCTTGTCCCCCTCCACCCAGATATCTCCGTCCTCCTGATTTCTTGGGGTCGCCCAGCTCTGCGGAGCAGGAGCTAGGTCTGGGTGTTAGGTAGTCCTGCTCACCTGCCTCCTAGTCTATGATGGCCCAGGGAACTGCAGCGTTTAGGGCTTGTGTCCAGGAAAATAAATGAGATTCGGGGACCTAAGCAAGAGATGAATGAGAACTCTAATTTCTCAGAGTCCAAAACTTGTTTCTTAAGAATGGTTGCGGACCTCCTGGTTCTCTCTCCTTAAGAAATGTAGTCTAAAGTCTCTTGAGCTTCTTGGGTTTGGAAGATGACCCCTTACGCCTTATTCCCCTTTCCTAGGGAACACTAGTAAGTTCCAGGTTACCTAGAAGTGGCAAGGAGCATACAGGGAAAGACCTGGGGCAGCCAGGTGAATGAAGAACCTAGTTTGGAGGTCGACCTTTGCTCTCCTGGTAGCCCCCAAGGTGGCTGGACACTAACTCACCTGGAATGCCCGTGAACTGATGACACATTGGTGGTCATTGCATCATTGGGGTGCAAAAATGTACTGCATTGTGGTCACTGGTCTTCAGAGGAACTGAGGCTGAACAATTTATGTACCGGCTGGTTTTGTATTGTCAACTTGACACAAGCTATAGTCATCAGAGAGGAAGGCGCCTCAGTTAAGAAGCGGCCTCCATGAGATCCAGCTGTAAGGCATTCTCTCAGTCATCAGTTGGGGAGGGCTCAGCCCACAGTGGGTGGAGCCATTCCTGGGTTGGTGGCCTCGGGTTCTATATGAAAACAAGTTAAACAGGCAAGGGGAAGCAAATCAGTAAGCAGCACCCCCTCAATGGCCTCTGTGTCAGCTCCTGCCTCCAGGTTCCTGTCCTGCTTGAGTGTCTGTCCTAACTTCCTTCAGTGATGAACAGCAATGTTGAAGTATAAGCCAAATAAATCCTTTCCTCCCCAACTTGCTTTTTGGTCATGGTGTTTCATCGTAGCAATAGACACCCTGACTATGACAACCTCTAAGCCGTCTGGTATAAGGTGACAAATTTAGACTCTTTAGGTCTTCGTTTTGCTCTAGGATTTGAAGAGGAGCTCCTGAGTAAATAGGAGAGCTTTTCAAACAATGTGGCCAGCATTTAACTTCTCCCGGAGCTTCTGGACTCTGGGTTTTATTACCCTTACTGATGGGATTTCCCTCTGAGCCTAGAGACCCAGGAGGCTAGTGGGCCTGTGCTGATGAGCTTGTGGGATAGGAACTGAAAGCAGGCTTTAGAACGACCACGCAATTCAAAGCCTCTCTCTCCTTTCCCCATAAACAGATTATGCGTTAGCTTGATGAGGAATGTGTAAATAGGTTGTTTCCTTCCCCTTGTTTTCAACCCTTGCTCTGCAAAATCCATTTTTTTTTCCCTCTGACGGTGGAAGGAACTGATGTAACTGTTCTGTGTGGAAGACAATGAAGAGGCTCTGGGTCCTTGCCAAGTACACTTCTTGCCAGGGCCCCTTTCCTCTCCTCGGTTTAATTATGAGTAATTGTTTGGGTTGTGATGGGAGAAATATTAGAGCATGGAAGGAAAGAACAGGGTTCAGAATATCGCTGCGACTGACTCATGCTTTGGCAAGAACCCTTAACTAGATTTTATGCTTAGGTCTTGGGACAGTAAACAGGGGAGCTTTGCCATATAAGCACATAAAGCTCGACTCAACAACCTATTTTGAAAAAGTAGAAGGATTTGAAAAATGTAGGACCAGCACTAGCCGTTGGGTAAATTCCACGTCCATCATGGGCAGTGGCCCCCGCCGAGGGCCGAAGTTATTTTAAGCTGGATGCTAGCTAACACCACTTATATTTAGCTGGTGCGCCAATTTTTTTTTTATGGCTTAGTTTTCATATATTAGATAATTCTTGCGTTTTACAGAAAGGCCCTGATTAGCTTTTACTATATATGCTCAGAGAAGGACGCGCAGCCAAGAGCGTGTGACTCTGCGGAGAAAGCTGGGGAAAACAGACACGGTTTTCAGACGGGGGGCCTGAACTGTGTCAACCAGGAGGCTGAGTGTCCTAAGCACAGGAAAGTCAGAAAGCAGGCTCCACAGGAAGGCTGACTTAGGAACTTGCTTTTATTCATTTTTGTTTACTTAGTTATTTACTTATTTGGCCAAAGAATTAAGCCTAGGGCCTTCCGAGTGTTAAGCGCTCTCTGCTTGAACTGTGCCTTCAGCTCTTTGGTCTGTCTTTTCAGAACAGCTTCACTGAGCTGCCACAGCTGACCTTGGACTCATTCAGGGCTTGGGTCTGAAATCCCCCTTTCTCAGCCTCTGAAGTAGCTGCACTCACAGGCCTGTACCATAGAGCCTGACTCTGTTTCTGTTTCCTTAATTAATAAAGTAAGAGACGAATACAGGAAAGCATTTTTAAAAAGAAAAAGAAAAACAAACAAAAAACTAAAGGGGGCCAGAGAGATGGTTGAGTAGTTAAGAGCACTTGGTGCTCTTCCAGAGAACCCAGCTTCAATTTCCAGAACCCATGAGGCATCTTAGGTTTGTCTGTAACTCCAGTTCCAGAGGATCCAGCGCCCTCTTCTGGCCTCTGCGGGTGCCAGGCATGCAAGTGCACAGACATACTTGCACGCAAAACTCTCATGCACGCAATATTTTTTAAAAAGTTTAAACCCTTAAAATGGCCTACTACGTTACTACCTGAAGATAACACCTGGAAGTTTTTACGTTTACCTAAATTTTTATACATAGGCATTTATTTCTGAATACTAAACACTGTGAGCTGCTTTGCAGTGTACTCTTGCGATTAAAAACACCTCCCAACTATTCCCCTTGCTTCTAATGCCAGCGGAGCAGGTAATAGTGGCTAATGTGATTACATTGGACAGTTGTGTGTTTGTGTAAATGTATATAGGGGTTAATTTGTGTTTGCTTGGATGTCATTACATCCTTGGCGAACCACCTGGTGGAGGAACCCTCTGGTGGGGATGGGTGGTGTTTAGTGACTTCAAATCTGAACGGCATCTCTGTGTTATAAACATATCCGTTCCCTCGGCCACAGCTTGGGAAAGGCTTTAGGGTTGTTTGCCTTTACGTTCGGTTGAGGATTTGTTTTATTTTATTTGGTTTGGCAGGTTCTGATGAAGCACAGGTTGGCCTAGAACTTGATATATAGCCAAGGATGACTTTGAACCTCTGATTCTTCCACCCCTGCCTCCCAAGTGCTGGGATTATAGACGCCTTCTATCACACCTGGTATAGGTGGTGCTGGGGGATTGAACCCAGGACTCGGTGCACATTCCCAGTCTAGGAATTTTTTTTTTTTTTTTTTTTTTTTTTTTTTTTTTGGTTTTTCGAGACAGGGTTTCTCTATGGCTTTGGAGCCTGTCCTGGAACTAGCTCTGTAGANTTTTTTTGGTTTTTCGAGACAGGGTTTCTCTATGGCTTTGGAGCCTGTCCTGGAACTAGCTCTGTAGACCAGGCTGGTCTCGAACTCACAGAGGTCTGCCTGCCTCTGCCTCCCGAGTGCTGGGATTAAAGGCGTGCGCCACCACTGCCCGGCTAGGAATTTTTTTAATAGAAAAATTTGTAATCATATGTAACCACATACGTTTGGTTTTTTCTTTATATTTTTTAATTAACTTTTATGCCCAGAGATGTCTTTGGGACCTGTCTTAGTCAGGGTTTTTATTGTTGTGAAGAGACACTGTGACCACAGCAACTCTTAGAAAGAAAACATTTAATTGGGGTGGCTTGCTTATAGTTTCAGCAGTTCAGTCCATTATCATCATGACAAGGAGCATGGTGGCTTGCAGGCAGATGTGGTGCTGGCTATGTCTTGACCAGAAGGCAGAAGGAAGTCAACTGGGACACTGGGCAGTGTCCTGAGCATAAGGAAACCTCAAAGCCCACCCCCACGGTGACACACTTCCTCCAGCAAGGCCACATCCACTCCAACAAAGCTGCATCTCCTAATAGTGCCACTGCCTCCGAAATTATGGGGGTCAGTTACATTTAAATTGCCACCGGCCCCAACTTCAGACACTCATTCCCCGTGTTTCTATCCTATTTGTCCTTGGACATGTGTTAGATTTAATCCCCTGCTATGGCTTGGTTTCTTTGTCTGTGCGACGTGTAGGTGGCTTCTGGCTTCTCCTGCATGTATCTATGTGGGCCCCTGGTCTCCCTTATTCCTGGGGTGCATTGGCGGGGACAGTTTATAATCAGTTAACTAAGCTTTCTGTGTGTTTCCGTGTCAACCCTGCCCCGCCTGGATGATTAGCTACAGGGAATCTTCTCCTTTGTTAATATGGTAATTTCCCACCTACCTGGGTGGAGAGATCTTTGTGCTGCAGTTAGGTAGATAAGGGCTCCCCCAAGTCTGAATAAACGGCATTCACTTAATCTCCTATCAAATGACCCTGGTCTCTGTGTCTTGTGTTCAATCTTCAGGTCCTTGCCCGGACTCGCATTCGGGACAGCTGCGCGCGAACTGTACCGAGGGTGTAACACCGAAACCGGGTGTTACATATCTAGTCCTTGCTTGTGTTTTAAATTGTTTTGCCTTCTCTTCCCCATCATCAGATTGCTTGAGCTAAGATGATATCATCCATGCTGTAGTTTCTGATAGGATAAATCTATCCTCTTATTCACTATCTTTTCAGAAGCTGCTTGGCTGTTTGTCACTGTTTAGGTTTTTTTTTTCTTTTTTTTTTTCTCGGTTTAGTTGTTTTTATTAATTCAAGATTTATTTGATCAACTATTGTTTACAGAGTTTTCCTCTCAGAAGCATCCTGTGTATCTCCATTCTTCTAAACAGCTGTTAAAATATTTACATTTGTAATTTTTAATAGAAATCTTCAAGTCGATACACTATGGAAATGGATTAACAATGTTTTTAAGAAATCAGCGAGGAGTCCAGGTGCTGGTGCACATCTTTAATCCCAGCACTTGGGAGGCAGAGCCAGGCTCTCAGAGTCTGAGGCCAGCTTGGTCGACAGAGTTGCAGGATAGCCGGAAGGGATATACAGAGAAACCCTGTCTCAAAAACCCAAAAGCAAACAAACATACAAAAGTCAGCTATGATAAAATAAAACACAATAGCTAATAGTACTTTGTGGTCTCCAGAGAAACTCTAAGTATTTATTGAAAAGAATGTGTTTATTTCTATTCTTGAATACGAAAGGAAGAATTAAAAAAATTCTTTTTCTCAGATATATCAGCCACAAGGGACATTTTAAGCTTTCCATGATTTGTGTTTGCTGAAAACTTTTCATTGTGTTATCATTTTTTGATCCTGACAAATCTAGTCAGAAATTAATAATAATCATTATTTTAATACATTTCTTCTTTATAAAACCACCACCGATTAAGTCTTGTTTAATTGAGGCAAAGCACCCATTGGGGCTTTCACTAATAAAGAGAGCAGCACCGTGGTTTCTTGATATCCTGCTCTGGTCAGCAGGCTGGATTCAGACCTGGTACTTAAACATATTGGTAACTGAGCAGTTATTACTGAGCCTAGCTCCTTTCCCAAGATGGAAGAAAATGCCCTGTCAGCCACGCTACAGACAGCGTCACCAGAAAGCACATCGGACTTATCCTGGGGAAACGACAGTGACCCATCTCTACCTGTGAAACCATTCTGGAAAATGAAACATCGGCGACCATCCAGATCCTCCGGCTCAGCACTGCTAAGAATGGGAACAGGAAATGCCCCCAAACACCCCTAACAGGACATTAATGGCAGGAAGTGATCTTAAAGTTTAGCCCTCAAGAAATACAAACAACTTTCCCTTGCAGCTGAGGTAGATAATTCTGAAACAAAGGAAGTCTAAATGGATTTTAATGGAGTCAGGAGAAGAAAATGTGCTCTGCGTGTGTGTATGTGCGCGCGCGCGCGCGCCTGCATTCGCACATGATTTCCAGTCATACCAGTTGGAATTCTAACAAATAGCAAACTGTTTACTGCCCTGTCTATCCAGAACTCCTGTCTTAACCAGTTTCCTTGTAGCTATAGATTAGTCTAGACAGTTAGCACTTAAATTTTTATCTCCAGCAGTGAATGGGTCTATATATTTCATCATTCATTTTAAAACACGCCATTTTAATCCTTCATTTCTCCTCATCCAATTTTGATGTGCAAATATATGCAGATATCTAAGTTTAAATTTTTGTCTTGTCCATGAATCATGTACTATAGTCAACAAATGAAGGAATGATTCTGAAGAATGTTTCTTTGAGAATAATTTATCTTAAATTTTATAACCATTTTAAAAATACAAATCCCACCTCTCTCTCTCTCTCTCTCTCTCTCTCTCTCTCTCTCTCTCTCTCTCTCTCTTTGAATCAAGGGAGAGATCGTTGAGGTTTTTCTGTTTAAAGTGTGGAGACTAGCATGAACTAGAAATGTTTCATTTCACTGCGTAGTTATTTAACGAAAGCAGTAGTGTCCTAAATATCTGTGGGCATTTATGATAGACATTTAAGTAAACCTCACTTCTAAGTTATAGTGAACTATGGGTATTTGCTGTCTTTGTTGTTTATCGTATGGTTCAGAGGTGATCCACAGCATATTAATTTGTTGGCCAGATCAGCACGCTCCCTAGGGTCACGCTCTCAGAGTCTTGGACAATTCTAGTCATGGCCATCGACTGTCGCTTTCTCAAAAAGTCCTTGGAAGACACGATATTGTAAGGTAGATTTATCTCTATATAAACCGCCAACATGACCGCTCCATGGTATGGGAAGGTTTCCTTGTGGATATGAGAGAAATAACTGTCAGAGGCATCTGGAAGAGTCCAGAGCACAGAGAGAAAGAAATAAATGGGACATGGCAAAAAGACTGGACATGGCTAGGGACATCTGTAGGAACGGGGAGAAGAGCAGGGAACAGGAGAGAGACGGGCGGGGCTGGGTGGCGGGCAGTGCGGATCGCAAGCGCTGGAGCATTGACTAATGCCAACAGCTGGGTTATACGAAGGGTGAGCAGCCCGTGGGGAGAGAGCCCCATGCATGCGCTGGAGGGACTTTTGGGTAGAGGAGGAAGTAAGAAGGGCTAGGATGCTAATTGGGGAGACAGATGTTCCTTTTGCTGGAGATAAGGAAAATTACTTCTTCCCAATTTCCCGAGGAATGCTGGCTTTTATCTAACTGCTTGCTTTTAGCTAATCCTCCATTAGTCCAGGCTGAGCTTATTTCTGATATTTGGACTGCCTTTTGTAGTTTGGGGAATTGGAGTTTCCTTTGGGCCTGATAATCTCTTGCATTTGAGAGAAAGCAAGAACACCCGTAGACTTCCTCTTGGGCTTCCTTGCCCTGCTCTGGACCGTGAGTCTGAAACTAATCCGCAACCAAGATAATCAAACAACTGTGGCTAACCAGGGCTCTCAGTGGGAGCCACACGGGAAAGGCATAAGCACGCAAAGCATACGGAAGTTCTATTAGCAGTTAAGAAAGGAATGCACAGACACGCACCATTAACATCCCTTTCTTAATTGCCAGGCATGGTGATCCGTGACTGTAATCCTCGCTCTTGGGAGGCAGAGGCAGGCAGATTTCTACGAATTTGAGGCCAGCTTGGTCTACACACAGAATTCCAAGGCTACATAGTGAGACTCTAAAAAAGCAGTGCGTATATGTTGTGGGGAGCCAATACATGCTTAATTTGAAAAGATTGTATTTCTTTAGCTGGGTGGTGGCAGTGATGGCACACGCCTTTAATCCCAGCAGAGGCAGGCAGAGCTCAATGAGTTTGAGGCTACCTGGTCTACAGAGCGAGTTCTCGGATAAGAGCAACACAAGAAGCCATCTCAAAAAAAAAAAAAAAAAAAATCCAAAAACCAAACCAAAACAAAAAAAAATTGTATTTCTTTGTTAAACAAATTAAGGTGAAGTTTATACACATATGCTTTGACTGTCACAAAGAACAATAAATAATAAAAATACCATTATTCTTTTCCAGTTGGCCGCTTCTCTAAGCATATACACCGGTCCACTGGGACTAAATCCAGCTTAGAAGCTATTTCTTCCGACGCTGTTGGAAGTGCTTTGGCATTTTCTTACCATGAAACAATTTTCCACTCACAGAATGGTGAAAACCATTATCTGAAAAAACCTCACCTCTGTCCTTTTAAGAGGTGTTAGCACTGGGTTCTGAACAAATGCCATCCACGGAACTGCTCCTGCCACATCCTCGGGTAGAGGATTCACCCTCTGTTTTCAATCTGACATAGGCATGGGGGTGGGTTCCCCAAGAAAAGAGAAATATGACTTCATACGACACCCTCCTTCTGCGGGCTCACCCCCACTTGGGTGTAGGTGGGGATGTTTCTGTAATCTCATTCCTTATTCTCAGATTCTGAGAACTTACACGCGCTCAGCCAGACACTGGTCAGATTTTCCTGATGTCGGATTTGGTCATCAATGCTAACAGCCAGCTATAAGTAGGCCCCATGGTCTCTGCAACTGATGGGGTTGGAAGTCCCAGGAGGAATGTGAGCACCGCACAAGAGTTTGCAGGTTGAGTCAGATTAGCTCACCGTCTGGTCTTTTTGCTTTTCCACCCTCCCTCCCTCCTGCTGGGTTTTTCCTATTTGTCTCTTGTCTGTCCTGTCCCTTCGAGCAAAGGCAAGCTCATAAGGGAATGAGACAGGCTCACCAACACATGACATGCTCTGTGTGTGTGCGCGCACACGTACACAGGACTGCACGCTTGGTATGCTAGTCCTCCCTTTGAAGTTCTAAGTTTAACAAAGCTGATGCAAAGGGTATGTATCTAATTATGATGTTTGAGTTTTCAGTAGACGCCCATAAGGTTTGCTGTTGTTGAATTCAGGGTTTTGTTTGATGGTCTTATTTTTCTTTTGCTGGGGATTAGAATTCATCCTGAGAGCATTCACAATCTTTCTGGGCTCTACTCTGTGAGGGGGGATCTACTGAAAACTGAAAATGGAAGTAGAGGAAGAGACTGCTAATTCTGAAGATGGGAGGAGAGAGACCACTGACCCCAATAATCAATGCCAATAAAAGCAAACAATTAATTAAAGCAAACACAGGCTGCATCCCTCTAAGGCAGGGTTCAAGAGGTCAGCAGCGGACATGGGCAAGATAAGGGTTTTTACAAAAAGCTCAAGGACGGGGGTTTACAAATATGGGGTTTGGTGGACACATAGGCGGGGTCACAGAAGCAGAACATAAGAAGCTCATAACAACAGGAGGGCATAGTTATTACGAGCAAAGGTAAGGTTGCAAGGTGGGCCTAACAGCTTTTTGAAACAAAGGCATGAATGTCATCTCCTTGAAGAGGCAGTACAGAACCATTTGTAGTGAAGGTTACAAGTGGAACAAAGGCCAGTCTTGAAGAAAGAGAGATTTAATCATAGACAGGAATGAACCTAGTTTGCCGTTATTGAAAGATGGCTTTCAAGCCCAAGATGAAGGCAGGCTGGTTCACCAGGAACAACTCAGATGAGCTGAAGGGGGCTGGAAGACGGCACGGTAGTTAATCAGAGCACGTTTGCTCTTACAGAGGATCCAGACTTGGTTCCCAGAACACACAGCCATCTGTAACTCCGAGGGATCTGACAGTCTTTTCTGATCCCTGTGGACACTGGGTATGCATGTGTTACTACCTACGTGTGGACAAAACATAAAACATACAAATCTAAAAAAATATGCATAAAATAAAAGGCATACCTCTAAACATTGTTTAAAAAAAACAGACAAGCTAAAACAAAAACTAGATGATGTAACAGTCAGGAGGCAAACCCACCAGATTAGTGAATTATGGGAAGAACTGGCTGTTGCGCTGAGACCCACAGTCTTACATCCTAGGCAGTCTTCTGGCTTTAGAAGCTAGAATATTAGGAATACATTTGAAATTAAGACTGTATGCATGTCTTATCTACAGCCCTGCATTTGGAAGGCAGGAGGATGGCAAGTTGGCCAGCTTGACCAGAGAGAGCCTGTCTCAAGAAAACAAACAAACACACTAAAAACAAAAGAAAAAAAATCAAGAAACAAGAAATTCAGGGGTGAATTTGCACCAGAAAATAAATTATTCTTTGCTTCAGAGAGAAAACTTAGTGCTGGCTTAGAATCTAGGATTTACTAGGGGAGAAAGAAAACAACCCTAGCTCAGCCGAGGACTCTAACGTGTAAGTTTTTATCTAAGGAAAAGGGAACAATACAAAAAATAAGGCTTATATCTGATTAATTGTCTGGATCAAGCAGAGACCTCACTTGAAGACTGAGACTCAAGAAGACCAGGGAGAAACCGGGCGATGGTGGCACACGCCTTTAATCCCAGCACTCGGGAGGCAGAGGCAGGCCGGTCTCTGTGAGTTCGAGACCAGCGGGGGCACGCATTGCTTTTTCCCTGGTTAGTGTAATATCTGCTGATTTGGGAGTCTCAGGAGGCAGCTGCCTTGATTTTAGACACCTTGAGAACCACGAAGCACAATTCTGGAGAAGCCGTGAGCTCTCGGTGTCCTCTGCTAGAGAAAGGACTTTACATAGCTATATGAGGTTCCTCCAGAGTTCAGTTCACCAGTCTCAGGAACAAAAACAGAAATCAGAACACTTTCTAGAAACTTCTATCAACCCCCTTTACAGGCCTCCAGAGGAAAAGAGACTACATTCTCTGCACGAGGGAAGAGATCACCTCCATGTCTGGATACCTTCTTGCTGGGCTCTTTAGAGAAAGATCACTTCTAACAGACTGGAGAGAATCTGAACCGATCCTGCTATGTTGTTTTTACTCAGAGGAAAGCACTGCACCCTGAAGGCAGTCACCAGGGAAAGCTAAGGGGACCAAGCTCTGCTGAGAGACCAGGCCAGGACTTGCGATGGGAAAGCAGCTGCTCAAAGCCTTGTTCGCCAGTGTCTGTGTCCTGCAGATGGCTGGCCAAGGATGGAGATAAGTAGGATTTATGGGAGGGGTCTGCCCAAAAGGTCCGGCACACAGTCCTCTTTCTAGTCAAATAGAAAAACCTCATTTATCTGTTAACAGCATCCAGGAGAAAATGGCCCTTGAAGATGCTATCTGTGGAGAGTCTTTGTGTGCTGTAACAGAAGCTGTTTGTGTCGGTGGAGGTGAAGGAGCCATTGTGGCTTTGAATTCTCAGTCAGCCTTTGCTGCGAAGTTGCTGTCTAGGACTTCTCATTTACAGCACCTGACACTGCCGTAGCTGCCAGGACCCATTAGTACCGTCTGGATGGCTGCCTCTGCCAATTAGAAAGAATTTAGCATTAATGAGGGTCTGGACAGCTAAATGGCTCCCCGTTGCTTACTCAAGAGACAACCGGGAGAGATGCATACGCCTTCAGAGATGTAGATATTTGTCTTTCCATTCTAGCGTAAGCACACCACATTCATTATGTTCATAATGCATTTATCTTGGCAGCCGACCTATTTACTGTTGCTGATTACGTCAACGCTCAGGTCTGCTGCCCAGTTCAAGCTCTGAGTCAGTCCAGGACGGTCCAGTTCAAATTATCTCCCCTGCCCCCAGAGTTACCTTCCAATTGCTCTCGTTGTTCTGAGTTGTCTCTTACTAGCAACACAGACATTTCTGTGTTTCAGTCAGGGTCTCAGGGGCGTGGAGTGGATTGTTCCAGGATGGGCGGGAGAGTTTAAGAGAGCATGTTGGATTGTCTTAATTGGACTTTTAGTAGGCAACAATCGGGCCTTCTAAGCTTCAGGAAACACATTAGGATTGATCTGTCCCATAAAACATTGCCCCACCCCGAATGTCCTAAGGGAGTCCAAGCCAGGGAATGTTTCCAAATGTCTACTGTGCAGGCCTGGTTGACCCCTCCTAGGAATTCCACATATTCTCATCTGAAGGCACACCTCCTGAGACATTCAGACATTCACACAGTAAATGTGGTTGTGCCACAGAGTAACGGGCAGCAAATTACGGTACAAGCTAGGGTCGCTTGTATTAGAGAGGGAACCGTAAAGAAACTGCCAAAGTGGCTGCTCCATTAGAGAGGATTGTATTGTGAACAGGGTAGAGAGCAGCCAGAGGCATCTGGAAGAGCAGACTGAAATAAACAGACTGGACCGGGCCAGAGCTAGCCAAGCAGACAAAGGAGACTTCCTGGAGTAGCGAGAACTAGCAAGAGGGAGAACAGTACAGGCTCTAAGGAGGATGCCCGTGAGCTGGAGCATGCCTGGGAGCTTGAGGTAGAGGCAGGGGGTGAGAGAGGCCAGGATGCTAGTGTGGGGATCTGAAATATAGAACATGTGCTTGCAAGTAGGTACTGAGGGGCCTGGAGGTCGGCACAGGCTCTGGTAAGCAGTCCCAGGCTTATGCCAATGGAAAGTCCATGTCCCCCCTGCCAGAGGCAAGGGAAATAATTCCTTCTGGCAGATGGAAAAGCTGACTCGCAAATTCCTGCCATGTTCTGGCTTTTATCTAACCAGATATCTTTCTATAGTCCAGCTTGATTTGGGCCAAAAGTGTCGTTTCTGGATAGATTCACTATCCCTTTGTGGTTTAGGAAACAGGAGTTTCCTTTGGGCCTGATACTGCCTGCCTGAGTTAAAAAACAAACAAACAAACAAACAAAAAAATCCCTGGATTTAAGAGTCAGTCTCCTGTCTCCTAGTGGTGTGACCTTTGCTGAATGGTTTAAGCTTAGTAATCCGTTTCCATGACAGCAAAAGGAAGCTGGTGTCTTAGTCACTGTTCTATTGTTGTGAAGAGACACCATGACCAACTCTTATAAAGGAAAACTTTTAATTGGGCTGGCTTCCAGTTTCAGAGGTTTAATTCATTATCAGCATGTCTGGAACCATGGTGGTGTGCAGGCAGACATGGTGCTGGAGAAGGAGCCAGGAGTTCTACGTCCAGCCAGATCCACAGGCAGCAGGGAGAGAGAGAGAGAGAGAGAGAGAGAGAGAGAGAGAGAGAGAGAGAGAGAGAGAGAGAGAGAGAGAGAGAGAGAGAGAGAGAGAGAGAGANCAGAGAGAGAGAGAGACAGAGAGAGAGACAGAGAGAGACAGAGATTGATTCACTGAGTCTGGCTGGGGTTTCTGAAACCCCAAAGCCCACCCTCAGTGACAGCCTTCCTCCAGCAAGTCCACACCTACTCCAACAAGGAAACACCCCCTAATAATGACATTCTCTGGTGACCTGCGCACCTGTGGGGGCCGTTCTTATTCAGGAAGCCTTGCTCATTCTGACAATAGTGGTGTTTATCTGTCATGCCACATACAGGATGCAGGCTGTCCCCCTCCCAGTGCAAGGCCAGCCTATGCTACATAGCTAGGCCCTCGCTCAAGAAACTAAAGCCAAAACAGTCTATCTCCTCCAGCCAGGGCACCCGGTGAGTTGTGGGCCAGATCACTTTGCAAATAAGGAAGCAGTGCACACACAATACCTGTCCGGTCAGCATGGCCTGCTGCTCCTACTGTTGAGGATACTAGGGAAGTGGCGAGGCCAAAAATCCAGTCTCCGGCGAGTGAAGGAGCTAAGATTTGGTCTGTAAGTCACACTGCTGAAGCTGATTTAGAAAGGGTACTTGTCACTCACGTCATGGCCATGGAGTGTGGCGGGACAGCAGGGACTAGAGAGTGAAACACTAAGGGTCCCATGTAAGAGTTGCCACTTTTCAGAGGAAGACTGGGTGCCCTTCCTCACCTGGGATTCATCCGAGGAGCAAAGCCTGTGTGAAAACAAGCCCGAGAAACACACAAAGAGAAGGGTGGGGCCACAAAGATCTTCCAGGGGACCCACATGGCCCAGTTCTCCTTGGCTCTATTCCCTACTCATTAGCCCACTCTCAAGAATGTGTTTTCTTTCTTAATAACCTTCCTGTACCAGGACAGATGAGGCTACATAGAGAAACCCTGTTTTGAAAAAGTGAGTTAAGGGGGCTGGAGAGATGGCTCAGGGGTTAAGAGTACTGACTGCTTTTCCAGAGGTTCTGAGTTCAATTCCCAGCAACCATATGGTGGGTTTTGAAACCATCTATAAAGATATCTGGTGCCCTCTTCTGGTTTGTAGGCAAGCATGCAGACAGAACATTGTACACTTAATAAATAAATCTTAATAATATAATTATATATAAGTATAATAATTATATAAATTATTGTATATTATATAATAATTGTTATATAAATATAATAATCTTAATAAATAAATCTTTTCTTAAAAAAAGAAAAGAAATACTAAACGAGAGTTGGGAATTGCAATTCATTTCTATAATCTCAACATTCTAGAGCCTGAAACATGAAGACTGCTTTGAGTTTGGGGCTAACCTTGAAACTAGCCTAGTGAGACTCTTTCTCAAGCAGCAAAAATAAATAAAAAGGTAAATGAAGATGGTTATGTTTTTCATTTATCTACAAATACATATCATTTTCATATACCAATATGTATTACCTAATTATGCTCTTGGGGCCTCTCTAGTGTGGCTGAATTTGCCATCAGGGATTCAGAGGTGGTGGATGGGTTTTAGAAACAAGCCAGGTCACAGTACCAGGAGTAAGTGCCCCTTATTGACCCGGAGACCTGGTTCGTATCCGCTCAGGGACCAGGAAGGTGGGGTCAAAGGAAAAGGTTCCATCTATCTGCAAACAATGCTTGGTGCTCCGATGGCTGGAAACGGAGCTATGCTTCCTTGCTGTCTTCGGTAACCTCAATTCTCACCTCAGAAGGGAATGGAGAGTTGATTCTGAAGCCAAGTAGAGTGACCATGGCCCAGGAACACAGAATAGGCTACCCAAATTCCATGTTCCAATGTGGCAACGGTTTGATGAAGTTTGGCTTTGTTTTTATGAGGTGGGATAATATTTTTAATTAAAATGATATCACAGCATTTCCCCATTCCCTGACCTCCCTCACTCCCTTTCAAATGCATGGCCTCTTTTATTATTATGTGCACACACATACAAATATATAAATACGACCTGCTGAGTCCATTTAGTGTGTTTTGTGTGTCTATGATTTCAGGACTGACCACTTTGTATTAAACGACCCATTGGGGGCTCATCCTTGGAATGATTAGTATGACAAGATATCTCTGAAAGTGCAATTAGCACAGCTCTCTAGTTAGACTTAAGGCTCCCCCAATAAGAGGGAAATTCATGCTTGATACTAGAAACCTAGCCAACTATCCAGGCAAGGCTCCTGGGGCCCTGGATCTTAGAAGAGCATCTACCTCTGCCACTTTAAACTTATCCTTGTTCCCACAGATAAGGGTAGGTACCACTCCTCTGAAGAAGCCTGTCTACAGTAAATGGAGACCATCACAGAAAACCACAACTGGACATCATGCAGAGACCAGCTGGTTGTGGGGAACCAGCCCCAATGGATACATCGACAACACGGCTCCTGCACCTAAGTTTCAGAGAACATCTTGGAAAAGGGAGAAGGGAGACTGTAAGAGCCAGAGGACCAGGAAGTCCGCTGTGAGCGTGTGTCTCTTAGACACGACAAGGAAGTTACATCCATGATACCCCAACAATGTGGCTGCCTAAACAAGACCTGAACAAAGACGGTATCAAAAGACACACTAACTCAGAAGGTGGAGAACCTATGGGAACTCACCTCAGACAAAGAATTACGGGCTCATAATGACTGCCAAAAGAGGGAGAATTAGCCTCTCCCAGGGACGGGGACAGAACAAAGAAAGTCATAACTCAAAGCTCTTTTCCCCTACATTGGAGGAAACCTTAGGCAGGTGGGTTAGAGCAAGCAGGGGAACCGGTGACAGCCTTTATGTGACCTGAGCGTTCTCAGCCCTTTGGTTGGTTGGAAACTAGTGCTCTGTACATTCTTAGGGATTTGCCTGACATTCACGAAGATGTTAGACGGGGTTCAGAAGAGAGCAATAATGCGTGGCTGGACAGGGGCTAAAGATGTCCCAAGACAATTTAGCTCCGTACTTACAAAATCCAAACTCTCCACGATTGCCGACTTAAATGACATCACTTTGCTATGTAATCACATAAGATATAAGCACAAAACCAAACCCTTAACACTATGATTTTACTTGAAAGGTGCCAGAAATAAGTGTTGTGGGACTTTGCTGCCCTCTAGTGGTTTATCTTCTCAACCACAGACACACGGCCTTGGGCTACTTTTTTTTTTTTTTTTTTTTTTTTTTTTTTTTTTTTTGAGACAGGGTTTCTTATAGCTTTGGAGCCTGTCCTTTTAAAGGGGTTTTGATGACCCACAGTGGGAGCTCCATAAAGAAGCAAACTCAGCTCTGGACTTCCAGGGTTTGATGGGAGTACTAAGGAACATTAACATATAGAGAGTTGATTTTAAGCATTCTTAATAAGGCTACTGGGTGGGTATATATTCATAAAGTTGAAGTCATTTTGGCAAAATATTGTGAGAATTCTCCAATAGAGTAACTTTGATATAAAGTAATTGATGTGCTCTACAATAGCTTTTAGACCAAATGTTATGTTTTAGAAATGAATTAGTGATTAAACTATCTCTGGAACCCACATTAAGGACAGAGGTGACTCCTGTAAATTGTCCTGTGACATCCATCCACACATGCACTGTGGCCTGTGCACCTTCATGCATGCACACATATACACAATAAATGTAAGTAAAAAAAAAAAAGATTATAGCCAAATATGGTGGTTACACTTGCGCCTATTGTCTCCTTCTTGCCCCCCTGAAACTGTCTCCTCCCACCAAGTCCTCTTCCCGGTTCCATGTCCCAGTGTTTTCATTTGTCATAACTATGTACCCCTGTTTCCTAGGTCCCCCTAGTGCCCCTGCCCTCTGTCTTCATCTTCATGTCTCTTTCTTTTTTCCATTGTTACTGATAACCCCTGAGACCAATTAACACTTCCCATATACACATGGGTGTGGGTCCATCCGCCGGGGCGTGGGCACAGGTAACCTACTTAGGCCAACATCCTAAGGGAGAGCGACTCGCCCTCTCTCAACAGCTGCAGCTCCTCCGTAAGGATGGGACCTCAGGCCTTCCCTCCTCCACACAGTCACTCACTGCTAATTACATACTTTGCTTTCTTGATGTTTAGTTTTTTGTTTGTTTTTTTAGGATTTATTTATTTATTGTATATACACCATTCTGCCTCCATATATGCCCACATGCCAGAAGATGGCGCCAGATCTCATTACAGATGGTTGTGAGCCATCATGTGGTTGCTGGGGATTGAACTCATGACCTCTGGAAGAGCAGCCAGTGCTCTTAACCACTGAGCCATCTCTCCAGCTCCTGTTTTAAGTTTATATATATTGGTTTTTCGAGACAGGGTTTCTCTGTGGTTTTGGAGCCTGTCCTGGAACTAGCTCTGTAGACCAGGCTGGTCTCGAACTCACAGAGATCTGCCTGCCTCTGCCTCCCGAGTGCTGGGATTAATGTCGGATGAATACCTCACAAAAAATCTCTCCCATTCTGTGGGCTGCCTCTTCACTCAATTTCCTTTGTTGTACAAAAGTGTTTTAGTCTCTTGGGGTGCCGCTTGTCGATTGTTAGGTCTCATTTCCTGGACAACTAGAGTCCTAGCCAGAAAATCTGTACCTATTTATATGTTGTAGTGCATCCTCTACTTTCCGACATGGTTTCTTATTATCAGGCTTTATGTTTGAGGTCCTTGATCCATTTAGAGTTGAGTTTTGATTCAGGCGAGAGATCCGGTCTCATTCTTCTTCATCTTGAATTTCATTCTCCCCAGCACCATTTGTTAAAGATGCTGCCTTTTCTCCAATGTTTATTTTTAGCATCTTTGTCAAAAAATCAAGTGACTGAAGAACTCTATGGACTTAGGTTTGCATCCTCAATTCTATTCCCTCTATTTCTGTTCTAGCGCCATGCTGTTTTTATGATTATGGCTCAGTGGTATAATCTGAAATGAGGTAAGATGATACCTCCTGTAGTATTCTTTTTGTTCAGAGTTGTTTTGGATATTCTTGGTCTTTCGTTCTTCCAAATACATTTTAATTTTCTTTCGGTGTGAAGAATGACATTTTTGTTGTTGTTTGTTTGTTGCTTTTATGAGACAGGGTTTCTCTTTGTAGCTCTGACTGTCCTGGAACTCACTCTGTAGACCAGACTGACATTGAACTCACAGAGAGCCTCCAGCCTCTGCCTCCCATGAGCTAGGATTAAAGACGTGTGCCACCATGCCTGGCAGGTTTTTTTTTTTTTTTTTTTTTTTTTTTTGAGACAGGGTTTCTCCGTAGCTTTTTGGTTCCTGTCCTGGAACTAACTGGAACTAGACCAGGCTAGCCTCGAACTCACAGAGATCTGCCTGCCTCTGCCTCCCGAGTGCTGGGATTAAAGGCATGTGCCACCACTGCCTGGCTCTGGCAGGGGGTTTTAAAGACAAAAGAAAGAGGAAAACTCAAACAAACAAAATTGGAAATGAATAAGGAACTATTACAACACATGTCATTGAAACTCAGAAAATCCTAAGTTAGAAACATCTGAACTCCACTAAACCGGGAACTCTAAAAGAAATGGATTCATTTCTATCCACATATACCCAAACAAAAAAGAACACTTAGAGTTGGGAGGGAGATATCGTGGGGAAGACCTTGGGAGCAGGAGAAGGAACAGGAAGTAGGTATGATTAAGATATATTTTATACATGTGTGAAATTTTCAGAGAACAAATAAATAAGGACATAAAAGATTTTTTTAAAGAAAGCGAATGTGTTCATTTTGGAAATAAGGGTAATCTACAGTAAATAACTTCAGTGGGTGTGATAAGAAAGCACAACTCTAATCCGTCTCCAAGCAAGCCTTTACACCCAGTAAATACTGCAGAGGATCACTATGCAGGGCTGGAGGGACGCTCAGTGGTTAAGAACATGTACTGCTCTTCCAGAGGACCTGCATCGGTCTCCTATACCCTCCTCAGGCGGATTACAAATGCCGGGAACTCCTACTCCACGGAATCTGGCCTCTGAGGGCACCTGCGCGCGCGTGCGCGCACACGCACACGCGCGCACACACACTGGAAATAAGTATTTTTTTAAAGAAGGAATCACAGTGAGGGGAGGCCAGGAGAGATGATATCATATTGATAGTGCGCATGCCCTAGGACCAGAGTGTGGGTCGCCAACACCTACATAAAGGCTAGCTAATGTCAAAATTTGAGAGGTGAAGACAGGAGTTCCCCAGAGCAAACGCGCTAGAGTAGCTGAGCCAGCGAGCTCTCCTGCTTGACAGGGCTCTTGTGAGGCCTGGTGGTTATGACACACAAACACAGTACAGGCAGCCTTGCGTGTTCACAAAGGGCCTGGAGTGCTGAAACCTACATGGCTTTGGACTCGACCTGGCAGGGTAGACGGGCATCAAGGGCGAGGGTGAATTATTGTAGGGGTCAGTCTTCAAGCCTTCCACATAGACGACTTTTAAATCACTTGCGTTATGAACCAATATATAGCAATATACAACCAGCATAAGACGGAACAATCTGACTTCCTCGAGGTCCATTTCTAGAGCAGTAGCCCCAGATTCCTGCATCCCTGTGACTCGTCTGCCCTCTGAGCATCCACAATTTAGATACAATTTGCTTTTCCAGTGTCAAAAACAACGCTGATGACTGAAAAACTTGCTCTCATCTGTGCTTCATAGTTCAGCTAAGTTACTTCAGGCTGCCACTATAGGGGCCACTGTTGGCGTGTCCCCTGAAGCGCCTCTCAACACCAGGGTGTGTAGACACAGTGGTGGTCGTCTGTCATCTGAGCCCAGTGCAGTGGTGCACATCTGTAATCAGGAAACAAGGCAGGATAGGGAATTAAAGGCCGGGCTAGGATACCTACAGGGAACCCGTCTCAGACGAAGAACGTTTGAAGTCAGTCCCGTACTGTAGGGAGGAATCACGCCCAGCACACTCAGCTGAGAAGGAAAGAACCCTGGCCGACAGATAAGACAGACAAACCTCATCAAGGAAGACGCTAGTTTGCAATTGCCGTTCGCAACCCCGCGCGTCTTACTTGCTGGAGGATGCGGCGTCTGCCCCCACCCCCGCTTTCTGCTCAGTCCCCAGATCGCCTCTTTACTAGTTCTACCCCACATTTCCCTTCTTCTCAAGGCCAGGAAATACCGGAAAGGGTCAGCAGAAGGAACTTCCGTATCCACACCCCACAGTGTTATTTTGAAAAATTAAATATTACTTTTAACTTCAATATCTATAGTTTTGCATTTGGATTGATAATATCTGATATAAGCAGTTACCGCGGGACAAAATAACTAGTTTGTATTGTGACGAATGCTGAAGTCAATTCATAGACTGATAAAAGCCAGCCGTGCAGTGTCCTGAGCCTTCTGCACTCCGTTACTATCTTGTGAGGTGTTAAGAGCGCAATGATGTCAAGAGCAGCGAACTACTTCTTCAGAACAAAAAATGGCACCTTGTTCCCATACCGGGAGTCGAACCCGGGCCGCCTGGGTGAAAACCAGGAATCCTAACCGCTAGACCATATGGGAGCTGCCGGCAGGTGTCTCTGCTTTGTCTACTATGATATCTACGTCAGCGGGGACGCTTGCCCAAACTCCACCCCTTAAATTTTTCGGCAGCTTTGCTTCCTGGGTATCCTCCCGCTGTCTCAGTTGTGTGACCGGGAGGATGGAACCTTCCTTCTTTGTGAGTGGAAATGGAGCGGAAGTCAGCAGCTAAACACTTTGCGGAGCTCTGTCTTCACCCTGTCCCAGCGGCAGCGGCGGCGGCGGCGGCAGCAGCAGTAGTGTCGCGCTTACCGGAGCCTGTCACACCCGGAGCGCAGCCGCGCAGTAAAAACCTTTGTGGGCTCGATATAGATTCAGTCCCGTGGACAGTGGCGTGATCAGCGGTCCACGAGACTCTCTCCCGCAGGAAGAATTTAGGGTCATTACGACTGTGTTCGGTCCTTTCTGCCTGCGGAGATGTCGCTTTATTGACAGTAGAATGTTAAGAAACTCATGGTGGATGCCTTTAATGCTTCCAAAACTCGGAAGGCAAAAACTGGTTATAATCCTGTCAGGTCCCACCCCTCCTGGTTTACACACTGTGCCCTTCTCAAACGAAAAACTAAAGGGCTGGGGGCCGTGTTCTCTTTAGTCACAATAGCCCCAAGCATACAGGCACCAGGGAATCTGGAAGGGAAGTGCTCACTTCTCTCACAGGCTTGTAATCTTAAGCTAGTCTTTTTACTGCTTATCAAAAATTGGTAACAACCTGATGAATAATTTTCATTTACTCAGCCAGAAAAACTTACAGCCTGAACTTTGACAGAAAAGCTGGGTGCCCGATTCACTGAACAACCCAGCGAAACCACAGCAATTACAATTCCCTTATTATTGCATTAATACAATCCCAAATCCAAAACTCAGAGAGACTCAACTTTCCTTAAAAACTGATTGAAGAGAGTCTGGAGTGATGGTTCAGTGGTTAAGAGCAGTCCCTGGCGGCTCTTCAGGAGGACCCAGGGTTTCCCAGCACCCATGAGGCTGCTCACAACCATCTGTAACTTAAGTTTCGGGAGATCCATTCCCCTCTTCTTCGAGGGTATAAGGCAACCCACATGGTGCACAGGCTCACACGCTGGCAAAACGCTCATAAATAAAATACAATCAACTTAAGAAACCAAAGAGCTTGGTGACAGTTACTGTACCTTTCACTTTCTTTATTCACATTTTCTGTAGTTTTACATATTTTTACAATTAAGAAGTAGAAAAACAATATAAGCAAAATCGACAAATTGGGAAGAAATATTTACACCCCATAAACAGTGAACCTCCCTCCCCAACAAGTCTCCAGACACTGCTCAAGTTAGCTCAGTAGAAAAGTGCAGTTGGGTACAGTTCCAGACGGAGGAATACAATTTCAGCAAGCAAAGAGGCTGGACTTCAATTCTATATCAACACAAGTGGGAAGGTCCCTTCAATTCCCCTGAAAGAATGTCAAAGTTTTTTGGTTCTTTTCCTTTCATAATAGAATACTCCCTCTTCCCTGACAGTCTACTCTGGTGTGTGTGTGTGTGTATGCGCGCATTGTCTTATACTATTTTAAAGAAAAGGTCTGTTGCCCAGGCTAGCCTCTAGCTGCAGGGCGTAAGTGACCCTCCTGCCTCAGCCTCTAGAGTTGCTGGGACTAGTAGCCGGTATGCACTACCATGCCCAGCCAGAGGTATTTCTATTGAATGACATTGTCCTGATCTGGCCTAAGTTCCCAGACTCCTTTTCTCCCATTACCATGCACACAGTGTTCCCTCGTCCCACTTGGCCCGTGCAAGGTTATTCGCTTGTTCCCTAACTTGCCCAAAGGGCGGGAGGCTCTATGAGAACGTGGACCTGGAAGTGGTTTCCTACAAGCCACTTTCGACACTGCTCCGCTTGCCTCAGCAAACTTCAGAACTCAACTTCGTAATTCACAGAGCTGGAAACGACGCAGACTAAGGACATTTTGAGGAGGGGCATTAGCTGAGGCAGGGGCTATTATGAAAGAAAGAGTAAGGCAGGGCATCCAAGAAGACTGTGCTCAGTGCCTCCGGAAGTAGATTCAGGTCAGGCAGGCCCAGGGTCCAACTCCTTCAGTCTTTTCTGGAGGCCCCGGAGCTGATCCCGACCCCAGGTGATTCGGGTCTGGAGGCTGGCTATATCTGCAGCCAGCTGAAGGCCTGGGGAGAGAAGAAGAATGTCACCACGGCATGACACATGGACCCTGTCCCCCATCCCCCCAGGGACTGTGAGTCTCAGACTGCTCTGGCCTCTAGAGTCTAAACGTTCCAGGTGTGACATCACTTGACCCACACCCTCACCTCCTCAGCACCTCACCTGTGCTAAACCAGCATGCCCTCTAAAACAAAGACAGACACCTCTCTGATCTACCATGCTGGCCAGGGATGAGGACCTCACAGACCACAAACCTCACGGCCCCATTTCCTCCGTCCAGCAAACTCTACCACTGCTCTAAGCTGCTCTCCCTCTGCCCTCCCTTTGCACCTGATCCTGAACCACCCTCGATCCACCTCTAGGCTGCACTCCCCCTCTGCTCTCTGTTACTTGACCTCACCCAGTAGGCCAGGCAGTCCTGTCTTTATCCTCAGGGCAGCAGGATTCTCCCTAATCCTCCAGGAAATGCTTTCTCAAAATTCCTAGATTCTAAGATCCCCGGTCTGTGCGCCCTATTCTCCAGTGTCTTCTTAGGTACTCCCTGGCCCTCAACTGATCTCACCTCAAGTTTCTGTGCATCGTTGTCAACAGCCTGGGAAATTAAACATCAGCACTCTACACTGGACTTCCAAACCTCCCTCCAGTGCAGATGCAGGTGCTGAACCACAAGAACTAACACACAATCGCCACTCAGCTTTCCCTCAGCGGCCGCCTGGAAGCCTGCCCACCACCACAGGTGAAACAGCTCTCGCCTCCCAACGTTCTGAGAGGGCTCTTATTTCCCTCACTCCTGCGTCTAAGCCGTTAGCAAACACTGGGAACTTCCATTCCCAAAACATGTTCCCACTGTTTACCCCACTTCCATCCTGTGACTGGCCCATCCTGGCACCTGCTTCCACTTCCGCTCTCTGCTCTCCAGTCTGTCCCCACTCAGCATCCCAAGGATTCTTGTTACTCTGTTGGCCCTACTGATTCATCCTGATTCTGCACCCACCCAAAGAACCTCACTAAGGTCTGGCTTCCTGGTCCCAGCTCCTGGTATTCCTGCTCTGCTGACTCTATTCCAGCCCTCTGGCCACCTCTGCCAGATACCCGACCCACCCACCCATCCAGGGCTTCTGCCCTAGTAACTAGACCAGTTAGGGCCTAGTTGGTCTCTTTAGCTAGAACATAGTTCCTCCAGATGCCTCACAAAGTTCTTCCCTCGTCTCCTCAGAGAGGCCCTTCCTTCATAAACTAGCTCCCCAGGCCACTCCCTCCCAAGTTACTTTTCTCTTGACTTTCAGAGCCTGGAACTACAATAAAAGTATATTTGTTTGCCTATCTAGTTATACATTGTCTTTCTCCTGTACAGGATAAATATTCCATTTGATCCCTGTTGCTATTATATCCCTTAGCAGTTGACAAATGTGAACCTAGAATGCTGAGAACAGCAGGGGGTGCTTTGGGGGAAAACCCCCAGCAGACGTGCAAGACAGTTTGCTAGTGAAAACCCGCAGAGTCTTCCCGCGGGGCTAGCGTACAAGGGCTCCCTATTGATAGTGGGCTGGAATTCAGTACATGGCTACAAAGCCAAAAGGGTTCACTTACCATCCCGGAAGCTGGCCTGGGCTTGCCGAAGACTGTGAGGAACCAAGATCCCAAACCAGTTCAAGGGATCTTGAGGGACCACTGAGGCCCCTGACTCTTGGGTCTTAGTAGGGCCCTTGCGCCTACGCAGAGCTGGAGAAAGAAAAGTTGGAGACCATACAATCCTCGTGACCACAAAGAACTCATTAATCTAGTTCATGGTTCTGGAAAATACTGAAGGTTTGAAAATTCCCCCAACAAGCCGGGCGGTGGTGGGTACATCTTTAATCCCAGCACTCGGGAGGCAGAGGCAGGAGGATCGCTGTAAATTCAAGGCCAACCTGGTCTACAGAGTAAGTCCTAGGACAGCTAAGGTTTTTACACAGAGAAACCATGTCTTGAAAAACCAAAAAAAAAAAGAAAGATAAAAGAACAAAAAAATTTCCCCCCAACCTTTATGTGTGTCTGGGTCTGGAAACAGTACTAGCCTTCCCTTTGTAATCAGGTGACTTGTCTACTGACTCCAGAATAGAGGATTCTGTTTGCCGGTAACTGACCTTGCCCGTTTTCCCTAAATGTTCTGGAAGACCCTGAAATTCCCCATTCTTTGTCTCAGGAATGACTAACTGGGATTAGAGGTTTATTTCCAAGGAACACGTAGATACAGAGATGCACATTTTCCGTTCAGCCGATGAGACTTCCTGACTGCAGAACCTCTCGCACTATAAAACGTCCCATCGAGTAACTCCCTATCATAGTATAAGGAAAAGCTTCTCAAACAGTCCAGTCTCCAGCTTAGACGCGCTCCATTAACCAGATCCCGAACTAAGTCATCTAAATGTTCAGTGAGTTTGGGCTGACAGGAGGAAAGAGAACTCACACGCTTCGCGGGGCCCCAATTCCTCGGGGGTCTGGGAGTCAGCTTTGATCACCCTGAAGGTCTGGGGTCCATCCTGGGCCTCGCTGAAGGAGAAGGGAAGATGGATCTCTCTGGCCACAAAGGCCTACGTCCTGCCCACCCACTCTCCATCGAGGGTGCCTCACCTGGCGCGCACGCAGACCTGAGGGTCCATACGCGAGGCATACTGCAGGGGCCCTACCGACTTGGCGCCCATGGCATACCGAGCCTTGGCAAGCGAGAGCCAACCCTAGGGGAGGCAGGAGAGACTTGAGACTCGGTTTCCCTCCCTGTGCCCGCCGTCGGTCCCTCCCTCCATTCCCCGTGGACCACCTCCTCCACCCGGGCGTTCAGCGCCGCCCGTTTCGCCTCTAGCTCCTCCAGGTCGCTGAGCAGCTGCAGGAACATCGAGTCCAGCTCCTCTCGCAGGGCCGAGATCTCCATGGCTCAGCCCCTCTCGGGACACGAAGGAGCTAAACCACCTCCTTCCAAGCCGCCTAGTCACCGCCCACTTGCATAGCAGCCAATCGGCGTCTGAGATCCGCCTTTAGAGGGCGTTCCTAGTCGTGACCCGGAAGCCAAAGGCGACGATCTCCGGGTGGCCCGCATCAACGGCTAAGGTGCTCCGGGAACCGGGACGCGGACTATTTCCCGAGTCAGATGGCTATGAAACGTCGGGCCTTAAGATTAGTCCCAGGAAGCCACCAGCCTAGTTTTCCGCTTCTTCTCTTCGCGAACCGGCTGTTTGATCGCTCAGTGAAGCCTCAGGCAAGCTCGTCCATCTGCGCTGTCTTAAAGCACGTGACATTCCGAATCCAGGGACTTGATTGGCTGCCTGGCTGACCAATACCCTTGCGATGCCCTCCGCCGTTCGCCATCTTAACATGGGGCACTCCGGACGGCAGCCCATTCGAGTGAAGCCTCTCGGCCTTCCTGGTTGAGGGCGGAAGTGAGCGATGCGTGGTGCCGGCGGCGCCTAAAGATCAGAGACTCGTGTGGGAGCGGCGCTCATCATGGTAGGATGTTTGGAGTTCGGGGTTTGTCTTGATGGTGGTGGTGGAGGGGGACTCGTGGAGGGCTGGGTTGGGGTCCTCGGTGGTCGGGAATGGAAAGCGACCGTGTCTGTTCTCTAGCTCCGTCGGGAGGCTCGCCTGCGCCGGGAGTACCTGTACCGCAAGGCCCGGGAGGATGCGCAGCGGTCGGTTCAGGAGAAGAAAGAGCGAGTCAAGCGTGCTCTTGAAGGTGAGCCCTCCTCCCTATCCTGGCGGGGTACCAGTCCTTGCTAGAGCATACTATGCACTGCTGTAAACGCGTTTGAACTTGGCGTATTTGTGGTAGTGTGGCCGAACATCTTTTGGTTCTTTGCCTGTTAGGTACTACCTCTCGCTCGTTTCGGAATGGCTCCATCATATGGTGGTATGGCCATTTGTGCTGCAGTGTCTTCATGTTTACCAATTGGTTGTTAGTTTCGCTTACAGAATATCTCGTTTTTCGAGTTAGAAGTTTAAAACTTTGCCTTGCTTTTATCCACGTTTCCATTTTTGTCCCATTAAATGAAATTCCTCTATCACAGAGCTTAATTAGAAATGTCATATTTATCCCTATTTCATTGGTTCTGTATCCAGGGAGTTTATGTCTCCTATCTATTGTTCATCACCCCGGTACATTTTATGACTATAAAGTATGTATGTGTTACGTAAAGCTTGCTTGAGTTAGGAAGCATAATGTCAGGGCCAGGATTGTACCTCAGTTGTTAGACTGCCTGCTTCACATGATACCAGCCTAACTAAACTGGGCCTAGTAGCCTCTGCCTGTAATCCCGAACTGGGGACATAGAGACAGTGCTTTCTCCGACAGCATGAATTCCAGATCAGCTTGGCCTGCATGAGAAGTGCTGTGTCTGTGACCCATCTTCAGAACTTTAAAAAAAAAAAAAAAAAAAACGAGGTGACAGAAAAGATGACTCAAGGGTTAAGAGCACTTACTGCTGTTACAGAGAACCCAAATTCATTTTCCAGTACCCACATGAAGTGGCTCACAACTGCCTATAACCCCAGCTCCAGGAGATCCAGTGTCTTCTGGCCTCAGCAGCCACCCTCACATGTGTTCATGTAAACTCAGACAGACACATAAACACAAAAATATAAAAGGGAAAACGATCGATATATTAACATTTGTAGTAATCACTATATTAAATATTGCATTAAAAGAAACCATTTTGTTGTTTGATTTGGTTTTGCTGGGTGGTGGTGGTACATGCCTTTAATTCCAGCACTAGGGAGGCAGAGGCAGGTGGATCTCTGAGTTCAAGGCCTGCCTGGTCTACAGAGCAAATTCTGGAACAGCCTGGGGCTACCCAAAAAAAAAAAAAAAAAAAAAAAAGAAAAGAAAAGAAAAGAAAGAAACCATTTTTTAAGCTATTATTTGTGCGTACATTATACCTATTTAGTTTTAAGTCTAAAGATTTTAGAATATATGTGTTTGGCCGCTTTATTTGTTTGGGTGAGAGTGCTCAGTGTTTCTAGTTGTTTCTAAGATCCAAAAGGAATGGCTAGACATTCCTCCTTGTGAGTGACTGGGGAGTTTTTGTCCTGTGGCAGATGGGGCCTGTTTGCGATTGGTAGCTGGAAGGAGTGCTGTTGCTGTGGTCCTCCCCTCCACTTCCACATGCTGGAGAGCAGAACCGGGCCTGTGGATGGGGTGCTCAAATGTGTTTTATTTTCCAGACTGTCACATCACAGCTTAGCCCCCAACTATCCCACTTTATCTCCAGAAGAAACATCTGACCCACAATGGGCCGTTCACCTTGAAGTATTCTGTGCATCAAGACTAGCAGTGTTCTTTTTATCCTGTTTTGCAGTTAATTGTTTTTGGAACAAGGTCTTACTTTGTAGCCTTGGCTGGCCTGTATTCACTGTGTAGACCAGGCTAGCATCAAACTCACAGAGATCCATCTGCCTCTGTCTCCTAAGCCCTGGAATCAAAGGCATGAACCTCCACACCCAGCTTAGTGTCCTTGTGTGAAGACTTTGGGGTCACGGGTCTTTCTTCCTACATTAAGAACAGTCTGTTTTTTGTTTGTTTGTTTGTTTGCTTGTTTTATAATGTTCCTCAGGACCAGGGTCCTGGACCTGCAAACAAAATGCCCATCGTTGAGTTACCAAAACTTCTTTAAATTTTTGTCTGGTTATAAAAATAATACATAAAAATTAGCTCCGCAGGTGCCATAAGCTGACAATTAGGTGAGAAGTTGGTAACTAGTGTGGTGGCATGCCTTGTAATCACAACAGTTAAAAGCGAAAGCCATGCACATCTCCAGAGCATTTCTCAAGTGAAGTAAGTAACATAGCTGGTTTATTGCTTCTCTGCTCCTCTATTTCTGTGCTGACTCCGTTAAGAAAGAAGTAGAGTGCTTTCCCATCAACTTTGTGCAGGCTAGTAAACCACAGTGTCTTATAAATTTATGGGCCCTGCTTGTGTCTCACTCAGCTCCCTGTCTTTTCCTTATAGAAAACCAGCTGATTCCCTCTGACCTGCGCCGGGAGGCTCTAGCCTTACAGGGGTCCCTGGAGTTCGATGATGCTGGCGGCGAAGGTAGAACTGTGCTGTGCAGCCCTCTTCCACACTGAACCAACTTCTCTGCGCACTGGACTCCTTGTCCTCTTCAGACACACTGGGCAGTTGCCCACCTGATGGATGGAAGTGTCTGGGTGTTTCTGTGCCTGTCCCCCACTTCTCTCTTGTTCGTCTGTGTGGTATCACAGGGCTCTCCCTAAATGGGGGCTTTTAGTTTCGTTTACAAAACGATGAGCACAGTAGCTTTTGCTCTTTGCTCACTCCCCCTCATGGGAGTGTCTGCTGGGGCAGAACCCTGTCCTTAGCTCACTCCTCTCTGGAGCCTCTGCTAGGGCAGAGCCCTGTCCTTAGCTCACTCCCCTCACAGGAGTGTCTGCTGGGGTAGAGCCCTGTCCTTAGCTCACTCCCCTCATAGGAGTGTCTGCTGGGGTAGAGCCCTGTTTTTAGCTCACTCCCCCTCACAGGAGTGTCTGCTGGGCAAAGCCCTGTCCTCAGCACTGCACCCTCGTGTCTCGACACTGCATTATTTACTAAGCAGGGAAGGAACCACAGAGATTATAGGTATTTGTTGTGAGGAAAGGGAGTCCCCCACCTCTTGTTCTAGCAGTTCAGAACTCTGCCACCACAGAACACTTCCTAGCTTAGCTGTGCTGGGTATCCAAGGGTAATTGCCCTCCTGGCCACTAGAGGTGCATTTCCATCCGTGAAGATTCTCTTGAGCAGGCTCAGCATTTTCTTGTCTCTTGCTCTCCCGACAGGTGTGACCAGCCATGTAGATGATGAATATCGATGGGCTGGGGTGGAGGATCCTAAGATCATGATCACTACCTCCCGAGACCCCAGTTCTCGCCTGAAGATGTTTGCAAAGGTACTAGGGGGCGGGGAGTAGGGGATGCCCATGGTCAGTGGCCCCGATTCTAATTTGACATTGGTCTATGGCAGGAACTGAAACTGGTGTTCCCAGGTGCCCAGCGCATGAACCGCGGTCGGCATGAGGTTGGAGCACTGGTGCGGGCTTGCAAAGCCAATGGGGTCACCGACCTGTTGGTTGTCCATGAGCACCGAGGCACACCTGGTAAGGCCTGCCACAGGGGAAGGGAGCTGGGGCTGTTCTCGTGGCAGAGTGTCTGACAGCCTGTACCCTACAGTGGGGCTCATTGTCAGCCATCTGCCCTTCGGTCCCACGGCGTACTTCACACTGTGCAATGTGGTTATGCGGCATGACATCCCTGACCTGGGCACCATGTCAGAGGCCAAGCCTCACCTCATCACTCACGGCTTCACCTCACGGTTGGGCAAGCGGGTAAGTACGGGAGCCTTGGGGTAGTGGTGGGGGTGGGGAGTAAGGGTCAGGCCAGCCACTTGTGACTGTCCCTTCCTGTGCCCCAGGTGTCTGATATCCTTCGTTACCTGTTCCCTGTGCCCAAAGATGACAGCCATCGGGTCATCACCTTTGCAAACCAGGATGACTACATTTCCTTCCGGTGCGTCTCTGGGCTGTATCTGGGACCCCATGACCTTCGTAGCCTTTTGGCTGACCCACAGCCCTACTGAGGCACTTCCCTATCTCTGCTTGCTCTCTCCCCAGGCACCATGTCTACAAGAAGACAGACCACCGCAATGTGGAGCTGACTGAGGTTGGGCCTCGGTTTGAGCTCAAGTGTGAGTTTGGAGCTTTGGTTTATGCCTGGGGGGAGGTTAAGGAGGGGCTTGGTTGAGCATGGGATGACATCTTTTTCCCCTGACCCTAGTATACATGATTCGCCTGGGCACACTGGAGCAGGAGGCCACGGCAGACGTGGAGTGGCGCTGGCACCCCTACACCAACACTGCCCGCAAGAGGGTCTTCCTGAGCGCTGAGTAACCTGTGAGCTACTGGCCAGTCAGGATGCGGACTTGGACTTCTGGGGCAGGGACTTGTCACAGACAGATTTGCTATTCCCACGTGGGGGCTGGAAGGATCCAAAATAAATCCTCTGTCGTCATGCTCCCCAAGTGCCTCTCACTGGTCACAGTAGGCCTACTCTCTTGTCAGGCCAAATCTGAAAGATGAAGCCCACAGAGTGTCTGTGAGTTGAAGACCTAATGACTGTGGAGTGTTCTCAGGCCTCGTTTTATGTGGAGTAAAAGCAGCCCCTCTCAGGCTGGGGATGGTACAGACTCCCCACTGGAAAATGCGTGGTTGTTTTGGGAGTTGGGCCCTGTGATCACTTATCTCGGTGGTTTAGGGTAAGTCTTTTTCACCAGCAGCAAGCTGACCCCATTCCAGTGCCAGCCTAACTTGTCAGTTTAACAGGGTCCCTCTGCCAAGCAGGTGCATCCTTCCTCTTTCCCAGGAGACATGGTGACACCAACAACCTGCCTGCCCTTCCTCTAACTCTTTCAGATGGGCCTATCCAATAGCACACGGGGAGGTGCCTCAAGATTCTAAGTCTGTGCCCCAGTCTCTTCCAACTTACGCCTTCTCTGTACCCACATTTCTGTTCATGCCTGGGGACCCTGGGTTTATGTAGCGTGGTTGTCAAGACCCTGCAAATGCACTAGAGTTTACAAGGAGAGCTGTGATGCGATCCATCATGCAGTTAGGAGGAGACCTCTGAGGAAGCGCGTCAGGACAGGATAAGACATGTCTACATGGAATCCTGAGAACCGAATTAGTGTGAGGTAACAGAAGCCATCTGGATGACATGAGACCCAGTAGAAGAGGAGGAAGGGAGGCATAGGAGCCACGGAGGCCACTGTGTTGGAAAGTCTGGGATGAAACCACCATTACAGCTCATGGATCCAGTTCCTCTGCAAGGCCTTGGGGATTTTGCTTCTTTCTTGGAAGAATGAACCTTTGTATGTGTGTATTGTTGAAATTTTAAAACAAGTAAAATCAAAATTGTGGTGTCCTGTGTTTATTTCTTATAGCTGCCATAGGAATTACTGGGGACCAGGTAATTTAACAGAAATTGTTAGTTTTAGAGTCATGGTTCAAGGTCAGGGTGTTCACTCCCTCCTAAGTCTGTGTGTGTAGGGTGGGGATCTGTAGCTCTTTTGCTTGTGATGACTGCCAGCAACCCTGGGCATTCATTATTATCGACTCAGTGCCAACCTTTGTCTTCCATGCTTCCTCTGCCTATCAAGTTTCTTGAATGCTTCTCTTAGAAGGACCTTTGTCCGAGTGTTTACAGCCCATGATCTGGGATGATCTTATTTACACAGTTCTGAACTCAGTTATATTTGCAGAGACCCTTCTTTCTTTTTCCTTTTATTGAATTTTATTGAGCTCTATATTTTTCTCTGCCCCCCTCCTTGCCTTTCTCCTGTGGTCCCCATGCTCCCAATTTACTCCGGAGATCTTGTCTTTTTCTACTTTCCATGTAAATTAGATCCATGTATTCTCTCTTAGTGTCCTCATTGTTGTCTAGGTTCTCTGGAATTGTGACTTGTAGGCTGTTTTTGTTGTTGTTGTTGCTTTATGTTTAAAAACCACTTGATAATTGTCTTTCTGGGTCTGGGGTTACCTCACTCAAAACGGTATTTTCTAGCTCCATTCATATTCCTGCAAAATTCAAGATGTTTTTTTCTGCTGTGTAGTACTCCATTGTGTAAATGTATCACATTTCCTTATCCATTCTTCAGTCGAGGGGAGAGACCCTTCCTTCAAATGCACTCACAGTTACAGGTTCTAAGGATTAGAATGTCTTTTTCTTTTTAAATTTTATGTGTAAAAGTGTTTTGCCTGCATACATGTCTGTCCACTTGCAGGTCTGGTGCCTGAGGAGGCCAGAAGAGGGTATAGGATCCCCTAGGTCTGGAGTTAGACAGTTTTTAGCCATCATATATGGATGCTGGAAATTGAACCTTGGTCTTAAAGAGCATCCTAGTATTCTTTTTCTCCTTTTGGTTTTTCAAGATGGTTTCTCTGTATGGTTCTTGGCTGTCCCAGAACTAGCTCTGTAGACCAGGCTGGCTTAGAATTTAGAGATCTACCTGCCTCTTCCTCCTGAGTGCTGGAATTAAAGGTGTGCACCACCACCGCAGCAGCATCTAGTGTTCTTAAGCACTGAGCATACTTGTATATGAATTTGTTCTTTGTTGTAACTTTCTCTACACTCTGTTCTGTGTGTTTAGTTTTTTAAATTATTTTGATATGACACAGAGTTTCTTTTCTGGTCCTGTCCATTTGGTGTCCTGTGGGCCTCTTGTATCTCCTTGGGCATCACTTCATCTAGAGTTGGGAGATTTTTCTTCCATAATTTTATTGAAAATATTTCCTGTTCATTTGACATGCAATTCCTATTCTTGTATGCCTATAAATTTTGCCTTTGTGTCCCAAAGATCTTTAAAGTGGAGTGTTAGTTGACTGCAAAACACATTTCCTTAAATACTAGTTTGGGGGGAACTGAAGGGCCACCAATTGCATTTTGTGTGCTAGTTAGTGTATTAGTTCCTCTGGGTGTGAGTGGAGAGAGAAAAACCACAGCGGGATTGGTAATTACTATTAGGTCACTGTAAAGTGGAGGAGGGGCTCGTGTAAAAGAAGGAATGGTGGGAACACAAGGGAGGTGAGAGGTGGGAGATTAGGTTATAAATTTACTGTGGAGACCAGACTAGCTTTGAACTCATCTGCCTTTGCCTCCCAAATGCTGAGTTGAAAGGTATGTTCTGCCATGCCTGATCTGATTGTTCACTTCTAAATAAAGTACCAGAGGAAGTGTGCTGAGGCTGGGTTAACATCAGATGGGAGCTACAGGTCAGTGATGCAGGTTTCTGACCACATCCATCTTTAAGAGGCCCTGGTGCTGGCCGGGCGGTGGTGGCGCACGTCTTTAATCCCAGCACTTGGGAGGCAGAGGCAGGCGGATCTCTGTGAGTTCAAGGCCAGCCTGCTCTAGAAGAGCTAGTTCCAGGACAGGAACCAAAAGCTATGGAGAAACCCTGTCTCGAAAATCAGAAAAAAAAAAAAAAAAAAAAAAAAAAAAAAAAAAAAAAAAAAGAGGCCCTGGTGCTGCCAGAAACATGTGTGAGCACTTGTCTGAGTAAATTTCCTCCAAGGCAATGGCAGGTAGGTGAGGCCACCTTGGAGAGGTAACAAACAGTCTAGGGGAAAAGTTAATATGTAGGTTTTAAGGATGTCAGTTTCTGCACCAGCAAATGTCTCAACAGGTAAAGGTACTTACTGCCAACCCTGACAAGCTGAGTTCAGTCTCCAAGCCCCCATGAAGGAAGGAGAGAACCCAAACCCACAAGTTGTTCTCTCCACATATGCCTCCATGCACAAAAAAATAAATAAAAATATAATAAAGACTTTTGCAGGGCAATGGTGGCGCATGCCATTAATCCCAGCACATGGGAGCAGAGGGAATTCCAGGGTAGCCATGGCTACACAGAGAAACCTTGTCTCAAAACTGAACAAATAAAAAGAATGTCATTTTAGCCTGATCGTTTGCTTCTTCAAGACAGGGTTTCTTTGTGTAGCCCTGTCTATCCTGGAACTCATTCTATACTAGGTTGACCTTGAACTCACAGAGGTCCACCTGTCTCTGCCTTCCGAGTGCTGGGATTAAAGGCGTGCGCCACCACCACTGGGAAGACACCATTTTCAAATCTGAGAACAGCATTAATCTCATGGTCCTGGTAGCTCCAGTATCCTGGGATCTCAGTTACAATTTAGGCTTTACCTTCACAGCTTCATGCAGTGACCCCATACCTACCCTGCCACACATTGCCTGGCTTTATCTGTTCTCTGAAACCATGGATATGACTCCTTGTACCCCTCAATCTTGCATCTTTCATGTCTGAAAATCCAGGACCCACATAGATGGTGCTGTCAAGTTCTGCTGCTAAGATACAATGTAGCCTGGTGTCCTTGCCACGCCTAATTGGTGCTAGCCTGGGGAGACATTGTAATCCAGTGCTTTGACAGGTGCTTCTCAGTGGTGCTGATTGCTCTAACAGTGCGGCGCATCCTCATCACCAGCCTGACATCTCCCCTGTCTTTGTCCACTGACTTTACATTCAGTTTCACCGCAGTTCTCAGGACATGGCGGGATGAAGTCATTTTTGTAGACTAGCACACAGATGTAAGCCCTTTGGGCTCTACTGGCAGTTCTCAATCGCTTTTCCTGTCCACAGTTCTAAATTCCTTCCCTTCCTACAATCGAACAAGTTCCCATGATCTACAAACCACAGGGTCTGACAGCAGCGGCCCCACTTCTCAGTCTCAGTTTATGTCAAAACACCCTGAGAAGTCTCTTGAGGAAGGAAGGATTAATTTTGGTTCTCCCAGTTCAAATACAGTCCCTTGGGACAGGGAAGTTATGGCAGCAAGAACTTGAATTAACGTAGGAAGCATAGTGCGGGGGAACGCTGCTTGTCAGCTAGCTTCCTTTTTATTCAGTGCAGAATTTAAGCCCAGGGAATGGTGCCGCCTATTTTTAGGATGGCTCTTGCCCCAGCTTAATCTATATTAATGCCTCACACACTTGGCTAGAGCAATGCTTCTCAACCTTCCTAATGCTGCGACCCTTTGATACAGTTCCTTATGTTGTAGTGACCCCCAACCATAAAGTTATTTTTGTTGCTACTTCATACATATTTTTATATAGCTGTAATTTTGCTGGTGTTTTGAATCGTAATATAAATATTGTTGGAGACAGAGGTTTGTCAAGGAGTTGCAACCCACAGGTTGAGGATGACTGGTCTAGAGATTTCTCAGAAGTGTGCCTGAAGGCTTACCTCATAGGTAGTTCTAGATTCTGTTAATAGTCAGCTGTACTATCACTGTTTAGCCTCCAGAGAGCGCTAAAGTGTAGTGTGGCGTTCTCTTTATGATGTGTACCTGTAGCCTGGAGATGCTGATGTTGTTCCAAGGAAGGAACCATTGATTCAGAATACTGAAACCTCTGAGGAGATTGGGGAACCCCAGAGGAGCTTTCCAAGAAGCCCTGGTACTGCTGGGCTCAAACCCCTGCTTGCAGATGGAGAGGGTTGTGCATTCTGTTTGCCGAAGGTCAAGCTTGCAGATGGCTAGGGTGTCAGCCTGTGGAGCCTGAGCGTTTTTAACAGTGAAGCAGTGAAGTGTGTGTGTGGGAAGGGATGTTTGACAATATCTTCTGTCCATTCGGTTTGTTGAATTTTTTTGGTTCAGTGGAAAAGAGAGCTTGAGAATAACTGGGTATTAGGGGGTTATCATCAAGAATCTCCCCACAAGCCTCCTGAGTTAAAGCACTGTCCCCCAGGTTTTCCACTGTTGTTTCTTTTTCCCTTTGAAACAACAGTTCAGGCTGGGCCCCTCACAGCACCCATCAACTCAGTCCTCAGCTCTTGAGTGGCCAGTGGACCAAGGACTCTGAGTGTTAAAACTATATAAAGCATCAGATCCAGTTAGAGTCAAACATTCCTGCCCTCTTTGCCACCAACCAGTCAGACCAGTTTTACCTAGACAGAGTTCTGCTCCAGTTTGCTTTTGGTTGCTGTGACAAGCACCGTGACCAAAAGCAGCTTGAGGAGGGAAGGGTTTACTTGGCTTACAAGTTACTATCGTTTACAATGGGTAGAACATGTTAATACTTTCTTATTGCACAAGGGCAGAACCAGGGAACAGTTATAATCAGATCAAAGCAAACCTCAAGCCCAACATCATTGCTCAAATTTTGCAGCTCAGTGTTTGACAGCTGGTATTCATTCACAATCTTCTGAGCTCCAAAGGACGGCATGGGCTCAGTATTTAAATGTTTGATTCCCTTAATGCTTAAGTGCTTAAGTGTTAGGAGGTGTAGCCTTGCTGGAGAAGGGGTGACACTGGGTGGGCTTTGAGGTCTTGGAAGCCCTTACCAGGCCCACTCTTGCTTTCTCTGTTTGCTGCTTGTTGATATGTAAGCTCTCAGCTTTTGCTCCAGAGCCATGCCTGTCCGCCTGCTGCCATACGCCCCGCCATGACGGTCATGGAGGCAATCCCTGAAACAGTAAGCAATCCCCAAATTAAATGCTTTCTTTTATAAACTGCCTCTGTCATGGTGTCTCTTCACAGCAATAGAACAGTAAGACACAGTCCCACTCTCTGCCTCTGCTATCTGCAGCACGCACAGCTTGTCTTGTAAGCTTAGGCTGGCTCCTCTCTGTTAATTGTCCTTGACTGATATCCCGTAGTCTCCAGTATGCTGGGGTCTTCGCTGCAGCTAGGAAGGCTGTGCCTTCACCAGTGGCTTCTCTTGACCTCCTCATGAACTCTGGCACTTTTACACGGGGCCAGACTTCAGCTTCTCTCCGTGACCCCTTCGATGCTGATTTTCACTAAAACCGAGACTGCGCCTTTACCAGTGGCATCTCTGCAGAGTTTGCCACCGAGCCACAGTACCAAATCTGCTGCGCTTGATGACCCCTTCATGCCTACAAACCAGTTCCATGTGGGAGGCTTTCATCCATTACCAAGTTCAGCTATCAGCTAGAGATGCACCCGGCCCAGACCACAGCTTCTGTATACTGACCCAGTATACACCTCAGTGATACTGGCCTCTTAATAATTGCTGCTGCCTTCTCAGCATCCATCACCCCAGTAAAACAAAGAAGGCTTCACTTCCAGATTCTGGATTCAAATATACCACACAAATAGAACTGAGAAAGATTCTCAAACTTCCCTCGGAAACATTGTAAGCCATTGTTATCTTCTCTTCCAAGGTCCTACAGAACAGTTCGCTAACACTTAGTGGCTTTCCCAGTCCAAAGATCCAAAATCCTCCACAGTCCTCCCCCAAATCAACACTGTCAGGTTCAGCACAGCAAAAACCCACTCCTAGTATCAATTTCTGATCTAGTTTGTTTGCAGCAGCAGTTACAAACATCGTGACCAAAAGCACCTTGAGGCGTGTGCTGGCTAGTTTATCTCAGCCTGACACAAACCAAAGTCAGCTGGGAAAAGGAAACCTCAACTGATGAGTGCCCCCACCAGATTTGCCTGTGGCCTAAAGACTGATTGATGTGGGAGGACCCAAGCTCATGGTGCTCCTAGTACCAGCCCTGCGCTGGTGGTCCTGAGTGCTCTAGGAAAGCAGTTAAGCAAAGCCAGTAAGAACACGCCATGGCCTCTGCCTCAGTGCCTGCCTCGAGTTCCTGCTTTGACTTCATTTGATGATAAACTGTGATTTGGAAGGGTAGGTGAAATAGATCCTTTCCTCCCCTAGCTGTTTTTGGTCATGATCATGGTAATAGAAACCCTATCTAAGGGAAGAAAGAGTTGATTTGACTTACAGATCACAGCCCATCACTGAGAGAACTCAAGTGGGAACCTGGGGGCAGAACGGAGGCAGAGTCCCCTGGGGTCTGCTGCATCACTGGCTTGCTTTCTCCTACTTGTGCACTCAGCTTTCTTCAAATAATATATTTTTTTTTCTGCTAGTTTTCTTATATAGCCCAGGACTACCTACCTGCCTGGGGTAGCCCCACCCACAATGAACTGGACCCCCCTACATCAGTTAGCAATTTAAAACAGTATGTCCACATTCACGTCCACAAGCAACCTGACGTAATGGAGTTCAACAGAGGTTCCCTCTTCTCAGGTGTGTCAAGATGACAGTCAAGATTAACCATGAAGATAGACAGAATCCCAAGAGAACAGACTCCCATCTGGACAGCCAGATAGAATTTTAGACAAGGAGACAGACATCTAGACAGAGCAGTGGTCCCAGAGAAATAGAGCCCCCTTTCTTTGCTGACTAAAATCAATCCCAGCCAAGCAGAAGACAAAACATCGCCACCAATTAAGTTACCCCAGTGGAGACCCGTCACCCTCCCAGTCAGTCAGAGTTCAGATGGACAGGCTTACATATTAGCCAAACTTGAGCCTATGAGAGAAACAACCTTTTTCTGCAGAAAGGATACCTCCTTCTGGAGAAATAGACTCCACTGGGCCTCCCAGCTGGATTCTCATGCCCTGCTTGCACAGATCTCCAGCTACCAAAGCAGAGATTCCCCGTGCGCTGGTCAGCTTTCCTGTCCCCCTGCCTATTACCGTAGCTGACCATGGACCTCTCAGTGCTGCCACTGCTCCTGGGTACCACCAGTATCCAGTGGCCACTGCCCATCAGTGATATCTACTGCTGCTCCATGGAGACTTTCTCGATCCCTTAGTGGCACTCCTCCATTTGTTCTGGAGTCACCTGGCTTAGAATGGCAGCCATTAGTCATCTCGGAGATTCGGCTTCTGTGACTTCTATTTTCACGGAGTTCATAGACCTATGTACTGCCTGCCTGAGTCACTTGCCACTCATGTCCATCCAACAGGCATCAGCAATCCCGCTGGCGTTTACTGCTCACATGCTTCCTTGGGAACCAATCCTCCAAGTCTCTGAGGCCCCTCAATTAATGAATTGACCTTCACCCTGCCCCAGGTGACACCAACTTCCAATCACTGTTGGTCACATAAATGCCCTCCAGTGAGCCCACAATTACTGTCCCTTCTCAGTGATCCCTGCTGACCCCCTTAGAACACACAAACATGAACAGTGGCTCCCCAATAACTCACAATAGTCTAGATCCCCACATTTTAAGGCTTAAAACAATTCCTCCGTAGCTCCATACATATGCAATGTGCTTTGATCATATTCCTCCCACTGCCCTCTCTAATCCCCTTCCTCTTCCTGCAGACCCCCTTCGTGACAAGCCCTCTCCTACTTGCTTGTCCTTTGTGTCTATGTGCCCCACTGCAGTGAACTGAATAGGCATGGGTAGGGCGGGTTCCCTTACTTGAGTAAGGGAAACTTACCAGTGGCTGTACTATTGAGGAATGTGACCCCCCGTGACTATTAACTGCCTATAGCTTCTCAGAGAGGGATGAGGCCTGCTGAGTCCCTCTCATTCATGATGGCACTTAGATAAGCCCAGAGTTATGGGTTCATGGGTGCAACAGCTATGCCATATCCAGAAGACAATGTTTCATGGCACCCCTCACCTTCCAGCTCTTATGTTCTTCCTGCCCTCATCCCCACCCTGCAACGTTCCCCGAGCCTTGGAGAGGGTGGTACAGATGTCCCTTTTAGGACCACTCACCCTCAGCATTTTAAACAGTCTGATTTTACCCTCATCTCTCAATATTTAAGCTAGGTCCAGCAAACTAGTATCTGCAAACCACAAAATATAAAACATGTAATGAAATTAAAGGATTGTTGCCAACACAGTGTATAAAAACGTTTTAAAAACTTTGGCCAGGCAGTGGTGGCGCATAACTTTAATCCCAGCATTCAGGGAGCAGAGGCAGCAGTTCTCTGTGAGTTCGAGGCCAACCTGGTCTACAGAGCTAGTTCCAGAACAGCCAGGGCTACACAGAGGAACTCTGTCTCAAGAAACAAAAAAAAAAAAAAAAAAAAAAAAGAAATTTATCTTATGTATATGAGTATTACTTGCCTGTATATCTGTGCCATGTGCACGCCTGGTACTTGTGGAGGCCAGAAGGGGGCATTGGGTCCCCAGAACTAGAGTTTCTGATGGTTGAGAGTCACCATGTGGGTGGTGGGAACTAAACCCAGGTCCTCTGGAAGAGCAGCCAGTGCTCTTAACTGCCGAACCATTGTTCCAGCCCCTCTAAGTTTTTTTTTAAATTACATTTATTTGTGTGTTTATGCACAAGGCTGTGCACGTGGAGGTCAGGCTAACTCATGGAAGTGTTTTTTTTCCTCCCACCATGAGTGTACCAGGAATGGAACTCAACTTCTTGACAGGCTTGGCAGCAAGGCCTTTAGCTTCGGAGACATCTTATTGCCCGAAACAGCCATCCCCTCCCCCACTATCTGGCTGTTTTTATATTGGCAATGTGAAAGTACGTAGGATAGAGGTCAAGTAATCAAGCCCAAACCAGTTCTTCTCTGGCTTTTCAAGATGCTCTCCATTCTTTCATGTAAACACTGTGATGACCACTATGTTGACAGCCTGTTACCAACGACCCCATTGATCTTTCAGTGACTTAAAGCACGTCCGGTCCTGGTCCTCGGCCCCACCCTTCCACACTCAGCCCCAAATGATTTCCTCTGAGCCCTCCCTCAATAGAGGGCTGGCAACCCCTGAAATTCTTTGGTTACCCTGCAGGTGTTGCTAGCCCATCTACTTAAGCCTGTATTTTGGCAGCCCCCTTTTTATTTTATTTTGTGTGTATGTTGGTGGGATGTACTGTTCACCTGCCTCTGCCTCCCGAGTGCTGGGATTAAAGGCGTGCGCCACCACCGCCCGGCTTTCCCATGAACTCTTTTCCAGTACCTCAATTCTCTTCCTCTCAGAGAGGTGTGGGATTAAGGGCCTTACATTAGGGCTTGATCCTGGTATCCTCGCCTTTCCAGCAGATTCCAGAAAGAGAAAAGCTCTCAGGAATAGGCCTTTTCCAAACGCACAGTGGCGGGACAGTATTTTTCTTCGAAGCCTGCCTTTCCCCGACCTCTCTCATCTTCAGCTGTGGCACAGCTGTGGATGTCTGCGTGCAGCTCAGTCTGGGTGGCCTCACTACCCTGGTGCAACCTTGGGAACCTGGACTGCGACACTGAGGGCTGAGGGCGCAACCATCCACCCGGAAAGGGACGTGGTGGTGAGTTCGGTCTAGGGGCTGGTTCAAGCGGGTCCGAGCGTTCCACAAGAACTCAACTGCTGCTGCACCGCAGTCTAAGCACCTGAGGCGCCATCGGGGAACTGCGGGTCGAGACAGCCACTCGACGTCCAGTTCGACAGCAGTAGCTGCCCGCGCCCGTGGGTGGGGCGAAGTGGAGTGAGCTCCTAATGCAATTGGCCAAGGGGCGTGGCTTGCCAGCCACTGGCAGCCTTCATTGGCTTCTGGGACAGAGGCTCCGCCCCGCACTGTCTAAACTCTCTCGCGGGGTGGGAGCGCGGCGTGCACAGACCTCGGCGGCGGGTCGCAGCATGAGTCGCCACTTGGACCTGGTGCGAAGCTTCCTGGAGCAGCTGGAGGCTCGGGACTGCCGGGAGGGAGAAATCCTTGGCCGCGAGTTCAGAGTGAGTGACACTCCAGCGATCAAACTTCGCAGCTAGGCTGTCCCCACCGCTGTCCACCTGTGCAATGTCAAAGTTCTGCCTGTTTCTCTCGGTTCCCGGGGCGTCTGTCTCCTGCCTCCGGCTCTCTGGTTTCCTCTTCCAGCACCTCCGTCGCGCTCTCACACTCTCCTTCAGCCTTTCCTACTCTGCCCGCAGGTGCCCAGAGGGTGAAGTACACCGCTGTCTGGGAGGAGTCGGGCACACTCAGGGTCAGTGTATCCCCGAGCGACCCTTCTCCCTAGCAGGGCGGTGGCTGCAGCTGGGGAGGGAGGCAGCACACCTGCGCTGGACTCCTAGTCCCCAACCCGGGCCACTCCTAGGTCACCTTGTAATCCCTGGGAGGAAGTGGCTTGGGGCAGCAGAAAGAGGAACAGGGAAACGTTGTCGCTTAGCCTTTGAGCTCCGCGGAGTTTAGAATTTCGAGTCCTTGACCGTGGCCTGGGGAAGTCTGACTTCAGTTTCCACTGTTTTGAAAATGTGAATGTTAAAAGTTGGTCTGAAAAATTAGGTAGTTTTGGTAGAAACACTTAGCACTTATTTGGGTTGCTCACTGGATAGGTGCCCTCAACATACATTACAAAACTTCTAAACGTTACATCAGGTAGTGCCAATCAAGCCTGTGAAAGAGAATACCACTCAACAGGTAACGAAGTGTTTTAAATATAGCGACATGATCACACTGTATCCAACACAAATATGTACTATAAATATATAAAAGCCAAATATGACAATTAAATAACCACTTCCAGCCTGGCATGGTGGCACATGCCTGTAATTCCAACACTTGGTAGCCTAAAACAGGAGGATCACTGCGAGGTCAAGGCCAGCCTGAGTTACATAATTTGAGGCCACTCTGAAATACAGAGTTAGATTGTCTCACAAAAAGAAAAAGATAGTTTACACAAAGATCATTGTGTAACCCAATAACAATACACCGTGGTGGTGCACACCTTTAATCCCAGTACTCCCGCTGGGAAGGCAGGGCCAGGTGGATCTCTGTAAGTTGAGTTCAGCCTGGTTTATGTAGAGAGCTCCAGGATGGCCAGGACCATGCTGAAAGACCCTGTCTCAAAACCAATGACAATACCACCATACACACAACAAACAACAATACCACAATACATACAACAAACATAATAAGAACCAAATTTATTAAATTCATAAATAAATATGCAGACTAAACATGTATAATTGTAAATATGAATAATTTGCACATGTAAAATACTGTAACATAAGAAATATATAAGTAATACATATTAATATAGGTTTTTCTGAGACAAAGTTTCTCTGTAGCCTTGGCTGTCTTGGAACTTGCTTTGTAGACCAGGTTGGCCTCCAACTCACAGAGATCTGCCTGCCTCTGCCTCCCCAGTGCTGGGATTAAAGGTGTGGGTCATCACCACCGGCCCTGAAATATGTAATTTATAAACATGAAAATGTGCATAAATATACACGTGGTGTATCGTTCAGGCTGATGAAGAGAGCAGTTCTGAGGGCAGAGTCTTGCACTCACTCCCTCACTCCAGGGCTTTGGTTTTTCCGCCTCTGGGACTGAAATTCCAACAGTGCCACCACTGTAGGAAGGTGTCTCTGGGGGCTGGAATAAAACCCTTTGCAGTGGTGGCCCAAACACAATGGCAACTTGATAGGTGTTTATTATCATTGCAATTATGAACACCGGATAATAAGAATAATATTCTTCACTAATTATAATAATGTACTAGTTATAAAGCACCTATAGCATCTTCTTATATGTTATATACTATAACATATATATGACATCTTGTCACATTGTACCTTGTATAAAGCACTTATTTTAAATTTTTATTTGGTATGTATGTGCACATGCACACATGTGCTCACAGTATTCTTAGAGACCAGAAGAAGGTTTTGGATCCCCTGAAGCTGGAATTGCAGGCAGTTGTGAGCTGGCCAGTGCTGGTGCTAGGAACCGAACTTGGGTCCTCTGCAAGAGCAGAAAGCACTTGACCACTCAGCCATCTTTCCAACCACCATTTAATTTTTTTTTTGAGACAGTATTTTATGTACCTCAGATCTTGAACTCAATATGTAGCCAAGGATGATTCTGAGCTTCTTATAAAATTGTGCATGCATGCATGCATGCGTGCGTGCGTGCGCACGTGTGTGTGTAACCATGAGAGTTGGCTCTCTCTTTCTACCTTATGAATTCTGGTGGTCAATCTCGGGTCATCAGGCTTGGTGGCAAGTACCTCTACCCTCTGAGTCATCTTCCCAGCCCATTTCATTTGTTCGGGGGTGGGAGTCTTGTGCATGCCACAAGTACCCATGTAGAGGTCAGAGAACAACTTTCTGGTGTTGCTTCTCACTCCTTATTAAGATGTACGCTCTGGGGATTGAGCGCAAATCTTCATGTCCGAATACCAAATGCTTTTACCCACTGAGCAATCTTTCGGGTCTAGATAATGCATATTTTATTATTTATAGTACATTATAATGTGGATCGAGGGTGCAGGCCTGAGAAATCAACCTCCTTGTGGGACCTTTGGCAAGTTGCTCAACCACTTCCTCCGTCAGCTTCATCTACACAATGGACAGTGGGTAGTTTCTACTTAGGACGACTGAATCACCTAGGCGTGTTTTTCACTTGCTGTTGCTGGATATTATTAAACAGATTCTTATGCCATGGGTTTGCACGAGTCTTTCTGTTTGGATAACTCTTGGGATGTTTCAGCGTTCCTACACTCTGACCTGGCTCTTTTCTTCTTCTCTCTTGCCTCTTCTCTTCTTTTGGCTCGTGGTGCCTTCTACCAGGATATTAAGGCCCGCTCCGTGGCCTGGAAGACTGGGGGTGTGTGCTCCACTAAGGTCGGCAACCGGCCTGGGAACACGAAGAAGAACCGCTACAAAGACGTGGTGCCATGTAAGTCACTGGGTATCTTTAGGGAGTCAGGGCCACTTGCACAAACGCTAGGTGGCAGTGCCTGAGTGGCAGCAGCCACCCACTGCCCGGCCCCAAACCTCCGCTCCGCAAAGAGTTCTACCTCCCCTACTTGAGGCAGCTGCATTACTCCTTGAAGCCACAAGGGGCAGAGTCCTACCAGTGTTCCGTTACCTGGCTTGCTTTCGCATTGGAAGCCATCAGATAATTGCACACCCTCTCCATATGTCTTACCCACTGGCAGATGACGAGACCCGTGTCATCCTTTCCCTGCTGCAGGAGGAAGGACATGGAGATTACATCAATGCCAACTTCATCCGGGTCAGGCTAGTGACCAGGGAAGAAATGGCTTGGGGGTGGGGAGGGTGGGCTTCAGAATCTTGTTAATGAATGGTGAATGGGCCTTTCCCAGGGCACAGATGGAAGTCATGCCTACATTGCGACCCAAGGACCCCTGCCTCACACTCTGTTGGACTTTTGGCGCCTGGTTTGGGAGTTCGGGATCACGGTCAGCATTGGGGGACCTTGGGCATGGTTCTGAGTCACCTCCTTCCTGTTTCCTCACCAGTGACCTCCCTCTTCCTTGCTCCTCTTGTCTAGGTGATCCTGATGGCCTGTCAAGAGACAGAGAATGGACGGGTGTGTATCCTCAGCCTCCCAGAGTGCAAAGAAGGCTTGTGTAGGGAGGCAGGAGAAGGAATCTTAGGGTCTCCTTCTTGTCTCTAGGACCCTGGGTAAAGTCCTTGGCTGACTCCATTGTCGTTCTGCAAAAGCAGCTAGTCCTAGTTTTGCTTTGATCTTTTTTCTTTTGTCCCCTCGGCGCTGGCAACCGGGGCCTTCCACCAGCCCACGACATGTCCAAGGACCTGTACAGCCCTGTTTCCTCCCTGGTCTTTCTCTCTGTAGCCCTCCTTGCTTTTTACACTCCCCTCTACTTACGCTTGCCTGTTCCTCAGATGAGACAGAGAGGGCTCTCCTCCAAGGCCTGTGCCTCAGCCATCCCCTGCCTCAGACTTTTCAATTGCCCATTCTGTTACCTGGACCTTCAACTGGCTTCCCACTCCCCAGCGTGCCAACCTGTAACTCCTTCCTGTATTTTCCCATTTCTAGTCTATCTCAACAGTTCGTATCTACCTCAACACACTGGCTAATTCTACATGTGAAGTACACTCACAAAAGTGTGGTTACACCCCACACGCTATTGGTTTCGCCTTTCTGCAGGAATACAATCTGTTCAGTTGCGGATAGCAGCTGCAGCTCCCTCCCTTGCTGCTGGTACTTGGGAGGCCAAAGTGAGAGGATAAAAAGTTCGAGGGCAGTCTGGGCAACTCAGGGAGACCGCCAACATTTCCATCATCCCGTTAGCAGTCACACGCCGCGTTTAGAGTCACAGACAACCCCGAGTCCACTTTTGATCACGGCAGGTTTGCCTACTCTGCATGATTGACACACGATGGAATTGTGCAGCGGAGTGTCTTTTGTGGCTGGTGTCTTTCTCTTTGTGTCTTTGGTTCTTGCACATGGTAGTGAGTTCACAGTTTGCTCCTGTTGCTGAGTCGTACCACACAGAATGTTTCTGCATTTCACTCCCTTGAGCAGTTTGTAGATGCTGGGTTGTTTCCATATGTTGGCTTCGGTGAATCACACCGCTATGAACACTCATATGCAAACCTCGAGTGGACATGAACTTTCGTTTCTCGAGCTGTTGGAACTGCTGGGTCATGGGGGAAGTCTGCTTTTAACTCTGTTTTAAGGAAGTGACAAACTGGTTTCCGTAGGAGCTGCACCGAGTTACGTTTTCATCCATAGTGCACGACAACTCTAGTTTCATCAGAGCCTCGCCAGTGTTTGTTATTCTCTTTTTAGAAAGTTCCTTTATTGGGGGGCGTGTCCATGTGTGCAAGTGCCTACTGTGGAATGGGGTGGAGGTTAGAGACAGCTTTGGGAATTGGTTCTCTTCTCTACCATGTGTTCCTGGGATTGAACTCAGGTCCTGGCAATTAGTATGTTTACCAGATGAGCCATTTTGCCTGCTCCCTACTCATCTGTCTGTATAGCCATTATTGGGAATATGAAGGAATCTCTAACTGGGTCTTTTAAAACATATAAAATGTATGTAATCATAAAATTTGCCTCTTAAGGGACTGAGAAATATTTGGAGGTTAAGAGCACTTGTTGCTTTTATAGAGGACCAGAACTCAGCTTAAAACTGCCTGCAACTTCAGCTCTAGTGGGCTCTGACACCCTCTTCTGGGCTCCTTGGGCACCCAAACACATTTGACATTCATTCTCATACAAGAGAGACATGCACACATGCATACGCACGTGTGTGCGTGCACACACACACACACACACACACAAATAAAAGGCATAGACTCCCCCTTTCTCCCTGGTGCTGGCCACCTGTCTTCCGTCTCCGCTGAATCGCCTGTTCTAGTTGTAGACGGGATTATAAAGCAAGTGTCCTCCTGTCTCTGGTTTATTTCACTTGATGTTTTCAAGGTGTGTCCATGCTGTCCCATCAGGATCTCATTCTTTTTAAGACTACTATGCCATCGCTTTGTGCCATGTTTTCTTTACCCATTCATGTGTTGATAGATGTTTGGGTTGTTCCTATCTTTTAGGCTGCTATGGATAATGCTGTTCGCACACACTGGTAAACAGTTATCTGTTTGAATCTGGGTTTTGTTTTCCTTCATTTATGTGTCTGTGCATACTTGTGTCTGTGTGTCAACAACACATGTATAGTTATGGATGTGTACACCTGTGTGCATACATCTCCCATCTCACTAAGTGACCCTGGCTGGCCTGGAACTCAGAATGTAGACAAGATTGGTATTAAGCTTAGAGACACACCTTTCTCTGCTCTCTGTTTCTGCCACATTGCTAGGTTTAAAGGCTAGGCTCTGGCTCTGCCCGGCTCTCTTATTCCTTCTGAGGCAGAATCTCTCCCAGAACTCAGTGCTTGAATTTTCTCAGCTAGCCTAGAAGCTAGCAACCCCAGAGAGCGTCCTGTCTCTGACCACCTGAGCTGGGGCTGTAGGAGGTATACAGAGGATGCCTGGCTTGTTATATGGGTGCAGGGATCTGAACTTTAGTGCTCATGGGTGTGCAGCAAGCACTCGTAATTGCTGAGCTATCTCTCTAGCGCACCTTCTATTTTTTCAATTCATTGAATATAAATCTGCAGTAGAATCACTGTTTAATTTTTATTTCACAGTGTCTAAACCTTTTACGATTTCACCAGCTAGGGGTTTCGGTTTCTCCATATGTTCGCTAACACTTGCTATTTTGTGTGCGTACATGTGTATGCACATGTGTGTGCACATGTATGTGTGTCTGGGTGTATATGTGTTTGTGTGCACACCAAGTGTGTGTGTGTGTATGGTGTGGTGTGCTCTTGCACATTTGGAGGCCAGAGGAGGAATTGGACATCCTCCTTTATTAATTTTCTGCCTTTTTCCATAGAGGCAGGGTCATCCACTTAGCCTGGCACTAGGCTGGCAACCAAGCCCTAGGAATCCTCCTGCCTCTGCCCCTACAGTATTGTGGTTACAGGTGCAACCCAGACTTTTCATGTGGGTGCTGGGTATTTGAATTCAGATCCGCATTCTTGTTCAGTAACCGCTCTTACGCATGAGCCATCTCCCCAGCTCAGCAGTTGTTATTTACTTCCCACTCTTTAAGAGAACGGCTCCTGGGATAGAGAGACGGCTCAGTGGTCAAGACTGCATCCTGCTGTTGCAGTGGACCCAAATTTGGTTCTTAGCACCAGCATCAAGCGTTTGCGACTACTTGTAACTCAGCTCCAGGATCCAACAATTCTGGCCTCTGCAGGCACTGCATTCACCTCCTCAATTAAAAATAATAAAAATAAGTCCTTTTTTTTTTTGAGGCAGGGTTTCTCTGCATAGCCCTTACTATCCTGGAACTCACTCTATAGACCAGAGAGCCACCTGCCCCCTACTTCCTTAGTGCTGGGATTGAAGGCATGTGCCACCGTCACCAGGCAAAAATAAATATTAAAAAAGAAACTTTCATTTTGGTTTTGTTTTTCAAATATTTTTTTATGTCCTTTCTGGACAAGCATATACTTGGGTCCCATTTTAAAACTGGTCTGTTGTTTTTGTTACTGAACTGAAAGAGCTCTGGGTACAAGTGCTTATCAGCATACGACTGATGAAGCTTCTCTCCCATCCTGTGGACTGTCATTTCCTTTCTCAGTAGTAACTCTTTGCAAACACATATGCTTTGATCGTTGTGTTCTAACCTATCATTCTGTATTTATTTATTATTATGTATACAGTATTCTCGGTATTCTTCCTGCATGTGTGCCTGCAGGCCAGAAGAGGGCACCAGATCTCATTACAGATGGCTGTGAGCCACCATGCGGTTGCTGGGAATTGAACTCTGGACCTTTGGAAGAGCAGGCAGTACTCTTAACCACTGTGCCATCTCTCCAGCCCCTAACCTATCATTCTGCTGGTATATTTTTGCATTTACATCTAGGAAGTCACTGTCTAAAAAATAAAGATCTACTTCTGTGCTTTCTAAGTTTTTCACAACTTTATATCTTACATTTCTTATTCTTTTGAATTAACTTTTATGTATACAGGATGAAAAAGGAATCCAAAGCTCTTTTGTATGTATTCAATTGATCCCATACCTTTGGTGAAGACCACGCCTTCTCCATTTAATTGGTCACCCACTGGGCCTTCTCCATTAATCCCATGGCATCTTTATTGAAAAAAGTAATTGTAAAGGCTTATTTCTGAGCTCTCAAATTTTTCCATTGATCTATAAATCTGTCTTTGCATTAGCAAGACAAGGTTGTGATTACTGTATTGTAGTAGCAAATTTTGAGATTTTTTTTTCAGTGCTGGGCATCAAAACCCAGAGCCTTTTTCTTGGTAGGGAAGCATTCTATTCCTAGACTAAACTCATAGTCCTGTAAGCTTCCAGTGTGGAAGTGAGTCCTCTAATTTGTCCTTTCTCTGTGTGCTTGTATGGGTGTGCTGTGTGGTATGTGTGCATGTGTGTGAGTGGGAGGGTATGTGTACATATGTGTGAGCATGTGTGTGGAAGCCAGGGGGTAACTGCAGGTATATTTCTCTATTGCTCTCCACCTTACTTTGAGAAAGGGTCTCTGAAAATTCAGTGTTGCCCTCTCTGAGCCGCGATCTGCATTTCTGTAGCATGTTGGAATAGTGAGGCTCCTTAGTTCCTACATGTCAAGGCAGTAGGCCAGTTAGTCCACTTAGTGCCTACACCCTTGCAGTGCATGTGTCTTTGATGGGAAGCATTGGTTCATGTACTTAGTTCCAGCTCCAGGCAGCAGGAGGATACCCTGAACTGCCTTCCCCCAGAATAATCAAAACATTGCCCCTCAGAGTCAGGTAGATCTCTGTGAGTTCGAGGCCAGCCTGGTCTACAGAGCGAGTTCCAGGATACCCAGAGCTACACAGAGAAACCCTGTCTCAAAAAACCAAAATAAATAAATACATAAATACATAACTAATCTTGCCCCTGTGGAGTGTGCGGATTATGCATGTGTTTAATGCCATACTCTACAGCTGGCCTCTGTCACAGCCACAGCTGCTGGCCCTTCCACGTGTCTCACTTGGGTGTCTTGTCACTCTGAAAGTGACCTCCCCACTTACTCTTGCCTTTCCTCCCTCCCTCTGCAGAGGAAGTGTGAACGTTACTGGGCCCAGGAGCAGGGGCCACTGCAGACAGGGCCTTTCTGTATCACCCTGGTAAGCCGGGACAGGGGTGGGAAGAAGGTGGGCTCTGCAGGCCTTGGGTAGTGGGGAGATCTCCAGGAAGATATAGAGAAGGAGAAAACTTGAACCGGATGTGCAAGGATGAGCCGTTTTCTCACAGCTCCCTGACACCACGGAAGACTCAGAACACTCTGGGCTCGTCATACAAACCATCAGAACACAATTTAAAGTTTTTACTTTATTATTATTTTATTGGTTTTTTTTTTTTTTTTTTTTTTTTTTTTTTTTTTTTTTTTTTTTTTTTTTTTTTTTTTTTTTTTTTTTTTTTTTTTTTTTTTGGTTTTTCGAGACAGGGTTTCTCTGTAGCTTTGGAGCCTGTCCTGGAACTAGCTCTTGTAGACCAGGCTGGCCTCCAAAATGTGCCTGTTCAGGTTTCTGCAATTCGTATTTCTTTACCATGTGCAGAGAACTGCATACAGATACAATGAGACCAATGTATTTCAGAACAATGGACCTCTCGTGTTCACTGGACAGGGGTTAATTTTGTTTGTATAGTCATTCCTCTTTTCCTGTTCTGAGAAAAGTTTCCTTGAAAACTTTGGGAGAAGTTTAGACCAAAGGAAAATTTATAAATATTATCAGTATAGAAATTTATTTGAATTAAAAAAACATATGGCTGAATTTATAATAACATAATACTTACCTAAAGGAAATAACATCATTGGCTGTGAAACCACTTTTTGTTTGTTTGTTTGTTTGATGAGAGGGTTTCTCTATGTAGCCTTGGCTGTCCTGAAACTCTCTGTAGACCAGGCTGACCTCAGATTCACAGAGATCCTTCTGCCTCTTCCTCCCAAGTGCTGGGATTAAAGGCATGCACCACCAGTGCCCAGCTGACTGTGAAACCATTTAAAGATATTCTTTTGAAATTAAAAGAAATACGTGGCAGACAATGAGGGCTGACTGAGAAGCCAAGGACAATGGCACTGGGTTTTGATTCTACTGGCTGTGTGGGAACCTAATCTGTTTGGATCCTCACCTTCCTGTATCTGGATGGAGGGGGGAGGACCTTGGACTTCCCACAGGGCAGGGAACCCTGACTGCTCTTTGGACTGGAGAGGGAGGGAGAGTGGGGGAAGGGGGAGGGAAATAGGAGGAGGGGAGGAGGTGGAAATTTTTAATAATAATAATAATAATAAAGCTAAACAACAACAAAAAAGAAATACACAATGAGAATGGACAAGGAAGCAAAGAGAAAATATAAGTCCTCTGAGGATTGGGAATTCTAACAAGGACACACTACGTAAGCTAGCCCAACAGAGTCTGAATTGGAAGCCATGCTCAGAAAGCTCTCTCGTCTCTCAGCAACATGGGAAATAAGTCTGTGGTCCCAGAAATGTAAGAACAGCACTGCAGGCCAGAGACTTTTTAAAAATGTTTTAGTATTTGATTTTTACTCAAGAATGCTTTGCTTGCATCAGGCATGTAGTATACCCATGTCATCCCAGCACGTATACACATGTAGTATACACATGGTAGTATACACATGTATATACACATGGTAGTATACACAAGTATATACACATGTAGTATACACATGTAGTATACACATGTCATCCCAGCACATGGGAATCTGAAGCAGGAGGCTCTCATGTTTGAGGCTAGCCTAGGGCTCTACAGCAAGACCGGTCTCAAAACCAAAATCAAAACGCAAAGCTTTGCTTTCTAGAAGTATGAAATGTGCCCCTGCAGGTCTGTATTTCCCTTTTGTTCTCTCTCTTCTTCTCACATGCTCAGATAAAGGAGATGCCAGTGAATGCAGACATCATTCTCAGGACCCTCCGGGTTACATTCCAGAAGGTACTGAACAGGCAAAAGATGAAGGGGCTCTTGCACGGGTGGAGCTGTTTCCACCGCCATAAACTGGGCTCTCTTGATGGTTTTCATCACCTTCAGTGATTATGCCGTGGGTTGGCTTTCCTTTGCGGAGCTGGGGATGGAGCGCACAGCCTCGTGCATGCTGTACAAGCGCTCTTCCCCCAGCCTTATCTGGTGGATTTCAATGGAATACACTTAGGGCCATAGTAGGTGCTCTATAAATGTATGCTTTTCTATTCTCTGTTCCCCATCCCAGGAATCGCGCTCCGTGCACCAGCTGCAGTATATGTCCTGGCCAGACCATGGGGTTCCCAGCAATTCCGACCACATTCTCACCATGGTGGAGGAGGCCCGTCGCCTCCATGGAGCTGGCCCTGGACCCCTCTGTATCCACTGCAGGTTTCGAGAACAGGCTTTCTGGGCTCTGTAGAGGCAGAAGGTAGAGGGTGAGGCAGAAAAGCAAGGAAGAGAGGTTTTGGCTCGAAAGCAGCCTTTCCCTTTCCGTTGCCTCTTTTTGAGAAACTTCCGTCCCTATGTTCATGATATAATGAGCTGGAATCTATAGCATTTGCCGAGCACAGACTGCCTACTGGGGAGTAAGCATATAGCTGATACTTAATAAGCCCAAGTGAATAAAAAATGGTTTTCCTGTGCTGAAAAATTAGCTCAGTGGGTAAGGTACTTGCTGTACATGGACTTGAACTCAGATCTCTAGCACCCAGGGAAAACCAGGATGGGTGGCTTGTCTCTGTGACCCCATGGCTGGGTGAGGGGTAGACACATGGATCTATGGGGCTTGCTAGTCAGCCAATCAAGCCAGTTTGTGAGCACCCCATTTAATAGGAGACCCTGTCTCAAATATAATGTTGATCTCTACACACACACACACACACACACCAAATTGGCACACACTAGTGTACATATAAAAAACCAAAGTATTTTATTTGAAATTATAATCTAGGGATCATATATATATATTTCAGGGGATCTGACTCAGCTCAGCCCCAAATTCTCCATGTAGAAGAGGTATTGGCATCTGTATGATAGACAGGCTGGCCATCCCAGCACTTAGGAAGTTGAGGTCAGAGGATCAAGAGGTCCAAGCCAGCCTGGGCAACACGGCAAAACCTATGGGAAGTGGAGGGGATTGGGAGAAGAATGGAAAAATGGGGAAAAGGTCGTTGTGGGCCGGCTGTGATAGAGTCTGCTCCGATCCTTGCTTGTCAGCGCTGGCTGCGGACGAACAGGTGTCCTGTGTGCTGTGGATTACGTGAGGCAGTTGCTGCTGACCCAGGTACGATGTCATCTTCCTCTGTGTGCAGCGTGTCTCACACCTGCCTACCAGGGCCTGTTCACACTCCCTCTCTCTGTCCCAGACAATCCCACCCAATTTCAACCTCTTTGATGTGGTCCTCGAGATGAGGAAACAGCGTCCTGCAGCCGTGCAGACAGAGGTGTGTGCTTGCCCTGCCTTCCTATTCCCTAGGACACGGGGAGGCTTCTGTGTTTTCCCTTCTCAATGACCACTCACCCCAACAGGAGCAGTACAGGTTCCTGTACCACACCGTGGCCCAGCTATTCTCCCGTACTCTCCAGAACACCAGCCCCCACCGCCAGAAACTAAAGGAGGTACGGAGCCCCCAATTCCACTCTGTCAGCCACCAACACTCTGACACCCCTGAGAACAACAATGGACTTACTGTGCCAGGGCCCTCGCCTCCTCAGGACTACTTCCTCAGTCTGTCCCCTCATAAGCTTATCTCAGCATCCACAGTGACCAGCAGAAGGGGCATGGCCCTCACGACCCTCTCCGCCTGCTCTCCTGTAGAACTGTGCCCCAATTGGAAAGGATTCCTTGTCCCTCAGGATCTCCCCAGAGCCGTCTGCCACATCCCGCCCACCAGGTGGTGTTCTCAGGTACTGGTACTGGCTGACCCACACACAGTCCACTCTGCATCTGGACTGCCTACCCCTGCATTCTGAGTTAGCCTTTCCCTTGCTCTTGCAGACAGTAATTAATTAGGCAAATGTTTTTAGACTCTCTCTCTCTCTGTGTCTGTGTCTGTGTCTGTGTCTGTGTCTCTCTCTCTCTCTCTCTCTCTCTCTCTCTCTCTCTCTCTGTGTGTGTGTGTGTGTGTGTGTGTACATGCACTGAGAGGTCAGAGGATGTAGAAGGAGTTGCTGGCAGGCTTGCTTTTCGTCCCGCCCGGCTCCCACACACACGGCTACCTTAGTCCCGGAAATAATTACAAGGAAACTGTATTCATTTAAACACTGCCTGGCCTGTTAGTTCTAGCCTCTTATTGGCTAACTCTCACATCTTGCTATCTGTGTAGCACCACGAGGTGGTTGGTGGCTTACCTGATCTGGAAGCTGGCTCCAAGGTGTCTGACTGACTCTTCTTTCTCCCAGCATTCTGTTAGGTCTACTCCTGCCCTATCAAAAAGCCAAGGCAGTTTCTTTATTAACCAATGAAAGTCAGCAGATAGATAGAAGACCCTCCTACATCAAGAGGCCAATCTCGGGTATGGGTCCTCACCTCCCATATGTTTTGAGACAGTCTAGTCTCACTCTGTACATCAGGTTTTTGGGGATTCACCTGTTCCTCTCTCCCCTCTCAAGTAGGAGTTCTGGGGCTACAGCCACACTCGACCAAGTCTGCCTTTACATGGGTCTTACTTGTCAGTCTGTCCCTGTCCCCTTTACTGTAGGGATACTAGAGACGCGGAACCCCGCTTTCAACCCTCGGGTGGCCCGCCCCTTCCCTCCTTTGCTGCGCAGGGGACTGGGGCCGGCAGGCAGGAAGGAAGCCCGCAGCCTGGGGTTGAGCTTGCTCCCTCCCCTGCTCTCCTTGTACTCTGCGCTTTCACTTCCTCTGCTTGTTGCCCGCAGCAGGAGCATCTCCGTACCCGGATCCCAGAGCCGGACCATGGCCGACACGTACGCTGTGGTTCAGAAGCGTGGCGCCCCTGCGGGCGCAGGGCGGGGGACGCGGGTGCCCAGCAGCACCGACACCATAATCTACAGCCAGGTGACTCCGCGTTCCCAGCGGCCGGTGGCACACACCGAAGACGCGACGGGGACGACGCCACCGGGCCGTGGTGAGTTGGGGCCGGCCCGCTCGGAAAGCAGGGCTGAGGGCCACCCGCGCGCACCTGTTCTCATGTTCGCCACCTGCTAAGGCTCCGGGTGGGGGTGGGAGATCTAAGCAACCACGCGGGAGTCAGCTCCCAAACCCAGTCTGGCCACGTCCTGGGCTCCTGATTATCGGGGTTCAAGCCCCAAAATGAATCGCAGGTCAGGTCTCAGTTGAGAGGTTGGGTCTAAGACGGGCCCCAAAGATAGACCTCCGGACTTGGCCACGCCCGTGGCTCCGCCTCCAGCTGTTTACCTCTGCGAGGGAAGTCTGTGACTGCGCCCTCGGTCGAGTCCCCTGGGACTCGAGAAGGCTGCTTGAACTGACCGGTAGAGGTTCTTATGCCCGCAGTTCCTGTGGATCTAAATCCTCCCGGGCCTGATGCCTATGAAGAAGTAACAAATGGAGCGCAGACTGGTGGTCTAGGTAAGTCAGAGCCTACGGTGCAGCTTTGGAGAGCCCCAGGAATTTGGCAGTTCTGGCTGGAGCTTGGGATTCAGGCTGTCCTTCATATACCAGGGCCTGGGGGCATGCGAGGGTGTTTGGGGAGAGGTTCCCCTTTCACACCCCAACTTCTCTCCCTTCTCTCAGGCTTCAACTTGCGCATTGGAAGACCCAAAGGACCACGGGATCCTCCAGCGGAGTGGACGCGGGTGTGAGTGTTATCGCTCAATAGTTGGCTGGACTTCTGCAGCCTTGCTGCTGTGCGCTGTGTTGGAAATGGGACTTGTGGGTCTGCATCAAAATAAAACTTTCTCAGGGCAGAAAAAATAAGGGCTTTGCCCCAGTGTTTATAGCAATCAAAGCCCGAGGCTTGGAGAGGTAAGTGGGAAATCACTGGTGGTGGGTCTACCCTGAGGAAATTTAAGAAAGAACATCAGGAGTGGGCGTTGCGACCCCCTCCCCATATACCCAAGAGGATATAATCTATTGGTAAGCTTCCAGAGACATCCCCTCCCCACAGAATGAGAGGTGTATCCTCAGTACCGGGGCTTCCTTTGCCCAGGCACTCAGGTGACCACAAGGGGATGAGGTAGATGACCCTGAGGATGGGTAGATGGACCTCTCACTATTCAGACAGATCCAGATCAAGCCTAGCTATGGCCAAGTGGACTGACTCCAGACAGGCAGATTAAAAAAAGAAAAAGAAAAAAGATTCCAGATAGGAAAACATAGCTCACCAAATCTGGACATAGAGCTAGGTCGCTAAATATCCACACCTTCAGAGGAGTTGTCTATGGCAAAACAGATGGACTTCAGCCAGAGAGAAATAAACCAACCAATAGCCTTTAAGACCAGTCCCAGTCAGTGATCACTAGTCCCCTCAAATCAGGCCCTCACTCTGCCTGGCTAGCCAAATGGACTCCTAGCCAGACAGAACCCCAGACATAAACAGATTCCTGATGAACTAGTACAAGACATCCCAGCTAGACTGGGCAGACTGACTGACCTACCAGCCATAGACAGAACGGGACTGTACAGACATCACAGGTCATCCGCTAAACTCCCAGCTATCCAGACAGACGGAGCCCTTCTGACATAGAATTCCTGTTTGGGTGGACACATGGAATTTGCTCCTTTTGGTCAGATGGCTGACAGATAGCTGAGTCAACCAGCGAGACAGGCAGATATACATCCCTAGTTGGGCATGCGTGAGCTGGAACGTCCCACTATTAGATCATGAGCAGCTAGGCTGACCTGGCATAGTCTTTGATAGAATCCCAGCTTGCAGACTGGTGAACTACTTCCAGCCTTCATCTAGATAGGGACCCTTGGGTGACAGACTACTTTCAGGTAGAGATAGATAGATCCCACATCAAGATTTGCAAGCCAAATTCCAAGCTAGGTAGATAGACATAAGCTAGCCAGGTTGCCAGGTGGACCCCAACTGACATACTTGACCCTGTAGATGAGCCGACATACCTCCCAAATGTATACAACTACATCTCCAGTTATACAAGTGGAAGCTCAACAAATTAGAATCTATCTTAGACAGAACCTGAGGAGGCAGAAAGACCTGTCCAAGACACTGAACACAATTGTTCACACAGTCTGTAGTTAGTCAGCCTTGAGCAGAACAGACAGATATACACAGGCTACCACGTGGTGGACATGCCTACAGCCAGCTACACAGACTTCTGGCCTAATAAGACAGATGAACCAAACCCCAGAGTGTCAGACCAATCACCAGCTGGACAGACTAGAGATAGACGACATCACTGGAAAGTACACCCCAGACAGAGTTCTAACTTGACAAAGCCTCAGACAGACACCTGCCTGAATTGACATGCACACCTCCAGCTAGAGACACGTATAGCTAGACCCTCGTGCAAACTCCCAATGAGCTAGAAAGATCTCCGGCTGGTCAAAGAAATGGATCACCCAGTAAGATAAATAGTACACCATCTAGAAAGACAGAACTTCAAACCTTCTTTCTTGAGATGCAAGAAAGTAGATTCTCTGAGATGGAAAGACAAGAATAAATACATGCACAATGCTCTAATCCTGATCCAGCCACCCCCCCCCCCATGATGCCCACAACCAAGTCAGCATCCATGTGACAGCTGTTCCGTCTGGCTGTGCCTTCTGACATTGTGCCTTCTCGAGGCTCTTGGAAAGACTGATCCGACTTTGATGAGGGCTCCTACCAGGAACTTGCTTAGCTGGGCACACATCACTAAAATGATTAGTATGAGAATTCAGTGGTGAGCAGGTCATAAACTCAGCTCCAGACTCCCAAGTTCACAGTGGTCCTGGGAAGTCATTTGCCTTTCAAATGTTGGTTAAAAAAAAAAGAAGAAGAAGAAAAGAGTATGAAACATGCCTTATTTGGCCACATTGTCAAGTGTTCAAAGAACTTTGTGCCATGAACAACTCTGCCAACAGGAAGCAGGGGGTGACAAGGGAACCCTGTAAATCTTCAGCACCTCTGATGAATCTAAACTCTAAGAGGAAAATTGGGGCTGATCATACTGAGAGGTAGCTTGGAACAGAAATGGGTCAAGGTGCCATTTTTAGAGCCTGGGTTGGAATGACCACCCTGGGCTGACAAATGGAAGGGCAAAATGAGGATAAGGTGTCATCTGGGGTGTCAGCTGACATATAGGTCAATCTCAGAAGCCAGAACTATTGAATTCCTCAGTCCCAAATAGCAGCAAGGAAAACAGTAAATTCCTGGAAATGGGGAGCTGTTGCAGAAAGAGGAAGATCAGTTCATCCCAACAAAGAGAAACGGACCAAAGTTCTCTCCTGGAGGCCAGAAACTGGGGCGGTTTCCAGTTGATAGGGTCAGTGCTGAGCTCAGGGAATGCTGTTCAGGTCTTAGCTTCCCTGTCTGAATGGAAAGAGTGGCCATGCTGAAGTCCAGAAGCTGAAGTCTCTAGGATGGGGAGACTTAGGGTAACTGTTGGCAGGTCCTGGCAGGTCTGTCTTGGAAATCTGCCCTAAGCCAGACTGCGGCTCCCTCCTGACTGGACTCTGCAGCCACCTTCCTAGCCTTCCTCTTAGTCCCCTTTTGCCGGGATAAATGCCAGCCTGCTAGTCTTTGTTGTCTTTAATCCTGTATGACAGTTACATTGATTGTCAACTTGACAGAGTCTCGAACCACGTAGGAGACACACATCTTTGTGAGAGTCTGTAAATCAGGGTAAGAGAAGTGGGAGGACCTACTCTCAGTGTGGACAGCACCAGACCCTAGGCCAGGGTCCTAGACTGAATGAGAAGAAAGGGATCTGAGCACCTGAATTCTTCGCTGCTTCCTGACTGCAGCTGTAATGTGACCAGTTGCCTCAGGCTCCCGCCGTGACTTCCTCACCTTGATGGACTGTACTCTGGAACTGTGACCCCAAATAAAACCGTCTTTCCTTAAGTGGCCTGAATCCGGTGTTTTGTCACATCACAATAGAAACATCATGGATACAGGAAGTGAAGTCTGGTCAAGAAGAAAGTCTTAGGCATTCTTTGATCTTGTTCCAAAGAAATAGGGGTCTTGTCGCTGTTGTTGTCTGCATTTGTCTTGTTATACGGGAGATTAAACCTCAGGCCTCATGCATGGTAGCCTGGTTCTTCATGACTGAGTTATATCCGCAACCATCTTTTAGCTGTTTATTTATTTTTAAAGTTGAAAACAATTATATGTATGGGTGTTTTGCCTGCTTCTACGTCTGCACCATGTCTTCAAGAAACTGAAAGTGAGCATCAGATCCCCTAGAACTGGAGTTGAAATTGGAGATGGCTCTTAACTTCCAATTGGGTGCTGGGATTCAAATTCAAGTCTTCTAGAAGAGTAGCCAGTGCTTTTACCCACTGAGCTATTTCTGCAGCCTTTATTTTTTTTTATTTATTTATTTATTTATTTATTTATTTATTTATTTATTTATTATGGTGGTTTGAAAGGGAAAGGGAGTGGCCCTATTAGGAGCTGTGACCTTGTTGGAGTAGGTGTGGTCTTGTTGGAGAAAGTGTGTCACTGTGGCCGCGGGTTTTGAGACCTCTTATCTTCTGAGGATTCTACTCAGCTTCTCAGACCACTTGTTGTGATGCTTGCCCAAGATGTAGAACTCTCAGCTACCTCTCCGGCGACATGTTTGCTCGCACACTGCCATATCCCACCATGGTGATAACGGACCAAACCTCCGAAGCTGTTAGCTGCCACCTCAGTTAAATGTTTTCCTTTGTGAGAGTTGTTGTGGTCATGGTGTCTCTTCACAGCAATAGAAACCCTAACTAAGACAGCTGTTTTGAATCACGTAACTTGGATTGACCTTGAAATCACTCTCTAGGCCAACGCTGGTCTTCAACTCCTAATTCTGCCTCCATCTCCCAAATTCTGAGACTATTTATACCTGTAATCATGCCTGATTCATCTTTTACTTTTTATTTTGAGATGTAGTCTCAGTAAGTTTTCTCAAGTCAGTCTTGAACTAACTCGTTAGGTTCTTTTGTTTGGTTGGTTGTTTATCAGACAGGGTTTCTCTGTGTAACCCTGGCTGTTCTGGAGCTTCCTTTGGAGATCAGGCTGGCCTTGAACTCAGAAAGATGCCTGCCTCTGCCTCCTGAGTGCTGGAAGTAAAGGTGTGTGCCACCACAGTTGGCTGTCTTCAATTTATAATCCTTCTGTCTCACCTCCAGAGAAACTAATTACAAGTCTGTGCCACCAGACTTCCTCCTCCTCCTCCTCCTCCTCCTTCTCCTCCTCCTCCTCTTCATCTTCTGGAAATAGACACATTCTTCCTTTCCTTGATAACATAAGGCCTACAATGTTTGCTTCCTTGCTTCACTAAGCAACTATTAATCTACAGTGATATTTTAACAAATAAAGCTTGCCCAAAGATCAGAAGGTAAAACTAAAAACCTAGAGGCCAGGCCAGTGGTGTCAGACACCTTTAATCCCAGAATTTGGGAGAGAGACAGACAGGTCTCTGTGAGTTCAAGACCACCCTGGGCTACACAAGGTCAACGCAGAAACAAATCCAGGTGGTGATAGCTCACACCTTTAATCCCAGTACTAGGGAATCACACGTCTTTAACCTCAGCACTAAAGGGTAGTATAAGACGGGAGGAGACAGAGGCTCAGTGTGCAGTTGCCCAGCCTTGGTAGAGGTGAGACTTCTCTAGTAGCTTGGCTGTTTAACTTTTCTGATCTTCAGCCTGAACCCCAACATCTGTCTCTGGGTTCTTATTATTCTGTGCTGCATTAATCCACCTTTCGAGACCTGGTAGAAGAGGATGTTTGTTGACTTCATGACTAGTCAGGCATATAGGGAGGAGAATTTTTATGACAATCAAAGTGAAAGCAAAGTTTAACAGTGGCACCCGAGTCTGAGATAACCTGCTAGCTGGTGAGGGTGGCGATCAGAGCATCTCTGGGTGGTGAAGGAAGAAGACCAAAGACATCCGTGCATTTCTTGGTTGGCAATGGCAGGTCTCAGGTTGATGATATGGGTGTCACCCGCCAAGCCCCGGCTATTTCTTGGCGCTGAGGTGGGATACACACCTGTTTTACAGAACTTCCTTCGGAGTTCTGATGGAAGCCTGGAAAGACAGGTTCTTGTCTCCAACTCTCGGAGACCCCAAGTCAGGAAAGCATGAGAAAAGTGGGAACCATTTTGGGGACTTATAAGAAAATAGCAGGAGAAAACAGAGGGGTGTTGACAAGGATTAAAATGTGCAAAGCAGAAGATAATTGGTTTACAGAGAGGCAGAAAACAGAACCAAGACCACAAACAGGTTTCGGGTGGGATCAGTGAACAGGCTGCGCTTTTCTGTTGAAATATCAGATTTGCCAGTACACCCACTGTGTGGTGTGACCCCTGATTAGAACATTTGTCTGACATGTTACATTTGCTTTGATTATTTATATTTATTTTCAGCAAGGAGTACTTGACTGCATTTTTGGTCTTTTCCGTCTTCTTTGCTGGAGTTTTTCTGCAAAGAATCTTATTAAATTTCTAAGTATGTGTTAGCTGGAAAGCCAAGTTGTTATACACTTTGCACCAGAGGCATTAGCCCAGAGATTCAAATACAGCATTTATTTGGAGCAAAGGGAGGCCCCATGAAAGTGTTGGGGAAAAACCCAGACAGAGTCTCTGAATATAGGTGCCACCTGCTTCCTTCTGTCCCTCAGCTGGAGGTACAGCTTGTCCTCGCTGTCTCAGACAGAGGAGGGACAGTGCAACACCTGCCTGCACCTCACCCTTCCTTGTCTCCAGCAAGCATGGGTGCTTTCCTGTGATAACGAAGCAAAGGTTATTTCTGCCAAGGGTTCCTTTTGTGCCATTGCTCTAATCTTTTGCCTTTAGCAATCAGTGATTGATACACTCTGCTCCAGCGGTTCCTGTCAGGGAAACTTCCTTCCAGACCCTGTCCCCTGATGTGGGAGTGATTTCTTATTAATAAAGAAACTGCCTAAGTCCCTTGATAGGCCAACCCTTAGGTGGGTGGAGAAAACAGAACAGGATTGTGGGAGAAAGAAGCTGAGTCAGAGAATCGCCATGATTCTCCCGCTACAGACAGATGCAGGTTAAAATCCTCCCTGGTAAGCCAGCTCGTGGGCTACACAGAATATTAGAAATGGGTTAGAACAATATGTAAGAGCTAGCCAATAAGAATCTGGAACTAGCCGGGCCAGGCAGTGTTTGAAAGAATACAGTTTCCGTGTAATTATTTCGGGGCATAAGCTAGCCATGCGGGCGGCCGGGTGCCGGGGACGCAGCCCTGCCGCCGCTCCTAATGCAACAGTCCCCCACATCTTTGCCCCTTGGCCCTTATCACAGTGATAACATGAGGGCTCACCTTCAGAACCACACTAACTACTGGAATCCCGTTTTCCTCTTCCCTTGAGATTATCAGGGGCTCCTGGGCTGAGCAAGAGACCACCCATTCTCATCCCAAGGCTTGAGACGTGGTACTTCAGTTTCAAAGCTGGATTTACCACAGGGCTGTGTAAAGTCCACTAAGGGCCCTCAGCTCTGTTCAGAGCTTAATTCTACAAACACATATTAGTTACTTTTCTGTTGCTTTGATAAAATACCCTGAGAGAGACAAGGGAGAAAGACGTCTTTTTTGGCCAACAGCGTGAGTGTCCAGTCCACCATGGCAGGGATGTCCTGGAAGCAGGAGCTGGCGGCAGCTGGTCACACTGCCCCTGCGTTAGCATTCAGGAAACAGGAAACAATGAACGCTGGTCTTAGCATCCTTTCTCCTTTTCATTCAGTTCAGAACTCCAGATTGTGAAATGGTGCTGCCCACTGTTGGGCACTGTTCTCACCTTAGCTAACCTCCCTCTCAGACATAGCCAGAGGCCACCTTCATCTAGATAATCCCTCGTAGGCATGCCCCAGCCCATGACTGGTCTCTAAGGTAAATCTGGATATTGTTGTACTGATAATCAGTATTAACAATCACAACACCATTCTCAGCTGAGAATTTTCAAAGTCTGAACACCATAACCAGTGTTTCCCACAATGTCTGCTAAAAAAGGAGAAAGAAAGCTCATGGAACTTATGCAAATCAAAAATCATAATGGAATTAAGAATCCTCTGTAAGCCTTTCTACATTCTGGAGGGAAATGCAGGGAGAAAAGATGAAATGTTTCAACGGTGTTTACAGCAGTGCCCTTTACTAAATCATTCCTCATTCAAGATGACTCACAGACAAAGGCTACGTACTTTTCCTGTACCAGAAACTGAAACAGGAAAGAACCAGTGATGTACCACATATCATCATAAAATTATTTGTAGCATTTCATTCAAATACATGTTTATTAATCTTCCCTTAGAAATTGCATTAGGAACAGGGCCAGTGGTAAGCGTGTCTTTAATCTCAGCATTTGGGATTCTCTTGACAAAGGCAAGAGAATCTTTGAGTTCAAGGTCAGGCTAGTCTACAGAGTGAGTTTCAGGACAGCCAGGGCTACACAGAGAAATCCTATCTTGAAAAAAAAATTGCATTAGGATACTCGTGAATCTATCAGTCTTAATATTCAACTTTGGGAATTTCTGAGTTACTCCAGTGGTGTCCTCTCTCTCTGTGTCTGTCTGTCTGTCTGTCTGTCTGTCTGTCTGTCTCTATCTATCTATCTATCTATCTATCTATCTATCTATCTATCTATCTATCTATCTATCGTGTGTGATTGTGCATGCACCATGCACCCATGTGGAAATCAGAGGTCACTTTGTGGGAGTTGGTTCTCTCCTTCCATCATGTGGGTCCTGGGGAACTGAACTAAGGTTGTAGGCTTTGAAGTAATCACCTTTACCTGCTCCGTCATCTCACCAGACACCATTTTTAAAAATATGTGTATTAATAATACTTATCTCTATAAACATATACCCATGGGAGTCTCTGCATTTTTTAAATATTTATTTATTATGTATACAATATTCTGTCTGTATGCCTGCTGGCCAGAAGAGGGCACTAGACCTCATTACAGATGGTTGTGAGCCACCATGTGGTTGCTGGGAATTGAACTCAGGACCTTTGGAAGAGCAGGCAATGCTCTCAACCTCTGAGCCATCTCTCCAGCCCGTCTCTGCATTTTTTAAGTGATGATGCATATCACACTCTAATGTAAACAAATTAAGAAGAAACACAAATAGCCAAAATAATACTTGAAAAGGTGTCCAACATCTTTAGCTATCAGGGAAATGCAAATTAAAACTACTGTGAGGGGCTGGAGAGATGGTTCAGTGGTTAAGAGCATTGCCTGCTCTTCCAAAGGTCCTGAGTTCAATTCACAGCAACCACATGGTGGCTCATGACCATCTGAAATGAGATCTGATGTCCTCTTCTGGCCTGCAGGCAGATACACAGACAGAATATTGTACACATAATGAATAAATAAAATATTTTTAAAAAACTACTTTGAGGGCTGGAGAGATGGCTCAGCTGTTAAAGGCTAGGCTCACAACCAAAAATACAAAACTACTTTGAGAGTTTATCTTGTCTCAGGCATCAAGAAAACAAACGATGTGTGCCCATGCCTATGTGGTGAGAGAGGGATTCTTTGTCCACTGTGGGTGGGGATGTAAACTTGTGTGGCTGCTATGGAAATTAGTGCAGAGGCACCTCAGCAAGTTGGAAATAGAACTACGAAATGACCCGGCTGTACCACTCTCGATATACCTGATGGACTTTTAGTCAACATACTATGGATGCTTGAGCATCCGTGTTTGTAACCAGACTGTGTACTCTAGCCAGGAACTAGAGCAGTTGACATGTCTATCAACAGACAAATGTATTTTTAAAATGTGGTACCCATGCATAATAGAATTCAATGCGGTCAACAAGGAAAATGGAGGTATGATTGTGACTGGAACTTATTTTGTTATTAAAATGATGCCAGACTCAGAAGGACAGTAGCCACATGTATTTCATATGCGGAGCCTACATTTAAAATGGCACACACGTGTGTGTGTGTGTGTGTGTGTGTGTGTGTGTGTGTGTGTGTGTGTAGGTCATGAAGCCAAAAAGGTGATCATAAAGAGCGTGATCTTAGGGGAGGCAGAAATAGATAGGTAACAGGAAAGTAAAGTGGAGTTAGGGTTAGGGTTAAAGGGAAGTAGCATTTGGATCAACTACATGGCTCCTTCAATCTTCTACCTTCTTCAACCCCCTACTTTTCCAATATCAAATATGTCTACATTTATCCTCTAGTAATAATTTTGCTAACACATTCTATTTTGCAGAGTCCCGTGTCGTTGTTTTATTGAGCAACTGTACTCTTAGTTTAGTTCTTTTTTTTTTTTTTTATTTTTGAGTATTTTAGTTCTAATATGGACTTGAGGACATGGTATTTGGGTTAATGGAATGCTTTAAAAGTTATGGGTTTGTGCATGTGCGCGCGCATGTGTGTGTGTGTGTGTGTGTGTGTGTGTGCATGTGGATTTGAGACATGGTTTCACTACGTAACCCTGGATGGCCTGGAACTTACTATGTGTAGAACAAACTGGCTTTGATCTACCCACCTGTGCCTCCCAGTGCTAGACTTAAAGGCATGTATCACCACACCCAGCACAATGAATGGGTCTTTAAAACTTGAAAAACACCATGTTTTCTCAACCCCGAGGGCAGGAAGTGGAAACAGTAAGTGGTTACTGAAGAGTTCGAGAGAAAAAGGCATGGGTGCAAAGGTTGAAAGAAAACCAAGGGTTTTCTCAGGACTGACCAGCCCCAAGGAGAGGCATGGGAGAGGAGATTCTTCTGCAGTTTGTACTGTAACAGGACCCCAGACCTTAGCGCAACTGACTCCATGATGGAAATACCACTCAGACTGTAAAACTCAGTATGTACACAACACCTGCTAAAATAAAACATAGGCCCAATCCATCAAAGTCCAAATAGTTCTAGAAAAATCTCTAAATGTGCTAACTTTGCTTTTTGGCTTCTGCTTCTGGCTAACTGTTCTTTTTTTTAAAAAAAAAAAAAATTATTTATTTATTTGCTGTGTATACAATATTCTGCCTGTGTGTATGTCTGCTGGCCAGAAGAGGGCACCAGACCTCATTACAGATGGTTGTGAGCCACCATGTGGTTGCCGGGAATTGAACTCAGGACCTTTGGAAGAGCAGGCAATGCTCTTAACCTTTGAGCCATCTCTCCAGCCCTGGCTAACTGTTCTTGTTGACAGCATCTGACCGGGATGTCAGAGCCTCCCTGTCATAGGTTACTGGTCTTTTTTATGTCCAGCGTCTACAGAGCAGCTTTCCACTACAGGGACTGCTGGGGTCATGTGGGTATCTGAATTATTTAGAATGAAGTAAAATGAAAAGAACCCAGTCTCTTGGTTGCACTGGCCACACTCCGGGTGCTCAGTAAGTACATGTGGTTTTGGAAACTGTGAGGGGCATGAGGCTAGAACCTCCCATAGTGGTGAAAATGCTGCTGGATGCTGTTGCAGAGGACACCCAGGCTTGGCAGGCACTGATCTGGGTTGTCAGTCATGTGGTTTGGAACACACAGCAAGGTTTGTACAGGGGCTTGAATCTGAACTCTTGTGATAACCGTCAGATCTGGGGCAGATGCATGATGCTTGCTGAGGAGGACACACGCCTGCCTCCGGAAACAGGCGGTAGAAGAGCCTGATGCAGCCTGGTCCCAGCCCTGCCATTACCTTCCTTTTACTTGACACCTTTGTGTCTTTGCTTGAGTTCTTTGGGCTTCAATTGTTTTCCTTCTCAAATGTTATGATTTTGCCCTTTTGCCCAGATCCTGGCATAGTAAGGAGATGGAAATGCTTAGTGAAAATTTAATGAGAGGAACAGTTCTGATTTTCTGGTAATTTCCCTAGACTATTCCAAAGGACTCACAAAGAGAACAGCAAAGTTGGATAAGAAAGAAGCCACTAGGGTCCTTTTAGCATAATTTGCCATTTGACTCTTTCTTGATACTCTTGAAAACATGTTAATAGTTGTTTTTCATATTGGGCTTTCTCTTTGTTTTTTTGGGGGGCAGGGTTTTTCTGTGTAGCTTTGGCTATTGTAGAACTTGCTCTGTAGAAAAGGCTGGCTTTGAACTCACAGAGATCCACTTGCCTCTGCTTCCACCAGTGCTGGGATTAAAAGCATATGCCACCACCATCTGCTTGGCTCTCTTCTTAGTGTTTAAAACATAATACAAAATTTTAGTTCAAATTTCGGATCCTGTGACATAAAACGAAGAGTCACTGATGTCTTCCCCTATCATTTAAACACGAGCAGACCCATCACACCCCTTCCCTACAGATCCACACAGCCGTTCCCTTGTTTTTACTTATCTTCATAAAGAAATCTGGGGAACGAAGTCATGGGTGGGAAATGCCCGGGCAAGGCATGTACAGGACTGAGGTAATGACTCAGTGGTTAAAGGTCTCACTGCACAATCATGTGGATTGAAGTCTGGGTCTCCAGAACCCATGTGGAAGCTGAGTCTATGTGGTGCCATGCCTGCAATTCCAGCACTTGAAAGGAGGAAATGGGGGTTCCCCAAAGCAAGCAGAGTAGGCAGACTAGTCATAGCAGCAAGGTCTGGGTTCTACTGAGGAACCCTGCCTCTGTGATTGAGATGGAGCTTAAAAAGACATTGGAAGTCAACCCCTTGGCATCCACCCCTGTACCTGCTCGCACGAGCACACACCACATGTACACACATGTGAAAGAAAAAGAGATGTGTACTCACAGGGTGTGGTGGTGCACAGTGATAATGGAACCCTCAGGATGATGAGGCAGGAGGACCTAGAGTCTAAAGCCAACCTGCCTGGGCTGTATAGAAGGATTTTTGAATGCAGAAACAAAATAAAGGCAAGTAACTTTGTTTTCTGAGACAGGGTTTCTCTGTATAGCCTGGGCTGACCTGGAACTGTAGACCAGGCTGGCCTCGAACGCATAGCTCCATCTGCCTCTGCCTTTGAAGTGCTGAGATTTGGCTGCGTGTAACTTGTTGTAAGCCGGGGGTTTAACCCAGGGTCTCCCAGATGACAAACAAGTGCTCAACCAAAGAATAACACTTCCAAAACACATAACAAGCACAGGCAGTTTCAAATTTGACACCAGTTTCTAAGTTACCCTCCCCTAACTCTTGATAACCCCACTTCAAAGAGCACAGCCAGATGGGGCTATTTCTCCACCCTTGCCTTGCTGTGAGGTGTGTTCCAAACTTGTGATCCTTGATTTTAAGATGGGTTCTTTATTTGCTGGGGTTTCTGAGCCTCTAATTCTAAGAGAAATTGAATAGGTTTCAACGTTTATGATGACATTCATATCGCTTGTTATTTCTCCACTGGCTCTTTATCTTTTTTCTTTGCATATTAAGAACAAAGGTCACCACTATCTTTATGTGTAGGGAGTGACTTAGATGTGGTGGGCATCTGCGTGCCTTGAGCCACTATCCGATCACTTCACTCTCTGAAAAGAGCAAAGTCTTCAACAGAAGGGGACAGCTGTCTACCCGATAGTATTCATTTAAAAAAAAAATGGAAACAGTATGGAAAGCGAAACTGTTTTGAGACCGCATGGAATGCAGAATGCTTCTGAGTGCAGCAAGCCGCATGCAAAGCAGCGCCACAAGAACAATGGCTGAAGTACAATATGCCAACAGCCTCATGAAAATGACCCATTCCTGGAAGGGGATATGGAAAATTGAGAACAATGGTGGGTGTGAGATGGAACAGCAGGAGACACTTCTAATGCTAAGCAGTAAAGTCTCAGGAGGTGGAGAGGGGTATGGGCGGGCGCAGGAGAAAAAGGTGCAGCCCTTCTGGAAAGATGCACGTGCAACAAACACATCAAGCTTTGAAGGTCCCCTCGCACCTGCCACTCCCCCAGCCTCAGCCTGTATTAATTAAATCACTGCTTGGCTCATTAGCTCTAACTTCTTATTGGCTAACTCTTACATATTAGTTTAACCCATTTCTATTAATCTGTAGATCACCACGAGGTAGTGGCCTACCAGCAAAGTTTCAGCACGCCTATCTCTGGTGGCAGCTTCATGGCGTCTCTCTGACTCCGCCCTTCTTTCTCCCATCATTCAGCTTAGTTCTCTCTGCCTACTTAAGTTCTGCCCTGCTGTAGGTCCAAAGCAGTTTCTTTATTCATTAATGGTAACCATGGCACACAGAGGGGACTCCCACATCATCAGCCACAGCTGCACAACTTTGTGCTGGTTGTCTTGAGTCTCCTCATCTGTTTTCTGCTACTATAATTGAATAAACCCTGAACAAGCTGTGTCAATCCTGACCAGGGCCCTGTGTTGAAACTATAGCTCCTCTGCCTTCAATGCCCTTGCCTACCTCAGTCTCCCGCTATTGCCTGCATCAATACAGCCCAGGGCAAGGCGGTTTCTAAAGACAAAACAGCCTCCTCTCAACAAACAACTCCAAGGAGAAATTGCAGGTTTTCACTTCGCCCCAGCAGCTGAGTCTAATTTCCCATTCCCCAAAGCTCTTCTATTAACCCCAGGCGTCCCCTTCAGCTTTGGCAGACACCCCTTTCTTGCTGTGTTTGCCTCTCGCTCTGCTGGCATCAGATGCATCCCCTCTCTGCCTCCTGACCTTTAAGCAGCCTCAGAAATCTAACAAATACCCTAGCTGGAAATTTCTTGGGAATAAAGCTTTCTTTGGGTCACTTAGTTTTTGGAGGCAGAAAAGGGCCAAGATCCAGGGGTGGCGTTTGAGTAAGGCAAAAGCTGCTTGTGTGGTCTCTGCAGAACTCTGAGGTGAGGCAAGCCAAGGCAGGGTGAATGGGACACAAAGGAGAGACCAGAGACAAACGGGCTTCTTCAGCCATGCATTCTTGAGAGAGCTCGTTAGCTCCTTAGTCAATGAATGAGTAATCTCACAAATAAACTCTTAACAGTCCCACCTGGGGATAGGGAGGAGGCTCAGATGTTGAGAGTACTTGCTGTTCTTGCAGAGGACCCAGGGTTGGTTTCCAGCACCCGCAGGGTGCTTTACTTCCTTCTAGCTCCAGGGCCGGGGATCTGATGCCCTCTTCTGGTCTCTGAAGGCACCAGACACCCACGCAGTACACAGTCAAAACACATAAAACAAACAAATAAATCTGAGCAATTATTTTAAAAGTACCTGTAGCAGTTTGACTGTAACTGGCCCCTATAAGCTCACAGGGAGTGGCACTATTGGGAGGTGTGGCCTTGTTGGAGGAAGTGTGTTACCAAGAGGGCGGGCTTTGAGGTCTCCTGGGCTCAAGCTATGCTCAGTGTAGACTTGGTTTACTTCTTGTTGGGGGTGAGGCAGCCTCCAACAGCAGAGGGCTTTGACAAAAATCCATGGAGTTGGCAAGGCTAGACTTTCTATCTGAGGGGGGTTAGGAAGAAAGGCCCTCACAAACTCTCTACATGTTTTCCTTCTTTATTCCACCTTCCCTCATGTTTTTCCCCAGATTTTATACCACAACGGAATGTTCCAGGCAGTACAGGAGTCCAAACAGTTGTATTCCGTTTCTCAAGGAAGTTGTTATAGGGAGAAAACCATGGTTTTCATCTCCCTCATATGACTAAACATTATGTATTGCAAGTAAAAAAAAAATTATCCCAAGAACCCACACACATTCATACCCAAGCAACTTGTTATAGATTTAACTGTGTGGACAAGCAAGGTGTTCTTGTCAGGTCTTTTACTGGCAGGCTGCATTTTGCAGTTACAAAGAAAGGGCCAGTTACTTTATTACTTATCTTGGAAGGTAATCTTATAAGGAATCTTAAAGAAATCACAAGCTTAAACTTTTACATATGAAGAAGAATCAGTCAGCTCTACTTTAAATCCTCAGGGTACATATCCATTCATTAAATAGTTTTTTTTTTAATATCGGGATTTTGAGGGCAGAAATGGGTATAAGGAATTAATCATCTCCTTGCCTAGCAAAGAGAGCACGGCAGCCAATAATAATTGGGCTGCTTTGTTCTTGTTCCCTGACCTTGAGGAGTTCTGCATTCATCTATGTGCCTTTCTAAAACTTTAGATTATCTTCCTGGATGTTTTCACCTCAAAGTTGTGTTTTAAAAAATCTTACTCTAACTTTGTTATTTTAAAAACTTTCTTTCAGCTGTGATGCACTCTGAGACCCATGAACACATCCCCAACATTAAGATTGAACGAATTTAAACCAGCTGGGCTATTGGGACTCAATTGTTAGTCATTAACTTGAGCTACAATCCAAGCAGCTCCTTAGGTGAGACTCACAGACCCTGGCTGTGAAACATATCCTTGTATTTGCTTTTATTTATCAAAACGCTGCATAGGCTATCATCATCATTATTATCAAATTAGTGCAGCTTAGGGAGGGGGTCGTCTTCTCGACAACCCCCAGGTAAAAATGTCCAGTAGAATGGGATGTTTCCACTCTCTCTCTGTGTGTGTCTGTGTGCAGTGGAGATCGACCGACAGCCAGTCAGATCGTGAGAGAGGAGAGAGAGAGAGAGAGAGAGAGAGAGAGAGAGAGAGAGAGAGAGAGAGAGAGAGCTGCAGCAAAGATGTAAAGGCACGGCAAAAGACATCCCAGGGTCTGCAGTCCCGTGGCCTTGCCTAAACAAGATTGGCCCCATCGGAGGATGCCCTTCTGGTGGGCTTCCATTGCAACTCGGGGCTCCTCTGGCATGGCCAATGGCAGTTCTGGTTCTGCAAGGCAGCCCCAGGAAGTCCTTATTACTTCAGGGGACAAACTGGCTCTTAGGGAATGTGTCTTGCCATCAAGGATAACTGACTTCATCCAGAGGGTGGTCTGCCCTTGGATGATTCGCTGTTTCTGACGTCTAAAGTAACTGCAGATTTAGGATGACGGTGGAGAGCCTTAGGTGCCGTTTGGAAGTCTGGGGCAGAGCGTGCAGGGTGAGACTCTGACAGAAAGATGATGGTTATCTTATCTTTGAACTTCAGCTTTGAAGGCGTAGGAGTTCGGTTAGGTCTCACCAGTTTCCAAGCAGTAGTTCCTAAGGCATGGGCAATGCCTATGCACACGTGTAAGCAGGAGGACCTGCTGCTGAATAGAAAGACAGTAGAAATTATGGGCCCATGAGAAGGGGAAGAACCCCTTACCCAGGAAGTTGAAGCTGGTGAGACTGAGCTCTGCCCACCCAGAGAAAGGTACAGGACTGCTTTGTACTAGGAATTAAGACTCAGTCAGACCCCATCTGGGTCTGGTTGCCTGATTGTTTGATTGGGCATGGCTGCATACCCTTCTGCAGAAATAAAACTTTTTTTTTCTTCTTCTTTTATATTGCTCTCTCATACATTGCATCTGGACTACAGCCTCCCCTCCCTCTAACCCTCCCAGCCCCCACTCCAATTCCACCATTCCCTTCTTTCCCAGACCCAATGCTCCTTCATTTTCCTTCAGAAAAAGAGCAGGTCTTCCAGGGAGATCAACAGAAGATAGCATAACAAGCATACTAGGGCTAGACACAAACGCACATATCAAGGCGGGGTGAGGCAGCCCAGGAGGAGGAAAAGGATCCCGAGAGTGGGCAAAATAGTCAGAGACAGACCTCACTCTATCAAGTGAGTACGTACTATGTTTGTTTTTCTGGGTCTGAGTTATCTCAGGAAGATTTTTTTTTCTTGTTCCATCCATTTGCCTGCAAATTTCCTGACGTCATTGTGTTTAACAGCTGAGTAATACTCCGTTGTGTAAATGTACCATATTTTCTTTATCCATTCTTCAGCTGAGGGATATCTAAGTTGTTTCCAGTTTCTGGCCATTATGAATACAGCTGCTCTGAACATAGTTGAGCAAGTGTCCTTGCGGTAGGATGGAGCATCCTTTGGGTATGTGCCCAAGAGTGTTATAGCTGGATCATGAGGTAGATTGATTTCCAGTTTTCTGAAGAACTGACATACTGATTTCCGTAGTAGCTGTAGAAGTTTGCCCTCCAACAGCAACAGAGGAGTGTTCCCATGGTCCACATCACCTCCAGCATGAGCTGTCCTTTGTGTTTTTGATCTTAGCCACTCGGACAGGTGTAAGATGGAATCACAGACTCATTTTGATTTACTCTTCCCTGATGGTTAAGGATAATGAACATTTCTTTAAGTGTTTCTGGGCCATTTGAGAGTCCTTTGTTGAGAATCCCCTGTTTAGATCTGTACCCTATTTTTTATTTGGTTTGTTGATGTCTAGTTTCCTGAGTTCTTTACACATTTGGATATTAGCCCTCTGTCAGATATGGAGTTGGTGAAGGTCTTTCCCCATTCTTTAGGCTGTTCTTTTGACCTATTGGCAGTGTCTTTTGCCTTATAGGAGCTTTGCAGTTTCATGAAGTTCCGTTTATGGATTGTTGATCTTAGTGCCTGCAGTATTGGTGTTTTGTTCAAGAAGTTGTCTCCTGTGTCAATGATTCAAGGCTATTACGCACTTTCTCTTCTACCAGATTCAGTGTATCTAATTTTATGTTAAGGTCTTTGATAAGCTTGGATTTAAGTTTTATACAGGGTGATTGATACAGGTCTATGTAAATATTTCTACATGCTGAAATACAGTTAGAGCAGTACCATTTGTTGAAGATGCTTTCTTTTTTTCAATGTGTGTGTGTGTGTGTCTTTTTATATTCTTTTTTTTCTGACTTTTTTTAAGTATAAAAAACAGGTGTCAGGCTGAAGAGATGGCTCAGTGATTAAGAGCATTGCCTGCTCTTCCAAATGTCCTGAGTTCAATTCCTGGCAACCACATGGTGACTCACAACCATCTGTTATAAGGTCTGGTGCCCTATTCTGACCTGAAGACATACACACAGACAGAATATTGTATACATAATAAAAATAAATAAATATTTAAAAATAACAGGTGTCCATAGGTGTGTAGATTTGCATCTGGGTCTTCAATTCAATTCTGTTAATAGATAAACCTGTTGATTTTATGTCAATACTATGAAGTTTCTAGTACTGTAGCTCTATAGTGTATCTTGAAATTGGGATGTTGAAACCTCTGGAAGGTCTTTTATTGTTCAGGATTGTTTTAGTCATCCTGGGATTTTTGTTTTCCCAAGTGAAGTTGACTATTGTCCTTTCAAGGTCTGTAAAGAACTGTGTTGGACTTTTGATGGGGACTGAATTGAATCTATAGATGCTTTTGGTAGGATAGTCATTTTTGTAATAGGAGTAGCGGGCCGCTTCCCGCCACCCAGTTTCCGGCCGCAGGCTAGCTTTTCTCAAAATAATTACACGGAAACTGTATTCTTTTAAACACTGCTTGGCTCATTAGCTCTAGTCTCTTATTGGCTAACTCTCACATCTTGATTAACCCATTTCTAAGAATCTGTGTAGCACCACGAGGTGGTAGCTTACCAGGAAGGATCTTAACCTGCGTCCATCTTGGAGAGGAGAGCTATGGCGTCTGACTGACTCGGCTTCTTTCTCCCAGCATTCTGTTCTGTCTACTCCGCCTACCTAATTTTTTGTCCTATTAAAGGGCCAAGGCAGTTTCTTTATTTAACCAATGAAATCAACACAAAACAGAAGACTCTCCCATATCAATTTTTACTGTGTTAATCCTACTGATCTATGAACAGGAGAAACCTTTCCACCTTTGCATGTCTTCTTCAATTTCTTTCTTCAAAGACTTGAAGTTTTTGTCATACAAGTCTTTCACTTGCTTGGTGAGAGTTATATTCTGTGCGGCTGTTGTGAAGGGCGCTGTGTTTCTGATTCTTTCTCAGACCTCTTGTCATTTGAGTCTACGAGGGTATGGTTATTTGAATGTAATTGGCCCCCATAATCTCAGGGAGTAGTCCTACTAGGAGGTGTGGCTTTGTCGGAGTGGTTATGGCCCTGTTGGAGGAAAGTGTGATGCTGTGGGAACAGACTTTGAGGTTTCTTATGCTCAAAATACTGCCCAGTGAGTCATGCAACTTCCTGTTGCCTGCAAAATGTAGGACTCAGCTATTTCTTCAAAACTGTTTCTGCCTGCACACTGCCATGTTCCCACCATGATGATAGTGGACTGGAGCTCAAGATTGTAAGCAAGCCACCTCAATTTAAATATTTGCTTTTATAAGAGTTGTGAGGGCGGGAGGGATGGCTCAGAGGACAATAGTACTGGCTGCTCTTCCGGAGGTCTTGAGTTCACCTATCAGCAAGCACATGGTAGGTAGTTCACAACCATCTATAATGAGATCTGGTGCCTTCTTCCAGAATGCAGGCATACATGCAGGCAGAACACTGTATACAGAATAAATAAAATTATTATACATAATAAATAAACAATTATTTTAAAATTTTTAAGATTTATTTATTGTTTATACAGTGTTCTGCCTACATGTATCTCTGCATGCCGGAAGAGGGAACCAGATCTCATTACAGATGGTTGTGAGCCTATAATAAAAATAAAAACCCTAACCAAGACAGAAGTTGGTGCTAGGGACTGGGGTATTATTGTGATAGGCCTGACCATGTGTGTGTTTGGAGGAATGTGGACTTTGGTACTTTGGTTTGAAAGCAATGGAATGCTTTAAGTACCCCTTAATGGGCAGCATGGTAGACAGGCGTGTATGGGGACTCACTCAAGAGGTTTCAGAGGGGAAGAATTTTAGTATGTTGCCTAGAGATATTTTGCTAAAGAAAGTGGCTGCCTTTTGCCCTTGTGCAAACAATCTGCCTAAGGCTGAAGTAAATAATTTTGGATTGACCCCATTGGCAGAAGAAATCTCAAAACACCCTAGTATAGATTCTGTTGTGTGCATACTAGTGTTCATGTTTATAAAGATTTATAGTGAGGGGGCTGGTGAGGTGGCTCAGAGGTTAAGAGCACTGGCTGCTCTTCCAAAGGTTTTGAGTTCAATTCCCAGAAACCATGTGGTGGCTAACAGCCATCTATAATGAGATTTGGTGCCCTCTTCTGGCATGCAGGTATATATGCGGTAGTTTTTTTGTTTTTGTATTTTTGGTTTTTCGAGACAGGGTTTCTCTGTGTATCTCTGACTGTCCTGGAACTCATTCTGTTGACCAGGCTGGCTTCAAACTCAAAAAGATTCACCTGCCTCTGCCTCCCTGAGTGCTGGAATTAAAGGTGTGCACCACCATTGCCTGGTTGAATGTGGTAGTTTTAATGTCTCTTCACAGAAATAAAACCGTAACTAAGACAGAGGGCTACTGATCTTTTTGAATTAATCTTGTATCCAGTCATTTTGCTAAAGGTGTTTATCAGTTGTAGGAGTTCCCTGGTAGAAATTTTGGGTCGCTTAAGTATACCATCCTATCATCTGCAAATAGCAAAAGTTTGACTTCTTTCTTTCCAATTTGTATCCCCTTGATCCCCTCCAGTTGTCTTATTGCTCTAGCTAGAACTTCAAGGACTATGTTGAATAGATATGGAGAGTGGACAGCCTTGTCTTGTTGCTGATTTTAGTGGAATTGCTTTGAGTTTCTCTCCATTTAACTCGATGGTGGCTATAGGCTTGCTGTAAATTGCCTTTATTATGCTTAGGTATGTCCCTTTTATCCCTAGTCTGTCTGAGTCTTTTATCATGAAGAGGTGTTAGATTTTGTGGAATTTCAGCATCTAATGAGATGATCGTGTGGCTTTTTCTTTCTGTTTGTTTTTATGGTGGATTACATTGACTGTTTTTTTTTTTTTTTTTTTTTTTTTTTTTTTTTTTTTTTTTTTTTTTTTTTTTTTNTTTTTTTAGTTTTTCGAGACAGGGTTTCTCTGTAGCTTTGGAGCCTGTCCTGGCACTAGCTCTTGTAGACCAGGCTGGTCTCGAACTCACAGAGATCCGCCTGCCTCTGCCTCCCGAGTGCTGGGATTAAAGGCGTGCGCCACCACTGCCCGGCCCATTGACTGATTTTCAAACGTTGAACCATCCCTGCATTCCTGGGATGAAGCCTATTTGATCATGGTGAAGGATCTTTTTGATATGTTCTTAGATTTGGTTTCTGGGTACTTTGTTGAGTATCTTTGCATTTATATCCATAAGGGAAATTGGTATGTAATTCTTTCTCTGTTGAATTTTTGTATGTTATGGGTATCAGGGTAACTGTAACCTCATAAATTGAATTTGGCATTGTTCCTTCTGTTTCTATTTTGTGGAATAATTTGAGGAGTATTGGTGTTAACTCTTCTTTGAAAGTCTGGTAGAATTCTTTGCTTAAAAAGTCCAGTCTGGCCCTGGGCTTTTCTTCTTTGGTTGGGAGATTTAATGACTGCTTCTATTTCCCTAGGAGTTAAGGTCTATTTCAATTGCTTGTCTGATCTTGATTTAACTTTGGTAATTGGTATCTATCAGGGAAATGATCCATTTCTTTTAGAGTTTCTAATTTGTGGAGTACAAGTTTTTGAAGTATGACCTAATGATTCTTTGGATTTCCTCAGTTCTGTTGTTATATCTCACCCTTTCCTGTCTGAGTTTGTTAATTTGGATGATCTCCCTCTGTCTATTAGTTATTTTGGATAAGAGTTTGTCTATTTTGCTGATTTTCTCAAAGAACCAAGGAAATAAACCTTTTTACCTTTGGATTGTGTGGTTATTTTCGTGAGACTCCCCACCCAGACCTCCCCCCCCCCCACACACACACATACTATTCCTGTATAGTTAACAACTGTTTACCGATTTTCTCCTTTTTTAGATATAAACCTGCAGTTTTCTAGGAATGTCACCAGAAACCCCAATTTTCAAGGAAAAGACATATGCTAAACCCCAAGTGTCACCCTAGTGTTTTCTGATTTCATTTGATCAGGTTGTAATCCCACCCAAGGCCTTTTAAAGCCACCCGAAGATCTCATTCACCAAACGAGAAAGAAAGGGAATAAAAAGGCCTCTTACAACCTTTTAAAACATAACAGAGCCATCCAGCCAGGATACATGGCTGGTGCCTAATGCCTAATGTTATGATATTAGTAGTGAAATATCCAACCGTATGCCAGTGGTGGTGGCACATTCCTTTAATTCCAGCACTTGGAAGACAGAGGATCTCTGTGGGTTTGAGGACAGCCTGGTCTATAGAGTAAGTTCCAGGGCAGCCAGGGCTACACAGTGAAACCCTGTCTCAGCGTCTAGTGTAGAAACGTTTCCAATGGGCTAGAGAGATGGCTCAGTGGTTAAGAGCATTGACTGCTCTTCCAAAGGTCCTGAGTTCAATTCCCAGCAACCACATGGTGCCTCACAACCATCTGTAATGAGGTCTGGCGCGCTCTTCTGGCCTTCAGGCATACACACAAACAGACTATTGTATACATAGAAAGTTTCCAGAGGATGAATGCTCCTCACGGGCAGGTCTCGGTCAGAGCCAAGGGCATGGGGTCTAACCTTAGAGCACTCGCCCCCCTTTTGTCTCTTCAGGTAGCCGAGGCAGAGGAGGAAGTGTTTTATACATGGCTGCTGCTTTGTCCGATGAAGCAAAGTCGCATGAAACACACGCAATCACCATGAAGTGCCTAAGACAGCCATGCTACACAATCTGCCCCAGCAAGGAAGGCTGGGGGCACAGAAAGCGCATCCTGTTCCAATCCGCCCTGACTGTTTTGGCGGGGAGCTTAGAGAAGTGCGCGCATGCAAATGTGTGTTGTTTTCCGATTTAAAAATAAAATAATAATAATAAAAAAAACACAATAAGACGTTAAAAAGAAAAACTGGCTGAGAATCCCAAGGGCAGAACTCTGAGTCCCAGGGAAAGCTTTCCCCAGGCCTTGACCTCTAACGAGGGCATAAAACCGACTCTAAATCAGCGCCTTCCTTGTATTTTCTTCATTGCCTACCTGCCTTTAGCAAGTGACCCTAACTCACCCACTACTAATCCTGGCAGGCACATTGGGACCGTTTAGTTTCTAGAACTGTGCTCAAGGGCAGTACTCGCTGGTTACTGGTGGGGACTCTTACCCACACATAGCCCCATCAGAGGAGGTAGCTGATGGCATTGTGGACTTGGATGAGCTGGTGACATGTCAGTATCGATGATGAGACTTCGTGTTTTTGCGTGTGCACTGCAACAGAACGAACCTGGGAAATTCTGGGATGCGGTGAATGTTCCTTGGCCCCACTCCCCCAAGAGCATACTTCTGCAGAAGCCCGAGAAGAGGGTCTGAGGACAAAACTTCCTCCAGGGCAGACTGCCTCCCATGGACCTAGGTTTTCAGCACACTTGCTCAGCTCCGCGAGGTCAGGATGGGCGAGGGATGGAGTTCCCTAGAGGCAGTTTGCCAGCGTAGGCGGTTGTCTGCACGTGCTTTCTGTTCTGTCTGGAACCCAGAGGCAGGCCGGCCAGATGCGGGGCACCAGGGCCCAGCAATTGGGTCTGGGCTGGAGCGGAGCCTGCCTTCTGGCTGGTCTTCTCTGTTTCAGCTTCTTGCCACTCCATGCCCAGGACTACACGCCCCCGCAAAGAGCACCACTCACTGTGGATGTCTGGCCCATCCCCAAAGGCCCCCAAGCCCAGCAGAACGGTAAGTGCTGAGAAGAGGAGACAGATGGGAGGGGGCATGTCCCCTCCCTTTCCCTCTGAACATAGGCAGTTGGGAGGCTCTTCAGGCCTTTACACTGAAGGTGAACATTTGGAGGTGGGGGGGGGGTCTATACCGGATACCCACAGCCTCTGCTGATTCTTTCCCATTGATCTCTGGACCCCTCAGTTCAGGGTCAAGGCCATGCATGAGGCTATACTATGCTCTTCCTTGGGTTGAGACGGGAGGGCACCCCCATCCAAAGACAACAATGGCCTCTGTCAGCCCCGGTTTCCGCCTCTTCAGAGCTGTGCTCCTCACATGAATAAAGTCTGAAGAGAGACCCTGGCGGCATGCTCCCCTTTGCCTGCACCTCTCTTCTGTTGACCCTTCCTGAGAGGCTCCCAGCCTGACCCCTCCCACCCCCATCCCCGCCATCCAAGAGGCTCTTTGTTAACATGAACTATGCCGTTCCGCTCTTGATCTTGACTCTGGCCACCTGAAAAGGGAGAAGAGAAGTCATTGCGTCCCCTGGGTCCCGCTGATGCTGACATTTGGGGCACCAGGCACATGCATCCTGAATGCAGGTGCCTGGCGGCTGGGATTGTCTCCACAGTATGTGGCAGGACCAATTTCCAAGGGAAGATCTATGGCGGTCAGAAAGCAGCTTCTGAGCGGTGGCCGTGGCAGGCCAGTCTGCTCTTTCGTGGCAGTCATATCTGTGGAGCCGTTCTCATCGACAAAAACTGGGTAGCCAGCACTGCCCACTGCTTCCTAAGGTGCGTGTTCCCTCCCCGGGGCCCTTCTACTGGGAAGGGGGTGCAGGAGAGAGTCACTAGGAGGGAAGGAGAGGGGTGAAGGATGCAGAGCTGACAGTCCTTCTAGGCTGGGTTCTGGGATAGCTTGCTGCCAATGGGAGTCCTCTGCCCTGTGGCCCTGCCTTTGCATGGTGCCCGCCACCTGCCTTGCCATCCCTCAATAAGGAGAGGCCCAGAGCTAGGAAACATATTTTTCCTTTTAGGTATTCCTAGAAGCTCTGAGAAAAACAATTCTCACGCAGCCCTGAGAGGGATCTGGTCAGGGCCGGAAGTGAGCAGTCTTTCTGCCTCCAAGATGAAGCAGTTGGATGCACCTCAAATAGTTTTTAACGGGAATGAAATCCACAGCTCCTTGGATACTAGGGTATGCTGGAGAAGTGATTGGAAGCCTCCAAAAGGACCAAAGTCCTCAGGCTGCTGGAGGTCGCCTGCCCTTCAAGAGAAGGGCCATCCCAGTATCAGGAGGGGAGGACTATGATAGGACGTGCAATATGGCTGCCTGTAGGGTGGGTAATTCAGGTGACACTGTCAACTGTCAGCAGCCGTCACACTCAGAGGTGCCGCCCTCCAATAGGTCCCGAAAACCATCTGACTACCGGATTCTGCTAGGGTACAACCAGCTGGGCGGTCCCACCAACTCCAGCCGGCAGATGACGGTGAATAAGCTCATCTTGCATGAGAAGTATAACAAGTTCCACCATCAGGGGAATGACATTGCTCTGATCCAGCTGCACAGGCCTGCGGCGTACAGCTCCTCCATCTTCCCGGCCTGCGTCCCAGAGAATACCACGAAGGTGTTTCAAGCTAGGTCCTGCTGGATAAGCGGCTGGGGGATGCTCAGAGAGGATAGTGAGTACACCGGGCAGGTGAAGAGGGTGAGGGGCAAGAGACCGTGGAGGACTTTGCTGTGCTTTTTTTGAACCAGAACCTCGGTTTCTGGCTCAAAAGCAAAACTCCACCGTTCAGATCAGAAGTGCGGGCTCTTTGATTCCAGAGCTCTAAGTGCGGTTGACTCTGTGCACTGCAAGGCACAGAGAACCAAACAGTGGTTGTTCTACCCTGGCCAGGAAAGACATGAGGTATCCTTAAGAGGATGAGAGCGGCCAGGCATGGGGTAGGTTTTAGTGTTTAACTGGGAGCCATTCACCTCTGAGAACCTTACTGCCCAACCCTTAAGGCCAGAGCAGTCTGTTTCTGATGCACAAATCCGGTCACTTGGGGACCAAAAGCCTGAGTGTTGGGGACTGACATTCTCCTTGTCCTTAATCCCTAAACAATACAGTATTGCTAGTCTCTGTATTGCATTTGCCTTGGGTCAGATAGTGTTTCATATAGAGATGATTTCAAGTGCACGGGTTTTCTGCATACAAGGAAATTCAGTGTCTTTGGAGTTTGGTATGCTGGACCACAGGAAGAGCCTACTATCAGCAAGGGACAGCTGTTGATGTTTAGATTGAGAATAGTTTCTAGGCAGTGATTTTACACAGGATGCTGTAGATGGAAATTTCTGTCCCTCCTGGTCCCACAACCATTCATTCCCAAAGAAACACACAAAGACTTATATTAATTATAACATTAATATAAACCTATTTCTCAGGCTTATTATTAAATAGCTCTTACACAATTCTTGTCCATGTTTAGCCACAAGACTTGGTACCTTTTCTCAGTAAGGCATTCTCATCTTACGTCCTCTGCATTTGGCTGGTAACTCTCTGCCTTTCTACTTCCCAGAATCCTCTTAGTCTGGTCACCTGCCTGGCTACTGGCCAATCTGTATTTTATTAAACTAATATGAGTGACAAATCTTACGGTATACAAGAGCATTATCCCACAGCAGAATGCTTTTTTTAAAAAAAGATTTATTTATTTATTTCTTATGTATACAACATTCTGCCTCCATGTATGCCCGCATGCCAGAAGAGGGCGCCAGATCTCATTACAGATGGTGGTGAGCCACCACGTGGTTGCTGGGAATTGAACTCAGGACCTCTGGAAGAGCAGCCAGTGCTCTTAACCACCGAGCCATCTCTCCAGCCCAGCAGAATGCTTTTGATTTAAGACAATATAATGGCAAGTTAAATAAAGTAAATATAAATTTGACATAAAACTTAGGGTCACAATCTGGCAAAGCAGCCCCAAGGAGGTTTACAGTCAGATGTTTCTCTGGGATCAGTCCCACAGTCTGTCCCGAGAACAATGGCTCAGCAGAACTAGAAGGGACAGACTTTCACTCTCTAAGGGCCTATGTCAGGGCAGGTAGGGTCTTCAGGCCTGGCCAGGCGATGGGAGTAGGAGCACAGAAGGAAGGTGTGGTCTGGGGCAGCTCTCAGAGCAGAGAACCTGGCCTCCCTAAGAGACCAAACCGTCAGCCATCTTCTGTCACGTCCCCTGCTGATCACGGTTGCTGGGCCTCGGGGCAGGTTTGGGTTTGCTACACACAGGCAGCCCCTGACCAACCTTGAGGGTTGCGCACGGTGACCCCCGCATGAAGTGAGCCGTGCTGTTGTTGGTCTGCTCCTATGAGGCGACCCCAGGCCAGATCTGTGAGAGCACTTGGAAGCAGAGTTCACATCTCCAGGTCCAGTTGCTCCTTGTGATTGGCCAGTCTTCTTGTCGTGGTCCTAAACATTTCTGCTCTGAGTCCTATGCCACAGCTGCACTCGGGCTCCAGAGTCCCTGCACCAGACTCCAGCATCCCTGCACCAGACTCCAGCATCCCTGCACCAGACTCTAGCATCCCTGCACCCAGCTTGGGCTCCACAGAGCAGCCAGAGCTGTTGGAAAGCTGAGTTGCCCTTTCCTTGACTTATGTGCCCTTGGGTACAGTCTCAGTTTCCTAACCTGCTGAGGAAGCTCTGCCTGAGGTCCTCATGCTGAGACCTTTGCAGTCGCCCTGACTTCCAGCTTGTCCCTGTCTTCCACAGCCCCTCTGCTTGCTCTTGAATGCCATTTCCACTGGTCATCGCATGCCTGTCACGAGCCCTTCCCCGCCACTGTGGCCTCGGGTGACTGCCTCATCCCGCCCCCGCCCCACCCCAAATCGTCCTGGAAAGGGAGCTGGCACCTTCCCTCAGCTGCCTCTTACAGCTGAACCCTTCTCCCACAGAGTTCCTGCCATCGCCTTTCCCTCTGCAGGAAGCAGAGGTCTCCCTCATTGATGTCAAGGAATGCGAAACCTTCTTCCATACTTCAGAAAGCGTCGGTCAATATAACATTATAAAAGATGATATGATATGTGCTGGGGACGTGAAGAACGGAAAATCCATCTGCCTAGTAAGCGACCATGGCGCCAACACTGCAGCTGAGCTCAGCCATCTCTCTAACCCCGGCCAGCAGGCCACCCCGCGTGTGTTTTTAGGGGCTCCCTCTCCCCTGTGGGTGGTGGGACAGGTGCCAGATGTTCAGCTGTGCTAGTTGCCATCCACATACTAAAAATCTGTGGTTTCCCCAGGTGGGTGCTGTACAAGGTCCCTCTGCAACTGTAGTAAGTAGAATTCTATGATCCTGCCTCAAAGATACAGACTAGAGAGGTCTCCTATGTTTTAAATAAAAGCAAACAAACAAAAATATGCCTCCATGGACCCAAAGGGCACCACTCAAGATAGTTGTAGAGTCAGCAAGTCCTTTCTAGCTTGGGCAATGTGTGTTCCTTCCTTCCTGAACCTATCAGCTGTGTCTTCTCTCTCCTCAGGGAGACACTGGTGGTCCCCTTGTCTGCTCCCTGAATGGCTCTTGGTATCTGGTAGGGCTGGGCAGCTGGAGCCCAGCATGTCTAGAGCCAATTTCCAGCCCCAACATCTTCACCAAAGTCTCCTACTATTCCAACTGGATCACGAAGAAAAAGGAAGAGACGCCGGACGCCGACCCCCTCTCGGCACCCGCTGACGAGAACGCACCCACTCTGGTCGGCTGGAGGAGTTTTAACACTGGCACTGTTCTCAAACCCAGTATCTGCAGAGCCCTCCTCTCTTCTCAAGTCCTCCTCCTGCGGTCGCTCTGGTTCCAGATTCCGTGATGGCGCTACAGAGCCATGCCAGCTCTCAAGATCTAGCAATCTTTTCAATGATACCACTTTGAACGCTGCCATCTGTGGGCTCATCTGCCTAGCTGAGGCTATCCCTGCTCCAGGCCTGACAGAATAAAACAGCTGAAGAAATTTCTGGATCCTTCTTCTTTTGTCTCATTAACACAACCTCCTCTTCCCCCCCCCCCCCACCGTGTCCCACCAGGCTTCCAGTTCTCCAATATCATAAGGCTATGTCCTCTCTGGGTGGGAACAGTAGTTGAGACAGCCAGGGAGCTGGCCTACCAGTGTAGGAACTGACTGTCTCCCAGCTGGCTTCCAGAGATACAGTCCAGCCCTGCCCCTAAGGTTGTGTGTTATTTCAGAAGAATGAGCCACTGTATTGGGCCAAGCCCTCGCTATGTTGCCTTGTGTTCCTGGAGCTAGCCCCAGCTCAGGCATGAGGGGCGTCTTGCAAGCCCAAAGTCAAACAGTGCTTCTAGAGAGTTTGACAGCGAGCAGTGAGGGTCTCCGAGGTCTGACATCTCAATAGTAATCCTCAAAGTTCTTCCGCAAGAGCAGCAATCTCCCTAAAAGTCTACCTCCAAACTCCACCCCTTGTCTGATAAGCCCCACCCATAGTCCTTGCTTCCGCTTGCATTGGTGGCAGACCTGGGAATGACTGGGTTAGCCCTGAGCTGCCCTGCAGACCTCTCTGAGTCACCACATCCTACTCAGTCTGTCTGGGAGCTTACTAGGGCTCCACAGCACAGTCTCCACCCTCCAACATGAACTGGAGACAAGGGAGCCACTGGGCTCCTTGCAGATCCATGATGCCCTGGGAGAAATCCAGGGGCTTTGAGAAACCCTTCCCAAGCCTGTTAGAATATCCCAGGCCCTTCCCAGCAGGTGGGAACAAAACAGCTCTTGTGTGCACAACCAGCATGCTGTGCCCACTTGCAGACCCTCTGCTGCAATGCCAAGATTCCCAGTGTGCACCCTGCCCCTTCCTCCCTCTCTGCAGGTCCATCCCTCCTTCCCTCCTTCCTTTCTTTTCTTCTGTGCCTAGCATGGGCTCTGGCTTTCTTCCTGGGTTTCCATCACTGGGACAAGACACCTGAGGAATCCGTGTGAAAAGCAGCAAGGCGGCTATTTTGGATCATAGTTTCTAAAGTCTCTGCCCTTGGTGTGTTGGCCTGTTGCTCTGCCCGTAGTGACATAGCATGTCACGGGTGGTGTGAGAGCCAAAGCTTCATTTTAAGTTTTAGTTACTAGGCCTAAGAGACCCATGAAGCAAAAATACCCCTGATTGGCAAGCCACTTGTCCAACGACAGATAGTTCCACGATGCTGGTGGCTATTGTTTATGGGACATAGCAAGCCACATGTGTTCATTCCCTTAACAAGTGTGTTTGACCCATCGGCACTAGATGCGCTTAGTCACGCGTAGGCAGGAGGTTCACAGGCAGGGAATGTGTCAGGATGTACGCTTACCCCTGTTTGGGCCTGATGAGCAATGGGAATTGTGGGTTTGGCATTCTTAAGCCCCTGCAAAACTTGATTCGGGGCCATTTTCTTTTTTTTTTAACTGGAGATGGACCTGGCTAGAGCCCATCCCCCTAGGCAGTGTTGTTATTCGTGATGCACGTGACCCTGGCAGGTCCCCTGGTGGGTGGGAGACCACGGCAGGTGGGAGACAGATAGATCTGCCATGCAGAGAGAGCGCTTGGGTATCGAGTTTATTTAGTGGGTATTGGAAAGAGTATAAGGTATAAGGGTAAAGGGATTATGGAGGGGAGAGAGAAAGGGAGAGAGAGACATAGAGGGATAGAGAAAGAGAAGAAAGAGGAGGAAAGAGAAGAGAGATGCAGAGACTACCTTTTCAGAAGAAGGACAGAGAAAGAAAGAGAGATGGAGAGGAGGCGCGGCTTATTTCTTAAAGGGACAGGGTACCCAGGTGACAGGGCAGGCCCGAAGGTTTATTACAACATTCCTACCTTTCTCTTATAATAAAAAGGTAAGGAGTTAGGCATGGCAGGTTAAGGAGATGAGGGCATTGGGTTCTCAAGACTGCTTCCTGCTTATTTGTGGGTGTCAGAGTCTTGGGGGACCTGAGAAAGCTGGGTGCTGGTCACGTCCTGGAGTATCTGGTTGCTTCACTCCTATCCAGGATTTGTGGTGCGAAACTGTCTGGTGTCTCTTGGACCTGGTGAGGTGTTGGCAGAGCAGAGAACAAGGTTAAGTTTAGGAAGAAAAAAATTTTTTTTAGGTCCTGGTAATTGAGGAGGAGGCTATCAGGACTAGGGAATTAAGAGGGGGGTATATCTGATCTGTTTAAGGTGAGTCCATAAATTCAGCTCCCTAGAACCCACAAGAATTCTTTGAGTTTGTAAAACATAAGTTTTAGACACATATATTGTATAAACAGCAGTATATTTATGCCAGAATGATTGTGACAAATGTTTTTGCGTAAATAAAAGTATCTTTAGAAAATGACCAAAGAGAATTTAAAATCTTGATCTTGCAGTAGAGTCCTCTGCCAGAGTTAGATTAATAGCTTATCAGCATTTTATTGATAATGTTAAAACGACGAAAGACAGCATGAGAAAGAAATTTGGTAACTTTCATTTGTTCTCAGACCTTTATACCTTACAGGCACACACCTTAATAACTCATATTTGCATATCTTAAACACCTTTTATTTAGAACATGGTAAGAAGTTATACTGAAATTTGTTTGGTGAGGTTGTCCTTTTTAAACTGGCAAAACCTCTCAGCTACCAAACTGCATCAGAGATCTTCGAGAAGGATAAAATTTCACATGAGTTATTGATTTAAAAATGACGGAGAACTCACTCGATTGGCTACCCTGAGCCACTCTTCAGGGTCCTCCATGGTCACTGAGGGCAGGGACTTTGAGGGCTGTATTTGCCTTCTGTTGTTAGAAGCAGAGCCTGCCAGGCTTCAGACGGATCCTGTGGGTCAGGAATCTGTAGGAAGACAAGCCTGCCTTGGCCTGAGCAGCTAAGCTGTCGATTCTACTTTTCCTTTATCCACTGTCTGTCTGGAGATTTTCAGTTTAGATGAAAGGCAGTTTTCCCCAGTGGTTAGCACTTTCCCTTGATGAAGCTAATTGCGGATGGAGGTTGTTCTGTGCCCACCTGCCTTCTGTCTTCTTTGGAGGAAATAGGGTATTGCTGCTAGGAACCAATCTGTCTCTCTGTTATGAAAAGCCCTTTATTTTTTTAAATATTTATTTTATTTATTATGTATACAATATTCTGCCTGTGTGTATGACTGCAGGCCAGAAGAGGTCACCAGACCTCATTACAGATGGTTGTGAGCCACCATGTGGTTGCTGGGAATTGAACTCAGGACCTTTGGAAGAGCAGGAAGTGCTCTTAGCCACTGAGCCATCTCTCCAGCCCCATGAAAAGCCCTTTAATAATTAAACATTTAAATGCCATATTCCCCAGATCTCTGAACACTTGAGGGCTGTTTATCGGGTATAGATAAGTTATGACTATGGTATAGGATCTGCCTGGAGAGCTGGATCCAGGCTTAACCGTACAGGTTTTTAACTTAACAGGTGAGATTTATATTTGTGAAAGGCAAAGAAAAAAACACTGTTTGCAGTAGAAGCTTAGCAGTAAAACTGACAATAGTGGAGAACAGTTTACAGGAAATTGTTAATCTGAAATAGATTTTTATAACCTTAAATTTATCATTAGATAAAATATATTTTAAAGGAGAGTTGGATTACTATATAGTGTGTTGTAACAGATTTAAAAGTACATATCAATTTACCATATTTGAGACATTGCTTTCTTAGTCTGGAATGAGATACAATGGACAGAGCTCATTAGGACTGGGACGACTTAAAACATTTTTCAACAGAAAGTACATGTACACAAGTACAAAATACACAGTCGAATTTAGGTTTTATACACAAATACACAGAATTAAAACTAACTTATGTTCATACATAAAGTTAAATTAAAAGTCACATGCGTACACACACACATATATTAAACAGGAGTTGGGTGAAGTGGATGCTCTCGTGGGCCCTACCAAAAGCATGCCACTGTGCAAAACACACACGTAACAGAGTCAGTAAGAGAAATTTAGAGACAAAATCGTAAGTAAATGGTGAGACAAGGCAAGGAGTACCTCAATGAAGATGGTGACTTGGTTATCTGCCCTTAGTCAAGATGCTGGTGGTCACTTGTTGCAAAGAGAAACCATGTTTTCAGAAGGGGAAGTTGGGAGTGAGCAGGGCTTGTCTCTTTAAGGGACAGGGTACCCAGGTGACAGGACAGGCAAGCAGATTTATTACAACGGGTAGTATTTATTTAAAGGTTGCTTTAAATTTGGCTTTCAGTTGTGGTAGTGGTCTTGACTGGTAGGATTAACATCAGGTCACGCGGCAGATGAGGCCTGTTCACTGAATTGTAGCTGAGAAGCAAGGGTGAAGAGGAGCAAGATGGGGTTCTAAGGCTCCTAAGATTTCCTTTGAGGGTTGACACCACTCTCTCCTACAATGACCCCAATTTCTCCTACCAGGTCCTATCTCCTACAGGCAAACCTTTTGCTTACAGTTCTTTGTGGGGCCACTCCAGATACAAGTCTTTGTCTTCATCTTATCGACACAGGAAATTTCCAGCAGAGTCTTTCTCAGCTCTTGACAAGTTTGGCCTGAGGACTAGGGTCTACACAAACTTTTACAGTCACTAAAACCACCCAAAACAGTTTTAGCTTTGATGGGCAGAAGCTAGTGATCTTTTAGGTTACTAGATCCTAGGGGTTTCTATCTGTCAGTCACAAGATATGAATTTCAACACAGAGAAGGACAAGGAATGGCTATTTCGGGGAGTTACATAGGCAACTGGTCTCTTGGTTGGCTTGTGTTATGCCCTGACTGCAAAGTCCCCACAAAACCAACTAGGAGACTGAGTCCCATATGCAAAAGCAAAGGGCCTTTATTCTTATTCAAGTTCGAACTCAGACTCTCCATGTGTCCAACATATTGGCAGGATCAGAGAGCCCTGAGCTCAGTTGGGATGAGTTTTTATAATAGCAGAGATTAGAGTTGTAACACCTGTGTTACTCTTGACGGTACAGTTCACGCTACTGTACCATTCGCGAGGCAGGCAGGCAGGCAAGGGCATGGAGATTAAAGGAACTCACAAGAGACATGGGTCATTCGTGAAGAGAGAATGCTGAATGCCATTTATTCAAGCTTAGAAAAACCTTATATACCTATCTGCTGCACAATGGAACCCCCACCCCCCACAGGCAGGTGGGAAATTACCAGGCTCAAGAGTAAACAAAATCCCTAAGCTAACCACCAGTGGAGGCAGAGGGAGCACAGGAACAAACTGGATGTGTGGCCAGAAACTGCAAGGTATCCTCAAAATGAACCCCGGGAGGAGATGTGGACCCTACAAGGGTGAGGGATTTCTAAGGTTCAGGACCACTGACTGGCCAACATTTGTCTTGGGGTGTCTTGGTGAAGGCTGATAAGTATGCTGGCCTAAGGGACATCAGGTGATCCTATCTACAATAGTTGGAGCGTTAGGAATTTCCTTTTACGGGTCTGTTCCTGGGTGGTGCTTGGGTGATCTCAGTTTCTGGTCTTTCTTGCCCTAAGGTCAGGCCTACTTTCTGGTGGGTCTCTGTAGAGTCTGTCTTGGCAGGTGTGTACCAAACTGCCCTGGGTCCTACACCGTCCCAGCCAGAGCATTGAAACCGTGGTCAGCCAGTCTCTGCAGGCACAGCATCTTTGCAGGAATTCTCCAGCTCCCCCTGCTGGCCAAGCATGGCATTTTGTTCCCTGGGAGACTACATGTTATATGTTCAATGTTGTAGTCGGGGTCACATGTGTTATGTTCAATGTTGTAAGATCTTTGTAGCTGGGAATATTCCTCACTAGGATCTGGTGTAAGTGAGGTAGAGTACTGGGCAAGACAGCAGTCTTCAGGTGGGAGGAATAGCTGGTAAAAGCCGTTAATAAAAAACTCTTGGATCAAATCAAAACTGTTAGCCATCATCATCTGGATCTGATTTTCTTTTTTAAAAATCCTCTGAAACTGACACAATGTTTGTGCACGACATAGAATTAGTATAAAAGTAAGTAATCAAGAGCACAGTTTGACACCAGGTGGTGGTGGTGCACGCCTTTAATCCAACACTCGGGAAGCAAAGGCAGGCGGATCTCTGAGTTCAAGAGCAGTATAGAAGCGGTTCCAGGACAACCAGGGCTACACAGAGAAACCCTATCTCAAACAGAGAGAGAGAGAGAGAGAGAGAGAGAGAGAGAGAGAGAGAGAGAGAGAGAGAAAGAGAGAGAGAGAGAACAGTTTGGCCTAATGGAGTAAAAGTAATATATGAAATAAACATGTCTAAAATAACCAAAATTTACACATTTTGAAATATGTAGATTGACTACATATTTCCTTCTGTATTTGCAGTTATTTGCACCTATAAACTAACATGTATTTAAATAGTTAGGAATGGAACTTTGGAATGAGTTACTATATTATTGTCTCCCTTTTTTATTAGTAAATCACAAATATTATTTAATTTTTCATCCTGATGAGTTGTACTATAGGACATTTTAGATGCTATTTAAATAAAAAGAATCCATCAGTACTTCAGGTATAAAACATCATGGATGTTATTATTAGGGATTGTATTTTTCATATAATTTGAATATGAAGAGTTAATCCAAATCTTTGAGTATGACTAGGTAGAGTAAATGGAGTTGAAATTTAACTTAAAAACTGAATTTTTTTATTGTATTCAAATTATGCCAAATAAGGAGAATATATATTTATGAAAGCAGTGAAAAACCTTAGCTCTTAGAAGATTAATTTTTGAATAAGGTAGGGTTTAGGGTAAGCAAACAGGCACATCAAATGAGAGAACATAGCATTTTCATTTATAGCTCCATGAAAGCCAAGATTAGAATAATTTTATCACTTGGAACTAAACCAGATAGACTATCACACATCATAAACAATTTAAGAAGTCTAATTACAAAGGTATTTAAGAAACATAAATAGCGAAAGAAACGATTAGCAGCTAAATCCCCTTCCCCCACGGTCAATGGCAACAAAGTCACACTTTTCTAAAGCCTACGTGAATGTCTCAGAATGTGGCTTGTGTTTTTTTTTTTCCTTTAGTTAATAAAATTGCCTGATTTTCTTTATCCTTTGAGGAAGACTAATAACTAATTTTAAATTTTAGTTATCATAGTTAAGATTTTTTACAATACCGTGTTCTTTGTTCTTTATCTAATACCAAATTTTATATACAGACTTAAATATTTGTCTGTTAAAAGAACTTTTGTCGGGAGGTGGTGGCGCACACCTTTAATCCCAGCACTCGGGATCTCTTCACAGCAATAGAGCAGTAACTGATACACATCCCAAGGAAAAAATAAGACCACCAAATCAAATCAAATCCAATCCAATCCAAACCCAAACTGTCAGCCACGGTGAGGCAAGCCTGTAATCTCAGTCCTAGGGAGGTGGAGGCAAGAAGATCAGGTCAGAGACTTTCTTGGTTACATACAAGTTAAAGGCCATCAGAGTACACAAGAGACTTTCTCTTAAAACAAAGACCAGGAGAAGTAAAGGAAAGCAGAAGCATAAGTAATTCAGGCTTTTTACATGGCAAAGAACAAAATGCACCCATTCTTCATTTCGGGCTCTTCCTAACTCACAAATGACCACAAAGCTACTGGTGATGAATGTCTTTCTGCACAGTTCTCCAGACACACTGCCAGAGAAATGAAACAGCAATTAAAATTCAAATTAAAGATTTCAAAATGACTCCGAGAGCAGACAAGTGAAGAGTATTTCAAAAAATCTTTCAGTGGGTTGGTGATATAACTCCCGCCTGCTTTGTGCTCACCAAGCCCCATGTTCACTCCCCAGCACACCAGAAAATAGAAACTTCACACTTCTTGACTGTAGAACAGAAACCTTCCATCCTATAGCAGTGGCTATTCAAAAACATGTCTGCTGTACCGTGAGCCTATCCCTCAATATCCCTCATCTCCACTCCCAGTGACCCTTTCTTTCTTTCTTTCTTTCTTTCTTTCTTTCTTTCTTTCTTTCTTTCTTTCTTTCTTTCTTTCTTTCTTTCTTTCTTTCTTGTTTTTTTTGAGTAGCTTTGGAGCCTGTCCTGGAACTAGCTCTTGTAGACCAGGCTGGTCTCGAACTCACAGAGATCCACCTACCTCTGCCTCCCTCCGAGTGCTGGGATTAAAGGTGTGTGCCACCACTGCCTGGCTCTCCATGACCTTTTCTAAGGGCGCCTCTCTCCACCTCTTATGCTGCTACTATGTCCTGATACCAGAGGAGGCCTCTGCCTGCTTGTTCACCTGATCTGTGTGCCAGCACCTTGACCTCACATAAACTTCTCTTCTCTACAAACTACCCTGCCGCAGTTCCTATGCTACAACATGGTGACAAGCTAGTGACCAGCTAATGACAAGCTCGTGGTTGGTGATGTAGCTCAGGAGTCCTGACTGCTCAAGGACTTGAGTTTTGTCTTGGTTCTGCATTAAGGAGGAAGACAAGGAGTGTCAAGGAAGAAGAGAAGTGGAGAGAAAAGAGAGAGAGAGAGAGAAAAGAGAGACAAAGAGAGCGACTCGGGCTGGGGGGTGGACAGAGCGTGGAGAGCTCATGGAATCCTGGACTTCCCTGACCTGGTCCAACAGCAGGGGCTGCCCTATGGGGTCCCATGAACCAATAGGGCAGACAGATGACCTTCGGTCACTCGAGTTACAGCATTGATCAGTTCTGTTGGCAGCCTCGGGCAGTGGGGACCTCAGCTCTGCCATCTGACTTGCTCTAATCGGGGAGAGCACACATTGTCACCAGGTAATGTAAGACTTATGTCTAGGAGAAAGCAGCAAGACTCTGTGGAGGTTAATAGACGAGATTATACAGGGGAAATTAAGGTCTGGCTGTATTAAAAATAGCTCAGCTAGTGGTATCATTATGGAGTTTGTGACCCCTGGGAAAAGACCGTAGGCTCAATCCAATTCTAATTAAAAAGTTTATTGATTAGCTGCTAGCAGAACAAACCATCTCTGAGACAAATTTGAGATTGCCTTAAAGGAGGGGTATGGCGAAGGATTTTAAAAGGGGGGAAAAAAAACCCACAAGAAGACCTTCAGTATCTACATAGGCAAGTAAAACCTGTTCTGTCAAGTTAAGTGGTTAAGACAGGTCAAAATGACCTTTGGGTCTCTGCACAAGCAAGTTACAACAGCAAAAGCAAAGCAAAACAAATAAAAACAAAAAACAAAAAAACAGTCAAATCATAGCAAGTGGATAGTCACTGACAGCTGTACATTTTGGGGTGGGGGTCGTTGAGTTGGGGTTACTGGAAGCTTATCTTCCAGGGACTGGTGGCAGACACAGAGAGCTAGTGGGCACACAGATGGATGCCGAGCATGAAATGGGGTTTCTTCCGTCCTCACGGTATTCCCGAGTGTTAAATGAGAAAATGCTAGTGGATTAGCCCCATGAAGACGAGCTTTCAGGTCCTCCACTCATGCTTACTGGGTACAAGTAGTGTGGTTTGAATGTCACTGGCTCCGATGATCTCATAGGGAGTGGCACTATTAGGAGTTGTGGCTTTGTGGGAGCAGATGTGGCCTTGTTCGAGGAAGTGTGTCACTGTGGGGGTGGGCTTTGAGGTTTCCTCTGCTCACGATACTGCCTGGTGTCTCCGTTGCCTGCAAGATGTAGGACTCTCAGCTACTCCTCCAGTGCCATGTCTCTAACATGCTACCTACCACGATGATAATGGGCCGAACCTCTGAACCTGTAAGCCAGCCACCTAGTTAAATGTTTTCTTGTAGGAGTTGCCGTGGTTACGGTGCCTCTTCACAACAATAGAAACCCTAGCGAAGACAAAGAGTAATGGAACATTAGCCAGAAATGAAGCTGTACTTAAGTGGTGTAGCTTTTCCCGGGCTTCTTTACACCAGGACTAATGTGTTAATAAATGTGGGGTGCCACTGGCCCCCCAGCACGGCCATTTCAGCTGCTGTGGACCTACATTGTGGGGTGCTACTGGCCCAGCATGGCCACTTCAGCTGCTGTGGACCTACATTGTGGGGTGACACCGGCCTCTAGCACGGTCAATTCAGCTGCTGTGGACCTACAGGAGGGGGCAGCATAGCTCCCCTGCCCTGGGATGCGCTGGGCCCGCTGCTGGAAAAGATGTCCTTTTAAAGACTCAGTGGGAGAGCCCTAGTCAGTGCAGCACAGGGCTCTAGACTCAAAGCAAACAAAACATTCCTTTCTCTGCAGTCAGGCACACCTGGATTTTTGTGGACAACTGGAGGTGAAGGAGAATGGTTGTGTGCTTTAAAGACTAACGAAGGAGAGCCCTCAGTAACTCTCATGGAGCTGTGAGCAGCTGTGAGGGTTGTATGTGACTCAGTCAGCCAAATAGAAGGGATTTAATGAACAATAAAATTACAGTATTTGCCTGTGTGTGCACACCTGTATATATGGATTGTGTGTGCATCTGTGTGTGTGACTGTGTGTACATGTACATGTATGTGCAACAGTATGCATATGTGTGTGTGCATGTTTATGCGTATGTGTGTCCACATTTGTCTTGTGTACATGGGTAGGTGTGTTTGTGTGTTTATGTGTGTCTGTACATGAGTTTGTTTTTCTATGTTTGGACAGATGTGTATATATGTATATGTGTATTTGAAGATGTATATATATGTATATTGTGCACATGTGTAATATACATACATGTGTGTACATTTTTATGCACGGGTATGTGAACATGTATGTGTTTATGTACATGTGTATGCATGTTTGTGTTTGTTCATGTGTATGTGCATAAATGTATATGTTTGTGTGCATACACAAACGTGTATACGTGTGTGTACAAGTATATGTTTATTTGTGTGTGCATGTATGTGTGCACATTTGTGCATGTGTGTATGTGCATGTATGTATGTGTGTATAGGTCAGAGGTTGCCTTAGTTGTCATTCCTCAAGGACTGTCCACATTGTTTTTTAAATAGGTGTTCAGATTAGACTAGGCTGGTAGGCTGGAGAGATGCTGGCTGGCTGAGCTCCTGTGGCTTCTGCCTTCCCAGCCTGGGATTGACTTGGGAATGGAGAACGAACTTGGACAGAGTTTAAGATGGGAGGGGGAGTGATGTGGATAAGGAACTCATACAAAGGTATCAAAAACTAAAAATAAAACAAAACGATACCCCTCATACTCCACAACTGAACCTACATTCCTGTGTGGGTTCTGAGGACCAGAATCAGGTCCTGACATTCGTGTGGTAAACACTTTACCCACTGAACCTTCTCCCCAGTTACTAGTGCCTTGACTTAGGGTGGCATATTCACCAGGAGGGCGCAGCCGTTACTGTGGCCACAATGGAGCCACCATTCACTGAGCAGTTCAGAGGTGCAGAGTCTGGTCCTCATGCTGAGACACGATGATGACTATCCTCATGCATAGTGGTCACTGACTTAAAAAACAAATCTCTTATCCCTGAGTAAAAACATACCTAGTGTGTGTTTCCTATCCCATGATGGAGACAGCTGAGCATGTCCAGACTGCACCCTACTTGCTCTTTCTTCTTCATGAGGCACAACACCGATGGATGTGATAAAGGTCTCTGATTCATCTCAAGTCTCAAAAGAGCATTTGATAAACGTGCCATAAAATCCTCAGGTCACTGTCAGTAGCAGAGTTCCAACTGGTGCAATGCCACACCCACAGAGGACAGGGCCTCAGGACTTCAGCGAGACACAAAAATGCATTTTTCAATGTAATGTTTATCACTAGTAACGAACACAGTTCAACTGGATGTATAGAACAAGAACATGTTATTGTTTCAAATCAATACAAACTTCCACATGAAGAAAATCACCCATATGCTAAGCAAGGGAGTGTATGTCTTTACAAGCAATGCAAAGAAATTTTTAAAAATGATTCTTTGTGCTGAGTTCTGAATTCCAGCACTCAGGAGGCAGAGTATTATTCCTTTAAAAACGGCGGCGGGGCGGCGTGGGTGTGTGGACAAACACGGGATAGACGGCACGCAAAGGAAGAGACAGACACGCAGCTCCCACGTGGGTGCGCTTTAATGGGGAGAGGGGAACACGATAAGGGCGGGACGTGCAAACACACAA
>NW_026067903.1:7930295-7931326 GCF_014885135.2 Alexandromys fortis | reverse complement strand
GATCAAAAACCCATTGCCATTGTTCTTGAGGTCTCAGTAGTCCTCATTGTCCGTGTGTTCAGTGAGACCGGTTTTAACCCAGGCTTTTTCAGACCCAGGCCAGCTGGCCTTGGTGAGTTCCCAATAGAACATCCCCATTGTCTCAGTGTGTGGGTGCCCCCCTCGCGGTCCTGAGTTCCTTGCTCGTGCTCGCTCTCCTTCTGCTCCTGATTCGGACCTTGAGATTTCAGTCCGGTGCTCCAATGTCCACACAATTTCTTTCACTAAGGTTTCCACAAAGTGCATTCCAGTGCTTATGTGAGAGATGGGAAATCGATCCAGTAAATTCAGAATCACTACGTCAGTGTGAGCCTGGCCAATCCTATTTCCCCCTGGCCTTAGCTTTTTTAAAATTTATTTTATATTTATTTATTTACTTATACAGTATCCTGCCTGTAGGCCAGAAGAGGATACCAGATCTCATTATAGGTGGTTGTGAGCCACCACGTGGTTGCTGGGAATTGAACTCAGGACCTCTGGAAGAGCAGTCAGTGCTGCTAACCGCTCACCCATCTCTCCAGCCCATTTTTTTAAAATTATTTTTTTCTTTTTTTTTATTTTTTATTTTTTCCCCCCTGGCCTTAGTTTTCAGAGTTACAAAGAACAGCTCCCTGGCACTGTCCTTATCTGTTTTGCTGCTCTTTTCCTGTGGTTATTTGCTTGCTAGGCAGGAGCTAAACCACCTGAGCCACATCCAGCTGCTCAGATGAGGTTGGAAGATCTGCACTTTGTTGATGGGAACTAGATGAAGGGAAGGAAAGGCCTCACCTGCCAGACAGGAGTGAGAGACCAGGAGCAGCATGGGATGCCCCAGCTCTAGGGTTTGCTCAGGGCCCAGGGGCCTGAGGAGCCTCAGAGGGGAGGCCCTGGGTGACAGAGCTGGTGGTAAACTTTCTCACCATACTGTCACTGGCTCTGCAGCAGGCTTTTGTGGTCCAGGCTGAGCCATTTACTCCCCATCAAAGGAGTTTCACATGTCACCCTAGACAGAG
>NW_026067903.1:7798118-7919477 GCF_014885135.2 Alexandromys fortis | reverse complement strand
GGGGCAGGGACGACACAGCTGTCGGTGGGCTGGACCCAAGTGAGCAGCCATGAGGGGCAGAGGGTAAACAGAAGAATTGCTGACCAAACAAACTATAAAAAGAGAGAGTGTCTGCAAGATTTCAGGTTTTTTTAAAAATTATTTTAGAAGGTCCGTAGAGAAAGCATCAGAGAGTAAAAATATGTTTAAAAGGGTTGTCGAGATTTTCTTCTAAGGTCTGCTGTGGTGATACATGCCTTCATCCCAGTACTCACCTGGTGAGTTTTAGGCCAGGCAGGTCTGCATAGTGAGGCTATTTCAAGTAAACAGATGAATAATAAACACAAAAACATTTTTGTTTAAATTTATTTATTTACGCACATTTTTTATTTGTTTATTGTTGTTCAGCACTTTCCTATGAGTTTAAAAACATTCCATCTTGGAAGCAAGCTCATTAAGACTCAGACTGTTCTAAAGAAAGACTCCCAGGAAATAAGTCACTCAGAAGCAGCAGAGGTCCCTGGAAATTGAGCAGATGCACTAGGCTCCTCCCTCCCCAAGGACTGCTGGGAGACACTACAAGACCAGCGGAGCTGCTTGAAAAAGATGCTCTCCTAGCTGCTCAGCTGCCTGCAAGCTGTACCGATGCTGGGGTGGGCTTTGGGTGATGCGGCTTCTTTGTTATCATTCTTGCTGTTGTTCATGACCTCTCACCTGGACTCCTTTAAATAACGCCATGACACTCACGGGTTCACTAAGTTGGACACTGGCAATAGCCTTGCTTCGTTTGGTCTGTAGTCAAGTCCATATCTGAGGTGAGTAGACATCTGTTCTTGTCATTCCAGGAATAGTGACAAACAGCAATTGTGTGTGTGTGTGTGTGTGTGTGTGTGTGTGACCGTTTGCGGAGTTCTTGCCTTCCATCACGTAGGTTCTAGGGATTGAACTCAGATTGTCAGGCTTGGCGGAAGGTGCCTTTCCTGGCTGAGCCATCACCTTGGCCCATCACTTTCTATTGCAAACATAAACATTGAGTCTAATGAATTCAATAAACATTGAGTTTCTAAATTTAACGTTGCCCTTTTCGTGAATAAAGCTTGCTTTATCTTGACAGCTTTATAATGTACATGCAAGCTGATTTAGATATTAAGGTACCTTGATAATGAGAAGAAATTACTGACTTTTTATAAAATAATCAAACTAGGAACAAAATGGATTTACTAACAAGCACTAACTTAGAGGACATAGGAATGAGAACACAGAGGAAGGAACCCCCACCCTGATTTGAGACCACAGAGCTAAAACGATGCTGCTGACTTCCGCTTGTGTGCACCTGCTTGCCCCTTCCTCTTTTTCTGGAAAAGAATATTGACAGCAAATTCTGTTTGCTAAAGATAAAACTGTTTTAACCAGAAACCTCCAGAGAAAATCTCCTTTGGGGTGCGGGTAAAAAGACCACCCTAACCATGTAGACAAGGTTGTGACCATACTGCCTGCCCTGTGTAAGTTACGGGGCATCTGTCATGGTGGAGCCTCCTTGGCAGGAGCCATAGGCTTCAGTAGGGCTAGTGATAGAGTTTGTCCTTTTATTTCTGGATCTCTCAGTGGGGAAGAGTGAGCGCCTGTAACAATCCCATAGCATTAATTATAACAGGACTGTTATCTGTTACATTGTTGCATTAATTGTTAATGTTCTAACAATCCTATAGCATTATTTATAACAGAATTGCTATCTGTTACATTAGACTAATTGTTCATATTGAGCAGCACCTTTACCATTCCAAGAGTGACAACAGCTCATCTCAACACTGACACAATATGTATTTCAAATGGAGCAAAGCTTGTTAAAAAAAAAAAAAAAACAGTTTCTCGATAGTTAGACCTGTTCTTTAATTATCTTATCATTTACCTTTTAAATTTTAGAGTTTATTTATTTATTTTCTATTTATTTTAGAATTCAGCTTTGACCTTTATTCAAGAGACCAGATGGATTGTCTCAGGACCTGGCTATCATCCCTGAAGCCATGCAATCCTCAGCTCAGCAATCTGTCCTGCCAGTGGCCCAAAACACAGTTTTAAGTGCCAGGATCCTGTTTATAGTGACTGTAGGGATGGGTGGGAGGGAGCCATGGTGAAGTGTATGCCATTGCTTATTCATTAGAAAAAAATAAAAGACAGCACCATTCCATGTCCCTGATGATGTGCAGTCTTGAGGGGGCTGTGAGACCCACAAGAGCATGAGATTTGTACAATCAATCCATTCATTACATGGGGTAGAAGACTGGGTGGGCACCTAGAGGCCATCTCTTGGCTTTGTCAAGGTTGCATGGTGAGGTGAGAGAGTGGGCTCTAGGATTCAGGCCACTGAGCCATCTGTGCCTCAACCTCTGTCAGTGGACTTGTGTGTCTGAAAGGAGTCTATGAGGCTCTTGTCCTTGCTCACTTTGGCACCAGCAAACACACTACAGTAACGGAAGTGAGAAAGTGTCCAATAGTCACTCGGCAAGGAATACATCTCTGTCTCCCACCGTCTAATGTGCTGGCAGCTAGGGTCTGTGTCAAGTTTGTGCAGGGACTGGGCCTCCAACTCAGCCCCAGAGGAGACTCTATTTGATAGTCACTCTTGACTGAAACCTGCACATCCTTGGCAGAGTCAGGCCATAACTGGTCATTCAGTGGGACCTCTGCAGGCACATCTGTAGGTCACAGCATGTGCTGAATCTGCTCCATGAATTGCGGGTCCAGGGATAGGTATCATGGCACAAAACCGGCTCATCTCCCCTGGCCACAGTAGGGCAGGCTTGCAGTGGGTGGGGATTTTCCACAATTGCCCCGCACCTCTTGCACTCACTTTCCCCATGCTGGGCGGTGGTGGCGCACGCCTTTAATCCCAGCACTGGGGAGGCAGAGGCAGGCAGATCTCTGTGAGTTCGAAGCCAGCCTGGCCTACAAGTTCCAGGACAGGAACCAAAGCTTCAGAGAAACCCTGTCTCAAAAAAAAAAAAAAAAAAAAATTCCCCATTCTGGAGGCTGCCTCTTCCCTCGAATGATGGTGTTCTTGTTGTAAGAAGCTTTTTATTTTCATGAGGCCTCATTAGCCCGTTGTTGGTCTTAATGCTTGTACTGCCAGGGCCCTTGTTCAGGAAGTCGTCCTTGTGCCCCTGAATGGAAACTTGCTTCCTATTTTATCCTCTATCAGATTCATGGTATCAGGGCATATATAGAGGTCCTTGATCCATCTGGGCTTCAGTTTGGGCAGGGCGAGAGGTAAGGATCAAATTCCATTCTTCTACATGTAGCCGTCCACATTTGGATGGCTATCCAACATGGTTTGTTAATGAAGCAGTGTTTTTTGCCAATGTGTCTCTGTGTGTGTTGTTGTTTTTGTTTTTGCTTGGTTTCTTTGTAAAAAAAAGAAATAAGGAAGGAAGGAAGGAAGGAAGGAAGGAAGGAAGGAAGGAAGGAAGAAAGAGAAAGAAAGAAAGAAAAAATCAGGTGGCTGTAGGAATGTGCCTTGTATCGGGAACTCAATTCTATTTCACTGGTCAGCATGTCTGTTTTTATGCCAATACTATGTTGGTTTTTGTTGTTCTGTTTTTTATTTGTTTTACTATAGCCTTACAGTATACCTTGAAATCAGGAATTAGGATTTCTCTATTAGTGTTTGATTGCTCAGGACTGTTTCAACTATCCAGGGTCTTTTGTGTTTCTATATGAATTCTGAGATAATTTTTTTTCAGTTTCTGTGAAGGCTAGCATTGGGAGTTTGATGGGCAGTGTACTAAATCTGTAGACTGCTTTTGGTAGAATAAGCATTTTCACAGTGTTAATCCTACCAATTTATGATCGTGGGACATCTTTCCATCTTCTGGTGTCTTCTTCAGTTTATTTTTTCCAGCATCCTTAAGTTTCCACTGTAAGGTCTTTTAGTACAAGTTTTTTTTCACATCTCCTGTCCCCAAGGAGCTCTCAGCCATACTCAGAGAATCCTTCTCACCTATTCTCTGTCAGGTCATTTCCTCAGGGATAGTTTTAGGGGACAGCATGCAATCCTGTCCTGGGCCAGGGAGGTCCCAGTTCCCACACCCTGGGAGTTACAATGCTCCCCAGGAGGTGAGATTGGTGGCTCCAGCCTTATCTCTTTACAGCTGATAACCAGAGACAGGTCCTCTCCCCTTCTCCCAGACAGCCAATGCCAGGCAGTTCTGCCAGCTGGCTCTCCTTGGTTGCAGACATTCAGCATCTCTGTCTAGGGTGACATGTGAAACTCCTTTGATGGGGAGTAAATGGCTCAGCCTGGACCACAAAAGCCTGCTGCAGAGCCAGTGACAGTATGGTGAGAAAGTTTACCACCAGCTCTGTCACCCAGGGCCTCCCCTCTGAGGCTCCTCAGGCCCCTGGGCCCTGAGCAAACCCTAGAGCTGGGGCATCCCATGCTGCTCCTGGTCTCTCACTCCTGTCTGGCAGGTGAGGCCTTTCCTTCCCTTCATCTAGTTCCCATCAACAAAGTGCAGATCTTCCAACCTCATCTGAGCAGCTGGATGTGGCTCAGGTGGTTTAGCTCCTGCCTAGCAAGCAAATAACCACAGGTAAAGAGCAGCAAAACAGATAAGGACAGTGTCTGGGAGCTGCTCTTTGTAACTCTGAAAACTAAGGCCAGGGGGAAATAGGATAGGCCAGGCTCACACTAACATAGTGAATCTGAATTTACTGGGTCAATTTTCCGGCTCTCACGTCTGCACTGGAATGTCCTTTATGGAAATCTGATTGAAAGAAATTGTGTGAAGGAGAGATTAGATTCGAGATAGCTCCCTACGACGTGAATATTCTCAGCAAGCTCCTGGGCCATGCTGTACAATGACCATTTCAAAAATGGTTTATGCAAAGAAATACACTCACTCCTTTAGCTGAGGGGTGACTTTTATTTTTAGATTTTTTTTTTTTTTTAATTTTCGAGACAGGGTTTCTCCGTAGCTTTTTGGTTCCTGTCCTGGAACTAGCTCTTGTAGACCAGGCTGGCCTCGAACTCATAGAGATCCGCCTGCCTCTGCCTCCCGAGTGCTGGGATTAAAGGCGTGTGCCACCACCACTGGGTACTTTGTTTTGTTTTGTATGCATGAATGTTTTGTTTGTCTGCATGTCTGTGTACCACATACATTCCTGGTGCCTGGACGCATCAGATGAGGTCTTTGGATTCCCTGGAAGTGGAGTTATGGATGATTGTGAGCCACCGTGTGGTGCTGGCCACTGAACACAGATCCTCTGCGAGGGCAATAGTGCTCTTGACTGCTGAACCATGTCTCCAGCACTACATTCTGTTTTTAAATATACAATTGTAAAGCTCATAATGAAAGTTTGTATTGATTTAAAGTTACAAATGTATTTGTTTTCTACATCTGGTTGAACTGAGTAATTTACCAGTAATAAACATCACATTTAATAAACATCACATGAATAGTGTATTTTTGTCTCTCCCTGAAGTCCTGAGGCCCCATCCTCTCTGTAGGTTTTGCCCACTGTTTTTGCCAATCTCTGGTCCAGGAAACTCACAGAGCCCTTCGCTGGGAGATCAGAGGCCAGGGAGGCTCTCCAGTTCCTTTCTGGATTAATAGCCTCTTTGATGAAGCTCAGATTTAAAGGAAAAACGAATGAAGTCAGTGCCAAACACTGTTGCAATGGCGGAGGAAACAATATTTTAAGAAGTGAGTTCCTACATTAAAATCACTGAAGAATTTATCGCGCCTATTGCAAAGTGTCCCCTTTTATGATAAGGACGGGGCTCAGGACATATCCTAGCAGATAGAAAACCGGAGGAGCAGAAGCCCCGGGGCCACTGGCTCCAGAGAGTCGGGCTGCGCCTTGCAGCATCTCATTTTGGCATCAGGCTAAAGGGTCTATGCACAGATGGGCTGTGGACTCCTCATAGCGTCTGGTTTTTCTTTTTCTCAAGGATCTGCTTGTCAAAGGGCTTAACCACTCAGGGTTCAGCTTTCTCACCTGTGGCATCAGGGAGGAACATTGTCTCCCCCCAAAGAGTGCTGAGCACAGCAGAAGGCAGAGGCTCCATGTGTGGGAGCAAATGAACTCCCCAGAAAGCCGAGCCTGCAGTGACCCCTCTGCCTTCCTGTTCAGCACACAGGACATATGGAAGCACCCTCAGCTGCTGAGTCCCACTGCCCAGCTCCCTCTCCAGCCCAGCCCTTCAAGATCTCCCAGTACAGGGACTATCCAGTAGCCTCAGCATTCAGTCTCCTGGAAAGCTCTTTGGTTCACATTGGGATTTCAACCTTTTCCATTTCCTGTTTGTTTTCTAGTAAGGTTGAGGCGTCCTGTTGTCTCTGTCCCCAATGGTTTACATCAAGGACTGGCCACCCCGCTGTTGTCATTACTGTAAATAGCACTGGGGAGGCCCCACCCCCTCTTCAGCAGGACTCTCTCTAAGGGACAGCCCTTCAAGCCTGGATGGCCTAGCAGCCCTGGCCTGAGGTCTTCAGCATCTGGCTTCACCCATCTTCCTTCAGCTCTGTGTCTTCTGGTCCAGGCACAGGGCAGCGGTGTCCCCGTCTTGCAAGCTTGTGCCTCCTACGACCTGCTATAGCGACTCCAAGCACAGATGAGAGGGGACTCGCCAGCCCTAGGTGTTGGTTTGAAAAGGCACCAAGCCAGGTAAGCACAGAAGTCATCCAGGTACTAGAAAGCCAGGCTAGGGGGTTAAAAATTCTCAGGCATTTTCCATCTCAAAACCTTTTTAAACTTTAACTGCATCTTCGGAAATCTACAAATACTACAATGATTACCAGGCTTGTAATTTTTTGCTAAGTTCTAAGTGTGCTATATATTTTATATCATGGCTGACACGTGCTTATACTGACTGCATACTTGAAACTTCAACCATTTCCTTGGAACATTCCAGGTCTCTGCTCTTGATGACTGTAGTGCTGCAGCTCGCCCATCAGGGAAACAGTAAGTAACTTTTTTCCCCACCTGAGTTTCAGTTCTAAGTCATAAGATCCTCGTTTCTCCGTTACTGTTCGTCTCTTACTTTGCTGTTCTTCAAAGGTTATCAGAGAGAACCTGACAGTGTCAGACAAGTCAGCAATATCTTGTCTCCAAGGCTCCCGGGGACGACTCTGAATGGGACCTTGAGTGATTCCAGCAGAATGAATGGCAGCCAGGAGGGCTGGCGACCACGGGACTCCCCTCCTCACTCCCGTACTTTTGGCGAGAGTAAGTCTTCATTCCGTGCAGTTCTGTGCAGTGGATCCTGGGGGGAAAAAGTGGGATAAACCAGGGTGAAAAGGAGACGCCTCAAGGAGCATCTTTTCACCGTCAAGTTTAAAAAAAAAATGAAAAAGAAATTCTAGTGATGCGTTTACTCTCAGGTTTCACGGTTTCTTCGGCAAAAGTAGCAGCTTTCCTCTGTCGCTAAGGCAACAGGCTCTTCCCTAACATTCAGGCAACTCCAGCACGCCCAGAGGCTCCAGGTGGCGCTAGCGTCATCACACCCACGGGTGGTCCTGCCTGGGAGGCCTGTGGTTAATCACTGTCCACAAAGTCACAGGCTAACGTTAGCAGTGGAAGGGTGTGAGAGAAGCAGCCGCTTGGAGGGTGTCAAGGGCTGTCCCGGACCCCGCCCACATTCCTGCTAGCTTGTTTTTCAGCCTTCAGCTAAAGAGTGAGGTTTACCTAGCAAACACACGCAGCAGGCAGAGTCCCCTCTCAGGCTGTGGCGCCCTGCCCTCTGCGGGAGGGGACTAGGGGAGCTCCAGGGGCCAGCACAGCTGCTGACCTAGGTCAACCTGCAGGTGCGATCCCTGGATCCCGCTGCTGCTACAACGGAGGCACCTGCGTTCTGGGCAGCTTTTGCGTGTGCCCTGCACACTTCACTGGCCGCTACTGCGAGCACGACCAGAGGCGCAGGTGGGTGGAGCACAAGTGGGCTGGGCAGGGTCTGACCTGCGAGAGGGGGTTACATCGAAGAACGTTGACCTGTTCTGGCCTCTGCAGAGACTGTGGCGCTCTGGGGCATGGAGCTTGGACCCTCCACAGCTGCCGCCTATGCAGGTGCATCTTCTCAGCCCTGTACTGCCTCCCACGCCAAACGTTCGGCCACTGTGGTAAGAGCACCAGCCCCACCCCCGCGCCCCAAACGCGTCTGCCGCATACATGCATGCATACACTTGTGTCTTTGTTGTTAGTGGATGGTCCATAGAGCATCTGCTTGTGCCAGGAGACATAGAAACGAGCAAATTAGATCCGTGCGTCAGGCAACAGACTTTCGATAAACTGAATTTATTATTTACATTTTCCTTGTGGGGACTGCTGGGTCTTGATCTCAGCACTGGGTTCCCAGAAGCTTAAGAAAATGCAGAACAGAGTTAATCTGGGAGTCCGACTGGCTCAGCAGATCACTAATGGTACCCAAACCCTGGGGACACAAGAACTGCCGTGAGCAGGTAGGGAGGGGTTGCCACACTGCCTCCTGATGTCTTGTGCCACAGTCTTCCTTTTATCAGGAGTTGGCTTGGACTTCCAATGGTAGACAAGGCAGCGGAGGTTCACCCTTCAGCTCCCTGCCCCCCTCTGCCTCTGTCACTCCTGGGTGGTTGGGCTGTCCACTGTGTCCAAGGAACACTGCATGAAATGACCTCCTACCCCTCCCCCAAACCATTTTTATGCCCTTTCTCAGGCACCTCTGAACCGCTCCAGTGGATGTGGCACTGAGCGGTTTGTCCCCTGCTCCCCCGTCCCTCAGCCGTCCAGGAAGGGAGGTACCAGAGCAAGGGAAAGTGACTGGCTGCACTGCCTGGCCCCACCCTCTGGCCAAGGCGTTCGCTTAGGTTATTTAGTGATTGCTTAGCTCCTGAGTCCTCTTCCTCTTCCTGTGGAGCACCAGGAATGTCTCCAGGCCCAGCCATTAACCCCCCAAGAGCCTTCCCTCTCCTCACTGAGTCCCAGAGGTTGGAGGACACAAATTTTGGGAATCAGCGTAAGTTTACAAAGTAAATCTGGTAGTCTCACAGTTGACATCAGTTCTTATCAGCAGTTCCTCTCTGGGAATGCCGGGAAGGGACTCTCTGGGGTCTTTAGCAATCTCCCATGCAAGGTCTTGGAAACATTCAGGGCAGAGACTCCTATATCTGCTGGTCAATGGCCAGGGTTTCTGAAAATGCTTCCATTCTCAAACTTAGACAAAGTAACAAGCTCCCCCCTCCAGGGTAACTGCCTCTGCCCCTGCATAGAAATCTCTAAAACCTCCAAGAGTAACAAAAATAAAAATAACTCGATCCTGTTGTCTATTCAGTAATAAAGGGACATTGACAGGTATCAAGTGGTCAAACTTGGTTTCATTTCTTTTTTTCTTCCACATACGCCAAAAGTAATGGGTATGACAAAGGTCTTTGGCATGTCCAAAAATTTAGAAGACCTTTGATAAATGATATAATAAGATCTCAGGTTCTAGTAATAAACTATCCACTAGTAACAGGATTTTTTTCTTTCCTAGTGTGACATAAAGTAGTGGCAGTTCACAGAATAAAAAGTGTAGATTTTTAATAAACATAAAATATTAATAAAACACTTTAAAAAGTTTTTCTCTAAATGTATAGTGGTGTTCTAAGTTTTTTCTTTTTAATCTCAAGTGATCTCCTTAGCAAGCACACCACAGTGGTCACAGGGTCGGTTTGGGACCCTAGGATGTTTACCTGCTGTAACTTGTAGTTTGTGTGTGAGACCCAACTGCCTAAGGGGCCTGAATCGCCCCCTGTTGCCTCCATTCTCCCAGAGAAGGTGACCCTGTATGATTGACCCTGCCCTCACCTGATGCTGCATGCGTTTTCCTGTGATTGGCCAAGATCTATGTCAGAAATCTTCATCAGTTGCTATCCCCCCTCTTCCTCCTACTCCTTCCCTTCTCCTTGTCCTCCCTTCCTGTCTTCCTTCTTATGTGAGACATACAGGGTATCACTGCATCTTGCTGGTTAGCCTGGATCCCACCTATCTCTACATCCTAAGAGCTAGGATTAAAGATGTGAACCACCACACCCAAACCAATATCAAAGCTTTTGTTCTTTTGTTCATACTTGTGGGTTTTTTGTTTTGTCTTGTTTTCTTGATGATGCAATCCCAGGGGTCCTCTGGCCAGCCAGCTTATCCTAATCTATGAGTCCCAAGTCCAAAAAAAAAAAAAAAAAAAAAAAATCTGGACGGTGTCTAAAGAATGACCATCAAGGTTGACCTCTGTTTTCCACAAGCATACAGGTACCTTGTACACACTCGTGAATACACACCTGCACACAGACAAAGACACAAAGAGCTAATCTGGACGGAGAATTGCTGCAAGCTGCTTTAAATTCTGTTTGCCCTGGCTGCATCCAATACAACATTCTGGTAGGCCTCCCTCTTCTGCTCGTGAGCTAAATGAGTCAGGCTAAAGAAAGGTCTGTTTGCCTGCAAAAACAGTGGAGGCTTTTCCCTTCAGTGTTCAATGTCGTACCAAGATTTAGATGTCTCTGGAAGCGGGGAAAATAAGTCTTTCATTTGTTTGTCTTGAACACATTCCAGGCAAGAGTTCTGTCATCCAGTACTGAAAAAGAAGGAAGGTGGCTGGGCGTGGTGGTGCACACCTTTTGTCCCAGCCTTCAGGAGGCAGAGACAGGACGTTCTCTGTGAGCCAGAAACCAGCCTGGTCTAAATAGTGAGTCCCAGGCTGAATACTGTAAGCCCATATAAAAAAAATTATATACACACATGTACATAAGAGAATATATATGTACACACACACATGGGGTGGGGCAGATTCCAGCTATAAAAGGACCAGACAGAAGAGGGTTTTAGTGAGACTGGGTGCAGACATCTCTGTGTTCCTTTAGCCAAGCCCATAGTCATGAACTTTATGTGTTCTCTGTGTTCTTTTTCAGACCTGAAAGGCTTCCTCTCGTCAGGTTCTTCAGGGACCAGAGGGTCAAGTGTAAGCGGTGCCCTGAGTCTTCTGATGCTTGGCCTCCTCCTGCAGGGCATGGCTGGTGATGGCTGAGGCTCCTAAGCCCAGTGACAGCATCTCCTGGGGCTGCCAGGAGTCATCCTTGGTTGCACATGGCACCGCAGCATGCCAGCAGGAAGGCTGGGCAGCGGGCATCTGCTTGGATGTTGTGTGTTGTAAATAACAGACCGGCTGAAATGTGTAAGGTCCTTGTACTGTGCAATAAACACATTCAACAGGGAGACCTCCTTGCTCGTTGAGCCTCTTTTCAAGGTCTCCAGTGGAGGCAAACCTCAATAGAAGAGCCCAGTATATTCAACCCAGAATCTTTCTGAAGGTTTCTGGATATACAGTGAACAGGATTGAATGAAACCCCCAACAAGCAGTCCTTCCCAGGTGACAGTCATTCTGAACAGCCTGGACCCTTACCTGTGTGCCTCATTGCTGAAGCTCCCTGTTATCCACTGTTGGCTGTCAGTCTCTCCACTGACCTCTGAGCCCATGGGAGAGGGACGGTGGGTCCAGAACACTGTTCTGCGTTTTGCGAAAGCCAACAACCTTAAACATGCTGTGTGGATATTGTAAGGAAGACAGGAGGGACTGGGGGCAAGCATCCTGGAACCTGCCTCCTCATTAGCAGGAATTAGACCACTCTTGGCAGTTCACAGCATCTCCCTAAAATACATGCACATGTAAAATGAGGAGTTTAAATGGAGTTAACGTGTTATCAAGGGGAATGCCCCAACTAGATACTATATGATAACAAATAAAACCCCCCGTACCAGGGATAGGTTGCATCTTTTGAGCTATTGGTAATGGGATTCCATTAACATCCCCAAACATTACTGCTAATGCTATTGGTTACCATTCACAGCATGATGGTAAGGCCTTTTTGCTGAAGACATCACATCCTTACGTCAGAACATAGAGACTTCTAGCTGTCACTTAACTGGAAACTTCACCACTACTGGCTAGTGTTCACAGTGCTGGAAGGTGCCACACTTGTTACTGGAGGAGAAAAGTTGTTCATCTTACCCGGCTGTGCACCTTCAAACAACAATAATGGCCTGCCTAGTAAGGAATGCTCTCCTCTGGAGCGACTGTGGCAAAAATGTCAAGGAAGTAACCAACCTCTTTCCTTAAACTGGGTTTAAGGGCTGGAGAGATGGCTCAGTGGTTAAGAGCATTGCCTGCTCTTCCAAAGGTCCTGAGTTCAATTCCCAGCAACCACATGGTGGCTCACAACCATCTGTAATGAGGTCTGGTGCTCTCTTCTGGCCTGCAGGAATACATGTAGACAAATATTATATAAATAATAAATAAAATTTAAGAAAAAAAAACTGGGTTGAAGAACCACTCCATGAGATGGAACCCGTTACTTGACACTGTCAATAAGGTCAAGAACATGAGACTAGATAGATAGGTCATAAGCCCTAAGGGAAAAACCTACTACTATTATTCTGCTAGATGACCGTAGCAATAAAACAACTCATAATGGCCTTTGCTTTATCATAGATCTGACACTATTGTTAAGGTCAAGAGCCTGATTATAGACAGATCATAGGCCCTAAGGGGAAACCTACTAATATTATTCTGCTAAATGACAATAGACATAAAAATAAAACAGCCCATTATGACCTGTTGCTATCCTCATAGATGAGTGTACTGCTCAGCCTTCACCAGAACAGCTTCTTCTTGTAACTGATGGCTAGTAACACACACACACACACACACACACACACACACACACACAGCTAGACAATGTACAGAGAAGAATGCTCAATCGTGAATGAGATGTCTATGCCACAATCCTTCCTTCAAGGGTCAGGGATCTGTGTGGAAGAGATGTCAGAAAGATTGTGAGAGTCACATAGGAGGAGATGATTTCAGGGAAGCAGCCTTTTTAGGGCACAGCTGTGCATGGGCGTATATGAACCCATGGAGACTGACGGCATGCAGAAGTCCTGAAGAAGCTCAAAGCAGACAAAATCTTGGCATGGAGGAGGAGGTGTGGGCATGGAGTCCCGTTCCTAGTCAAGGAGCTATTAGCAATTGATAGCTGCTGTCCCTGCTTAAGGAGGAGGTGACCTTCTGGAACCAAGCAGCTGGAAAGCCTGAAAAAGTATGAGGAGTGGTGCTGAAGGGACAGAAAAAGTCAGAAGTCTCTTAAGCTTTTGGCCTTCGTTTATTATTTATTTATTTTTTTATTCCGTCTGACTTAGGGCAAGTACGGCTTCAGATGGACAGGTGAGCCCACAGATGGTATGGAGCTCAATACCCAGGACGCTCACAGGACATGCTGGCTGCTCAAGGCCCTGTGCTTCTGTCACGGGTTCCCGAACTAACTCAGCTGAAGAAGGAGGACCCAAGAAGACAGCAGGACCGTGCAGATCATTGGCTTGATGGCAACGCCTTGGCCTTTGTTACTATTCCAGGGCTTTCCAACACCAGGGGGTCTGGGATGGTGAGGGGGCCTGTTGGGCCCCTGTGGGTTTGGGTCAGGCCCATGTCCATGTGGCTTTGGGTCAGGCGATGCTTTCTTGTGTTCTTTAATCCAGTTGTCAAAGTAGGAGACTCTGGCGAAGACACTGGGGCTGGTGAGTGGGGTTTCACACGGGGCGCTCCAGCTGGTCAGCCCCACCAAGTACCAGGAGCCATTCAGTAAGCAGACAAGGGGGCCCCCAGAATCTCCCTGAGGAGAGAGAGGACACAAAGTGGGGCGACCACAGGGAGGGACACACACTGACCAGGATTGGGAGAATATGAGGGATACCAGGTGGCTCTGCCATCTGAGTAGTCTCATCTGGATCATCGAAGCAATTCTGCAAATCCAAGCACAGGCAGCCTCTTGGGCCAGTATCTTCATGGAGCCCCACTGCTCAAAGCTACCAAGGAACCCAGGATACCATTTGGTGGAGAGTCTACAAGCTGAACATCGGCTCTCGGCTGTCTATGTGGGAGATGTCGCTGAAGTCCCAAATAGTCACTGTGGTGGTTTGGGAAAAAAAAAAAAAAGGCCCCCAAAGGGAGTGGCACTTAGGAGGTGTGGCCTTGTTGGAGTAGATATGGTCTCTTTTGGGGGAAGTGTGTCACTGTGGAGGCGGGCTTTAAGGTCTCTTATATGTTCAAGATACCACTCAATGAAGCAGTCTACTTGTTGCCTGAAGGATGTAGGACTGACTCTCAGCTACTTCTCCAGCACCACGTCTGCCTGCATGTTGCCCTGTTGTGCCCCCCCCCCCCCACGATAATGGATTGAACCTCTCTGAACTGTAAGCGCGCTACCCTAACTAAGAGCTTTACTTTATAAGAGAAGCTTTGGCCATGGTGTCTTCACAGCAATAGAAACCCCAACTCAGACAGTCCGTAACCGACTAATGGGCCTGGAGACACGGTCCGTCATCTTTTGGCTGAATCCCCTGTCTCTACACATCACCCCACATGTACCTTTGTGTTTTACTTAACAAAGTTACGAGTGATTCTTCAGTCCCTTGGCTGAGCTCCTTTAGAAGATGCCGAGCTGGAGGATGCGCTAAGCTGTCTCAGGGGCCCAGCCAGGAGAGAACCACAGGGAGCTCTTAGGCTCCAGCAGAGAGGTGGGAACTCCAAGCACAGCAGGGTAGCAACGCTCCTGTCTCAGACCAAAGTGCAGGAAGCAAAACAACACAGTCCCCAACAACTTTGTGTTGAAACACATGTCAAGGCAGTCTTCGTCTTCAGAATGCTCAGGTTACAGGGAGAATTGTGGGCACACACCTGAAGATCATACATAGTGATAATGAGCCGCACAGACGGCGGAAGAACACTCAAGGGGATGCACAAACTAAGTCGTAAGAGGGCTTCTCCGAGCCATGACTGGATGGAATCACTGAGGCGTGACTGTGACAAGCTGTGGGCAGAGACACAGTTGCTCAGCAGGGAAGCAAGGGGCTCTGGTGAAAATTCTGGAGCTTCTGAGACAGGGCTGCAGGCCTGGTCTTGGCAGGTCACCGTAAATGGGGTGGCAGTCAGTAGGTGGAAACACAGGACGGACCCTTTCTTTCTATTGTAAATGCAAAGCATGTGAGATGGGTTCAAACTCCAGAAACCACGTTGCAGAGAGAAACAGCTACCATAAACCATTGTCTGACCCTCACATATGCGCGTGAGCGCATGCACTCGCAAACACACATACAAACGGGGGCGGGACTAAATTAACTGATTTGATTATTCTAAAATGCAAAGCAAGCTGGGTAATATATACATACTCCAGAGGCAGAGGCGCAAGGATCGCAAGTTCAAGACTAACCTGAGCTACACAGAAAGATCATTTCTAGACAAACAAACAGATGATAGATTAATGTATTAGGTAGACAGGTGAATAGATAGATAGATAGATAGATAGATAGATAGATAGATAGATAGATAGATAGATAGATAGATATAGACAGATGTAGATAGATAGATAGATAGATAGATAGATAACAGATGAACAGATAAATAGATTTGAAACAAACAAAACCAGCCACAAGAAAAATTCAAAGCAAGAATAAGAAGCTGGATTGTGAGCACTGGTGTCAGAAAGAGGAAGCAAGAGAACGAAAGAGCAAAGGGCCATCTGAACAGGAGCACAGGGTGAACTGAGCTAACAGGGTAGGACAACTAAGGGCACCTGCTGATACTACAAGACGAGCTGGGAAGAAGGTGTTGAGAATCATCTGGCTCCTGAGGAGCAGGGAAGGTGCACATAAGATGCAAAGTCATACACTTCTGAAGCAAGAGGACAGCCAAGGGAAGAGAAAGAGGAAGACAGACTCTAGGGCAAGCAGAGGCCACAGGAGACGCTTCTAGTTGCCCACTTCCTTTCTAGCTTCAGTGCCCCCACCATTAAATGTAAACAGTTCAGACTGCACATGAACTAGTGATGAGCTCATGCCCCAAATAGAAGAGTTCCTGTGAATCATTATGGAAGACACGTGATCGACCAATGGCGACAAACCAACCTCGCAACCTTGAGAACATACTTCACAGAAAAAAAAAAAAAGCCAACCTCATTAGTCATCAGAAAAATGCAAATAAAAAATTACATACTGCTGGGCAGTGGTGATACACACTAATCCCAGCATTTGGAGTGCAGAGGCAGGTGGGTCTCTGTGAGTTCGAGTCCAGCCTGGTTTGCAGATCGAGTTCCTGGACAGCCAGGGTGACACAGAGAAATTTGTCTTGAAAAACAAAAACAAAACAACAAGAAAGAAAGAAAGAAAGAAAGATCACATCTAATGGTTAAAATGAAACAGGCAGATAATCCAAAAACAACAACAAAAACAAACAAAACAAAAACAAAAGACTGGTACAACGTGGAGCAACCTAAACTCTCCAGGGTGGAAACACAACTTGGTACGACCACACTGGAGAGCTGCCTGGAGTAGGTGTACGACAAGAACACATGTGCATCTCGGGGCACGGTGGTTCTACTGCTAGCGTGAGGACCCCTTGGGCCTGTTCAGGGCAATGTCATTGCAAAGTCCTCTCCTAAAAATTGCCGCATGCCACCAGGATAAGAACAAATAAGGAAGCGTGTAGCACATTCATACAGCAACACGAATGGCTAGCATCCTGTTGACTAAAAATGCAACCAGGCAAAAGCCGGCACCCTGCCTGATGTGTGTTTAGGTAGGGTCCTAGCATGAAGCTGCAGTGTTTCTAAAGCCAAACAGGACAATTCTGGGAACGAGGGAAAGGAAAGGGCACCAGGAGGACTTTTTGGGTGCTGTTTACATCAGTGTATCAATTTGTTATTGTTTTAATTAAATGTTAGTTCATTTATTTTGCTTGTGTTGTATGTGCTTGTGTGTGTGTATATGTGTGATGTGTGTGTGTGAGGGTGTGAGCACATGTGAGCGTGCACAGCCCCCACTCACCACATGGGTGTGGAACTCAGAGGGCTACTTGCCGGAGTTGGTTTTCTCCTATCAAGCAGGTTGCATGGTAGATCAAATCCAGGCTATTAGGCTTGATGGCAAGCACCTTCATCCACTTGATGCTCTCATGGGCTTGTTGAGCTGATTTCTAGAAACTCCCAAGGCATGACAAGTGATGCCTCTTTTCTGACGGGCTGCTTTTCAACAACGTGTTTAAAAAGCCCAACCAGACGGAGGAGACGAGGTCCGGAGAATACACGGAAAGGAGGAAAGGGCTGAACCAAGACAGAGGGACAAGGGTGGCCAAGCCCGACTGCACATGGGAGTAGGTGTCACTTACTGAACATATTGATTTCGTCATCGAGAAATCGGCAGCACACACCATATCATCGTAGATGTAGTATTTTCTACTGGAGCTAGATTCTGGCGGCGGGAAAAATGATTTACACACGTCATTGTCCATGAGGGTGAGCTCTACTTCATAGAGGTCGTCAGGTAAGGGCAGGATCACTGTGGGAGCAGGAATCAGATGTGCTCGTGAGCAGAGAGAAGCTGCCATTGCCCATCCCAGGATGATGGCTGGTGACCAGTGGGGGTGGGGCAGCAGTCCTAGGCCACAGTAGCAGAGAAGGGATCATGACAGGCCTGCAGTGACAAGGGGAAAGGGGCAAGCAGAGGGGCTGTGGAAGACAGGAGCAGGCGGGAAGTCAGGGCGACTGCAAAGGTCTCAGTGCAGGGGGGATCTCAGTCAGAGCCTCCTCAGCAGGTTAGGGGACTGAGACTGTGTACCCAAGGGCACAGCAGCCAAGGAAAGGGCAACTCAGCTTTCCAACAGCTCTGGCTGCTCTGTGGAGCCCAAGCTGGGTGCAGGGACGCTGGAGTCCGAGTGCAGCCGTAGCATAGGACTCAGAGCAGAAATGTTTAGGACCACGACAAGAAGACTGGCCAATCACAAGGAGCAACTGGACCTGGAGATGTGAACTCTGCTTCCAAGTGCTCTCACAGATCTGGCCTGGGGTCGCCTCATAGGAGCAGACCAACAACAGCACGGCTCACTTCTTGCGGGGGTCACCGTGCGCATCCCTCAAGGTTGGTCAGGGGCTGCCTGTGTGTAGCAAACCCAAACCTGCCCCGAGGCCCAGCAACCGTGTTCAGCAGGGGACGTGACAGAAGATGGCTGACGGTTTGGTCTCTTAGGGAGGCCAGGTTCTCTGCTCTGAGAGCTGCCCCAGACCACACCTTCCTTCTGTGCTCCTACTCCCATCGCCTGGCCAGGCCTGAAGACCCTACCTGCCCTGACATAGGCCCTTAGGGAGTGAAAGTCTGTCCCTACTAGTGGTGCTGAGACACTGTTCTCGGGACAGACTGCGGGACTGCACTTACAGGACCAGGGATGGGGATCCTAGACCTGATCTCAGAGAAACATCTGACTGTAAACCTCCTTGGGGCTGCTTTGCCAGATTGTGACCCTAAATTTCATGTCACATTTATATTCACTTTATTTAACTTGCCATTATATGGTCTTACGTCAAAAACATCCTGTGTAGAATCCTTGCCGAGGAACTCTGTATTCTCAACCTAAGCTGCCCCCTTGCTGACAGCAGGCTCTCCCTGTGGCCCAGGATACCAAACTCCAAAGACACTGAGTTCTCTCTGCACACTGTATGCTGAGAACCTGTGCACTTGAAATCGTCTCTAGATGGCACACTATCTGACCAAGGGCATTGCTATAGAGACTCACAATACTATCATATTGTTTAGGGAATAAGAACAAGGAGAATGTCAGTCCCCAACACTCAGGCCTTTGGTCCACGGGTGACTGATTCATGGGTCCCTGGATCAGAACCCCATGTATACAGTTGGACAAGCTGGTAGAACAGGTAGTCTTCCCTAGCCTTAAGGGTTGGGCAGTAAGGTTCTCAGAGGTACTGGTCCCCAGTCAAGCACCCCAATGCTCCATGCCTGGTTACTCTCATCTCCTTAAAAATACCCCATGTCTTTCCTGGCCAGGGTGGAGCAACCACTGCTTGGCGAGAACCTTGCAGTGCACAGAGTCAACCACACTTAGAGCTCTGGAGTCAAAGGGCCCGCACTTCTGATCTGAAGGTCAGAAGTTTGCTTTTGACCCAGAAACCGAGGTTCTCAACCACAGGAAAGGCCTCCACGGTCTCTTGCCCCTCACCCTCTTCACCTACCCTGTGTACTCACCATCCTCTCTGAGATGCCCCCAGCCGCTGGCCCAGCAGGCCTTTTCCCTGGGAAGTTTTACGTTTTTATCTGGGACACAGGCTGGAAGGATGTGGGAACTGTACTCCACGGGTGACTCCAGCTGCATCAGGACAATATCGCTTCCCTGGGGGTAGTATTTGTTGTAGTCTTTGTGAACGATGAGCTTGTACACGGACATCTGCCTGCTGTACTCGGTGGGACTGCTCAGCTTGGTGTAGCCTAGCCTGATCTGGTAGTTATTCGGGTTGTGAGACCTATCGCGGGAGGGGGGTGGAGGGTGGGGAGTGGGGGGGGGTAGGGGTGGCTGTAAGTGTTGGCTCAGTCCTGTCTCCCTGACTACCCACCCTGCAGGCAGCCAGACCTCGTCTCTTTCTCATTTTAGGTCTCTCCTCTTTCTTTCTTTCTTTCTTTCTTTCTTTCTTTCTTTCTTTCTTTCTTTCCTTCCTTCCTTCCTTCCTTCCTTCCTTCTTTCTTTCTTTCTTTCTTTCTTTCTTTCTTTCTTTCTTTCTTTCTTTCCTTCCTTCCTTCCTTCCTTCCTTCCTTCCTTCTTTCTTTCTTTCTTTCTTTCTTTCTTTCTTTCTTTTTTGGTTTTTTGAGACAGGGTTTCTCCGTAGCTTTGGTGCCTGTCTTGGAACTAGCTCTTGTAGACCAGGCTGGTCTCGAACTCCCAGAGATCCACCTGTCTCTGCCTCCCAAGTGCTGGGATTAAAGGCGTGCGCCACCACCGCCCGGCCTCTCCTCCTTTTTCAAAACTGTTTTTTCCCCCTCTGTCTTTCTTGAGGGGCAGGATAACCACACACAGCCTAAGTACACAGATCTTTTGAAGGCTTCTGGTACCTCAGAATCCGTGGGGCTCTCAATCTCATGATTGGGTAGGACCATCGGAGGTTCATCAAACTGCATCCCTTCATCTTGGAGGAACAAAGACTCACTGAGCCTGCTCAGATATGTCTTGTAGCTATATGGCTTCTCAAAGACTTCACCTCCTGTCTGGCATGACCCGTACCCCACCTGTCACACTTTGTCTTTTCTCAAGATTGTTTTCCTATCTAACTATGGGTACTCAAGAAGTATTTGTGGAGAAAATAGAGTAATAAATGAAAGCTTACTATTTCTGCAAGACAAATTATATTCTAGTCTGCGTGTCCACTACATGGCCCTCTTACATGCCCACTCCACATTCCCAAGTCTCCTTCCTTAAGGGCCCCTCTTGCTGTATGACCTCTTGCTGTATCTCCTTGACATACCTTCATGACCTACGACCATGGGAAGTGGCCTTTGCCTCGCATCCTCTGGACCCTCCACATCGGGTCTGGCACACAGGGATGCTGAGTATGTAAATGGAAACCCATGTGCAGTAATTTGTCCTCCTTGCTTCCTTTGGGCACACTGTGAGCTCAAGTTATATCTGCTTGACTCTGCTAGTACACAGATCATTCCAGCGGGAGGAATTGTGACATTCCCCCATGAAAGGAAAGACAGGAACACACACACACACACACACACACACACACACACCACCACCACCACCACCACCACCACCAGGATACCTCTGGAGAGAACTATGCTCCAGTGTAATTGTGGCCTGAACCCAAATAAACTCCCAATAAACATGCCCTGGATAGAGCCTGCAGAGCGCCCTGGACAGAGGATGCAGGATGCTTGTCCACAGAGGTCCTCACTATGTCCAGTCTTGGGAATAGGGGCCTGGGATTGTCACTTTCATTAAAAGCACTGGACCTGTTGCACGTCTACCTAGTTCAGGTCACAGTAGCAATGGTTTCCAGGAGAAACCAGACCTGCTGCCGTCTGCAGGGACTGTCTGGAGGTGAGCAAGAGTCAGATACTGACGTGTACTTAAAGGAAACAATGTTTTGATCCCTAATGTTCATGAAAGAGAAAAGAGAAAGTTGGAGGGGACCACTTCAAAGCTAAAACTGGTTTTCCAGCACTAATTTAATTATACGTTGGGAAAGAAATTTCAATTAGTTGTTTAGAAGTAAGGTGTATATCACTGTGACAGTCACACTAGTTAGTCTCTGGGAGCAGGAGAGGACATCCCCAGGGTGAGAGACAAAATGTGAGATCTTTGTCTGTAATGCTAGACTAACACTGGCAGGGATGGCCATCGGGGTGGCGGACACCACTCAAGGGCAGGGCTATCCCAGAACCCAGCCTAGAAGGACTGTCAGCTCTGCATCCTTCACCCCTCCCCTTCCCTCCTAGTGACTCTCTCCTGCACCCCCTTCCCAGCAGAAGGGCCCCGGGGAGGGAACACGCACCTTTGGAAGCAGTGGGCAGCACCAGCTACCCAGTTTTTGTCGATGAGAACGGCTCCACAGATATGTCTGCCACGAAAGAGCAGACTGGCCTGCCACGGCCACCGCTCAGAAGCTGCTTTCTGACCGCCATAGATCTTCCCTTGGAAATTGGTCTTGCCACATACTGTGGAGACAATCCCAGCCGCCAGGCACCTGCATTCAGGATGCATGTGCTTGGTGCCCCAAATGTCAGCATCAGCAGGAGCCAGGGGACGCAATGACTTCTCTTCTCCCTTTTCAGGTGGCCAGAGTCAAGGTCAAGGGTGGAATGTCATGGCTCATTCCACAAAGAGCAGGGAGAGAAGGTTAGATTGGCCCAACGCTTCCTCTCAGCAAGGCCCACAGGACAGAGGTGCAGGCAAAGGGTTGGGTGACATCAGGCTATCCTCAGTCCTTATTAACTTAAGGAGCACAGCTCTGAAGAGACAGAGATGGAAGTAGAAGCCAAAGCTGGCAGAAACCGTTATTTTTCAGGTCCATGGTCATTTTAAGCCCCCCCCTTAGCCCAATGTAAACAGTGGTGGTACAGCCATAACACAACCTTGACCCTGAACTGAGGAGACTTGGCATCAATGGGTGAGAGCCAGCAAGACCATCGCGTGGAGGTCCCCGTCTCAAGCCCCTCCCTTTCAACATAAGGCTTGCAGGACCTTCCAACTGCCTATGTTCTGAGGGGAGTGGGGGAGGGAACGCACCTACTGGAAACCTTCCTTCTACTTTAGGGGTCACTCTTGCCCCTGCCTACTTACCCTGAGACAGGGATGGAGTACTTCTTGTGTCCTGGGTGGTTGTTATATTTGTAGCGCTGTTACTGCTGGCAGATTGGGTGGCCTGGGCATGCTGGGGCAGGAGGCTGAGCCAGAGCAGAGCAGCCAGCAGGCAGGTTCCATACCCACCCTGGCCCGATTGCTGGGCCCTGGCGCTCCACATCGCATCTGGCCGCCCTGTGTCTGGGTCCCACACAGAAAGCACGTGCAGACAACCGCTGACACTGGCAAACTGCTTTCTAGGTACCATCTCTCGCCCATCCTGACCTCGCGGGAGGTGAGCAAGGGCGCTGAAAACCTAGCTAGCTCCATGGGAGGCAGCCCGCACTGGAGAAAGTTTTGTCCTCAGGTCCTCTTCTCTGGCTTCGGCAGACGTCCGCTCCTCCGGGAGTGGCAAAAGCATTCACGGCACCCCCCCCCGAATCTCCCAGTTTCGTCCTGTTACAATGTGCACTCAAAAACACAAAGTCTCATCACCCAGATTGGCGTGTCATTAGCTCATCAGCCCAAAGTCCCCAGAGTCGGAGGAGAGCATGAGAGTTCCTGAAGCTAGCGTTACAGACAGTGTGGATGGATCTCAGGGAACCAAACTCGAGCCCCTGGAAGGGCAGCAAGTACCCTTAACCACAGAACCATTCGAAAGCTCTACAGTTAAAATTTTTTTTTTTATTGATTCTTTGAGATGTTCATACATCATCACAATGATCTTGGTCAAATTCACCTTTCACACATGCCCTCAGTTCCCTTCAGCACCCCCTCCCCCCTCCCGTCCCCATCATATTTCCCAACTTCATATTCTCCTTACTTCGTCATTTATGCAATGAGTATGGCCCATATGCACGTGGACACGGGGAAGTTACCAGGGGTCACATGCCCTAAAGAAAAGTGACTGTCTTTCCCATAGCAATTGCCAGCTTTTCAGCTGGAATCCGGCCTCGGAAGCCTTGCTTTCGTGTAGGTCTTGGGTTAAGTACCACAGCTGCTGGGAGCTTTAGCTGTGTGAATTCACGTTTTCTTCTTGGCCACTTTGATCCCGTAGACATAACCTCAGCAGAGTGGCTAGTTCTGAGCTTAGGCAAGTTCGGTTTTTAGCATCCAAATCGTCTATGTGCCCCAGTTGCAAGCCCATACTGGGCAGACGTTAGTGGACGCCAAAGGACAACCTATGCTGTTGCCCCTCACCTACCTTATTCATTGAGACTCTGTCTGTCACTGGCCTGTTCACTTGCTGAGAAGGCTGACCAGTGAACCCCAGGCACCCACCTGCCTCCGCCTCTATGGTTGCTGGAATAATAAAGGTAGGGCCACCAAGCCCCACCTCTCTTCTTTCCTAGTCTCTGGGGGTTGAACCCAGGTCTTCACATTTGCAAGGTAAGTAAGTTCTTTACTGACTTCAGCATCACCCAGTCCCAACTCTAACTTTTTGCAACTCCTGTTTGTGATAACCTCATCTAGCTCATTATTTTACTATTAGCATCAGAGGAAGAATACGGACATTCACATTACAAAAGGAATTGTATAACAGTTATTTTTAGCCGCCTCCCCCCCATTAACATCTTCTATATCAGTAATAGCATATTAACCCAACTGGTTGGTCCCCATTAATATTTTCCTTTTTTCCCTTAATATAAAAATGTTCTATTGTTTTTTTGACTCTAGGAGTTTGAATCCAAACAGAAGCACTCCAAAATGAAGTTCCTTTCGAAAGATTTAGGATAGCTTGCTGTTTGTTTAAAAACAGGATTTGAGAATCCAGATGGTAGTGAATAGTAAGAGGATTATTTTTAGGAGGGCACTGAAAATTTTGAATCTATAAAACATGAAGGCCGGGTTCAAGCTAGGCGGAAGGGACATACAAGCAAACAGTCATTGTTATACATGATTAATCTAGTACCACCCTTCTTGTCTGCAGCTTCACGGAAAGCAAGGTCAATGTTGCTCCCATCACACAGGGAGATATGCCAATGAAAACCCCATCTCAGACCACTTTTAAGATCTCTAACAGAGTGTAAGGACTGTGTTATAAAAGGGTGAGAGTGGGCAGACATGGCGTTGGGTCTTGTTGCTCTGAAGTCAGGTCAGTTGCCTCCCTCCTGCCTGCCAGAGCCAATGTAAACTCATGGGCCGTTGGGGGACTTTCTTTTTAAATATTATAAAAGGAGCAGAAGGCAATCTATTACTCTGGATAAGGGGGCCTGAGTCTTGAGGGTCAAGAAACACTTCAGAAGAACAGTTACTTGAGCCACGATGTAACCGAGCAGAGCGATTAAAGGGAGAGAAAAGTCCCAAGGCAACATGGGTCATCCACCAGGTAAGGAATGGAAAGGGACTCAGACAACTGGAGCATGGAGAACCAAGAAGGTGGACAAGGAGGGGTGAGAAGGGGGTACCGGGCCTCGTGCATTGAAGACCTTCCATGTGGTTCTCAGCCTTCTGTCACTGGGACAAAATACTTAATCAACTTAATAAAGCAAAGGTCCATTTCTGGCTCACAGTTTAAGGGATCTCAGTCGGCAGTCACTTGGCCCTGTTGTTCTGGCCTGGCATGTACCATGTGGGTATGAGACAGGTTATAAAAGGGGGGGGGTTATGGAGACATAGGGAGGGAGATGGGTCCCTTGTTCTTGTGTCTGGGTGAAGCCTCTGGCCAGTAGAAAATCAAGAATATTATCACAATTAGCATTGTCTATAAATGTTGACAATACAGGCAATACTTTTTAAATACAGAGACATTTTCAAATAGAATATTGTGCAGCCTGCACAATATAACCTAGGCTAGGGTCGTACTCCTTTCCTGAATATTCTCTGGGAATCTTGCAAACAGGACTATTCCCTTTTGTTTCAGAGAAGATATCCTGACCTCTCTCATCCCCATATAAGGTTTACCTTATCAGCTGTAGTCCTGTCTGAATACCCAGGAGTCACCCTTTCATCTCACTGAAAGTCTTCAGCAACCATTAGCAGCCAGTTAGGTGATCAAAGTTACTACTGTAGTAAATCTCTAGGAATTGGAAGTAACCAGAATACACTGGTGCCCAAGAAACCTTATGTGAAAACAAGATCAAAAGGCTTAGTTATGGAAGTGGCCCCCATTTCTCCCATGCTCTGAAAATGAAGTGGTCATATCGGCTACAGCTAGCTGGGGAATGGTACCCTCAACTAAGGCATTTGCTCCCATCCACGTTGGTACCAATCTCTTGATCAAGCAGTTTACTGAATTAGCTCATGTCTCACATTGTCGGACGGCTCTAGCAGCTGATGGAGAGGTGCTTGCTTGGAGCTATGTCAGCTGTGACCAGGTGGCACCAGGATCTACAGCACAGCAGATAACTCCTTGGGAAGTTACAGACCTGCGACATTACTAAGAGAGCGGCTGGCATTGCCTGTGGTCATACCTCACTCATGGCTACAGTGGAAATGGGCAGACAGGCTAGAGAAACTATGGCAACTGGCTGACCCCAGTGAGAGCAGCAACTCTACAGTGAACGCGTGTGGACCATATTATTTATAGCTATGCCATATCCTAGCACTAACTCTAATTATAGCTTGCTCTCTGCCTGGGGAGCTAACACATACAGGCGGCTGGGAACTGGCAATAAAAATAACCTGCTAAGCCCAGCACGTATCTTGGTGGGAAAGAAAGGGTTGTCAGCCCGCCGCTTCACCCACACACCTGCTGCCCAAACCCAGGGCGCGCACGCGCACACGTGTGGCCAATGTGAGAGTCGGTCCAGGCTTCTTCCCGCTTCACCTGCTCCTCCTGCAACGGATGAGGCTTTTGCCTGTTCTGCCCCCCTGTCTGAAGAGCGTGAAGACAGTTACAGAGGGACCAAGGAAAGACTCTGATAGTCCAGACACTGCTGAGTTGCAAGTTTTGAGTAGATGGGAAATAAAGTCATGTCTGAAGTTTTGAGTAGACGGTAAATATGTTCCTATCTATAAAACTTCTTTGAAGTCAGGTGTGAGCACTTTCTCCTATTGGAAGGAAGCCGTGAAGGAAGTGACGGAAATGGCCTGGCATCCTTACCCCATGCACGGCCCCTTTCTTCAGTGCCTCTACACAGACACGGGAGGTCTGCCACGGAGGCTGCCATCGGTCTGCTGGACTTGGTGATACCTTACTTTGGAAAGAGACCAAAAACCTTAGTCGGCACACCATAAGGAGTTTATTGCTAAAGCAAATGAATGCAGAGCCTTTAAGAGCTGGAGCCTGGGACTGTTGAGCCGTATGGGTGGTGCTTTGGCGGCACTGTGGGTGGAGTAATTCCTTGGGTGAACCCACCAGGTTGCTTTTCTTTTCTTTTTCCACACATCGGAAATACAGTGCCCTGAAGGGATTCGTGAAGGATGCATGCTTTTCCTGAGCCGTTTTCCTCACTCTTTTTTTTCCTCTTTTTTTTTTTTTTAAATATTTATTTACTTATTATGTATACAATATTCTGTCTGTGTGTATGCCTGCAGGCCAGAAGAGGGCACCAAACCCCATTACAGATGGTTGTGAGCCACCATGTGGTTGCTGGGAATTGAACTCAGGACCTTTGGAAGAGCAGGCAATGCTCTTAACCTCTGAGCCATCTCTCCAGCCCTCCTCTTTTGTTTTTTGAGGCAGGATTTCCCCTCTGTAGACCAAGCTGGCCTCAAACTCAGAGCGTCACTTGCCTCTGCCTCCCAAGTGCTGGGATTAAAGCTGTGCACCCCCCAGTCCCACAACTCTTATGTGTAGATGTTTTCCCACATCTGGGCTGGAACACTGGAAGAGGATGAAAGTAACTGTTATGCTTTTTTCCATTCTGTTGGAAGGACCTTCTGAACTTGGAAAAAGGAAATTGGTGACAACCTTCCTGGATCATGTACCACAATCCTCTGACACCAGGAGTGACCACAGGTGTGGTATCTGGGAGGCACACAGACCTCCACCCCCAAGGATCCCCTCCATCCTGGGAATGGGTGTCAGCATCCTGTGAGGTTTTTGCTGCTGTGCTCTTGGGTTGACGTGTTAAAGCTTCAGGTGTTTCCAAAGAACCCTGAATTTAATATGATGTTTAAACCATTGAAGTAAATGGAGAAAATTGTAGTTTTGTCAGGATTTGCTTAAGATTGAAGAAAAAAAAAGGAAGCAGCAAACTGACAGTGTGATGCGGATGGTGTTTGTGGTGGTGGTGTTAACTGCAGTCACGGGGATGGTACTGGTAATAGTCTTGTTGGTCCTGATGCGGTGAGGAGGAAGAGGATGTTGGTGATGGAGCGAAGATGAGGATGACAATGATGATTTTGACAGAGTGTTAATAGTGATGAAGACGTGTTCCCTGAGATGGTGATGGGAGTGAAGATATTATTAATATGTTGTCCTAGCTTAGTATTATTATTATTATTATTGATTCTAGAGTCTTCTAGAGACAGTAGCAGGAACACAGTGCAATGAAGAGAAAACCAAGATAAGCTCTGGAGTGAGACACATCCCTGCTACGCCACTTATTTGCTGGGTGGCCTAGAGAAACATAATCAGCCACAAGTGTACCTTAATTTCCTCATCTTCATTGGGGTTCCTCATGGCTGTGGTGGTTTGAATGCCATTGGCCCCATCAGTTCATAGGGAGGGGCACTATTAGGAGGCGTGGTTTTGTTGGAATGGGTGTGGCCTTATTGGAGGAAGTGTGTCACTTTGGGGGTGGGCTTTGAGGTCTCTTTTGCTCAAGCTCTTCTCAGTATGACTCTCAGACCATTTCATGTTGCCTGCAAGATGCAGGACTCTCAACTCTTCCCCAGCACCATGTCTGTCTGCACGCCACCATGTCCCACCATGATGATAATGGACTGAACCTCTGACCTGTAAGCCAGCCACCCCAACTAAATGTTTTACTTTATAATAGTTGCCGTGGTCATGGTGTTCCTGTTCCTTTACTCTGGAAGCCATAGCAAGTGAAGATTCTGTGAATATCCAGTAAGTAGTATCCCCCTCAACCACTTAGGCAGCCCAGGGCACAGGCTGCTGGTAGACACACACAAGTCTACAAAGGCAAAAGGCACATGTGTCCGACCTCAAAGCCATATTTATACAAAACATAAACAAAAGCGATAAATAGTAGCAGAGAAGTTTCCACCCCGTAGAAAATGCACACAAGTCAGTTCAGACCCTGGTGAGGGCATGCTCCCAGCTGGAATCTTGCATGGCAGTAAAACTGGATAGGAAACGGCTTACGTAAGAGGTAAGCAGGGGAAACTGCACGTGGGTCCCGGTAGCTGCGTTTCCTTATGTTCAGAATGCTCTCCCATGCAGTTCAACATCCTTGAAGCTGCAGTGAGGTTGTTCCCATCGTATTGATTCCTGTCACTGTCTGTGTCACCTTGGCAACAGCGCATCCCCCCTCAGCTGGAACAGTTGTTCTGTTTGCAGCCTGGAGAGAAAAGAACAAGCTTTAGACATTCTCTACTGTATTGTTACACTATGTTCGAGCACACACCAGGTTTTCCTCACACACCAGCGGGGCATCCTCTAACTTAATCCTGTTCCCATCCTATAAAACTGGTGGTAGCATCGGGTCCACAGGTTGGCATCTAGGTCCCCACGACCACCATGTTGCTTTGCCTATGCTTGTGACTAGCTGGCAATAGAACAATGCTTCCCATTGGCACCAATCGCCTGGCTAAAGGTTCTATTGCTCTACCTGGTTAGAAGAGAAGAAGGCAAGGTTTTCAATGCTGGTCACAGTAGGTGGACAGATAGCAGCAGTAGCAGGAGCAGCAGCAGCAAGTGGTGCCCCCTGGTGTTACTTTATAGCACATGTGCAGTCCTCCATACTGGGACTCTCTGCCCCAGGAAGAGGCTAAGAAAGAGGCGAGTGTCACAGAAACCCTCCATCCTAAGAACGTGGCAGCTCTCTGGAACACTTATGTCAGCCAAGACCTGCAGGGTCTCCTGTGTGAATCTTTTGCCTGCTCTGTTGTTAGAGACTGGCTTTGATAAAAATGTGTTGTCTGAGGTTTCTTGTACTTCCCTGTCCTGCAGTCATTCAGTCCCAAAGAAATCACACAGAGGTCTACATTAGTTATAAACTGATTGGCCTAGTAGCACAGCCTTCTTATTAACTCTTATAACCTATATTAGCTCATTATTCTTGTCTATGTTAGCCACATGGCTCGGTCCCTTATTCAGTGGGGCAGTCACATCTTGCTCCTTCTGTGGCTGGGACAGTACTGCAGACTCCTCTTCCCAGAATTCTCTTGTTCTCCTTGACCTGCCCCTACTTCCTGTCTGGTTGTCCCACCTATACTTCCTGCCCAGCTACTGGCCAATCAGCATTTAATTAAAATATAATTGACAGGGTACAAACCATTGTCCCACAGCAGAGCAGGTGTGTGACAGAGAAACAGGAGAGAAGGAGAGGTGGAGTGAGACAGAATTGAAGATGCCGTGGTAGTGAGGAATAAGCCGATATGGGTGGCCCAGGTTGTCAACTGAGGTCATGCTGATGTCCAGCCCAAGCTGCAGCTGAGAACCATGTCTGGGTCTGTAGTACTGTCACAGCTAGGGGCTGAGATGGTGTCCATGCCCTATGTTATCAATGGAAGCGCTAGCTCCAGTGGCCTGGGCACAGGAAAATTGGTCTAGTCCCTCCCCAGTGACCTCAGCAGGAGAGCTTCTCCCTCTCCCAGAAGAATTGGCCCCAATGGTGTGAGCACAGGAGAGCCCCAGCCGTCGACAGCAATGGGAGAACTGCTGCCACCTGGCTCACCACCCCAATGGGACAGCCAGACCCATCCCTTACCATATGCTCAGGAGAACTGGTCCCAGTGATGTGGATACAGGAAAACTGGCCTTGACCCTTGCCTGAAAATGGTTCCAGTGAAAGCCTGGACTACCACCCAGGCCCACATCCAGAGCTTTGAGTTGGTCCACTCCAACATCTACCCCATCTATGACCTGCTGGAGCATACAAAGAGACTTGTCCTATGGTTCTATGGAACAGCTGCAGGAGCTCCATGACTTGGGGCAACAGCAGGATAGCTAAGACGTTTTGGTGAAGGTTCGGGATTGATAGTGTCCAGAAGCCAGAGGTCTGGAACCACACCAACAACTCACTGCAAGGAGCATTTGCAAGCAAAGCTGTTTGAGCGACAGGGTATACTGTGTGTGTGACACACTGCAGCTCCCAAGGCCACTCTGACAAAAGAATAAACGATGGGTCCATCTACTTTGTAAGCAGATTGGTGACTTCTCTGACTGCCATCAGAGATACTCTATCCAGTAACTGATGGAGACAGAGGCAGAGATCCACAGACAAGCGCTGTGCTGAGCTCCAAGAGTCTTGTGGAAGGGAGGAGGAAATTGTACCAGCCAGGGGATGCCATGGTGGGGGAACCCACAGAGACAGCTGACCCAAGCTTGTGGACGCTGGTCCAACAGTCAGGGAGCCCGCATGGGATGGGCCTAGGCCCTCTGCATGTGTGTGACAATCATGAAGCTCTTAGTAAGGCTTCTAACAGTGAGAGCAGGACCTCTCCATGGTGTTTAGCAGACTTTTGGTAACCTGTTCCCCATGCTGAATTACCTGGCCTGCTTCTACATAAAGGGAGATTCAGCTTGATGTGCCATGCTTTGTGCAAGGCCATGGGAGGCCTGTCCCTTTCTGAATGGAGATGAGAAGGAGTGGATGGGGGGGGGGAGCAAATGAGGAAGGGGAGAGGAGGGAGGAGAAACTTGTTGGTATGTAAAATAAAAAATGTTATTTAAATAAAAAAGAATATATGATGGAGAGGCGGGAAAGAGAGGAGCAAAATATTTTCTTTTTCTTTTATTTTTTTTTCTTGGGGGAGGCTATAAGAGTGGAGGGCAGATATGTAAGGACTGGGAAAAAAGTGGGATTGGGGTGCATGATGTGAAAGTCTCAAAGCATCAATTAAAAAAATGTTAAAAAAAACGAGAAAGAGAAGGATCCTCACCATATAATGTGTAGCCCGTGTGCCTATGAATTTGAAGTTTGTGAAAACTGTGGAAAGAAGACATTGATATTCTGTTTAATGATGAACCTGAGAAAACAGAAAACATTGAAAACAAAGTGCCAACCATTAGCTGAAATTCCAATTGTTAGTATTTTCCCATGTTTCTTTATGTCTCTGTATGTACAGATTTCAAAAACAGCATTATTATACTCAGCAAAAGTTATTTCAGTGTGTCAATCTGCTATTGCTAATTTATTTATATTTAATTATTAATTCATCTGATTCCCATTTTACTGTGTAGACTTTGATAGGAGATGCCACTAGGTACATTGTTCATATACGAATACTATTTTAAATACATACTGAAATATTTCCGTGTGTAATGTCAATTTATTTATAATATTTTAGTGCAGATTAAGTAAAGACATTTCAATGACATCAATCATGTTATTTAAGAATAAATACACACATATTTATGCTAAACCCAAAGACGTGAGGAGTAAGACCACTTATCCAAATAATTATGGTCAAATTAATTAAAGCATGCAGTTTTATTCATGCATAAGGGCTGCCTTCTCCTAAGGCGGAGTTAGAGAGGTCAGTGTTGATGTAAGGAAGACCAAGTTTTTATAGCTCAGGTGTAGGGCGTTTCCAAATGGGGCATATGTGGGAAAAACAGGTGGGTTACAGGGGCAGAACAGAAGCATGAGAAGTTAGTCCCTCCTGACACAAAGACATGGGTGCGAGGAAGGCATAGCAAGGTTTTCATAACAACAGGTAGTCATAACAAGGTAGACATAAGACCTTTTGAAACAGAGGCAGGATTGCAAGATGGTTCTACACAGCATTTTGAAACAAAGCTATGGTTGCTGTTTCCCAGAACAGGCAGTATAGAAGTATTTGTAGTTGAGGTTACAGGTGAGGCATAGTCCAATTCTTGAGAAACGGAGGTTTAATCATAAACAGGAATGGACCTAGTTTGTCTTTACTATAAGATGTCTTTCAAGCCCAAGGCAGAGGCGGGCTGTCAATGAAAATTCAAAATCTTATCAAGCCATTAAAGAAAATGGAGACAGACTTTTTTACTGTAATCTTGCATGACTTCTCTTTCATATAAACTAATTTCAATATAAACATTTATTTTCTTTACTTTTGTATAAACATTTACTTATTTAGTTTTTGTGTTTAAAGAACCAGCTGAAATTTATGAGGACTGGGGAGACAGCTCAGTGCTTAGTGAATAAAGTGTTTACCAGTCAAACATGAGGACCTGAGTTCAGTTCCCAGCTCTGAAGTAAAAAGCAATGTGTGTGGAAGTACATGCATGTATGTGTGCGTGTGTGTGTGTGTGCGCACACACACACATGCACGTGCATGATGCATGAGCCTATGCTGGGGGAGATGTCTTGTCATACTAATGTCCTAATGCTGGTGAATTGGAGACAGACGGGTCCCTGAAGCTCATTGGCCAGACGGCCTAACTGAATCTGCCAGCTCTAGGTTTCAGTGAGACTTCCTTGCTCAAAATTAAGCTGACTGGTATCTGAGAAACGACACCCACATTGACCTCTGGCCTCTAGACGCCCCTATAATCATGTTCATTGTACCTGCACACAGAATGAATATGCATACACACCAAAATAAAAAATTGTTTATTGTTTAAAATACTGTAGAAAAGTATAAACTCTAATCAAATAAGAAAGAAACCACTTGTAGCAATAAGTCACTCCATCTGTTAGTGTCTCTAACCCTAGTTTATTTAGGGTTGGAGAGGTCATCCTTCTGTGTGGGTCTCTTCCAAAGACTAGAACACTTCTCTTCATGCCCATCCCTAGTGTCATGGTTCCTCATCCCCATCCAACCATCCACTCCAGACCAGGACTCCTGAAGCTCTTGCTTCTGACAGACAGTTCCAACTCTGCCAGCCTTCCGCAACAGTATGGAGCTCCACTCCTTCTTCCCTCAAACCCCTTAGATGCGGGGCTCCTCATGGCTGCAGATCTGGGCCCTGTAATTCCACTAATGCAGCTGACCCCACTCGTGCCATAGACTTCTGGCTCTTTTGGACTCCCAGCGTGGGGAACCTGAAAGGCGTATGGCCAGAAAACTGGCCCTCAGGACAGTCAAGTAACCAGGTAACCAGTGCCAGAAAAGAAAAGAGAGAACATGGTTACAGTCACAGTGCAGATATAGAAGGTTTGGGGGACAGCTCAGCCATTTAAGTGTCTGCCACGCAAGTATGAGGATCTGAGCTAGAATCTCCAGCACCCACGGCAAAGCCAGGTGCCACATGCAGGTCTGTAACCCCATGGCTGGGGGTGTGGTGGCGGTGGGCAATGGGGTGATCTGTGGGGCTCATTGATTAATGCATGAATTCTTGTCCAGGGTTTAGTGAGAGACCATGTTCCAAAACAGTAACACTGCGGAGTCCTTGAGGAAGACACTTAGCCTTTGACCTCCACGGGCAGGCATATGCAACTCATCCACATGTGCACCCATCCATCCACACGAAGATAAGCGTACACCACACACTTAAGGGAGGTGTGTGTAGCTAAGTTAGGCACTAGGTAGAAAGAAGATTGAACCGTGCAGCTCGTCTAGAAGTGGAGGGTCGTCCTGGCTGTCAAATCTTGTCAGGGAGTGCCTCTAGACCCTGTTGGCTGATTATAGAGAAGTTTCAACTGGTTGCGACTTACCAAAGCACTGCAGACCAAGGCTGGAACACCTTGGATACTGGGGCTTTTCATATGTAGGGCAGAGAGGGAGCCTGCTGCCTCAAGGAAAGGCATGGCCTTTGTCAATCACCAGCTCCTCTTATTCCCTGGTCCTCAGCCCAAACCTAACTGATTCTTCTGCGATTGCTCTTTCTGTCTGTGCTCACTGCGGCTAGCACCTTGTTAACATCAGCCTTTCACAAACACTAGCCGTGCGCTCCCCTCTCCTGACTCCACTGGGGAGGGCGACAAGATGACCTAAACCATAGTGGAGTTTGCTCCACCCTTTATCGCCTAGCCCTGGACACTGGGCCCAGCCTGCCGATGCTTGTCCTCAGCTCTGCGGAAGGGGCTCCCCACATCGATTCTGTTTGTCATCAAGGCTGCAGCAGGGGACAGCACCTGCAGACCACACAGTAAGTGCGTGGAAGGGAAACGCCTCTTTTATTCTTGGTCATAATGTAATGTAATCAGCTCTAAGAAGGGTACATAAGGAAGATTCTGCAATAGCCCACTTTGCCTCCCGGCACTGGTTTGCCTCTTCTTCCAAGCCTCAGAATCCTGAATCTTGAGTAAGAATGCTAGAGAGACTGCGTGTGACATTGCCTTTTGGAGACAGAAGGAGTCAACCCGACCTGGACCTCCGGGATGCAGGGGGGCGGGGCACCCACACCTGTAGTCTCTTGGGATGTAGGACCCCCACACTGGGGGGCAACAGGGCTTCAGGGACGCAAAACCCACAGCATTATGGGAGCGGCTGAGTGGGCAGAGGGAGAGAGCTAGAGAGAACAAGAACAAAGCCAGCAAGCCGAGCCGTTCTGGGTGGCGGCGGCGCAGTGGCGGCTGAGTCCCCTCGCACTCCTCCGCGAGTCGGCAGCGTCCTCCGGTCCCCGCCCTCCGGAGCGCGGAGAAGCCGGGGCTGGTGCTGCGCGCGGGTGCCCGGAGGCCCGCCCCCCACGGCGGCGCGGAGCCTGGAGCTGGCCGTGGTGCTGACGCTAGGCTCGGGCGCGCACTCGCTGCCTGGTTCGGGCGCGGCCGCGCCCTGCGACACTCCCCAGCCTCAGCGGTAAGTGGCCGGGGCCCCAAGAGACTGCGTCGGTGCCTGCCTCGCCCGTCCTCATTGGGAACTGGGGGGACCGGGGAATGTTTGAGCGCTTTCTGCGATGGACGGCTGAGAGAAGGGGCCACTCCGCGGCGCTCAGCGAGGATTCGCGGGGCCTGGGGGCTGAGCGTGGTGACTGGTTTAGGTAATGGGAAAACCCTGTCACCGCGGACGAGGGGTCTGGGGAAGAAGGAGTAAGATGATAGTGGTTCATCTGTCCACTTACCAGGGGCTCCTTCAGAGGAGGTGGGCCAGGACCTCCACCCAAAGGGCCCATTGTCTCCCTAGTGTGGGAGTGGGTGGCTCTCACCGCATATTCTATTTCTGCTTTATTACCCACCCCACCCCCATCCCAGAACACTAGAGCTTTTTCATCTCACTTGGGCCTTCACCAAGCCAGCAACAAGGCATACTGCCACGGAAGCAAACTACTGCCCCCTAGCCTCCACTACCCAGTCCCAAACCCAGTGAAGTCACTGGGCAAGGTACCTCACCTAGGCCTGCTCTTCCTTAAACACCTCTTGTAGTTGACTGCCTGCTGTGACTTGGGGGGGGGGATATGGGGTGGGGGCGGGGACAGACACGGGAGAGGCATTTCAAATACCAAAAGTACTGGCCATGTAGTCCGTGGAGGGTTTGTTTTTAATTTTGCTCTATAATATTTTCACAACACACACACACACACACACACACTGAAAGAAAGGCACAGGATTACCTTCCAAGGGGAAAAGAAAATCCTAGATCGCTGATCTAAAATTAGATCTAGAGGGGCCACTTCATGGAGTGTTCATTTTGTAGTAAATTCTTGTCCAGCTGTGCTGAACACCAGCCGCAGACATTAGCATCTCTGTGGCCGCCTTTCTGCTGGCCTCTGGGACAGTTGGTTTCCAATCCATCCTCCCCTTGGCCTCCACTCCTGGTTTTCCATTTTCACCTGTAGCTCCTTCCTGGGACCCAGGTCAGATATGGTCTCCTGACTAGTCAGTCTCCTGGCTTGGTCCCATTGCTTGCTGTCCTGATCACTGCATCCACTTCTAGACATTTAAATGTCTCTTTCCCTTGTCCTTGGGGCCTTTTGCAGGGTTCATCCACTGGCTGGGATATGCATTCTGTATTTTTTCAACTGAATGCCTTCTGCTGTTTTTTAGGTTTTATTTAAACAGCACATCCATGGAGCAGAACCGATTAAATAAACACACTGCATGGTTTCTGATCTCATGGAGTTTGAAGGCTCATCTTAGCTTTAGTGCAGTTGGGGCCTGTCTTAGAAAATTATCAGGATAAATTGCACTTGTAGAATTAAAATGTCCAGACTGGCATCTTAATTAGGAAACGGAAATATGTGGTATTTCATCAAATGAAACGTATGGTCAAGGTGTTTCAAATATTTAAAACGCTTCATTTAAATAAGCAGCATCATGTGAGTTGAAGCTCTGAGCCTTAAAGACTGTTCCTGGAGATTGGGGAGAAAACTCGGTCAGGAAAGAACTTGCTATGGGGTCCTCCAGGATAAGTCAGTGGCTATAAGCACTTGCCACCAAGCCTGGTGACCCGAGTTGGATTCCTGTGACCCGTGGAAGGAGAGAACAGATACTGCAGGTTGCCCTCTGACCTCTGTACACACATCATGGTGCTTTGGAGCACATGCGTACACTTGCACAAATGAGTGATACAACTTCTGTTCAAATTTCCATGCAAGTGGGGAGACCCGAGTTCAATCCCCAAGAATCATATAAAACATCAGTCATGGCGGCATGCCCTTCAAATTCCAGCACTTAGGGAGACAGACAGACCTTGGGGCTCACTGCCAAGGGTCAGCCTCGTTTACTTGGCAGGCCCTGGGTCCCAGTGGGAGACTGTTTCAAAAGCAAAGAGGACGGTTCCTGAGGAGTGGCACCAGAAATTGACCTCAGATCCCCATGCCCACAAAATATCACTCCCCAACCCAAACACACACACACACACACACAAATTGTGCAATAGTGCATACAACTGTCTCCTACAGTTGAAGTGCTGGGCTTGAGCAAACTTTAAACCTTGTTCTAGAGCAATGCCAAGCACTAGAATAAAAAGATCAGTGGTGGCTGAGCTCTGCAGATCACGAAGGAGAAGATCCTTGGGAAGAGAGACGGAGAGATGGCATGTATGGAAGAAGGACATGTCATGAATTCCTACTGACAGGCTGTTAGCCACAGGGTTACAAAAACCAAGTGTGCATTTTCCGACTGAGAACCTCCGTACATTTAGCCTTCGCCCCCAGGCAGTGCTGGCACAGCATCTGGCCGTCGGAATAAACCCCACTCTGCTATGAAAGCTGTGGTGGAAGGCCACTGCCCAGCCCGCCTCCCACCAGGCAGCTCGCCTTCCACCACGTTTCCAAAGAGACAGGCTGGATTAAACATTTTAATGGGAGAAGTGACCGAAGCGACAGGTCACACCCCAGTACTGATGCCTCCGGTGCACTGTTACCAACTTTACCACTTGTTCTTACTGTATGTAGAGTGCAAAACATTCAGAGCAGCCTTGGAGTCCAGTCTTTGTATTATCATAGTGGAGGGACCACGCTGTAAGTTCAGAATGGAACGAACTGTCCCCCTTTTCCTGATCTGAGCTCAGTTGGTCGCTCGGAAAGCTGGAAAGCAGTAGTTTGACTGAAAGAGATCTCTGTCGAAACGGTTTAATCCTTCTAGGTGTGAAGTTTTACAAACAGTGAAGCAGTCTTGATGGTGGCTGCATGGAGCTATTTTCCAGGGCACAGTAACTCAAATAGGCCCCCCCAAACACTGAACGGCACGAGTGAGCTGATAGGTCATTACGCATATCTCCATTAAGATTACACTGCTTTCAATTAGAATCTTTCTAAATTTGGACGAGTTGCCCTTGCAGCCGGCAGCTTTCACCTTCGTCTTATTTTCCAAAATTCCTCATGAGAACACATTTATTACTCCATTTTAAGGTTTCTCACAAAAGATAGTTTTAGTGGGATGTGGTAGTGTACAACCTGTAATCCCAGCAGTCCAGAGGCTGAGGCAGGAGCATGACAAATTCAAGGCCAGCCTGGGCTACTGAGTGATGAGGGACGAAGTAGAGGGAGGTAGAGATCTTGAACCATTGGTTCACAGGTTCAAGTCCCAGCCTTACCACCAACGGGTAAGGCTGAATTAAAAAAAAAAAAGATTTCTTTTGTTTTAATGTGTGTATGTATGAGCATGTGCATGTGAGCGCAGGCACCGGAAGAGGCCAGAAGAGGAGGTCATATCCCCCTCTACCCTGACTCAGAGCTAGGAGTGATAGGCAACTGTGAGCTCTCTAGTGTGGATGCTGGAAAGCAAACTCTGGTCCTCTGAGGGAGCAGCAAGTGCTCTTCAGCTCTAGGCCATTTCCCCAGCCCCTGAATTTATACTCTGTAAAGTGATGCCTGCAGTAATTTGTCCCATACCGGCTTATTGGTCAAGTTTTCTGCTTGGTTAGGAGGATGTTGCCAATGCACAAGTACCAGGCCCTGTGTAACAATCACTCTGCCATGTGTGCCGGACTCCAAGAGACCCATAAAGGAATGTCTGGGGTGGGATGTTTGGAGCAGAAATCTGCAGGTTCTGGGTAGGAGAGGCTTGGGTACTTGCCATCTCCCAGCAAGCTGAACAGCCACCATGGTGCCTGAGGCACGGTGCCATGCCATCTCCCAGTAGACTGAAAAGCCTGCATGGCACCCGAGGTACGGTGCCAAGAGCTGGTGTTCTGTGCCTAGAGGAGCCAAGTAAGGGGAGGGCCAAGCCTAGGCTGTGTGGCTCTTTTGCCCCTGAAGACTACTTTTCGTCTTGTTCCCCAGCCAAAAGTCCCAGATGTCACCTGGAAGGGAGGAAGTGCTACCCACAGGTGTGAGCAGGTGGCAGGAGCTCAGTCACTCGCCCGTGAGTCCCTGTGATGCTGGCTTTGGCAGCCGAGCAGAGGCAGGCCCTCTACCCACTCGGAGCTGCCTGCAGGGCACTTCAGGGACTCTGGCCAGCCTTGACTGTCAGCTGATGGCTGTCATGCAGCCATCTGGAGGCAACCAGCATGCATCTTTGGGGGAGGTTTCCAGGGCTGAATATCTGCAGACCTTGAACCTGCTGCAGCCACCCTCACAGGTTGGGACTGGGGTGAACTAAGGCAAGGGATGATCCCAGAGCAATCCCAGAGGGGGAAGGGATTCGGCTTTGGTATCATGACAGACTGACAGAGGCCGACCAACGAAAGGAGATGGGACAGGCAAAGAGAGTTTCTGCTAAGATTAGGGAAAGAGCTCAGAAGGCTGCCCAGCCATGTTTTGACTTCACCATTTCTTGCTGGGGTCCTCTGCACATTTACCATAAGGGCAGCATGTTCTAAACCACCAGATTCTTCTCCCTTAAGACAGGTCTTGGATCTCCTGTGTAAACTAGGAGCATGGGGACCTGGGGAGAAGGTTGAAGGGGAGGGGAGAAGCAGGGAGGGGAGCTGAGAAAAATGCAGAGCTCAATTGGGGCCATCATCCCCAATACTAACTCCCCACTACCTTCCTCCACAGTGGCAAGAACACTGGCAACATGGAGCTGAGGAGGGGAAAGACCTTCATCAAATCTAGCGTGCAGATTTCCCATGAGAAACTCATAGACCCAGCAGCCTCTGTACCAGCCAAGGAGGACACAGGCCCTTGGTCACTCTCACTGGGAGGGCAACCGAGATCCCACAGTGAGAAGAGCTCCCAGACTTCTCCCTGCATTCAAGGGTATGGCCAGTGCCCCGACAAAGAGATACCATCTGATCCTGAAGGGGGTCCCACGCCCGTCTGCGGAACCACCTTCAAGTTGGTGCGCAAGAGCAAGACTCACGACAGTGTACCAGGGGCCGTGAAGGCAGCCGCCGCCACAGGACAGATGGTGGGGAGCGTGAGCTTCCCAGAGACCCCTGGGGGTCAGCGTATGATTGACTACCGCCACTTTGTGCCCCAGATGCCCTTCGTGCCGGCTGTGGCTAAGAGCATCCCAAGGAAAAGGATTTCCCTGAAGAGGCCCAAGAAGTGCTTTCGAAACCTATTTCACATCCGCAGAAGCAAGACTGAGAACTTGGCCTCACTATCATCCAAGGGGAAGAGCCTGTCATCCCCTGAGGTCCCACTGGGTGTTGGGGCAGAGCAAGGCAAATTGTTCCTCTCCATGGGTGAGGGGCTGGGGCTGGACAGCCTATGCCAGGATCTGTCTGACAGTGAGTTTCTGCCGGACACACCCTTTGACCTCTGCAGCGCCCTGTGTGAGGATGTGGCCTCACTCAAAAGCTTTGATTCGCTGACAGGTTGTGGGGAGATCTTTGCAGATGGAAGCTCGGTGCCATCTGTGGAGTTGAAAGAAGGTCCGGAGAGCCCAGCCCACTCACCCCAGACTCTGGACAGCAAGACTCCCCGGGGTCCCTCCCAGGATAGCATGGAACAGCTGGCATCCCCTGCCCAGAACGAAGCATCAGACTTCACCAAGTTCTGGGATAACGTGAATCGCTCCGTGAAGCAGCAGCAGCGTGCCCTGCTGAGCCCATGGCTGGTGAGTCCCCAGGGGACAGACACAGACCCGCCCAGGTTAGATACCTGTGGGTTAGCTGAACTGCCCTTGTTGCCTTGCAGGGGTCCCCCCAGTGGCTCCAAAGCCAGCTCCATAGACACAGGTACCCCCAAAAGTGAGCAGCCAGAATCTGTGTCCACAAGTGATGAAGGCTACTATGACTCTTTCTCGCCTGGGCTTGAGGAGGAGAAAAAGGAAGCTGCCAGCCCAGGGACACCTGCGGCCACTTTCCCCAGGGACAGCTACAGTGGGGATGCCCTCTATGAACTCTTCTATGACCCCAGCGAGGCCCCTGCTGGCCCCATCCTAGATGATGACCTGTGTGTGTCTGAGAGTCTTTCGGGGCCTGCCCTGGGGACTCCGCTGTCAATGTGTAGCTTCCGCGTGGGAGCCGAGGAGAACCTGGCCCCAGCGCCGGGCCCTGACTTACTCAGTCAGGGGTTCCTGCAGAGTACCTGGAAGGGCAAGGAATGTCTGCTGAAGCTCTGTGACACAGAACTTGCCATCACCATGGGCATTGTCAACTGGCTGCGCCGGACCCCACCTGCGCCTGCCCCTGCGCCTGCCCCTTCCCCTGCTCTTGTCCTTAGGGAGCCTGTTGCCCCACCTGACCCCCATGGAGTCCTCAGGGCATCAACAGAGAGCCTAAAAGGCAGGGAAAGCCAGGCCTTAGATACGGGCAAGGCCATGACATCCTTGGTACCCTGCAGACAGGAGCCCTGGGCACACCCAGGAACCAAAGACTTGCTTGTAAGAGAGTGTGAGGTCCAAAGGGAGCCTGCAAAGTCTATTACTGTCCCATCTAAGGATGACTCTCTAGAGGAAGGAACACAAGACCTTTCTGAAGGCCAATTGTCCTCTGTAGCTGCCATGACAACAGGCATTTCCGGGAAAAGCAAAACTCCAAACCCTGTCATCTGTGCTAGCTCTCAGAAGGAACTTGGGACACCCGGGAACCTGAGGTGTGCTCAAGACCCCTTAAGACCAGGGCATGGGGGAGGTGCTCTTGACCCAGGGCCCATGCTTGTAGGTTGTGTGGCCCATGTGGCAGCCGTGCAAATTTATCCAGACAGCCACTCTCCCAGAAAGGATAGTGGCTGCGGGCTCTTCTGGAATCCTCAGACTTGGGGTCCCAACACTGTGCAGAAGAAACCCACAAGCGGCCATCCTGATGAAGCAGCTGTCTGTGGCTTCTCTTCCACATCCAGCCCACAAGACCAGAGATGTCATGACCTTTTCCTGGACCTGAGTCAGCTCAAGTTGGAACCCTCCAAGCTAGGAAACCAGGCCTGTGCCTCTGTGGACAGCCAGCCCCAACAACTCAGTCCCAGGGCTCCAGAGCAGGTACTGCATAGGGGTTCAGTGGGATCCTGAACCATTCTGGGACCCTGCTGTCCAGTAAAGCCTCTGCAGCTGCCGCCTGGAAATTCTGGGGCTTTCTTTGGACAGCAAACAGTGGCAAGTCGCTTCTTGACACGTGCTACAAAATGCTGCCATGGCCTTCTGGCCTGATACAGACTTCTTTGTGCATAACTGAAAGTGGGGGCTTGCAAGCCAGCCGTGGCTCAGGCGCACCCACAGGACAGGCTTGTGTTTCTGCAGATGCTGCATCTGTACGACCTCATTCAGAAGAACCAAGGACCAGAGTCTTCATCCTTATTGTCCTGACGTGAGGATTGTATTTGGGGTAGAGACAGTGGGGCTCAGGCACGTGGGGGAGGGGAAGGGGGGGATGAGATGAAGGAATCCTTGCCTGAGCCCAGGGCCGGAAGTTGGAAGGCTGGAAGTTTGCTGCCCTACAAGTCACAGAGCAGTTAGACTGATGGCCAAAAAGCAGTTCATGTTGTAAATGAAGACTGGGTCAGCCAATCCATCTGCTTGAGGCATATGAAAAGGATGAGGGCTAATAGCTCAAGAGATTGAGAACCCCATAGGGTTGACTTCACAAGGACCCAGTGGCCTCATCCAAACCTACTCTTTACATTGGACAGAAGTCCACAGCACACTACAACATCACAATGCTTCTCTTTGGGAATAACAAGGACCATCCCTGTCTTGGCAACAGGCTGGAGCCAGCCAGCATGGCGCATGTGCACAGTTTTGTCGGGGCTGGCCAGACCCTAGCTAGTCAGTACCAGCAAGTTCTGTCGTAGGTCATTCTGTGCAAGCAATGACTTCTTTCAACTTGTTCTTTGTGGCCTTGCGTGGGAAACTGTCCACTCTCCTTCCCACCTCTGCCGTTCTGCCTTGGAGTTGCAAAGGCCTTGACTTCTGCCCCTTTCACCCCATCAGTATCCCCATCTCTTCTCCAGGAAACCCTCTGAATGGAGCTGTGCTCACCGTCCCTAGCCCAAAGGCAACTCATGAACAGCACTGAAGCATTCAGAATCATGAAAGGACCTGGAGGCTGGTGTCCCCGGGAAGGGTTGACATCTCTTCTGTTCCAGCTTGAGGGCAGGGTCAGAGGGCCCATCCTCACTGTCAAGGATTTGATTCTACCTCAGCCAAAATAATCCAGTGGCGGCCAAAAGGTGAGGATGGCAGGTAGCTGCAGACTTTGTTTCCAGGACCATATGACAGACAGGTTGCTCGAGAGGTCACGGTTCATATGCAGCTTCTGTGGAGAGGGTCAGGAGTTCCAGGCAAGCACGGTGGTCTCATTGGCAGCATGTACTCAGTGTCTGAATGCCCGAAGTGGCATTTAGAAAGGCTCTCATGGCCATTGGCATCAGCAGCTCTCTAAGGCTGCCATGGGTGAGATGAGGGCTGTGCACCATAGGTTAAAGTGGGCATCAAGATTGTAGCTGTGTGAACCTGGACACACAGAGATGCTCGGCTGCTTACCTGGGAAGCCATGGCTTTTACTCCTATGGCAAGACTCCATCATGACATCACTGAGCCTGAGTGAATATTGATAAATAGAAGGACATTCTGCATGATCCCAGCAGCAGTCTGAGGTAAATCTGACGCTTTGTTTTCAGACCTAGGGACTGGGCACAGCTTGCGTGACCTTCCTTTGGACACACACATGTAGTGTGTGCAGATAGGGGGGTTCAGATCCCCTTCAAACCTTACTACAAAGCTCTGCTATGCAGTAGGTTCTGGAACATTCTGATGGTTTCCCTCAGCTGACACCCCCAGAGTCTTCACTCCTTTCTTCTTTCGGGCCACAGATGCCTGAGCACCCTAGGGTGCCAACCACGTGTCTTTTGTAATCAGGCTGAGAGCTCAGTAAGGAGGCCACTCTACCCCAGTCACAGCCCTGGGGCTTTCTACTGTACCCGACAGAGAAAGTGCTCAGTAAATACTTTTTTTGAAAGAATGTAGTGTCAAGATGTGTGTTGTTTTTCTGCTTTCTCGGTGACTCTGGGTCTCACCTTTAGAGAGAAACAGTACTGAGGTTTAACAGGAACCTGGGCTGGTGCAGTGGCTCCATGGGTAAAATGTCCACCATACAAGTGTGGGGGTCTGAGTCCAGACCCCCAACATTCACCAGACAAAGCCAGACGAATCGGCGTGGTGTAATCCCAGCACCGGGCAAAGGAACAGAGAGAGGCGACAGGTGCATCCCTAAAGCTCAGGGTCTGGGGACACGCACGTACACACATGCGCACACGCATGCGCACGCACGCGCGCACACACATCAGGAGTCTGCTTGAGAACCATACCTCTTCCCAAAGCAGAGGGCAGTGTTCATGATGCAGAAACTTGAAGTGATGGAGACAAACTATCCAGACTCAAGAGCACAACAAATTATACTACATGGTCCCAGACCCAGTGTGGTCTGCAGTGGTGTAGCAATAGAGCCATAAAAAACCAGGGCTGTGGTTCTGTCCCTGAGTAAGGGGCGTTTTATATGATCCCGGCACCCCCTGAAGATTACCTTCAGGGTCTCTAGTGGATCCAGGGTCAGGGAGGTGGGTGATGGGAATTCTCTCTGGACCATCTTTCTCCACACCCAAACCTCCAGGCTCCATGGGCCTTAGGGTAACCCACTGAGAAGGGACATTAGGACCAGCTAAGGTGCTAACCACGTTCTAGAAGTGGAAAAAAAAATCTGCCTCCTCCTCCTATTCTGAAATTTCTGACCAACCTTGTTTTTTTTTTCTATGTATGATGGTGTGTGTGGTGTATGTGCATGTGTGTGTGCAGGTGTGTGTGCACATGTGGAAGTCAGGGACAGACATTGGTTGTCCTGTTCTATCATTCTACGCTTATTCCTACTAGACAGGGTCTCTCACGGAACCTGGAGCTAGGCTGACAACGATTCTTCTCACCTTCCTGTAATAGAGATAAATGCATGAGGGGCTAGAGAGGTGGCTCAACTATTAACAGCATATATTGCTCTTGCAGAGGACCTGGCTTCGGTTCCCCAGGGGGCACATGTTGGGTGCCTCACAGTCACCTGTAACTCCAATGCCAGAGGCTCTGAAGTCTGCCTTCTCAGGGTGCACATACACAGCCACACAGAGACACATGCGTACACACAATGAAAACTAAAAATAAAGTCTTAAAAAGGAAGATATAAATACACAGAATAAAAAGTTGGAAGTCACAGATGGGAAAACAGTAATAAGCAAATTGTTATCCTTCCTCCTTGTGGTGGTTTGAATAAGAGTGGACCCCATAGGCTTATATATTTGAATGCTTAGTCACTAGGAAGTGGCACTATCTGGAAGGCTTAGAAGGATTAAGAGGTGTGGCCTTGTTCCAGGAAGTGTGTGGCCTGAAAGAAGAAAGGGGTGAAGGATCTCAGGGTGGGCTTTGATGTTCAAAAGCCCATGCCAAGCCCAGAGTCTCTCTCTCTCTCTCTCTCTCTCTCTCTCTCTCTCTCTCTCTCTCTCTCTCTCTCCAGATAAGGATGTAGGTCTCAGCAGCTTCTCCAGTTCTGTGCACGCTGCCATGCTTCCTGCCACGATGATAAGACACTAAACCTCTGAAACTGTGAGCCAGCCTCCAGTTTAATGTTCTCTTTTGTAAGAGTTGCTTTGGTCTTGGTGTCTCCTCACGGCAACAACAGTGACTAGGACACACCTCTGGAGTGTGGAGTTCAGAGGACGACTTTATGGAATTGGTCCTCTCCTCCCCACCATACACATGGGTTTTAGGAATCAAACTCAGGCTGCCAGGCTTGTGTACCAAGCTCTCTTACCCTCTAAACCATTTTGTTAGTTCCAAAATGTGTCTTTAAATTATAACATATTTTAATTGTTTTAAAATAAGCAAAACACAGACCTCCCGAACCCTGCCTGGTTGTCTTGAGCTCCTGCTGTTGACATCTGTGTTACCAGAGGTCATTGTCTGGACCAGTTGTAGCTCAGGTTCTTGATGCCCACTTCAGAGAATTGAGAAAGTGCAGGCAGATGGCAAAGTAGGAAAGAATTTTATTTAAAAGCAAAGTACAAGGTAGTTACAGTCTAAGGGAACAGTGGACTCTAGTGAGATGGTTCAAGAGCCCCAGGTTACATCGAAGGCTACTTTTTATGGGTCCTAGATTGGTTGCTAGGGGCAGGATATTGACAAATCAGGACATGGTGACCCACGCATTTAATTTCAGCATTCAAGAGGCAGGCAGAGGCAGAGGAAGAGGGGCAAAGGGACAGAAGGGAGGAAGTGACAGAGGGGTGGAGGGGCAGAGGCAGATCTTTGAGTTTGAGATCAGACTAGCCTGGTCTACAGATTGAGTTCCAGGACAGCCAGGGCTACAATATCCTGTCTTGGGGGAAAAAAGAGATAAGGAGGAGCATTTTAAGTTTTAGGGCAATCACCAACATTTTTAAAGGGGTTATAGTGGTATGATGAAATAGAAATGAGAATAGAATAATGTAAGGTACTTAAAGCAAAAAAAAAAAAAACAGGTAAAAACATTTAAAGACCCACTACCTGCTGTCTGGAATAAACGCACTTAAATGTACTGGCACTGTTAGGTTAAGAGTAAAGTCAGAGGAAGGCACACCTTATAAATACCAGATCAGTGATATGGAAGGCCACCGTGTCTGCTGCAATGCTAACTTCGTGACGTGGAAGGCCACTGTGTCCACTGCAATGGCTAACTTGTCGACTTGACAAGACTTGGAATGACCTAAGAGACTCACTCTAGGATTACAGAAGGGAGACACTCTTCCATCAGAGTGGGTGGCACCTTCGAGATGACCGTGCAGATACAGAGAAGGCCATCCAATGGCAGTGTCATCTGTTCCCTTGCCTTTGCTTATTCCTGCTGTCACTGTGACTACCATCTTCCACTGACAGGAGCTTCTTCAGCTTTTCAATGTGGATCAAAGACCAAAAGCTCTTTAGGAGCCTTCTGGGCCTTCAGTGACAGTCTGAAGCTGCTGAAGCCACCAGCTTTTTAGATGAGGTTCTCAGTCTTCTGAGTATTCAAACAGCCATCATTGAACTGCCCAGCTTGCATTGTATAAGCCAACCCAATGAATCTCTCTTTTTTTTTTTTTTTTATAATAGTGTCTCTTCTATTGCTGTGAAAAGGCACTGTGACCAAAGTAATTCTTATAAAATAAAACATTTAGCTGGGGGACTTGCTTACAGTTTTAAAGTTTAGCCCATTATCATTATTGTGGGGAAACATGGTGCCACACAGGCAGACATGGTGTTGGAGAAATAACTGAGAGTTCTATATCCTGATCCACAGGTAGGAGACGGGGGGGGGGGGGGGGGGGGGGGGGGGGGGGGGGGGGATTGGCTGTGACTTACCGTAGCTATCTGCCATGTTCTCGACTTTCTGGACTAGGGGATTGTTGAGGGATATTCAATCACACTGTGAACCCCAAGTGTGCATTTGTGTTATTGGGGAGGTTGAGTTAACAACTGATTAACAGAAGATAATCATAGAGCACTAGCTGGCTTCTGGAAGAGATAGAGAGAGAGACACTGGAAGTATCAGGGATTTGGAGTGGTGAGGTGTTTTTGTGTTTGTCAGAGTGGGAGACATCAGCAAGCTCAGAAGGTTGTCTAGGTGCTACCCAACCTCTCTGAGCTAGCAAGTTTTCGCCCCAGCCTTTGAATCTCAAGTTTTATTTTTAAACAGAACAATAGAGATTTAGTTAAAGCTGCCTTTAGCAGCAGCGACAGAGTTAGTGCGGAACAGAATTCCCACCAGGCTGTGGCCTCAGTGGATGGGTCCCTGCCAGAGAGGCAGGCTGGTAACTGTGGAGTCGCAGTTGCTGGCTGAACTAGCAATAGATTAAGGTACAGCCACTGTGCTGAAGTTAAAACCACAAGAGTTCTTTTCATATCAAGGACTGTACATCACATATCCTTTTGGGATGTCCTAGAAACTGTTCCATGAATAGTTCCCAGAGGATGTGAGCCCAGTAGTTGCCGGAGCTTTAGAGCCCAGGAGAAGGGACACAGACAAGAAAAGTCCCTTCCTGAGTTCAAAGACCTCAAGACATAGGGGACAGCTAGCCTCTGCAGAGGGATGGTGGAAGAAGGTTCTTCTGCCCTCAAGCGTCCATTGGAGACATCTGACAAAATCTTGGAGAGTCCAAGGACAACGGAAGATGGGAGAGTAAATGAAACAAGGGGGTGAGAGGATGGCTCAGTCTGTAGGGCTCTTGACTTAGAAGTACAAGGTCCTGGGTTCGGTTTTCAGAACCCATGTAAAAATTCTAGGCATGATATGTGATTATAATTCCTCCGTAGGCAGAGACAGACAGATCTCTGGAGCTTACTAGCCTAACACCCTGGCCTGATTGGTGATCTCTGGGCCCATGAAAGACACTGTCTCAAAGGAAATAGAATCGTCCCAAGAATGACACCTGTGGTTGTTCTCCAAATGTCTCACCCCCACCCCCACCCGACACACACAGAGGACAGAAGTTGTCAGGTACCTTTGCCAATCACTATATCGAATTTTTTGGCGTAGGGTTTCTCACTGAGCCTGGAGTTCACCAATTCAGCAAGACTGGGTGGCAAGCCTGACCCATCTCTGGTTCCCAGTGCTGGGATTACAGATTTACAGACTCAAGCTTCCAGACTCAGCTTTCTGTTTTTTTGTTTTTTATTTGGGTATTAAAGATCCAAACTCACATTCTCATGTTTGCCCAACAAGCACTTTACTAACTGAGCCATCTTCCCAGTCCTGGCAGCTCCTTTTTATTTATTTATTATTTATTAATTAATTTATTTGCTAAATCACCCATGCTTTCCTGAAGAAATATTCATTTCTCATGGTTTCCATGTGCTTCTTGGACAAATTCAGGGTACTTGTGCTATCACAGGCTGCAGCAACAAAGCACCACAGGCTGGGCAGCTTACAGAGCAGGGATTTCCTTGTCCTCTGCTGTGAGAGCTGGAGGTCCGAGGTGGAGTATCAGTAGGACAGCTTCCCCTGAGGCCTCCTCCCTTGGCTCGCAGATGGCCCTCTTGTTGCGTTCCTCACAGGCCCTTCCTCATGTGTGCGTTCCCCAGCAGACCTCCTTACCCAGCCCCATCTTTGCAGAAGGAAGGAAACAGAGGTAGCTATGCTGCTTACGTGAGGAGAGTAAAGAGTGAGACAGAACATCTCATTTTTAGAATGAGGATCTAAAAAACACGAGATTATTATTTGTTCAAGAAGGAGGCAAGGAGAAAAAGTGAAGCATTTTTCCCAAGGCCCAGGAGCCTTTACACCATTTTTATTCAGAAGAAAGAGATTATAACAAGAACGCTGAGGTGACAGTCGGGATGCTAATCATAGGCTGAGGGTGAGCAGATTCAACTCCCAAAGACAAGCGTCGGTGCTAATTTGGAGAGAGTTGGTGCTGTGTCCTTAGGGATGCATTTCCCTCTGTCAGGTCTGAAGAATGTGAGCTCCAGGCCGAGGGCTTGATGTAAATTCAATAACAGTTGCCATGGCCACCAGCTCCTTTGTTCACTGTAGAACATCTCCCAGCCAGCTGGTTGGTTCATCCCAGCCAACCCACCATACCGACTGTAGGCTGAGATAGCTCAAAGCAGGCTGGGAGAAGTTCCATCATCCTGGGTCCCTGGAGTGGAGCCTACAGCGAACAGCCAGGAAAGGGAGGATGTGGTCAATAAGCTATGAAAGACCAACACCCAGCAGACAAGTCCAGCTACGGGCACCCTTAGGTTCAGGCACATGACTGTCAACCCTAGAGGAATACAAGGAAACCAGGCTGACCATGAAACTGTGGGAAAGGCAATGAAATATGGGATCTTCCAGGAGCATGCCCGTTCTCCCTCCTAGTTTTCAAAGAACGCAAGGTGGAACCAGTGGCCGTGTTCCACATAGCTGTCATCTTCTAGCCAGATCATGGTGGTCCCGCCTTAAGGACACGACACACGAGTGAGGTGAGTATAATTCATCTGAGCTACTGAATGCTTTTCCCTTGTAGAAGGAACTCAGAGCTGGGGTTATGGAGCAGTCAGCAAAGTGATTGCTGTGCAAATATCAGGACCTGCGTTCAGTGCCCCAGATCTCATGGGGGGAAAAGTCAGGAATTGAAATATTCTCATAATCCCAACACTGAAGAGGAAGAAATAGGAGGATCCCTGAAGCTCAGTCAAATCAGACATCTGACAGTGACCCCTGTCCAGTCCACACACCTACCAAAGGAGGTCACAGGTCATCTTCCAGGCTTCCTCAGATAGCGCTGAGCTGCACCACGTGATCTGAATCATATCTACAGCCGCCAGGCAAGCGTACCTGAATATCTGAACCCTGCCAATAGCAACCCTCTTCAGACTTCTACTTCACCACATTGCTTCCTTAGATTAAAAACTTAAAGTCAAGCCCAGCCTTTCATAATGGCATTCAAGGCCTCTGACACAGGGCTATCCCACAGGCTCCTTCATGTTCCAAGGATCTCAACCCAAACTCAACGCCTTCGTTTACCGTCTGCTCCCATGGCCTGTTTCATTAGCATCCTGGCAGGAATGAGGATATTCTTCTTTGGAGCCTATCCTGGAACTCCCTTTGTAGACCAGGCTGGCCTCGAACTCACAGAGATCTGCCTGCCTCTGCCTCCCAAGTGCTGGGATTAAAGGCGCGCACCACCAACGCCCGGCTAGGAATGAGGATGTTCTAAAGGAACACTTGTGCTCTCCCTTTGGCTGTTGGACTATTTAAACCACGAATTCCAAGACACTGAAATCCCTCTATCAGGAATTTCATGCTAGCAGAAGGAGAAGGCTGGAGCCTAGTGACAGCCCAGAGGAGGACCTTGTCCTCTGGGAAAGAGATTTAACCCAGTTCTGACAACCTGTTACACAGGCCACTCTTCAGGAAAGACTGAAACCCAGAGAACTACGGATCAGTAATGGGCAGGACCACACCCTGACCAGGACTTCCTAGCTACCTCTTGCTCTCTCCTAAAACCTAGACCTCATGTCGGAACCCCTGAAGATGGAGGGTCACTGTATATCTTTTTTCTCTTACCAGGGTGGTTATATTCAGTGCACCCTGTTTCCTGCTTTTCACTGTTACTTGTTTGTTTAATTGGCTTGTTAAGGCAACCAAATTACAAGTTCTGACCCTAGAAACTCTCTCTCTCTCTCTCTCTCTCTCTCTCTCTCTCTCTCTCTCTATCTCTATCTCTATCTCTATCTCTATCTCTATCTCTATCTCTATCTCTTTCTCTCTGCTTCAAGACTTTCTCATGCTGTGCCTTAGACCCGGGTGAAATCTCCAACAAAACATTTCAAGCCTGTCATTCCTGATTTGGAGCTGCTGAGTTACGCTTCAGCCAGCCTCAGTTGATTGGGATGCTTATCTGAGCCAGCTGCCCGAGGATACCTGAGGAGCTAGTCAGGAGTCAACTTCATTTAGACCTCCTGGGCAATGCGTTAGTAGAGGAACCCAGATGAACTAAAGAGCACTAGATTTAACAGACTCCTTGAGACACTTCTTGGTATGATTCATAAGCTTCGCATGTTTTTTTTTAAACTGGTTGACAAATTAAAACAGATTACTTCATGACATACGTGAAGTTATAAAACTTTGAGTTTGGTGCCCTGCAATAAATTTTGATCAGAACACAGATGCAGCCGTTCATTGACAATATGCATGAATGCTTTCATGTTATAACAGTAGAGTCAAGCACTTGCAGAAAGAGGCTATGTGACCTGCAGAAACTAATACTTTGCCTGGCTCAAAGAAGTGTCCAGTAATGAGCTCTGGGTGAAGCCCATTCTTCTTGTGGCTCATAGCTCAACTTGCTCTTTCTTAAACACAATCTTTCCTCAACCCGCCCCTCATGTGAACCTGTTCCTTCCCATTTCCACTGCATGTCCTGTCCTAAACCTTCTTACTTCCCTACTCCAAACCCAGCCCAGAATCAGTGTCCATAGCATTTTGTTTATAGCTGTTCATAGCTCATCACACCCTGCTACACATGATTGTCATGTATTGTCATCTGCACATATCTACATGGTAAAATGTCTCTCAACTACTGACAAACAGGACCAAGCTGAAACGGTGCACAGGACATGGATGTTGAATGTCTTAATAGGTAGGTGGATGGATGGATGGATGGACAGATGGATGGACAGACGGATGGATGGATGGATGGATGTGAGTGAATGGGTGAATGATGGATAGGTGGGTGGGTGAACTGATGGATGAAGACATGACTAAGTGGATGCATAAGTGGGTAGATGTGTAGGTAGATTGATGGATGGGCAGATAATATATAAATAGTAATAGATGAATAAAAACTGAACACTCTGAATATTCTCATGAGAAGCATAAGGAGAGGAGCCCAATCAAACCCTGAGATAATTTATGGCATTTTGCTCAGACAGCTTTTTCTCCCTTTCCTAATGTGGGAAGTGACTTCTTTGTTTCGTGGATGCCCCAAGCGTCTCTCTGTGGACTCTTCTAACATCAGCCCGATAGATAATGAGAGCTGAATAAGGATGACTCGGCCTCAGGGTGGCAGGGAAGATGTAGGAAATAATTCATATCACAGTTACCTGCCCTACTCTACAGGTACCTTGCCCTATCTGAGCCTGGCACATCTGATTAATAAAGGATGGCCAGCAACATTCGTTGCCATAGAAACCATCATAAAATGAAAAGGGCTGGTACTCAGCAGAGCAAAGAGAACACCTATGAGTTCTGGACAGGTACATCACATCAAGAAACAAAAATACATGGTTTGCTGAACCTTAGCTCTGGTGGCAGGAGCTAGTGTTCTGCTAAGAATCCACATTGAAGATGTTACCTCCTAGTCACAATGACAATAAGTCAGACAGAGATGCTCAGAGGATGCCTTTTAAAGGGACAATAGATAGCTCAAGATGGCTTATCTCCTTGTTAACAACACACTAGATTCACAAAATTTTAATAAATCAGTCATCCAGACAGAGTCTTCAATCTAAGTATCCTCCCTCCCACTCCAGGAACTTCCGTTAATAATTCCCTCGTTTTTTGTCCATGCGGAAGTCAATGTTCTTTCATGTTCCCTAGTACTGAGAAGGCTCATCCTTGGGGTGTGATGAAGATGAAGCTGGCACATAGACACGGTTCTATGAGTATTTAACTGAATCATGAATGAGATCTAAAGCATGAAGACTTGGTTTAAGTAAGACACGTGGCTTTGGTATGAAAGCAGTCATAACAAAAACAAGGCTAACAGGAAAGCAAGATGCCATCGAACTCACCAAAAACAGCATGATTTTTACTTAAATATGCCAAGGCAAAAATACAGTTCTCAGTTTCTAAAGGATATGTGTGTTTTCATTGGTTGGTCTGTTGGCTGGGGACCTAGAGTTGTTACCAGGGACACTGGGATTCTCCTTCTTGGTCCTCATTAATAAAAGTTTCTTGGAGAACACAATTAGAAATAGAAACAGAGATAGCTTGGTAAGAAAGAAAGGATACTCCCTAGAATAAGAGTGGACAAGTGAGCAGAGAACAAAGCAGAAACTCGCCCTGCAGTGCCCGTGAAGTCGTCCACGGTCCCCTCTTCTCTGCTTGTATTTCAAAGGCTTGTCCATGTGTGAGGAAGGGCTTCTAGTCTTTTGCAGACTGAGTTCTTTTATGTATTCATCTGGATGTTTTAGCTCAGATTCCTAATTTCCTGCTGCAGGATCATTTGACTGCCTACCCCTAACTCACAGGCTTTATTTCAGGTGTGTACCATTTGCCCACAGAAAAGTGCATGTTCTGATGAGCCCTTGCAGGGCCCCAGGAACCAGGCTGAACCTCCTTAGGGCCTCTTCTTATTATGTCCTTAAATGTCCTTAAAGTAGGATTCCTCCAGGAAATTCCATGCTCGTCCCTACGTGTGTTTCTTTTCTCTAAGTCACAATGTTTCTGAAGAAGGGAGCTCTCTCTCTCTCTCTCTCTCTCTCTCTCTCTCTCTCTCTCTCTCTCTCTCTCTCTGTGTGTGTGTATAGGTCAGATGTCAACACCAGGTGTCTCCCTCCTTCCCTCTCCACCTCACTCTTTGAAGTAGGGTCTCTCACTGAACCTGCACTTTGCCAATTAGGGCAGGCTAGCTGGTCAGCAAGCTCCCATGATCCCCCTGCCTCTACCTCCCCAGTGCCGAGACTGTAAAACGCTGGGGTCACACCGGGTCCTCATGCTTATGTGGCAAGCACTTCACAGTGAGCCATCTTTCCAGCTCCTCAAGTCTGGCTTCTTAGGAAACTCCATCTAAGACTTTAAGTGACAGGCAGCCAGCTCCAAAAGATTGCTTTCTCCTGTCAAGTGAGGACTGTTGAGGCCGCAGTTCCAGGACTAGAACACCCTAAACCTGGCATCAGGCTTGTCAGTCACAGTTGGTGGCTAGGGAGCTGCATGTCCATCCTGATTTGGGGGAAGGCTGAGGAGTGGGCCTGCAGAGCCTCGGATGTCAGAGTCAGACATTTATCATGTTCTGCAGGTGACCCCTGAGCTCACAGCCCTTAGGTCATGCCCACGAACTACCACTCTGCCTTCTGGTCAGAGCGGGGCAGGCCATTTCTGTTGCAGAAACCCTCTGTGGTCAGACAACAGGAAGACCAGTGCTCAAGGGGGTTGTGACTGTTCTCATGGCTAAACGTCAGAACTACAGACTCTAGGCCTTTTCTAGCAATCTCAGTCAGCCCTGGAAGCGAGTGCAGAATTCCCCGGACCCAGTGACGGACACTTTCCAGCCTTTGTTCCTCTTACCAGCTGCATTTCGCCTGTTCGGGGACACTGCGCACTTCACCTGACCGGGGACACTGCTCAGTTCTCTATTTTCAATACCGCAGTCTCCCAAGACTCTGAGCAAATGGGTCACAGCACTATCAGGATTCTGGTGGCACCTGAATTACCAAAAGAAAAAAATGGGAGGCCTCCTGTTTTATGTCACCAAGGACTGGCACATATCCTTCCAGGGGCTGGGAGTACTCGGGCCAGGCCACTATACCCACCAGCAGGGCTGTCTGTTCCCCTGGCAGGCCCACAGAAAGTGCTGCAGATGCTAAAGCGACACAACTTTATTTGCTGGCCAAAGTGGTCCACGCCCTCGGGTTTAGTAAACACTAAGCGCTGACTGTGACTAGGTGTATACGAGCTCCCAAGACACCTATGCCCTGCGCAGTCTGACCCTCTACAGACAGCCCAGGAAAAGCCATCAAGCGATGCTATTCCACGGAGGACCGCACGAGGGAGCTGTAGCCCAGCGGAAATGAAGGTGACTGCAAGCGCCGCGGGGCAGAGGCCAGACGCAGCTCTCGGTGGCCGCTGATTCATCCCCAGGTCCACTTCCCTTTGGCCTTAACTGGGATGATGAGTTTACCGCACAGAACATGAACTTACAAGTTCTCCCGGAGTGGAGAAGGAAAACTTGCAACATCTTTTAGGAGAGTGACTATCGTGGGATAGCCACAACCCAGACTCTCCAATTCTAGGACACGGGCACAGGAACTGATTCCCACAGTGAGACTCGAGGAGTTCGTGCAGCCAAGGAGGCCTTCCGTCAGGGCAACACTCCAGGACAAGATCATCCACACAGACCAGCTAAACACATTGTTAATTGCCTGTCAGATTTTCAAGTTAAACAAACAAAACATCTCACATAGATTAGTTGGCAGAATGCTTGTCCCGTAAGAGCAAAGCCCTAGGTTGGATCTCAGTCCAGCACCTCGTAGAGCTGGGTGTGGTGGTGCAGGCCTGTAAGCCAAGAACTCAGGAGGTGAAAGCAGCGTGATCAGAAGTGCAAAGTCATTCTCGGCAACCTAGCGAGTTTGAAGCTAGCCTGGGCTATGTATGTGAGACCCTGCCTTAAAAAAAAAAAAATTATATATCCGAAAAGCCCTTCCTTAATTGTTCAACGGACAGATAGACACAATGACCTCACCATAGAGTGACAGAAATTATGGAAGGAACACTTTGATGTTGACAAGGCTACCTCCATTGTGAAGCAGCAGACAATTCTATATTCCCGGTGTCCCTACAAAGGGCTTGTCAGAGCCCAAACCACTGGGGCCACCATTGGCACCACTTCCTCACCCTGAAAGTGTTCAGCGCCTTCCTCTTTAGCCATACTTAAGACAGAGACAAGAACAAGCATGCCCCACCCCCCACCTTCCCTGCCTCATTCATTGAGATCCTGGGAGCAGTGAGCCTGTGCTGGCCCTGTCTCCCCTGACTCCCGCTTTGAATAGGGACACGCAGAGTCCAGCACACCTTCACAAGGGAGTGGCAAGACAGAATGGGAAACTGCTTGAGTTTTCAGTGGGTCCCACTCCTTTATAGGAAAGGCACCAGGCACTCACCCTCACACGATGTCTCCTCCCCAGCCCTCACCCCAGTTTCTGTGGGGGCCACCATGAGAGACAACATGAGTTTTCTCTGTCACTCTATCCAGGACCTGCAACTGACCTTACCTACACTGGCCTGGAAACAGCACAAAGTCCCAGGACTCCTGGCTCCTTCTCAGCCTGCCGACTGCTTTGACCTGACAGTGAGACATGCTGGTATATTTATATTTAATAGAAAATAATGTATTATTTTAAATGCTTTAAAATATAAATAAACTTAAATAATTTTAAAATATTTTAAAATATAAAAGTAATGTATTTTTTTTAAATTCATTTGTTTAGGTGGTGTCCTAGTTACTGCTCTATTGTTGTGAAGAGACATCCATGACCTCAGCAACTCCTAAAAGTAAGAGAAATTGTTTAATGGTGGGACTGCTTGCAATTTCAGATGCTTAGTCCATGACCACCATGGCAGGAAGTGTGGTGGCAGGGGGGCTTGAGACTTTAAATCCTGATCTGCAGGCTGGCAGGCAGAGAGAGAGAGAGAGAGAGAGAGAGAGAGAGAGACTTTTGAAACCTCAAAGCCCACTCCCAGTGACACACCTCCTCCAACAAGGCCACACCTCCTGATCCTTCCCAAATAGTTCCACTAATCAGAGACCAAGCATTCAGACATGTGAGCCTATGGGGACCATTCACATCCAAACCACCACAATTAGCATACTAAATAATATCCTTTTATTTATTAATTAATTACTGATACAGAATTTTCCCCATAGTCATTTCCTTTGAATGGAAGCATTTCACCCTAAGGGGACTCTCATTAGACCCAGGAAGTTCTAAAACAAGACTGTGAACAATTCTAAATGTTCAGGAGATCCTTTTCCTCCCCACGGTTATAAAAGCAATAAAGGCAGCGGAGAAGAGGGGCCTCTCTGGCTTGCAGAACCAACTGTGTGCAGTGACCTCTCCACTTCCAGCTCTCCTGAGATGTCAGCCACACTGGGGTGGCCTTTGGTGATGCAGCTGCCTTCGAGTCACTTCTGTTCTTGTAACTCTTCCCCCACGATCCTTTGTGTGACCCCAATAAATTCGTTGATTCACCAGTTTGGACTTCAGCGGTATCATTCCTTTGTTCTGTTCTCAATCATCTCTCGTGGGTGAGTAGACACTTGTTCATCGCTCCCTAGGGACAGTGTCACACAGAGGCCTCAAGTAGACTGGGCTGGCCTCAGGCTCCCGTGTACTTCAGCTCCCCATCCTCTTGTCCCTTCCCCCCAAGTGCTGAGATTATGGAACTAGCCAAAACAATCAACCCCTCGTCAATGTGACACATAAACACATCACTATTAAAGTATAACCTTTCCTTTGCTGTGCATCTCCAAGATTCCATGTTAATATAAATATAAAATATAAAACATTGTTGACCTTCAAAGTCCCATAAAGTGGGGCTGCTTGAAGCATCCACAGGCCTCCTGAGGCCACGCAGCTCAGACAGTCAAAAGACATCCACAGGGCAGCCTGGGTTCTCTCGGTCCTGTTGTGGGAGCTCCTTCAGCCAATAGCTGCTGAGATACCAGCCCATTGGAACGTGGCCTCTCTCTCTTTAAAAAAGCAGCCACTGCCCTCCCCTCACTCTCTGGCTTCCGGCTCCACTTCCGGCGACTAGGCTCCCTTCCTGATTGTGCAGAGGGCTGTTGTCTGGGACAGTGATCTGTAAGTTTTTTCCCCCTTAAATAATTAATCATTCTATTAATCATAATTCCAAACTGGGGTGGGATTGTTTGTGACTTATGCCTTCACGGTCCAGCCTGCCTGAAGCATCCGCATGCCTGCCCAGCACCTTGTGGTGCCAGGAAGATGGGTACCAGTATATTGAGCGAGTACATGGTGGTGAAACGGGAGAGAAAGAGAGGCAGAATGGTTCGTGTGCTGTGTTAACAGGCATTAAGAAGTGAGGGCTGGGAGGAATGGGCTGATGTTGGCAGCCTGCTTGCCAGCCGGGACCAGGGTGATGTCCAGGCCTGGGCTGCTGCTGGGGCCATGTCAGGGTCCTTGGTTCTGCAGCATCCAGGTTCTGTGTTGATGTCTATAGCTTCAGTAACCACTGAGGGCTGTGCAATTGACTGGGGGCAGGTCTGGTCAAATGCCCGAGTCCATGTTGGCCTTCGAGGGCCATGCTTCCACTGGGGCCGTGCTAATCTGAGTGGCCTGTGCTGACACCTGGGGCCTTGGTGATATCCAAAAATGGGCCATGTCTGGGTTGATGACCCCACCTCAATTGTGGTCTGAGATCTGTGACTTCTGCTATCACCGGAGGCCATGCAAATACCCGGGGTCTGAGCCATCACCTGAGGCCAGCCAGGGATCTGAGGGTCATGCTGCAGGCAGGGTTGTACTGATCTGAGTGGTCTGCAAAGCCACAAGGTACCATGGTGATGTCCAGGCCTCGGATGCAACTGAAAACCATGTCTCGGTCGGTGGCCCTACTGTAGCCAGGGTCTGTTAAAGTCTATGGGCTCATGATACCACTGAAGGCTATGCTGATGCCATGGGTCTGGGCTGCCCCCTGGGGCCATGTTGGTGTCCTAGAGCCTTGAACCAATCCAATGATTCAATGTAACTATCATTTCCTGGGTGGGATTGATTGGATCAAAGGGGGATACTGCATGACTCGCGGCAGCTCCAGATGCCACTAGGGTGAATGAGGAGGTGTTGGAAAGATGGAGGAGCAAGGTGGGGTTTTTGTTAGTTTGTTTTTAATTAATTTTGGGGTGCGTACTTTGGGACTGAGGGGTAGATATGGAGGGACTGGAAGGTGAATTGCATTGGGGTGCATGGTGTGAAATTTCTAAAGAACCAATGAAGGGTTATGCTTTTAAAAAGTCCCATTATTTTTTTTTTAAATTCAAACGCTTTTAAATTTCAAAGTCTTTTTAAAATATCCAAAGCTTTTTAATTAAATAATTTATTTTATTCTTATTTTTGTGAGTGCATATGGGTGTTTTGCCTGTATCTATGCACTGTGTGCACACCTGGTAGCCACAGAAACCAGAATAAAGCATAAGATTCCCTCAAATTGGAATTATAGGTGGCTGTAAGCCATTATGTGGGTGCTGGGGACTGAACTCTGGAAAAGAAACCAGGGCAACCGAGTCATTACTCGAGCCCCAGTATCCAAAGTCTATTAACTATGGGTTCTCATAAAATCAAAACCTCTCTCTGTTGTCCACAGCACACACAGCTCGCCCTGTAGTCTCAGACAGGTTTCCTGCCACCTCTGATGCTGCCCTTGACAGGCTTCCTTAGGGTTCTAGTATCCCCAGTATCTAGGATCTCCAGTGCAACTAAGGTTTGACCTTTATCAGTGGTCTATCCTGGCATCCCTTCTTAGACTCCCACCCTGCCACGCAGTGCCAAACCTCAGCTGCTCGCATGACCCCTTCTTGCCTTCAAAAAACCACACGAGAGACATAAGCATTGCCGGGCTAGGCTTTCAGCTTAAAACGTAGCCTTGGCGCCTTCTGTGTGCTGACCTGGGGGTCTGCTTCTCGGATATTTTGCCTCAATGATGCTGATCTCTTAGTAACCATGGCAGTTTTTGTTTTGTTTGGTTTTGTCCCAGCTAACCAACATCCATTGTCCCAGCAAAGCCAAGGTTTCACTTCGATGGTACTTGTGTCTTGCTAATCACAGCTTGTTTTCCAGCCCCAGCTGATCAGACACCACAGATTTTTTAAAAATTTCTTATTTATTTATTTATTTATTTATTTTGTGGCGGGATCTCACTGTGTAGCCCTGGATGGCTTGGAACTTGCTATGTAGAACAGGCTGGCTTCAAACTCCCAGACATCCACCTACCTGGGTCTCCCAAGTACTGGAATGAAAGGTGTGCACCATCACGTCTGACTCACCCACAGATTTTTGATTTTAATATCTCACATGATGACCCTGACAGAGTATGTGCTTTCCTCTGAAACATCATAAAGCGAAGCCTCATCCTCTGCCTTGCTTGCGTCAAACTTATCTCCCAAACTCCCCTGAGAACATCCAAGTAGGTTCTGAGCACTCAAGGTCTTTTCCAGCTCAATGTTTCAAACGCATTCACAATCTTAAAAAAAAGAAAAAAAGTCTAACGTGGTCATGCCTGTCACCGCAACAACCCCACCGCTGGTGGCAATTTCTGTACTAGTTTGCTCTCTGCTTCTGTGGTAAATATTCTGGTCAAAAGCAACTCAGGGAAGGAAATACTTGATTTGGTTTACACTTCCAAGTCAGGGCAGGAGCTCCAGCAGGAACTGAAGCAGAAGTGGAGGAACGCTGCTTAGTGGCTTGCCTCCTCGCTCTGCTCAGATCCCCACGCTGCTTACCGGCTTGCCTCCTCGCTCCGCTCAGATCCCTTTCTGGTCCAGCCTAGGACTCTGTCTAGAGATGCACAGTGAGCCGGGCACTTTGACATCGATCAGCCATCAGGAAAATGCCTCCTAAGCACACCCGCCAGGCAGTCCGCTTGAGTCAAACCCTCAGTCAAGACTCCCTCAGATAGTTTCGGCTGCATCAGGTTGACAGTTGAAGCTAAGCGGATCTCCCTTGCGCTGTCTCTTGTGTGGTTCATTTCCAGCTTCCATCACCGTTTTCAATGTGCAAGAAAGCCAAGGTCATACGATGAGCACCAGGATCCCACCCTCTCTTGTAGGGAGGTAAAGGACATAGACGTGACAGACTACAAAACCCTGTTATGGAAGCTTGAGACTATCTAACAAATGGAAATAATTCACTCTCATACAGGTTGGAAGAGTCTGTATCTAGGAGCCTATGTGATCCCTATGTGATCTTTATATTCAGCACAATCCTTAGTAGAATTAAAAAAAAAGTCAGTCCTCAAACGGAACAGAATCCAGACATACAGACCAATGAAATAAACTGGGAGTCCAGATGAAACTCTTATGACTCTGGCCATCTGGTTCTCAGTAAAGGAACATGCACGTTCAATGGGAAAGAACAGTTTCTCCAACAATTCACATGGAAACAAGATAAATCTGAATCATCTGCCTCATACCATGTACAAAAAAAAAAACCCTCTAGATCAATGACACACGTTGAAGCTAAAAGTCACAAAACCCTTAGAAGCAAAACATTACTTAGTAATGAAGACAAGGAGGATCAGTTCTTTCTCGACATACAGAAAACAGATTGATGGGGACTGGAGGTGGCTTACTTGGTACCTGACAGGCAATTAGGAGAACTGGAATTTGGGTCCTCAGCATCATCTGGGATAGCAGATGTCTATAATCCCAACACTGGGGGAGTTAGGGCAGAGACAGGTGCACGCCAAGAACTCATTGGCTGGCCAACTAGCTTAGACAACTTGCTGAGCTTCCAGGAAAGCCCACTGAATGGCCTCAGGCTTGGATGTGGGAGCTCACACACACCCTCTCGCTGCTTACCCTTTCTTGATTTGGTGTGGGCTTTCTCCACCAGGGCAGGTGACAAAACCTCCACTGGCTAGGAGCCAGGGCAAGTCGACGTGGGTGTCTCTGGATGTGGCCACACTCTGGCTGACTGTCATGCTCGTGACTCCTCCTCTTAGACCCTGCTTAGATCAGTCTGCAGAGAGAGAGAGCTCGGGACTCTACCAACCTTAAAATTCAAACATGGCTCCTCAAAGCTCTGCTTGTCCTTCCATGAAGCACACACAGAGAGGAGGTTTGAACAGGAGTGGTCACCAACAGAGACCTCTCCGGAGGCAGTGACTATTCCATGCCATCTGAGGGAGTCGGCTGCCTCAAGAAATAGGCACATCCTTCTCCAAGGCAATTGTCATGCAAGAAACACTGATTTTCCTCAAGACCCATGCCCAATGTGATGGTTAATATTGCCAACTTGGTAGGACTTAGGATCACCTAGGAGAGAAACCGAGGGGTATATATGTGAGGGACTGTTGAGATAAGGCTAGCCTCTGGGCACATCTTGAGGGCTTAGTGAGATAACGCCAGGCTCTGGGCACACCTGTGAGGGAGTCCCTGGAGGACGGTTGTAGAGGCAGAAAGATCCAATTGAGCTGTAAGCAGAGCAACTCTATGGATAAGGGGAGCGGTGGAGAGGAGACAGCTAGCGGAGTCAGAGGGTTCATGGCTCTCACCACTTTGGCTGTGGATGTAGTCTGAGCAGCTGCCTCGCATTCCCGCCGCCATGATTGCCCTGCCGTGACAGTCTACACTCTCGGCGAGCCAAGAGAAACGCTTTCTCTTGATTCTCTTTTGTTGGGGTATTTTATCACTGTGCTGAAGAAAGTAACGAACACACCCATCATCCTCTTAGTTTCTAGAACTGTAGGGCTCAAGCCCAGCGGGTCTGTAAAGGTGGGGTGCAAAGTATGACTCATGAGGCGGTGGACTGCATTCCCAAACAACTCCTAGACATGTCCCTTCCACACGAGCACAAATCCAGGGGACATATGTGGGAGAGCACACTAAGGAGAGAGGGAGATGGAAGGAAGGACATACAATGAGCTAATTACCTAAGTGTAAAGCATTAGTTATGCCTAGAAAGAAATACAGTCGAAATTACATGCTGTTTGGTTTAATGGTCTTTTCTCAGCTATGACCTAAAAAGAACAGACAACAAAAGAAACGTTGGGTGAGCTGAACTTCAAAACTAAAATGTTACCAGTCTCAAAGTAACCACCCAATATAGTGAATGGCAATCCACCGAATGGGAGAGAGCATTTGCAAAGCAGGTGTCTGCTATGTGCCGCCTTCAGTGCACAGACTTCATAAATTCTCACAACGCTACAAGAAAACCCAACAGACCCATCCAAAAACCAGAAAAGCAATACCAAACAAAACAGCAAGAAAGGAAAAGAGACATGTCTCCTAAGAAGGTCTACACGTATCTGAAGCACACGAAAAGGTGTCCAGTGGCATTCATCACCTAGAAACCAAACAGTCAGAAACAGGCTACTGCACACCCAGCAGAATAGTTACAATTAACACACACGTGTGTATGCATGCACACACACAACAAACAACAACAACAACAACAGGAAACAACTAGTATTTGTGAGATTGGGCAGAAACGGAAACTCCTGTGCAGAAATCACCTGTTTACTTTCCAGCCACAGGACTGGCTTCCCCCTTCCCCAGAGTCCCACATTCCCCTGAGGAGGAGTAGCATATACTCCCCAACTGTGACCAAACATCTGACCTGGCCATCTCAAAGGAGGAAGCGTTTATTGTGGTTCACACTTTGGGAGTGGAGTTCACCGTGACAGGGAGGCCGAGGCCGTGATGGCAGGAGTATGATGTAGCTGATTACATTGTACCCAAAGACAGGAACCAGCAAGGGAGATGCCTGTACTCAACTCCCTTCCTTCTTTTCATCAAGCTGCCAACCCCAGTCCATGTGCTACGCAGCCCACAGTCCAGGAACTCCCTCACAGACGTACTTAGAGGTTTATCTCCTAGGCAATTCTGTATCCCGTCAAGCTGACAAACAGTATCAACTGTTACAGAAAGGGAGCTACTTGCAGGAGACACATTGCCAGATGCCTCTTTCCCTCATTTAATTCTCTCAACAATTAACTATGGGAAGCTCTTTCACCTGGCTTTAGAGATTAAGAGAGTGTAAGTGACTTGCCTGAGGATACACAGTCACGGGATATAGAAGGAACAGAGTGGTCCCTGCTTCTTTAGTGTCTAGAGGACCTCATGTCTTCCAAGAATTCATGGATAAAGGTCTCTAACAGTGGGGCATTAGCTGTCGGGAAGGCATAGAGTTATTTAGGATGATATTCCTCCTGCCCAAACTTCTTCTTGTGGGTGTTTCGTGGCAGAACAAACAGAGTTTCTGGGAGCCACGTTGGAATCTAGAAGGTGGGTAGACTCCCAGGCTCTCTTCTCTGCGAAGAACAGGTCCAGGCAGGATCTAAGGGAGGGAGTCCCAGCATGAGAGTCAGCCAGGGCTCGGCCACATCCAGACACACCCACATCCACCTGCCCTGGCTCCCAGCCCAGGGAGGTTCTGCCAAACCAAGCAAGAGTGGTGAGAGGGTGCCTGTGAGTTGCCACACCCAAGCCTGAGGCCACACAGTGGGGCTTCCTTGGTTAGTATTTACATAGATCCCTTCCATCTCCCCTCCAGCCCTCAGGTTTACCCAGCACATGGAGAACATGAAATACCACACACACACACACACACACACACACACACACACATCATACCCACACCAAACATGCACACATATGCACGCACACCATACAACACACATGCATACACACATATACAAACTACACATAACCATATATACCACACACACTTACACACCACACCTCACACACCCAACGCCTGCACACACACATGCCATACCCACACCAAGAATGCACATTTTACAACACACATGCATAAATGCATACACCACATATACACATATACAAACCACATACAACCATACATGCCACACACACTTACACACACACCACCCCATACCCCACACACCCAACACTTGCATGCACATATACACACATATCCCATTCCACACATCTCCATTAAGAGCACATACTGTGACACTCGTATTCATACATCTAACAAAGTGGTATTTATCTGTCTGTGTATTCACATGTGGCAGCTATCTCAGGCTTGCATCCATGACTATGCATGCAAATCCATAGATATTCTCATGAGTAAAATTAGATCACAGTGGGACCTATCTGAATGAGGATGGTGTTCGAACCAACAACTCTCAGTCTGCGCACCCTGGGATGGTTAAACTTGATTGGATCTGGAAACAAGGCAAGCTGCTGAGCACACGTGGAAGGGTTTCTTGACTTGGAAGACCCACCCTAACTGATGGTGGCACCTTCCTGTGGCAGCCCAGAGGAGAAGTGGAAGAAGGAAGCTCTTGCTTTTTCCCGCTTGCCTTGCCTCTTGCAGGCAAGTTCATCTACTCTGTTGCTGCTGCTCCTGCTACAGCAGGATTCCTTTGCTGATTTTAGAACCCAGCTGTTCTGGTTTGCTTTTTGCAGCTGTCATAGAGCACTGACCGAAACCAACACAAGGAGAAAAGGGCTTGTTTGGCTTAAAGGTTATATAGTCCATCATTGGGAGAGATGAAGCCTGGCTTGCTCTTTGCATATGCTTAGCTAACTTTGTACAACTACAGTGGGTTAAGCTCTCCTCCATCAGTTAGCAGTCAAGAAAACTCCCCACAGCCATACCCATAGGCCAATCTGATGGAGGCAATTTCTCAACTGAGGGTCCCTCTTTGCAGAAGACTCTCGCTTGTTGTCAGAAATTAGCACTAGCTTCTCTGGGCTTCTGATTTGGACTGAAGACCAGTGACTCTCCAAGAATCTTCTAGGCCTTCAGTGCTATATTGGGACTAGAGGTATTCTGCCTTCTGGATTGAGTAACCATGGGATCCTTGGCCTCTCCCATGTGAGACAGACATTGTTGAACTACCCAAACCATATCATGTACGCCAATCTAATTAGTCCCCTTTAAATCTATATTCACTCTTTTGCTTTTGTTCCCCTGAAGAATTCCAATACAAACCCCCACTTCTGTGGGGGATGGAAAGGGCTAGGCTGGGGCCTAGGAAGGGGAAGAAGAGCCAGAGAAAGAAGAGATGCTGGTTGATTTGGTTTGAATGGAAAATGTCCCTCATAGGCTCATGTGTTTCAACATTTGGTCCCCCCCGGGGGGGGGGAGGGGGGGATGTTGTATGAAAAGGTTGTAGAGTTTGGGGGGGTGCAGATGAGATACCTCCCTGGAGGAACTGGGTTATTGGGAGCAGACCTTCCTTCCGCCCACTTCCTCTGTTCACTCTGCTTCCTGACTGTGGATACGATGTGACCAGTTGGCTTCCGGCTCCAGCTCCGACTGTCCCCACCTGCTGCCGTATTGTCTGCCATGCTGGACAGAACCTGTTGATCTCGGAGCAGGAGTCAGCCTTATCAGGGCATTTCAAAACAGCAACAGGAAATTAACCAATGCAGTAGCAGAGTTCCTGTGGAGGAGGGTGGGTCTGCCCAGGGCTCTTCCAGAGAGTTCTCTGATGCTCCGACTTACACCCAAGATTCACATGGTGCACCTCTGTCTCAGCACTCAGTGAGTGTCAGAGACATAAGCACATTTGGGTCTTTGTACAATGAATTTATTTAATTACAAAACATTTACAGACTACGTCAATTTCATTATCTGCAAATTGCCAAGTAGTGGCAATTTCCCTTGATAGGTGGCCAAAGCCAACACAGGTTCTTTGCTCTAATCTTAATTGCTAATATTAGCTCTTAGATCACACATTATACATCGTGTCATAATTACACTTCTACAAAGGTTACAGAATGGCTACAAACACATTAAAGAGGTCTCAGTTGAGTTTTAAAGTGCCATATTGGAAGCAGAAGACACACACACACACACACAGACACATGTAAACATGCACACATGCACGCATGCAGAGCCAAGTTAAAGAGCCACAGAGTCAAAGTCAAGCCTCAGGGTTTAGTCCAACAGCAAAGGCCGGGTATAGGACCCAGTCCAGACAGATGAACAGTGGACAGGCAGACACCAGTTCAAGTAGGCTATATCTACAGCAGAGTTCAAGCTGGGACAGTCAGGAGTTCCCTGCCTGCCAGTCCCTTGATGCACACGCAGAATGTCAGGTGACAGATTGGAAGGAGCCATCTCCACAGCAGTGTTGGACATCATCTTTGTGGTGTTAGGGGTCCAAGTGAGAGTGTTGCATCCTTCCTCAGCCTGGTGAACTCAAATGAATTCTCAATGGTTTCACTGAGAGGGTTTAAATACATCCTTGTGCTTATATGGTTCCATCCCAGTTAGCTTTCTGTAGCTGTGATAAATAGATAAATAAACATCAGGACCAAAAAAGATTAGGGAGAAAAGAAGTTTATTTCACCGAACAGACTACAGTCCATCATCAAGGGAAGACAGGGCAGGAACTCACGGCAGGAGCCAGCAAGCGAGAACTGAAGCAGAGACCACGAAGGAGCCATGCTTGCTGGCTTGCTCCCCACTGCCTGCTCAGCTTTCTTTCTTAGAGCACCCAGGACCACCTGCCCAGGAGTGGCACTGGCCACAGTGGGTTGAATACTTACATATCAGTCACTAATCCTTACAACACCCCACAGACTTGCCCGTGGACCAGTCTGATGGAGGCATTTTCTCAGTTTAGGTACTCTCTGCCCAGCTGACTCTAGTTTCTGTCAAGTTGGCAAAAAAAAAAAAAAAACTCAGTAGTATGTAAGCGGAGACTGCTCTTTCATTCCTGGCCACCCAGACCCGAGTAATCACTCAGAAAATATATTAATTACAACACTGCTTAGCCAAAGACTCGGCTGTATTTCTAGCTAGCTCTTACATCTTGAATTAACCTATTTCTATTAATCTGTGTATCGCCACGAGGCTGTGGCTTACCTGAGGTTCTGGCTGGTGTCTTTCCCCTTCGGCAGCTACTTGGTGTCTCTTTGACTTATTCTCTCTATATATCTCTGTTTGGATTTCCTGCCTGACTTTACTCTGCTAAGCCATTGGCAGAAACAGCTTTATTCATTATCCAATAAAAGCAACACATATACAGAAGGACATCCCACATCAGTATTACAGGTTCCAGTCTACTGTGATAAGATTATAGGGAGACACTCTTTTTACTTTTAGGAACAGGCCATTGATCTGCCTATGCTCCGTGGGTGGAGAGGCGATTGTACTCACACGTCCACCAAGGCATAGTCACTCTGTCTCCATGTTTACACCCAGAATGCAGCCAATTACTATAGTAAAGTGGAGTTGCCCACAGCCAGGCATAGCCTGAAAAGTGTTGCTTTATATCATATGGAGTAAACTGGTCCCTACCAATGGGGCTACATCATTGTATTAGTCACTGTTCTATTTCTTTGAAGAGACACCATGACTAAAGCAATTATTATAAGTGAAAGCATTTAATTTGGGGCTTTCTTATAGTTTTAGAGGTTTAACCCATTATCATCATGGCAGGGAACATGGAGGCAAGCACTGGAGCTACATTCTGATCTGAAGGCAGAGAGAGAGAGAGAGAGAGAGAGAGAGAGAGAGAGAGAGAGAGAGAGAGACTGGGCCTAGCACAGGCTTCTGATACCTCAACACCTATCCCCAGGTATGCACATCCTCCAACAAGTCCATGCGTCTTAATCCTTCTAATCCTTTCAAATAGGTCCACTGCCTGGTGACCAAGAATTCAAATATATGAGCCTGCGGGGGCCATCTTTTTCAAACCACCACAACCATCAAAGCTAAACTAAACCTAAAGGGGCTAGTTGCATGGGTATGAATTGTGTATCAAGAAAATTCAATAAGACTATATGTGTGTAAATACTTAATGGTATGGCAGTTCATATGGGTATTTACATGATCTGACCTAGTTCACTACTCAGCCATCCCAGGACACACAACCTGACCCCCTTCTCTTGTGGCAGAAGAGGACAGACTTTCAAAAGCTACATTAAGTTTGGCATATGAATCTGGGAGGCCTACACAGCCACTTGGGGCCATAGTGACAACCTGACCTGAGCTGCTGCCAAAGACCATGTCTGGGCCCATGGTCCTGCTGTGGCCAGGATCTGTGTTGATGTCCCTGGCCCACGTTACAGCCAGGGACCACACAGATGCCCACCAGAGCTGAATCTGGGCCCAAGCTAGAAGCTATGTGAATATCTGTCATGAACAAATATCTGTGCCCAGATGGGGCACAGCTCTATTTAGGTCTCCATTGCTGTGATAAACACCACAACCAAAAGCAACTTGGGGAGGAAAGGGTTTGTTTCAGTGTGCAGCTCACAGTCCACCATGAAGGGAAGTCAGGTCAGGAACTCAGGCAGGAACTGAAGCAAGAGAGCACAGAGGAGTGCTGCTGACTGACTTTCTCTCCGGGTTTGCCAATCTGATGGGGGCGGGGAGCATTTTTTGAGATTAGGAGTCCCACTTCTCAGCTTGTGTAAAGTTAACAAGAAACTAAACAGCTCAGGTACTCATGACAGAAACAACGCCATTGGGGCGTAGCTTGGTAAACCAGTGAGTTTAACTGGGGTTACACACAGGAGCATGGGCAACTGAAGGGCAGCTTCACCACGGAAGAAAAAGTTCTCTTCCCTGGCAACTTATAACAGTCTACATCTTTGGGAAAGGATGTAGCCTTATGAGCGCCTCCCCTAGCAACCATCAACTATAAGTCTTTGGGGAGGTACAGCTCTTAAGAGCCCCTCTCTCCTCCATGATTGGCCCAGACTTGTGTAGGTTTCCTATGGGTAACCACACCTTTGAGTATCTAAGAGGGCAATGGCCATGCCATGCCTGGAAGACAGTGTTCTACAGCCTCTGCACATAGAGCACCCCCACAAGGACTACCAGGACTTGCCAGAAGCAAAAAGCCCTCTTTCTAAGAGTGAGACCTACCAGCCTAGAGATGCTGCTGGCCTGGAAGGGATGCTCTTCGCATAAAACTTCTGCTAGGGTGAATCTTCCATCATCAGATTCAGTGAGGGCTACTACATACTTGAGGGATCTCCCCTCCCCTGGGTAGGTCACTATGCCATGCTGTGGGCATGGGTAGATGATTGGATCAGATGAAATGAATCAGTATAGTCAACAGAGTTAGAGATATCTCTTTGTCTAGCCTTGTGGAAGTTACACAATGTGGTGACCTGATGTCCATACACTGATACATCATGACATGGTAAGCACTGTCAAGATGATCAATACCTGGTATCCTGGTAAGCATGGTGGTAATCTTACTTCTTTGCATGTTTCAAGAATGTAGAGGTGTTGGAAGAGAGAGCCACTTGTTGGTTCGCAGCCCCAGGCTAGCTTAGACCTGAAATAATCACACAGAAACTGTATTAATTAAACCACTGCTTGGCCCATTAGCTCTAGCTTCTTATTGGCTAATTTTTACATATTAATTCAACCCATTTCTATTAATCTGTGTATCACCACGTGGCTGTGGCTTACTGGGTAAAGTTCCCAGCATCTATCTCCAGCCGCTCCATGGCTTCTCTCTGACTCTGTCTTCTTCCTCCCAGCATACAGCCAAGCTTTTCCTGCCTACTTCTGTTCTGTCTTTGCCATAGGCTCAAAGCAATTCTTTATTCATTAACCAATAAAAGCAACACATAGACAGAAGGACCTCCCACACCACAGAGGCAGGGAAGATGGCTCAGTGAATGAAGTGCTTACCGCACAAGCATGAGGCTTTGAGTTCGGATCCTCAGCATCTGTGCAAAAAGCTGGATGTGGCAATACACACTTGTAACTCCGGTGCTGAGGAGGCAGAGGTAAGAGGAAGGGGCTTTTCTGTTTGCTGACTGGTCAGTTGAATCGAATTGGTGAGCTCCAGGTTCAGTGAGATGCTTTGTCTCAAAAAATAAAGCAAGAAAAAAAATAAGGCAAAGAATAAGAAAGACATTTTACATCAACTTCTGACCTGCACACAAACACACACTCAAAGACACTGCAAATTGCTAGTTAAGGCAATTGATGAAGTCACTAGGTCCCTTACAGATACAATCTCAACAGAAGATCTGCAGTGGTCACTGAGTTTGGGGAGGGGTTGAGGAAGGAGTTCAGTGTCTAGGAGCAGGAGCAGGAAGGTGTTGGGAAGGAAAGAGGAGAAGTGGGAAGAGCATAGGATAGGATGAGAGGGAGCAAAAGGGAAGGGAGGCTGTTGGAATAAGGTCCTTTGCCCAGAAACACATCAGCTGCCCACAGGGCAAGAACTGTTATACTAGACCAGCTGCTGACATTCTAATAGGAATCAGTTGGCAGCCAGCTTGGAGCAGCAGGCCTCTGGTAGGTTGATAGTACAGGCTGTCCTACCCTGTTAGGAACTGGGGTCTGGTGTCTAAGAACAAGAGAGTACTCCCATTTAAGCTACCTTGGTCTGAGCTGGTTGTGCAGTCTGCCTGGGCAGAGACTCAAAAGTGCTCCTGCTGGGGTAGGGGCTGCTGCTGCCACCTCCCTTCTGAATATCTGTGGACAGAGCCAGGCAGGGTTGTCCTTAGTTCTGGCCCCCTTCACTGAGCTGGGGTTGATGTCTCTGCCTCGTGACTCCAGTGTGGGGCTAAATCTCCATCTCTGGCACCAAGCATAGCCATTGGGGGTCAGGTTGGCTGTGCTTTAAGTCTTGGCTCTGCCTTATTCTGTTCTCTGGACTCAGATCAAGCAATTTCCTTGGCACCAAGCATTAGGATCCAGTTCTTGGGGAGAGTGGCCAAGTTGGGTCCCCAGGACCTTCAAGCCCAGAGACTCTATTTTTCATGGACTCATATTTTATTCCATGGGCCAGCCCCAAGGTGAGGGGAGGGGGCATGTTCTGAGGCCTTGACCACAGAAGAGAAGCCCACTCCAGGCTGGTCTTTCTCCAAGGACTTAGTGTTGGATACAAACACTGACTGGGTCCTTCTGTTCTCTTGGGCTCTATAGACTGACTTTTAAAGGCAGAGGGCCAAAGGAACTGAGGAACCCTGAATAATTTCTCCAGCTGTTCAGTCTTAGTTGAGCCCTCCCAGGCATGACCAGGCCCCTCTGATGAGGTTTCTCCCCCAAGGACACACCTAGAAGTTCAGTAGATTCAGGACGCAGTTGGATCCTCTTTCTGTACAGCCCAAGTCTTGACCTGTCATTCATGGGCTGAAGGGCATGACCTCTGAACTTCTTTTCCTCATCTATAAGATGAACCACTGACTGACTTATGCTCCCAGTGTTGGGAGCTGTGAACCCCCAGATCCTGAATTTTTTCATAAACAACTTGTTTTTCACTGATCTGAGTGCCTACAGCTGCTCTAAGCACGAGACCCTCAGGAGTTCTTAATGGCAGGGGAATGGTTTCTGGTGTGTTTGGCTGGGGCATAGCTATCTCTATATTAAGCTGCCCCTGGACACAATAAAGGGGGCATGCTTGGGGCATTCCTGTTTCAAGGATGACGCGTGTCTCTGTCTGTGTGTCTTTGTGTATTTCAATCTCTAGCCCCTTGCCCGGTTCACGAACTGTATGGTGGCGCATAGAGCGCAGACGGGCGTGGTGCACCGCACCCAGTCTGTGCCTAGCTTACTGTAGGCAATGCTCATCTGGGCCTTAGGAAGATGGCTGGCAGGTGGTTCGCTGGGCTAGATCCTGCAGTCAGCACCTTGGGACAGCCATAGATGGACCTGAACACACACACACACACACACACACACACACACACACACACACACACACACGGCCAAGGCAGCCTCGGCAGCAACAGCACAGACACTTGGATCATTTTTTCATTGCAAAACAAGAAATTCTTCATGATGTGTAAACATCTGCCCCATCATCTCCTACTTTGAAAACTGATAGTGTTTTTTTTTTTATTTTTTATTTTGTGTGTGTGTAAAGACATTAATTCTTGGGGATTCAACTGCACACTGTGCAGGAATCCTCTAGGTCTCTTCTCGGTTTCCTGTTGCCAGTGCAGCTGATCTGTGATTGGTCTCCATTCAGCTTTTGGTTCTGTATAAGCACTGCTGTCTTGTGAGTGAGCAGAAGTGATTCATGCACATGCAAGTGCATACACACACACACACACACACACACACACACACATACACACAGTATCCTTTTGTAAAGACTCCTCACACAGGCACACAGTCTCCATGGCAAACGGCCACACATGCCCCTGAATGCAAGCACAATTTTCCCTGAACACCCTGTTGCTAAGAGCAGCCTTGGCCTGGCTCCCAGGCACAGGGGCCCGACTCGCATCTTGCTGGCGGTGTGGGCTTCGGATTGGATGGTTCAAATCGGGTGAGTGGGGTCCTCTCACGTTGGGGGTGTGGAAAGCACTGCAGCAGACATGGTGAAGGTCTTGCATGTGTACGGTCTTGCAGGGACCTCCATCCAGCTCCTGCCAAGACGTTTTTTCTGGGACGGGGGCTACTGCTCAGAGGGAAGCGCTTAGCCCGTTTTCCCTGGAAATCCATAAACTATCTGAGAAGGGAGATAGGGCTAGGGAATCCCCATTCCACAAAGGCTTACCCAGCACGTTGTTGGCTTAATGTGAGCCTGACTGTGAGCCATCAAGGAGATGTTCACAGGTTCCCAGGCTTCCCGTAGCCTCCTCTGTCCTCCCTTTCAGATAGCAGGTATTATGTAGCTGTTAGCATAGACAAACATCCCTGGCTACAGCATCCTTCCCTCATAAGAGGACCACACTTGTGCTTTCAACCCATCAGAAGGTCCTTGTTCTCCTCTGGGCCCAGCCATGAAGCATGGGCACATGCATTTGACCAGGTACAGGCACAGGGCTGAGCAGCTGATGCTTGCTTCCTGGCCAAGTCTACACCCGCACGGGAGCAGAGTACTCAGCCTGGGATGCCCACTGTAGTGGTATAACTGACGCTCAGGAGACAACACTATAGGCCTCACTCATTCTTCCATCTGATGTCTGCTGTCCTCTTGGCCCACGGGGAGAAGGGACAAGACCCTGCTGTTGGAACCATGCCATTTGGCTTGCCAACTCCAGTCATGCATGCCCCATTAGACAGACATGGCAAAGACTTCCCCACCTGAACCGGGTACACCTTCTCAGGTTCCAGAACCCCCTTCCTCGCCTCCCTCCCCCAGTCAGGCCCCTATTCAAGAATATGCCGTCTCCTTGTCTGGGCCGCCTAAAATCAAAGCCATTTGTTGCCTAGCGAGCTTACAAAGTAGGCATCTCCGCCATGTTTTATGGCCCCTTTCATTCCTTCCTCCACCGTCTCTCTCCTGGGACAACCTCCCCCCCCCCACACTCCATCTACTGCACACAAAAAGCCCATTCTGTCCTCTCTCTTTGAGACCAGTGTCACCCTGGAGACTGGCGCCTTCCAGCTTGGGCAGTCTTCTCTGCAGCAGCCCAGCCCCCTGGCTCCCAGGCTGCCTGGAGTTCTGCCCAGTGACCCCAGCCCCCGCTCTGGCTTCCCTTCTGTGGCTGAAGTCTGACGTCCTCTGTTTTCTTGCGGCGTCCCTGCCAGCGCGAGCCCAGTGGCTCTACGGCCTCTGCTACCCTGGCAAATCCTTAGCAGCCCATACGTTGTCCCTGCCCGCCATCTGTACCAACATTCCTCTCTCCAGTCCTTCAGGGTTCCCAGAGTCAGGCCCCACGAGTCTCCAGCACCTGCTTCAAGCTCAGCCTTGGGTCACAGCATGCTGGGTGCTTGTTGCAGATAAACACATGGCTCCTCCGAGAATATCATGTCGCTGTGTATGGTAGCCAAAGAGGGAGCATGGACGCGCAGGAGACATGATGTACTAGACAGTGTGTGTCATGGCTTCCAACTGTCTCACATGTTGACATATTAAGCCTCACTTCAACATTAGAACCAAGGAAGCTCCCAGTGTTGTTTTTTTTTTTTCTTATAGACATGGCATAAAACCTTTTTTAAAAAAAAAAAACTTAGAAAGGGGAGAGTTTGTTTCGGCTCACTGTCTGTGGATACAGTCCATCATGGTGCAGAAGTTATAGCAACAGGAGCTGGAAGCAGCTGGTCACATCACATCCACAGCCGGGAGGCAGGGAATGATGAGAGCAGGTGCACAGCCCGCTTTCTGTCTTTCGTGCAGTTCAAGACCACAGAGCGGTGCAACCCACGTTCACGATGAATTTTCCCGTAACAACAAACTTAATCTAGATAATCCCTCAGATATACCCAGAAGCGTGTCTCATCCGTGATGTTAGATCCCCCTTAAGGTGATAATCAGTATTTCATTGCAGGCCTTTGGTGTGGGTCTTAACAGAATTAGTCTATGATTGCGTCTCTTGTCTGGGAGTTGCTGGGCTCAGCTGGGCAGTTCTGGGTGGAAAGGAGTCAGCAGAGCAGGGCTGTAGAGAGTCCCAGCACAGCTAGGGGTTCATCTGCTTTACTATTGGATCCCCCTTCTTTTGCTCGTACAATGAATGTTAAACATACAAGACCATGGCACAGAAAACGCTCATCTCAAGAAGGTGCTACTGAAAACAGCTTAGGTGTCAAATTAGCTGTCATCATTTCTTCCATCCATGTCCACTCTCAGGCCAGACCCTAGAAGGGGATTCACTCAGCAGAATTGTTTACCCCGCTCCCCTCTTCCACTCTCATATCTTCTCCAGGTTGGGTCATAGCAGGCCAGGACACAGGGGCAATGGAGCCGCAGAAAAGTCAGCATCTTGCCTCCAACCACATCACTACCAAGGGAACCTCAGATGCCGTGGCCCCTAGGCAGTATTCAGTGTGGTCATCTCATTACCCACCGCTAAGGCAATCTAGCCAGGACTTGACTTAAGAGTCCTTCAGGCCCTAGCTCCCTCATCTTAAATGCAGGCCCATTCTTGGGTACGTTTTTATCCATGCTAAAGGGCAGCAATATTTTCCATTGATAAACAGGGGGCTTAACTATGACACGAATATCAAGCAGGTGGTTGGAAAGATGGCTAAGCAGTTAAGAATGTATACGGCTCTCTCAGAGGACCTGAATTCAACTTCTAGTACCATATCAGCTGACTGAAAACAACCTGTATCTTCAGCTGCACAGAATCTGATACCTTTGGCCCCTGTGGATATCTGCGTTCATGTGTACATATCCACAAGGAGACGTGCACACATGGAAATGATTAAAACTACAACATAACACTATAAAATGCCAAATAATAGCTCTCGTCCCAGGAGACCGGAGTGGAAGTGTGGAGGCAGAGTGTGCCATTGCCAGGCCAGAGGGAGTCATTCCAGGCTGCCTTGTAGCTAAAAGAGGAAAGAGGAGGGAAGAGGGTCTTACACATACAGGGTCCAGGAGGCCCCATCTCTCCATTTGAGCCTCCCCCCGCCCATAAACAGAAACTGCAGGGGGGTTGACATCCTAAGCCCACCCCGCATCAGGAAAATCTTTCATCTGCTCTGGCTCACCCACAACCTACAGGCTCTCTGATAGCTCCCCCTTCCATGATTTTAACTCTCTGGGAACTTTCAGGGAACTGTTGCAGGCAGAGCCACTATGGTGGCTGCAGAGGTATAAGGTTCTCTGGGATATACCCTTGCTCCCAGGTGGGAGTGGGGTCTTTAATAGCAAAGTTGGAAATAAGGTCCGTATTATTTCCAAATAAAGTGTGCTGGTCCTCTCTCCCTCCCTCCCTCCCTCTCTCCCTCCCTCCCTTACCTTTTCTATTCCCCTTTCTTTTCTCTCCCTTTGTGATACACAATACGCAGTTCTGGCCAGAATGTGCAGGTGTTTTCTTTGCCCTGAATGAAAGCCACACAGAGGCAGACTTGAGATTCTCTCAGGCTGAAGGGTTGAGGTGGGAGAGGGCTCCTTGCTAACACATTGAACCAGTCACGTTGCGGCTAAATGTCTCACTTATTAGTTCTGGTGACACCGAACCTCATTCTCACTCCAGTAGCTCTGACTTAGAGGGCCAGCATCAGAGCCTCCTCCCAGGGGCATGGAGCCCTAGCCATTGAGGAAATGGGACTTCCTCCCAGCTATGGCCTAGCCCAGCTTTCTCTGGGACCAGTGATTGTGACTGTGTAGGAAAAGATATGTCCTTCTACTTAAGGTCTCTGAGCCTGCAACTCCGTCATGAAGTCAGGTCCCTGGGGAAAAGCCATAGGTTCTGCTCTCTGCGATGTGACCTTTCCAGGAAGAGGAACACATCAATGTTCTTAGTTTGAGAGCTGTGGTGATAGATCAGTTGGGTAAGATGCTTGTCAGCTACCCTAGCTTGCCCTTAGTTGCTGTGATAGAACCCAGAATAAAAATAACTTGGGGAGAAGAAGGCTTCTTTCATTACAATTTAAAATGTATCATGAAGTCAGGCAACTCAAGGCAAGAACCCGGAGGCAGGAGCTGAGGCAGAGGCCAGGGAAGGGCGCTGCTTACTGGCTTGTTCACCTTGTTTTCCTACATAACCCAGGACCACCTGCCTAGGGGTGGCACTGCCCAGAGTAATCTGGGCCCTCCCACATCAATCATCAATCAAGAAAGTGCCCACAAGTCTGCCTGCTAGATACAGCTCTTCAGCTGAGGTTTCCTCTTCCCAGATGACTCTATGTTGTTTGAAGTTGAAAACACCAACTGGCACAACGGACCCCTTGTCAATCTGACATATATACAAGTGTATAACTATTAAACCATCACCTTTTCTTTCTTCTTTACCCCCGAGATCTCATGTTAACATCACAATGTAAAGCATAGCATAACTTCAAGAGTCCCGTAGTCTTTAAAAAAAATTCGAACACTTTAAAAGTTTAGTCTCTTGAAGCCAAAGTATTTTACCTCAGAGTTCCTGTGAAATCAAAATTAAATTAAACCCCTTCTTTCTCCAGGATTAAGGCATAAAGACAGCCTGAAGTGTAGCTCCAAACCTCATAGCTCAGTGTCTGAGATCTTGGGCTCACTCATGATCTCCTAGGCCCAAACAGCTTACACAGTTCCACGTCTCTAGCTCTGCCATCTGCAACACAAACAGTTTGTCTGGTGGGCTCAAGTCAGCTTTACTCCACACCCATCACTGCTCTTGGTGGTCACCCCTCTGTCTTGGCAACGCCAATATCCTCAGATCTCCTCTACAATTAAAGCTACACCTTCATCAGTGATCTTTCCTGGTCTCTCACGGTGCCAAGACTTAGCTGCTGCCCACCACCCTTCTATGTTACTAAAACCAGTACCATGTGAGAAATTCCTACACATTGTCAAGTTCAGCTTCCAGCAAGGGAAGCAGTCTTGACTCCCTCTAGAGTGCAGCTTCTGTGTGCTGGCCCTGAGGAAATACTTCCCAGTAGATTTTGGCTCAATGATGCTGATCTTATTAATCATAACTGATTTATCAGCCCCAGATAACCAGCAGCTACTGTCCCAGTAAAACAAAGGTTTCGCGTCCACAGATTCTTAACCCAAAATATCACAGAAACAAAAGCAAAGGCTTTTGCTGCCCTTGGAAACTTCATAACCAGGCCTCCAACATCTGTGCTCCCCTCAGCTTCTTCCAAGACCATCCAATGGCTCATTAAACTCTGAGAACTCAGTGGTCTTTTCCAGTCCAAAGTTTAAACTCCTTCTCTAAACAAACAAACAAAAACAAAGCAAAAACATTGTCAGGTTCATTACACGCTCTGGTACTAATTTCTATTTAAGTTTGATAAACATCGTGACCAAAAGCAACTTGAAGGGGTTTATTTCAGCATACCCTTGCTTGCAGGTAACTAGGTAACTCTCCATCCCTGAAGGGAGCTGGGGCGGGAAACCAGAGGCAGGGACTGCAGCAGAGACCATGGAGGAATGGTGTATTCTCTCCATATCTTCTTGCTCATCTTGCTTTATATATAGCGCAGGACCACAGTTGGCATCTCCCATAGAGGGCTAGGCCATCCCACGGCCATCATTAATTAAGAAAATGCCCCACAAGCACGCCACAGACTAACCTGGTAGAGGCAATTCCTCTTTCTAGGTGACTCTGTGCTGTATCAAACTGCCAAAACCTAATCAGCTCGCTGAGTGTGAAGACCAGGCTTTGAGCTCCTAGGACATAAGAAGCCAAGGGTAATAGTGTGTGCTTATGCCAGTGCAGATATATGTCCAGGACTCCCTAGCCAGTCAGCACAGCTTACTTGGTGAGCTCTAGGCCACTGAAAAATCTTGTTTCAAAAAAGCAACATGATGCCACCTGAGTAACGACAGCCTAATTTGCCCTCTACTCATAGGTACACAGACACGCACCTGCACACGAACATTTCTGCAAATACATATAAAGCCTGTTTGAAACATATTCCCCCCACAACAGAGGAAGTAGCTATCTCCAGAGTGGGAGGCAAGAAGGCTTGGGTCATAGCCAGCATCCATCTGGTACATCAGAAGTGCCTTTAGCTCAGGCTGGGTGTGCACAGCCCTTGGGCATCACAGGAATGTGTAGGTGAGGGGCATGCATCTGTGTGGGAGGTGGGTCACCTCCTCTGTGATAGCCTCCTTGGTCCTTTTCCTCTGGCTCTGTTGTCAGAGCAGGTTCCTGGTTAGGTCATCCACAGGGCGAGTTACAGGCCTGACTGAGAGCCTGCCTCACCACAGGAGTGGAGCCTGGCATCTCGCTGCTTCTCAGAGAGGCCAGGCTGCTTATACTCTCTGACCTCATAAATATTATCAGCGGATGGGAGTGGAGGAGTCAGGTTCTGACTGATGCAAAGGGGCACTGAAATCCTGAAGGGATGCTAGCTGACCTCCAGTCAAAGTGAATCAAATTAAGGAACTTATTATACCATGCTTTTTCTTTTGGGCCACCAACCAGCTTCCAAATTATAGTTATGAATGCTCGGCTTTGCTTAGGCTTGTTTCTGGATCACTTTTTCTTTCCTTCTTTTTATTTTTCTTTCTTCTTTTTTCTTTTTGGTTCTTCAACACAGAGTTTCTCTGCAGCTTTGGAATTTGTCCTGAAACTTGCTCTGTAGACCAACCAGGCTGACCTTGAACTCACAGAAATCCACCTGTCTCTGCCTCCCGAGTACTGGGATTAAGGACAAGTGCCACCACCGCTGCTGGGCTCTTTCTAGCTCCTTTAACTTAACCTGTTTCTCTTTATCTCCCTTGCCTCAAGGCTTTTTACTTTAGTTTCCCCTTCACTGCTTCTCTGGTCTGGCCTGGCTTCTCGCCCCAGGCAGGCCCCTCACTTTCTCTTCTCTTTTCTCTCTCTTTTTTCTCTCCAGCCTAGATTTCTCCTCCTATTTATTCTTTCTGCCTGCCAGCCTTGCTAATCCCTCTTCTGCCTAGCCACTGGCAATCCAGCTCTTTATTAGACCAACCAGGTACTTAGGTAGGCAGTGAAGCAAATGCCACACATCTTTACATAATTAAACAAATCTTTACACGCACGGTTAAACAGATGCGGCATAAACAAAAGTAACACACCTTTACACAGTTAAATTAGTGTTCTGCAGCATAAACAAATGTAACACATCTTTGCCCACTTAAAGTAATATTCCACAACAGTCTTACAAAGCCGTAGTTTTTGGAGAGAGCCATCCCAGAATAACGTGTCTCTTCTCCTCATCTTAACACAGCCTTCCTCACCCTCTGCTCTACCTTATTAGATTTTCTGAGGACCTCTGAATTTCTGATGCCTTTATAGGCAGCAAGGCTTAGGCCCTAATAAAGACAGGGTTGGCATAGCTGAGGCTATGACTCAGTCAATAAAGTGTTTGCTGTACACTGTGAGGACCTGAGTTCAAATCCCCAGCACCCGTGTGCAAAGCTGGACTTGGCAGCATGTGCCTGAAATCCTAGGACTGGAGAGACAGAGACAGGAGGCTCTCAGGGACTTGTGGGTAAGCTAGACCAGCTTTGTCAGTCAGTTCCAGGCTCAGTAAGAGACTGCCTCAAGCAAGGTAGAGAATGATCGGGGAAGAAACCTGATGTCAACCTCAGATCTCCAAATGCGCGTGTGTACAGTTACATGTGCAAACACAAAGACGGGTTGGTTGGTTGGTTGATTTGCAGAGGAGGTGTGTGTCTCAGTATATAGCCCTAGATGGCTTGGAAATCATATGTAGACCCCACTGTCCTCAGACTCACAGAGATCCACCTGCCTCTGCCTCCCAAGGCTAGAATTTGTGGTGTGTGTCGCCACGCCCAAAGACAGGGTGACAATTCCAGGAGTGAGAATAACATTGAGCATTAGCGTGGCTCTGAGGCTTGAGTGGTGTCCACCTTCCACTTGTACCCCAACTCAGCTGATAGACTCAGGGTCGCTCTGGACTGCGTTCATCCCTGATTCGGCTGGGCACATCCTGTACCCAGGTACCCCAAGGCCTGCAAGAAGAGTGAAGTCAGTACTAGGCAGAGCAAAGAGGGCTTCTGCCTAAGAGCAGGTCTGTCTGTGTAGGAGAGGATGGGTGGTTAGGGGCAAGGCTAGATGCTGAGCAGGAGGCAGCCATCAAATGGCAGCAAAGTGCTCTCTCTCTCTCTCTCTCTCTCTCTCTCTCTCTCTCTCTCTCTCTCTCAAGACTATATGTAGCAAAACAGATCACATGTGAAAACAGCCCAGAATCTCCAAATACAGGAAAAGGCAGAGGCTGTGTCGTGCTGAGGGCATAGGGCTTTTGTGCATTGGCCCACAGCTTTCTGGTCCATTTCCATTCTTGCCCATGACTTCCTCTTCCTTTGCCACTATCCACAAGTCTCTGTGTAGCGCCCAGTGCCCAAACTGCACTCTATGCGCTACCATACAGTTTGTGAGCCTCGGGCAAGGGGCTGGAGATTGAAACACACAAAGACACAGAGGCATGGACCTCTAGACACTGGTAAAGAAGACCTTTATTGAATAGCACCATGGAGGCTTAGATACCCAACATGGTCAGGTGGGCCAACAGGTGAAAACCTCATCCCCTGATCCTCAAGGCAAGGCAACACGTGCTCGTGAAGCAGAGCTGGTAAACAACTTTGACACACGTGCTCGTGAAGCAGAACTGGTAAACAACTTTGACACACGTGCTCGTGAAGCAGAACTGGTAAACAACTTTGACACACGTGCTCGTGAAGCAGAGCTGGTAAACAACTTTGACACAGCTTTCAGTAACTCAAATCAAAAGGAAAGTAAAGATCTCTAGCAGGGAAGAGCAGCTGGAGGCCAGGTCTCCAAATGGTCCCAACATCCCCGGTCTGATTCTTTGTTTCAGGACATGAGAACCTGGACATTTCAGTACATGGTCCAAGCCTAGAACAAGGCACATGTTTGACTAGTGTGTAAATGCAAGGACATTTCAGGGGAGGTCAGAGAATCGTCTGCAGCAGTGTGTACCATCAGGCAGGAGGACAGGACCATTTGCAAGCCTTGTGTCAGCCAGGCCAAGACACAAGGAGCCTAAGGCTGAGCCTGCATCCTACTCTTCACCCCTAGCATTCCTGTGCTGACCCTACTCATAGACACTCAGGTCCCCAGTGTTTGATGCATAGAAAGGACTCTGGTGACTGGAACCGTTAGGATGTCTATTTCCTGTATAGGGTCTGCCTGCTCCTCAGCCATGGCAGCTGGCCCTGATCCTGCTCCCAGGACCAGGCTTCCCTGTGTGGTTTCAGTGGTGTGAGGGCGGATCGTGTCACTCATAACTTGTTAATATGCTAGCATGTGTCACTAGCAGCTTATTAATATGCAAATTATCAGGCTTCACCCCAGACCAACTGTTTAGGAATTTTGGAAGGCATCAGAGGCTGAGTCCTGATGTCCTCCAGGCCGTTATGTGGTCCAGGCCTGTTGGGAGATATTGGGGGCTGTGGACCCCCGGACCCTGAACTCCCTGTGAGTGGCTTGTTTTTCCTGTGTTTGCACCTGCTCTGAACAAAATGACTTGTTTTCCTCTGCTCTGATCAACCTGCAGCTGCTCTGAGCACGAGACCCTGATGGCAGGGGAGTGGGTTCTGATGAGTCTGCAGCTGAAAGAGCCCGAGAACTGGGGCGTGGCAAGAGCCCTACATAAGCTGCCCCTGAGCACAATAAAGTGGGCATTCTTGTCTCGAGGACGAGCAGTGTCTCCATCTGTTTCTGTGTCTCTGCGTGTTTCAATCTCCAGCCCCTTGCCCGGAGGACTCGAAAACTGCAACCGTAGCGCTAACCGTCTTGTAGTGCAGGTGCCGCACGACAGGCGTAGAACTTCACGCTGGCCCAGTCCACTAGTCAGACAGCAGCAGAACAAGTGTATACTTGCAGTGTATCCCACCGTCTTCTGGGAAAGCTTAGCGCTCAGTCTTCCAAGGAGCCAGAACTCATGGGTCAGCACCTGGTAGGTTTAGTGGGTGCTGTACAGTCACCTCCTCTGGACTGAAGCATTCAGGCCTACAGAGAACCTGGAGGCTGATGATTCAGGAAACCCCAGAGAACCTGGAGGCTGATGACTCTTAGGAAACTCACCCAAGGCTCCTCTCCAGAGGTTGGACTCAATTGCAAGCCACTGCTGGAGGAGAGGGGACTCCATCCATGCAACACCGCGTTCATGAGTACTCGCCCATGCAGGGGTAAGTTTTTCAGTGATGTGGCTACCTGAATCTCCCAATCCTCTGAAAGTAACCCCTCACACACAGTCCTCTAAGTACCCCCATAGGCAAAGCGGCCCACCAAGATGGACTTGCAGGACATCCTTTTTTTGGGTCCTGGTTGCCTCTCTCTGGGGTGAATAGAAACAGACTCCCCATAGAAAGTTGCAACAAAGAGTCACTTCTCTGGGAAGTGTTCATTTCCCAGGTGACAAACACACAGGTTCGAGGCTGGTGTCCAAGACTGAATACATAGAGCCCGGCTAGCCGAGGGTCCAATACTGGCTTTTTTCTCCCACTGTTTGGGACTCGGGGATATGTTTCCAGCAAGCTGGGCAGCACAGAGGTGATGGATGCAGCAGGCCCTTATAATTCCCAGGTACCTTCCTGTGTCCAGCTGAGTTCTAGGCATTTACCGCTCAGCCTGGTCTGGGCTGCCCTGGGAGCTGAGAAGTGGAGAAGCAGAGGTTGTGTGAACAGGGGAAAAAACACAACATTCTACCCAGCACCGTGGTGACATGCTAATGATCAGTGGGGCTAGGACTTGAGGCAGGGTTGGCAGGGTGCCCAAAGCCGGTGTGGACAGATGCTCGCCTTCAGTGGGATACTTCCAGCATAAGGTCTACCTGCTGGTCCAGGTCTGCTCCCAGGACCAGGTTTTCATGTGTGGTCTCAGGTGGTGTCATTAGCAGCTTATTAACTATGCGATCCCATCCAGTGCAGTGGGATGTACGCAAGCTTTTGGCTTTGTATTTTCCTGCAGAAAACTAGATTATCCTATTCTGTTTTACAGCTGTGTGTGTGTGTGTGTTTTAGTGTGTTCCAGCTGCATTTATATAAAGATAAATATAATCAGGGTTGCCTCACTGTTAGTGTATTTAACCTTTTCTTTTAATGCCAAGGAATTAGAACTAGAGGCCAGGGAGACTGTCTGGCCTTGTATAAGAGCACTTGTATAAGCATGAGGTTTTGAATTTGAATCTCAGTTCTCACATAAAAAGCTGGGTGTGGCCACATCTGGCCATAACTCCTTTCCTGGGTCGGGGAAGCTGGCAGAGATAGGACTGGTTACCAGGACTTGATAGCCAGCTAGTAGAAAAACCAGCTTCAGAGTCCGTGAGAGACCCTGTCTGAAGAGGGAAAGGCAGGGAGCAATAGCCCATCCTCTTGTGGTGTGTGTGCTTGCGCATGAACACACGAAAAAAGCTAAAGCTTTTATGGCTCATTAGAAGTGTGACCCTAGAGACTCTGCGGCCTTGGAAGCCCTCACCTGTTCAGTCTAGCCATGCCATCCTCGCCATCATCCTGGACCCCCATCACCTGTCAAAGTACCTGAAAAGGTAGGGAAGGGGGAGCAAAAAGTGAGTTCTGAGTCAAGACTTAAATCACAGATTTGAGTTCACAGTCGCCCCCTACAATCTGTGTGAGCAGAGACTAAAGCGTTGTCTAAAATACTGTGCTAACAATCTCTCAAGTTCAGAAAGGAGGCGGCCGTTTACAAATAGGACCCGGGCCAGGCACTAGTCACAGCACAGCGGCCAGACAGGCCTAGGGGACCAAAGGGCGGGGATGCAAGCCCGTGTGTGGCAGATGCACCGCTGGCGATTCACTTGTCCGTTTCTTACTTAGATGAATGAAGTTCATAGTCCTGGTGGGCTCAGGAACCTTCGCCATTTCCAAGGACTGCTCCGGGTGTGTGTGTGTGTTTTGAGTGTGTGTGTGTTTGTCCCTTCCGGGGTGCCGGGGTGTGTGTGCGCGCGCGTGTGTGAGTGTGCATGTGTACATGTCCCGTTCCTGCCGAGACCCGGGAGCGGGCAGGACTAGTGTTTGGACAAGTCCCTGCGGACCTGCACGTGCCCGAAGTGGCCGGGTTGCAGAGGCGCCGCCTCGGCGATCCAGGGAGGACCATGGGGCGGGGCACGGGGTGGGGTCTAGAGCTTGGCTCGGCGGTGCGGACAGAGCAGCGGGTGGCCGTTGCCCCCAGCGGCACCATGCTCGGTGTGGTGCACTTCCTTCGCAGCTTCTTCAAGGTGAGAGAAATCGTCCCAGGGACCTAAAGCCGGACTTGCTCGCAGAGGTCCTGGCGGGGTCCGGGGAGCGGGGAACAGCCGCGCTCTAGGCTATGTGTTGGCTACGAGATACCGAGGTACCCAAGAACGATCTGTGCTGCGGTCACAACTTCTAGAAGTTCTGGATCCCGAGGCAGTGGACTGCACAAGTGTGGCCCTGGTGTGACCACCGCGAGGGGGGTGGAGGTGGGAACGCACAGGGGAGGAGGGGCTGCGGGAAGACCGTCTTGACCCGGTTGGAGAGACTGGCAAGAGTCCGGGCGCTTCTGGGTTTCTCGCAGCCTTGGTTGGTGTTGGCCTGGAGCTACTCAGGAAGTGGTTGGTAATTTTATTACCTGGGCTGAATGTATCAGAGGGAGATATGTATCAGAATCTGGGCTAGGGCAACATCGTGAGCAAGTGCCAAAGACACTATAGGAGAATGGGAACTTAGAGGAGCCGAGTCCTGGGCTGGAGACCCCACTGTACTGGGATGTTACCACTTTTCTTGGCTACACAGAGATCGCGGGGTGGGCAGCTGGCTGCAGAGCACTAGAGAAGGGGTAGTTGGCTGCAGGTTGCTAAGCTCCACCCCTCCAGGTGAGCGGTGTTGGGGGTGGGAATGTGTCCCGACTTCAGGACCAAGGTTTTAAGAATCCGGAAGCGTCAGCTGGAGGCCCGCAGGAGGAAGCTTAGGGCCAGGCCAGCAGGTGATGTTGGGAGGAGCTGTCACAGCTCTGTGGCTGCCCTGTGGAATGACCAAGAGTGAGGCAGAGTCCCCTAGCCCCGAGAGTTCTGAGGGAGAAAGCAAGTGACCCAGGCTGAGATCTGCTGAAAGGAACCCTGATCTCAGTTTTTGCCTTTGCCATCTGGAAGGGCAACCGGCTTACCAGTAACAACCAAGGTGGTTTCAACACTAATAAGAGGAGGGGGGTGCTTTCTAGGGTTGCACACTGAGGCCAGGAAGGGAGACCATGCTTGGCTGTTGTCCGGGCTTTGGCTTTTGCTATCCAGGCTCTTGGAATAATGATCCTGTCACAGAATCCCAAGCTATTTGGTCCTGGACTAATTAACCATTTAGGGTTTTGGTTTACTGTTTGGAATAGTGTGGGTAATTCATTTTGCCTCTTTCAGGTGAGGATCTTACGCAACCTTTTGGGTATTGTTTTTGTGAGCCCCAGGGACTTTGGTTCTTCCCCACCTACGACCAATGTAGGTGATAGTAAGCGACAGTTGGTTTAGGTGACAGGTCACCTAGGCAGAGACTCCGGGTCATGCTTGCCCCAGCTCATGGAACAGGCAGAGTGTAGCTTACCAGAGGATGCTGGCAACTCTGGGACGGCTTGCCTGCCTGTTTGCTAGCCAGGCCTGGGAACTGGGGACAGAAGGTACCCACCTTCCCCTCTTACTCACTGTCCTGTCCTAGACCCTCTTACCCCACTCCATGGATACTGAGGGCAGGGTCACCATGCCTTGGAGACGCTCCCCTGGGAGAAGCTGGAGGCTACCACAGCCACTTCTGGCTGTGCAGGTCCAGTCTACAGAGCCACATGCGAATGCAGCTATCACAGTTTTACTTCCATGACACTGGTCGTGTGGGAAGTGATGGGCACCACTGGCTCCAGTGGGCTTCTGTAGGAATTATCTGGACAGGAACTTGATTGTCAACCTCAGTGTCTCCAGTTGGATTGTTAACAGAGCCACTGCTAATCTGAGTCCCAGGAGAAACTGTGCCTCAGATGCCCAAAGCCCAGGTAGACGAGGCTTCTGCTAGGCCTGTCTTCAGACTCCACGAGGCACTATGTCTGCTATGAGCATGTAAGCATGCCTAGATTAGGTGGACCAGACAGAGAGCTCACCGTTGCTGTGGGCTCCCATGGCACACGGCCCTTGGTGGCACCAGGAGGGATGTGTGCTGTCTCACAAGGCCAGAGCCCCATCCATGCAGGCCACAGTCATGCATGTCTCTTTCAAGGGAGCACTCTAGAATGTTACAACTGGACATCCCAGCTATCCACCAAAGTGGTAGATCTGTCAGTAAACTTGACCTGTTGTCTAGTACAACAGTCAAACACTTGGGATATCTTGCCACTTGCTTTTATCCAAGGCCTAACATGATGTCATAGGCCATCAAAAGGCTATCAGAGTCAGCCACCCGCCACTGCACCTGACCAGTACTGTTAGCTGGTGCAATCCAGTGTTGAGCTGATAGTAAGCCCCAGCTTTAGGAAACAAACAGCGTTGTCCTCCATGTGATGACTCTGTGCCGAAAGCATGGGGACAGTTTAAAAAAAAAAAAAAATTAAAGCTATCGGGGACAGAAAGGACAGGTCTCAGCTGAGGGATGGCACAGAGTTAGTGGGTAAGGCGGTGAAGGTTTGTGTGACCCCTGTTCTGGGAGTGTGATGTTTCTATTGATTCCTGAATACATGTATGGACACTGACATGATGTGCACTTATGTGCACACATGGGAACACACACTGGCATGCTTGTGTTCACATGTGCACACACAGGCACACACATAGCAACATGCTTGTGTATATATGTTTGCACATAGGGCACAAACACTGGCATGTTTTTGTACATGTACAAAACACCTGTGCCTGTATACACGCAAGCTTATGCACACACGTATATACATACAGGCATGCTCCTGTGTATAACTAAACACACAGTACACATACACACCAATGTGCTCAGTTACACAATACACATGCACACTAGCATTCTTGTATATACATGTATGCATGCACACTGGCATACTTAGTCACACACATACACATGTACCCATATGTAGGCCATAAATAGACATCTGTTGACTGTTGCTCATGCACACACATGCACACCAGCATGCTCCAAGGGACATGTACACACATGGTACATGTATACTGGCATGCTTGTTCACATACATGCACCTTGGTATGTTCCTATGCACACATACAACAGGACACACACATGACTGTGGTCTCACAGGCATGTCTGTGTACATGCATATACATAGGTACATGCAAGAGGACTCCATCAAAGAAGTAGCTTTGTATCAGTGCTAGAGATTATAACATGTGTGTTCCAGTATGGAGGCCACATGGTGATGAGGGAATCCCCATAGGTCAACCCACTGACTCCTTTTATTACCATTTTCATTACTACACACACACATACATGATGGTCATGCACATGCCATGGTGCATATGTCGAGGTTAGAGGACAACTGTGTCTCCTTGTCCACCTTTACATGGGATTCAGGGATTGAACCCAGGTCATCAGCCATCTCGTCAGTCACCTACAGCATCCTTCATGGCTGCTGTGCAAACCCAACAGGCAGAATAGACAGTTCCTGGTTGGTGGTGTGCCTTTAGTCACCACGGATGAAAGATCAGCAGTGAGTCACTGTTTTGGACTGGTAGCCTTTCTTGCTACTTAAGTGATGGGTCAGGGAACAGGGTGGAGTTTCTGTCAGCCGCTGATTATGCCTTTGACAGCCGAGCACTCAGAACGAGGAAGTCACCATGTGGGGCAGGCTCAGGACTTCGATAGTCTCTATGAGGTGGACTTGGGATGTGGTTCTATTTTGCGATCTGCCATGCCTCTGCATCTGTTGAGCCCTTACTCCTGATGGTGGAATTTGGTGACACCAGAGCCATCAGGAGTTAGCTCAGAACCAACGTTTAATACTTCCTAAACGGTCTATGCAGTGCTCTATATAGACATTTGGAGGATTTACACTGTGCCTATGGGATTGATTCAGGGAAGTACAAGTCAGCTTCCTGCCATAGTAACAAGACACTTGAGAGAATCAGTTATAAAGACAGAGGGTGCAGGGGTTTCCATGAATGATGGGTTGATCGATTGCTTTGGGGCTATGATGAGAACACATGGGGCAGAGGGAGGAGGTGGCTCTGACCTAAAATGTTACATCTCTTAACTGATCTGTCAGCTCCCTTTAGCACCAATCTAAGGACAATCTTTCTGGAAATGGACTTCAGTGGACAGTCTGGGTCCAAACGACAGCACAGTCTCCGCCCTACCCCACCCCCTCAGACACCATGAACAAGCTATGGGTCTTCAGAGTCAGGTCAGGGACTTGCATAAGGGCAGTGGAGTTTACTCAACAAATATACATTTTAAATTTTTTTTAATTTATTTTGAGACAGTGTTTCTCTGTATAGCCCAGGCTGTCTGGAACCCGTTTTGTAGACCAGACTGACCTTGAGCTCAGATCTGCCTGCCCCTGCCTCCCGAGTCCTGGGACTAAGGGTGTGCGTCAGCACTATTGAGTTCTCAACAAATACTTGCTGATCACCTACTATGTATCACACATTCTAGTCGCTGAGACTGTATACAAGACCTAGTTTGGATTTTGCTTTACATTTTCTTGTGTGTGTATGTGTGTTGTGTGTATGTGCACAAGCTCACACTTGCGCATGCGTGTGTGTAGGCCAGAAATAAACATTTAGTGACTTCTTTAGTTCCTTTCCGTTTTAGTTTTTGAGACATGGTTTCTCCTTGAACCTGGAGCTCACTGATGTGTCTCTATTAGGTGTGGTCCCCCTGTATCCACTGTCCCCTCAGCAGTGCTGGGGTTACAAACACACTGCACTGTGCTTGAATTTTTATGTAGGTACTGGGGGTCCAAATTTAGGTCCTCATGTTCCCAGATCCAGATACGGTTTTTGGTTTTTGTTTTGTTTTTAAGTTATCTTTATTGGTGTACGTATGTGTGCATGCATGTTGTGGGTATGTGTGTGTGCGCGTGCATGAGTGTGTGTGTGTGTGTGTGTGTACACGTGGAGGTAAGAGGACAGCTTGCAGGAGTCAGCTGAGGAAAACACTGGAGCCCATGTGACCTTTTTGGGCATGGGGGAGATTCCACAGCACAAGCCTGAAGCCATCTCTCTGACTCTCCCAGGCAGGAGATAGGGAAGTGGGTGGGGAGCAGGTCACAAGGCCACTCATACCCACTTCAATGTGAACTCACTTCCTCAGGTGGGAGACTAGAAGTCTGTGAGCTGAGGACTCAGGGGGGAGCGTGTGGGCATGTGTGAGAGGGGAAGAGCTGCAGTAACTGGATCCTCACACTCCAGTCTCACAACAGGAGAGTTCAAACAACATCTCTTCACCCCCAGATGAGCTGACAGACCACAAAAAATGATCTTACCCTTGTCCAGCCTAGTGAACCAGGGATCTTACTGGGGTTGTCTGTAGGATGTTGCTTACAGACGTGTGAATGACTAAAAGCCATCCCTGAAAAGCCCACCCTGGTGTGGGTGATCACTCACAAAAACTGTGTCCTTGTAGCTCCCTGCACAGCTAGGGACAGCTTGACCAGCTGGGCAGTGTCGCCACCCCGGCAGATGCTCTGGTGGCGCCTGCCGGATACTGTCCCTTTTCTGAGCTTCCCAGTTTCTTTTCATCCTGTAGTCTGAGGAACCTCTCTCTTGTTTCACAACGCCTTCAACTTGACCCAGTACCTCTCTTTGAGGCAAGGATACAAGACTCTCGCCGTGTGAAGCCACTGAGCCCAGCTGCGTGTATGTGGGGTGGTGATAGATTATGGAACATGGATAGGCAGCCCTCACAGGGGACACATCCACACCTCATCACATCACAAGGATGTGCCCTGTCTTTAAAACTTATAACTGGGGCCTCTCTGTAGACGGGCAGAGACGAGGAGAGGGACAATCTCACAGAAGTGGGGGGCCGGGTGTCAGTGTCAAAGTGTCGATTACCTTCCCGTGGTGCAGTCTTTCAGTGAGAGCCCTGGATGTCCCTGGTCTGTGTGCTGTATGGGGAGGGGGTGGCTTCTGTCCCAATGCAGGTAGATACACTGCAGTCCCTGCCTGCAGTCTGCCAGAACATACAACTTCCCTGTGGCCCTCAACTGGAGGATACCCCTGCTTGGCACCACAGGGTGGTGGGCGGGGAAGATGGATATGAACTACCTGGGGTTTGGGAGAGGTAGGCTACTGACCTGTGTGCTTTTGAGTTGTACCTAGAGAAGGCAGGATGCTCTTGATCGGGAATGGGATGACTTCTTCCTGCTCTGGTGGCCTGGGGACTGGGAGGGTTGTGCTGTGACCTAAGAAGCAGTGCCTGCCTGTCTCCGTAGCTGGTAATTGGCTTTGTGTGCCTGTGAGCTGTTAGGCTAGGGATCCCTGCCAGCTCTGATCTGGTCAGTAAATTGCATAGCGTTGTTCCCAAGCAGTTGGATCTTTCCAGGCTGAGGGGGATGAGCACCCAGGAAGTGCTGCGGGTGTGATTGTGTTCTCTGCTGGCACTTCCCGCAGAGCAGGGGCTAGGGCGTCTCCGGCTGGTTTTTCCAGACAGATCACGTCCACGCTGGGAGGATAATGTGGGGATGCTGTCAGTCCTGGAGTAGGCTGTTGACTGGCTCTGAGCCGAAAGAGTGAAGTGGGGTCCGCTGGGGTCCTCCTGACTGGATAAAAAGCAGCAGAGCAGAGCTTGGCACCTTGTGGGTGTCATACAACTGAGCTGGGTAATGTCACCTGGGGATTGTGACCCGTTGACTGGTACCATCATCTACTCTTCTGGAAGCCTGAGCAGATGACTGTCTTAGATATTCCAGGTCAGCACCAGCAGGGAATGCAGGGCTTGTGGCTCAGGCAGAGAACTTACCTAGCTTGTCCTAGGCCCTGGGTTCTGTCCCCACCATTGGGAACAACAGCCAAGAGATTTGCTTGGGGGTCTCTGTGTGGTTCTGTAAGAGTCTTCTGGATCTTTTGAGACTCAGGAGTTCATGTGTCTGTTTAGAAGGCAAGGCTGAGAGCTTCTGTCCCAATCCCAACACCATGACTGAGTAGCTTAGACAAGACGCTTAACTGTTTTAAGCGTCTATGTCTATACGCAGGGCTGTCTAGCCTTGGACACTGGGATATGACATTGCTATCCTCACGTGTGCTGGGTCACATGTAGCCTGCAGGCTGCAGCTTGGACATGCCTGGATAGGCCACCATACCTGTGCCACTCCAGGAGCGTCTGACAGGCACAGGGCATGTGCCAAGCACTCCATCCATGCTGATCTAATCTCCCATGGCATTTTTATACTGAGAGAAACAAATCCTTCCACTTTTACAATGTGTATCCTTTTGAGAGTTTCCCAAGGACATCCTCTGCAGAGAGTAGGACAGGGCTTGACCCCTAGAGGGGCTGGGCAGGAATTAGGCAGCGGAAGTGATATCTGGAAGCCTGGCTGAGCCCTGACACTTCCTGTGTTTCAGGGATATGCTGGGTTGCACAGTTCAGGTATGGATTACATTACCACTTGATGCACTGTTAACGGGCACCGACTTTTAAGGCCATGGCTTCTCTGAGCCGAGAACTCGGGAGCCGGAGGCAAACACATGTAGCTGGAGAGGGGAAAGTCTCTGAAGCAGGGGCACTGTCAAAAAGGCCTCTTAGGCTTAAAGCAGGCTGCTGACCCTGGGGGTTCTGGGCCTGCCCAGGATAACCGGAGAAGCTGCTTAGGTTCCAGGAAAGAGTTGTCTTGTGTCACCAGCCTGATGCTTCGAGGTCAGGGCTGCCAGCATGGTTGCCATGGCCACGTTGAGGCCTCAGATGCCACGTGTATTCCATTCTTTAGTTCCTGAGGCCCTTACCCCTGCCTAGCCTTTCTGACTGATACAGGTTGGCACAGGAGTCCCTGGAGGGTCCTGCACCTATCCCAAGGCCCACCTTTGAGCATCCCCACACAGCAGTTGCAGTGGGGACGGTACCACTGGGATGGAAAATTCAGCATCTCAGGCGGAACACTGGGCAGGGCTGAATAAGGAGCTCTCCTGCTGCCATGAGGTAGATGCTCCACCCTGAATGCACTGCGCCGCCCAGCCCGGCCTCAGCCTTTTCTCTGGAGCGCCCTGCCTGCTTCGCAGTGTGGTGCTGGCGGCTGTCAATCATGTGCCACATACCGAGGCTGCTGGTCTTGAACCTGACTTTTTCATAAGGACTAGGTGTCTGCTAACCAGGTCTGCCCTTTAGTTTGTCCCCTGGGTGAGCTGCACGTGGGATGGATGTTCAGGTAATAAGCTTCCAGGAGCAGGCACGTCTGCTCTTGTCCTTGGCTGCCCAAGGAGATCTACTTTCTCCATGCCGGGGACATGGCAACAGGTCAGGGCGCATGAGTGCTCCCTTCCTTTGGATTCACTGTTAAGGAAGTGTCCCATACCACATAAACTGGGATAGTTTCAAAGACTTACATTACTAGAAAGAAAGAAATAATTAAACTTTGCTGAAAGAAATTTACCAAGACACAAACAAATGGAAAAGGCATTTTGTTTGTAATTTGAACTTCCTTTTTTTTTTTTTTTTTTGGTTTTTCAAGACAGGGTTTCTCTGTAGCTTATGAGGGTTGTCCTGGAACTAGCTCTTATAGACCAGGCTGGCCTCGAACTCGCAGAGATCTGCCTGCCTCTGCCTTCCGAGTGCTGGGATTAAAGGTGTGTGCCACCATTGCTCAGCTTAAAGTTAGACTTTTAATATTGTTAATATGTCAGTGTTGCTGAGTGCTCCCTAGACTGACATCACTGCTGCCGAGGGTGCTCCCCAGACTGACATTGGCACAGCCTGCAGTGCTCCAGGACTGATGTCAGCACTTCCTAGACTGCTCCAGGGATTCAATACAATTTCTTTTTGTTTTTGTTTTTCGAGACAGGATTTCTTTGTGCAGCTTTTGAGCCTGTCCTGGAACTTGCTTTGTAGACCAGGCTGGCCTCGAACTCAGAGTTCCACCTGCTTCTGCCTCCTGAGTGCTGGGATTAAAGGCGTGCACCACCACCACCCTGCTCAATACAATTTCCTTAATGTCAATATATTTTGTCTCTGGTAGAAAAAAATTCTAAATTTTTCTTGTAGTTCCAGTGACTCCAAATAGCTAAAATAAACTTAATAAAGCCAATGTCTGAGAATAAAACATGGAACGTTTGCTACTTGTGTTACACAATGGCTTTTGGATAGGACACAAAAGCGGAAGTGGCAAAAATATAAATGAAGTTGATGTGGAACTGGCTTGAATTTTAAAAGTAAGCAGTACACAAAATACTATGAAAAGGCTTAAGAGACAATCCACTAAGAGGGAGAAAAATCTTTTCAAATGATATGTCTGACAGGGACTTGCACCTAGAGTATAAGCCACATAGGTCAATTTAAAGGAAGATACTTCCGCAGTGGCATCACACATGACTAATGCACAGAGATTCCTTCGCTGTTGTAAGTTACTGGGAAATGTATACAAGAATTATGGTGACACCCTCCGTGTCCTCTATCACTGCTGTAATGAAGACACCAGCAGTTTGTAGGTGCCTTGCACGTGGAGCCTTGCCCGTTCCTTTTGGGTTTTGTAAGAGGGCTAGTGCACTTTGCAAAAACAGCTCACCAGCTAAATACAAAGTTACCACTTGACCAAGTAATCTCCTCAGGTACATTTAGCCAAGAGAATTGAAATCATATGGCCACAGGGACTCGGTCCTGGATACTTAAAGCTATTTCAGCAAGGGGAGCCCCAAACTGTGAAGAGCTCAGGTGTGTTTTGTGTGCATTTTGATGTGTGTGTGTGTGGTATGTGTACATGTGTGTTCAGGTCAGGTGTCTGTAATTCTTTGTCGTGATCCCTTCACACAGGCTCTCGCTGAGCCTGAAGCTAGGCTACCGGCAGAAAGGTCCTCGGATCCTCCTGTTTCTGCCGCCTTAGCACTGGGAGTGCAGGACCCTCTGCAGCCATGCCAGGCTTTTAAATGGGAGGTGGGAATTTGAACTCGGGTCCTCGTGTGTACACAGCAGGTGCTCTTAACCACTGAGCCATCTCCCAGGTCCTCAGGTATCTCTGAGCAGTGAGAAGATACGCAGACTGTGGCACCTCCATACACTGGAATCCTGTTTAGCAACAGAATGAGTTGACACATGTATCAACACTTAGACTCAAAATAACCGCCTGCAGACAGGAGCCAGTAACAGCATGTGTAGTTCCTTTTATAGGAACTTTCCAGAAGAGACAGACACAAAGGCAGACTTAGGTCTAGGTGTTAGGAGAGAGCGGCGGTAGGCACCGCGGCTAGTCAGTGGAGATTTCTCTGGAGGAGAATGGAAATGTTCCAAAGCAGACTAAGGAAATGTCTGCATGAGCCTGTCAACTTACTTAAAACAGTTAATTCCTGGAAATGGGCAATTTGTTCAATATGTGAATTATAGTTCAATGAATCGTAACTCTTTAAAAGTAAGTGCCAAGGGCTGAGGAGATGGCTCAGATGGTAAAGAGCTTACCACATGAATTAAATGCTGGATTAAATGCTCAGAACCCGCCCACCACCACACACATAAGAAAACCCACCCCACCAGGTATGACGGAGAGGGCTCAAACCCACAGTGACGAGGGAGGCAGAGACAGGCAGATCCCTGAGGCTCATTGGCCAGCTCACCTAGCCGAATCCTCATGCTCCAGATGCAGGGCTGAGACCCTATTTCAAAATAGGTGATTGGGGCTGGAGAGGTGGCTCAGTATGTATTCCTGATGCTGACTTTAGCCATTATTCAGGCAACATTCACCGTGGGACTCTCCCTCTTTCACCGTCCCTTCCTCCTTTCTTCTCCCCCTTTCTCCCAGTTGAAAAAGAAAATGGCAGGTACCCTATCTAGAGAATCCGCCTCTGAGTGTCTGATTTTTATTTCCCAAGAGAAATTTCCTGAGACCTTAAGTAATTAAAAAAAAAAAAAAACCTCAGTGTGTCCCATAAAGGACCACTAAAGAGAAAATAATCCCTCAAGCAATTTCCCTCTTTATTATGTTTTTTTTTCCCCCTTGCGACTAGTGGGGCCAGTGACCTGTAAGGCAGTTGGCAATTAGGATGTCTGCAAGAGATTTGCCTTTTGACTATGCTTGGTTTAGATATGCAACCGTTCCTGTGAGTCCTCTGGGCTATTATAAACATTACGGTAGTCTCTCCTGTAGTCTCGTATAACCAGGTGAGGGGCACTGCAGTCTTCCTGGGAATCCTCTCTCTCCTGTGAGAGCACTTTAGGGTTGGGTTCGAACTGCTCTGTGTCTGCAGGGCGGTCCCTCAGCTGAGGCACGCCAGGAGGATGGCACTATTAGAATTCCATGACAGACAGGTGTGTGGGAATTCTGCAAGGGTGCGGGAAACGTACAGTCACAAGAGCTAGGGTCAGATGGGGCTAGTCCCGTTGCTTGTGAGGACCAGCACGTAGGCCTGAGACACCATGTCTCGGGAGCACGGCAGTGTGGCACCCTGGGCCCGCCTCCAAAGGTCCAGTTTCGCTGCATTGCTCCAGTGGGCATTAGCTTTGTGCTATCTGGGCTTAGGGTTGATTCCTTAACATACTGGGTTATCTTGTAGTTGGTTCATTAACATATCAGAGCCCGCCTTAGGCTTGGCTTATATCAGGCTTGGCTTACGTCGGAGCCACCTTGCTGCTGGCTGCTTATCGTGCAAGCCCTACATCGTTCCAAGTGTGCGCAATGGTTTCCAAGTTACACAAAGTGTTTTCACTTATGTCCAAACACCCCTTTGAACCTGGCTAGCCTAAGCAGACTTCCTGGAGTCTCTGGTAACAGTAAGTGACAAGAGTCTTCGGTGACAGTGGTTTCAGTGAGTCCCTGGGCAAGCCCCTAACCTCAAGAATGAATTAATCTGGTTGTCTACTTAGCATGGCTTATGGTCCTGCTTTCCTGAGGGAGCTGAGGGGGTGTCCCTTTGCTAGACGATTGACCTATCCCAACCGGAATGTTAGGTCTCTACCAGGCCAGAGATTCTATCTATTGAATTCTCTTAACTGGCCTCCATTGCTACTGTTCTTGTCATGATATGGCCCCTCTTTAAGGGTAAACTTAGAATCACTTAGAAGTTGGATCAGAATTCAGAGCCCACAAAACATCTTTGTCATCTCTGGCCTCTGAAGATGAGCCTGCCAAGGAGACTCTGCCCACATCCCTTTCTCTCAGTCAAGAGACAAAATGACTGCTCTTCTTTGGGGTCTTTTCACGCTAGACCCAATAGTCCATTTTAAACTCCTGTCCCATCATCCCCACCTCTAAGAGGCAACCCTAACTGCCATTGTGGAATTGGGGTGACGACCATTCTGTCTTTCAGCTGAATGGGGGTGTCAGATGTGGAGGTCACTAGGTTTATCTAAAAGACCCTGTGTTGTAAAGAGACACCATGACCAAGGCAACTCTTATAAAAGAAGGCATTTGCTTGGGGGCTTGCTTACAGTTTCAGAGGCTTAGTCCATTACCATCATAGGAAGCATGGTGGCAGGCAGATGTGATGCTCAAGGAGCTAAGAGCTACATCCTGATCTGTAGGCGGGGACAGAGATCAGGCCTGACTTGGCCATTTTAACTCAAAGCTCATCCCCAGTGACCCATTTCTTCCAGCAAGGCCACACTGACTCCAGTAAAAAACCATTACTCTTCCTACTCCTTCTCAAATAGTGCCACTCCCTGGTGACCAAGCATTCAAACCTATGAGCCTATGGGGGCCACTCTTACTCCAACCACCACGACCCCATAAGTTCATCAGTAGTTCTGTTTGCACAACAGCCTGCTGTAGGGGGGAAATGAAGTTCTTGACTGCCTGAAAAAGAGATGTTAGGGAGAAGGAAAAGAGTCATTAGCATGATGAGTCCTGGGCCAGGCCTAGAAGCCAGGACAGAGGGTGGGTTTTAAATGTCCAAATCAAAGATCCAGTAGGGTCTCTTGATGGGCTCACAGAACAATCGAGTCTTTGGCTCCTCTTCTGTTTTCCTTTAGTTCCAACCCTGGCTGAAGCTAAGGTCTGTTTTCAGGCCCTTTGATTGCTGTTGGAGTGACTAGAGTCAGTGTGAGGTCCTTCCCTGCTGGCTTCTAGACAGGGAAAGAAACTCAACAGCCGTCACTTAGTCTTTAGGTCGGAACAGTTAGTAGGCCTGACCTCTCAGTTATAGGTGAGTGCTTCAGTGAGTCAATGTCCGAAGTTCTATAACTAGGCTATCTTTTTCTTATAAGAAAGAAAATTATCACTGAGAAACTGTTGTCTAATTTAAGTCTAATGTCTGGCAAGTGTCTTTCAGAATGTTAAAGAAACGTATCTAAGCCGGGTGGTGGTGGCATGTGCCTTTAATCCCAGCATTTGGGAGGCAGAAGCAGAGGCAGCTGGATCTCTGTGAGTTTGAGGCCAGCCTGGTCTACAAGAGCTAGTTCCAGAACAGGCTCCAAAGCTACAGAGAAATCCTGTCTCAAAACTTGGCTTCACTTGGAAACATCGAACAAAGTTTTTCCCCTATGTTGACACTATTCTTCATAGACTGGGCCCCAGATAGAGTTCTCTAGGTGGGGTCTTCATATCTCCTCCACAAGAGAATAAATGGTTCACTACAGTTACGGGACACTTAAAGAGGTTCCCCCACAGTCTCCTGGGACTTAGTTGACCTTGGGTGTGTGTCATAGCTAGGGTTTCTATTGCTCTGAGGAGACACCTTGACACAGCAGCTCTTATAAAGGAAAACATTTATTGGGTCTGTCTCACAGTTCAGAGGTTGAGTCCATTATCACAGTGGGAAGCACGGCGGCATGCAGGCAGATGTGGTGGAAGAGCAGGAGCTGAGTGTTCTACATCCGGATCTGCAGAGAGCAGGAAGAGAGCATGACACTGGGCCTGGCTGGGAGCATTTGAGACCTCAAAACCCTCCCCCAATGACACACTTCCTCCAATAAGTCCACACCTACTCCAACAAGGTTATACCTCCTAATAGTCCACTCCCTGTGGACATACGGGGTCATTTTCATTCAAACCACCACAGTGGGCAATAGGCAAAGCATTGTCCTATTTTTTTTTGACCCCTTTGACCATGTCAGTATAGACCTCCACATACAGTTATATAATATGCAGAAGATCAGCTTCCAGTTCTTTTAATTGATGTGAAATAGATAAGTTTAGGCAAAAATCCTAAACATGTTTAAAGAAATTTTGATTAAATATACATTTTGGTTCCTTAAGCCACTCCTTGTTATTAGGAAGAGCAGAACATTAATTCCATTGATTTAAGCCAACATTTCATATTTTAACCTTAGAAATTTTAATTTCAAAAAATAAAGTCTCATTCTTTGACTTTCTCAGACCTTTGTAACTTGTTTAAATGATTCAGTTTCTTTTTATTTTATGGAAAAAAATCCATCCATCTAAATATTTTCCCTTTTTACTAAAAATCTTTTTATTCTTAGTCAGGTATGGTGGCACGTGTCTTTAATCTCAGTACTTGGAGGGCAGAAGCCAATGGACCTCTGAGTTCAAAACCAGCCTTGTCTACATAGTGCATTCCAGGACTGCCAGGGTTACATAATGAGACCCTGTCTCAAAAAATATTAAATGAATTCCCATTATTACATCCTGCTTACATTTTCTTCTACTTACTGGTTTTCTTTTTTTCTTTTTAATTCCATGAGCTATGGGGACATTAACAAATATTTACCATCTTTTCTGAGAGCTTTATCCTGGGGGGGGTGGGTGGGTGGGTGAATAATAAGGTCCCAATGATAAAACAAAAGCTGATTTCACCAAAGTTCAGCCTGAGGACCCGTGAGTTTACTGGGCTTACTCACAGAGCATAGGTGTGGAGCTTCTGACAGAGGTATGGGTACCACAAAAGCAGCTTTACTGGGCACTCTGCACCCGGCATGGCTCATGGCTTCCTCATACTTGTGTGGGTGGAGCCCCTGGTCCCTAAGCTCTACTCTATATGTTCTGGCTCCATGCAATCAGGACAGCATTGCATACAACTGGCTGGAAGGATGACTGGGTACTCAGGTGAGGCTTCCATGACCCTCCTTTACCCCCTCCTTCTATAAAGGAACACCAACAACTAATAAAGACAGCCGTGACGATCTTTTTTATGCAGACACAGCCCGTCTTATGAAGATGGCAGTTGTTTGGCTTAGAAAACAATGCTGTTCAGTGCCACCTTAATAAAAGAAAGATGAACACAAAATATACACCTAAGATAATACGATGAATTTGTATGACCTGTGCATATGCCGTTAAACTATACAGCTTTGTAAGTTTACAGGTAAACCTTATTTAAAGCACAGAAAGTCATTATAACTTATACAGTGCACAGAGTTATTTACCATAACCTGCATTTTGGTTTCGAATAATAGACAGAAGCAGCAAACACATAGAAAAACATAAAACTGATGTTTATAACATCCCAAACTCAGCTAAGAAGCCCTGTTAAATGCTGGAGTTACTTTTGCCATCTAGATCTTGTTTTGACCTTCCTTACCCCCTAGGTAAAAGCGCTTGCTAGGAAAGGGATCCATGATGGAAGCAGAAGGGGGATGGGGAGGTGTAACCAACTGCCATAGCTGAAGCTGTTGCTCTGGGAACGTATGGAGAGACTGGGAAGGAGACCATGATGGGTGGGCACCATTTTGTTTGTTTATGCCCAAGTACTTAGCTTCTGGTATCTATCCCAAATGTTGTTCTTCTTTATGTGTCCATATCCAGTTGTATATTGTTACCAATACATAGGGTTCTTTTGTTTTTAGTTTTATTTGTTGGCTATGTATCTTATTACTCACTAGTTCAGAAACTTTGCCTAGTATTTTTGGGAATTCCTGTGCAAACCATCAAGACAGCTGTGAAAAAGGGTTTAGTCCATGCTTCTCCATTTCTATAAGATTGATTTCCTCTCTTTGCCCTGTTGCATTGGCTGGAATCTCCAATATGATAGTGGGTAGGAATGGAAGTGTGGACACCGTTGACGTGACAGAGCATTCTACCCCGGAGTAAAGCTGCTAATTTCTCACCAAAAGATGTGATGTTATCTGTGGGTTGTCTGTAGCTGTTTTTCATCAGGTTTAAGGGAAATGCCTGTGTTCTGATTGTTGAGAGTTTCCACTTTGAAGTGATTTTAAATTTTGTCAAATACTCCCTCTCTCTGGATCCACTGATATGGTCATCTGGTCTCCCTTTTCTCCAGCCTATTGATATGATGGTTATGTTACTTGAGTTTTAGATATCGAACCAGCTTTATATATCTGAGGTAGATACCACTTAGTTGTGGTGTATAATTCCTGTTATACATTATTGGGTTTAATTTGCTAGTTTTTAGTGAGGACTTCTGCATTTGTATATGTGGAAGGCAATGGTCTTTGGCTATGATCATGTCTTTTCTGATTTTGTAATGCTGACCTCAAGGATGTTAGGTACTATTTCCTCTACTTCTGATTCCTACAAGAGACTCTAAAGAACTGGTATCATTTGTTCCTTAAATGTTCACTATACTTCATTGGTGAAACTGGGCATGGTGCTGTTTTGTAATGCCCATTTATATATAACATGTACCTCTGTGTGGGTTGTTACAACTATGTTATCTTTGTGACTACTAAGTAGGACTTCATCTAAGTAATTAAAGTCATGGGTAGAGATACATTCATAATGTAGCTTTATTATTCTTTTTAGATCTATGATATCAGTGGTTATGGCTCCATGTTTTTAAAAACATATTTACTGTATGTGTGTGCCACAGAGTGAGTACGGAGGTCATAAGATAACTTTTGGGAGTTGACTTTTCTCCTACCCTGGTTGGCAACAAATTCAGTTTTTCAGCCTTGGCAACAAGAGTCCCTTTACCAACTGAACCCTCTCACTGGCTCTGGCTCTTTTTCATATGCTTTATTCTTATATCCGTTTGCTTCACAATATTTTCTAATTTCAGCTGTGACCTCTGAGACGTAAGAGATCACAGGGATGAAAATCAGATCCACCTATTTCTGTGGGTTTATACATTCCTCTGCCTCCTCAGCTTCATAACTTTGCTCAGCGGAGAGACAGGTTGGGTGTGCTTACTCCCTCTCTGCCTGGAGACGGAACTTCAATGAAGAATTTTTGTGTGTGTATTTGAGATTGAACCTTAGACTCTTACAGATGCCAGGTATATTAGTTAGGTATCTCTAGAGAAACAGAACTGATACAATGACTCTACAGATCCACCCGTCTGTCTGTATGTCTGTCTGTCTATCTATGCACACTCACATGCACACACACACATATAGAATATAGATATATAGATATATAAAGGGATTTATTAGAACAGCTTATAGTCTGTGGTCCAGCTAGTTCAACAATAGTTGTCTGCCAGGAACCCAACAGCTGTTTAATCCACAAGGCTGGATGTTTCGGCTGGTCTTCGGGATTCATTCACATCCCAAAGTCGTAGGTTCTAATGGCAGCAAATTAATGCCTCAGGAGCAGGATAGATGAACTTGTCTGTGAGAGCAAGGGCAAGCAGGCAAAAAACAAAAGCTTCCTTCTTCTGTGTCCTTTCATTAGGCTGTCATCAAAAGGGTAGGTATTGTAAGGAGGCTTGCTAGTTAGTTCCCAGCTGCTCAGTCCAGAAATAACCACACACTAGAAACTATATTAATTAAATCACTGCTTGGCCCCATAGCGTAAGCATATTTCTGGCTAACTCCTATCTTAAATTAGCCCATCTCTATTAATCTGTGTATTGCCATGAGGCTGTGGCTTACCAGGTAAAGTTCTGGCATCTGTTTCCTGCCCCAGAAGACAAACTTCTCCCTGATTCCACCCTTCTTTCTTCCAGCATTCAGTTTAGTTTTCCCTGCCTATCTCTATTCCCTGCACAGGCCCATGACAGTTTATTAACCAATGGTATTCACAGCATACAGAGGGGAATCCCACATCAGATGGGTCTTCTGACCTCAGATGATCTGAACTTATAGTAGATCTTCCCATCTCAAATTATCCAAATCAAGAATAATCCCTCATAGGTGTATAGCCAGCTTCTTGGACTTGCTTCCATCTGTGGTTGAGTTGACAACTAAGACTAGCCATCAAGCCATCGCACTAGTAATTGTTTACATTACTTATTGATTTTCCATAGGTAGGCAGGGAAAACTAAACTGAATGCTGGAAGAAAGAAGGGTGGAATCAGGGAGAAGTCCAAGTGCCTGGGAGAGAGAAAGGGAGAGGGGTTCACTTTAGCTCATGGTTTCAGTCCCTCATGACAAGGTTGGTGAAGTGAGCTTTTAAGCAGAGTGAAGACAGGGAGGACCCAGGCCAGGTGTGCCCTTTACAGACACACCCCTGTGACCTACTTCCTTAAACCAGGCTCCACTTTTTGTATAGTTTCTACTATCTCTCAATTGTTTATTAAGATATTTAATTCATCAGTTCTTTAAACCACTGATTAAGACAGAGTTCTCATGATCTTATCTAAAAAGTTACCACATGTACACATGTACATGCACACACACACACACACACACACACACATCATTAGTCTCCCAGGTATGTCTCAATATAAAAAGCTTTGATAAAAATAAAATCAGGGTAACTCGAGACAGCAGGTGGTTGTGTTACTTTTTCTGGGGAGATGTAAACAAGTCTATTCATTCTAGATGAGGCAATAATGACAGGCCAAATTAATGATACCACTAGAGTCTAACTTGATGACCCAGTGAACTTATTGGGGTTACTTTCGGGAGCATGGGTGTTACTTACAGAAGCAGGGGTGACTCAAGAGCAGCTGTGTCACTGAAAACCCAATCCAGAATGGGAAGTGAGTCAAGAAGGCTGCAACCTTGGAACTTTCTGCGTGACTTGCAGGCAGCTCACCAGTTTGCAGAGTCTCTTCTCTTTGTTACTTACGTAACATTAGGGAGGAAGAGGCCTTGTGCATCTGGTCAGTTTCAGGGACTTCCTGAGACTTAAGCATTGTTTACTTCTTAAATCTTAATGAACCCCCCCCTTTAGAAATTTCTGTCTTTTTTTTTTTTTAAAATCTGTGTGTATGTGCGCACACTTGTTTGTGCGCCCTGTGTATGGAAGTCAGAAAAAGGTACCAATCCCCTGAAACTAAAATTACAGATAATTGTGAGTCACCCAATGTTGGAGGTAGGAACCAAACTCTGGTCCTTTGGAAAACTTGCAAGTGCGCTCAACCATTAAGCCCATATCTTCACTCCCAAACTTCTGGAGTCTTCAAGATTTTCTCTCCTGGATGGAATGTTTCCACTCAGAGAAAATCTGTATACAACAGTCATGTACCCTGGGCATTGGAATATTGGCTGTGGTGGCAGGTTTCCCAGAGAACTAGAACTTTACTGTTGCTTGGCTGGGTATTAAAGAAGGAAGGGTATTTTAGATATGACAATTCTTACATTTCTAGGGAATAGAAGCAAAGGATTTTATACATTTGGGGCATTGTACACAACAGTATAGAGGTGATGTTGGCAGGCAGGAGTCAGATACATGCATTCTGTTGTGTACTTTTTTTTTACAGATTTTGTGTAAGACTATACACTCTCCTGTCATTGCTAGAACACACCACTACAGATGTAGCAATGCCACACAACACAAACGTATTCTCTAGCTGCTCTGAAGGGTAAAACTCTGAAGTTTTAAGTGTAAAGTCCAGGCATCTGTGGGGCTCTGAGGGAGAATCCACTTCCTGCCACATTCATCTTCTACTGACCACCAATGGGCTTCCGTGTATGGCTGAATCCTCTCATGTCTTCCCACTTCCATTCCTTCGTCTGCTTCCTCTAGGGATTTTTGCAGATAGCCAGGCTCATCTTCCATTTCAGGAACCTCAGTCATAAAGTCCCCATTCTCTTGAGAGGTAACTGTCTCTGGGTCTCAGACATATGGTCATCCTGGAGCATTGTTGTACTGGCTAGTTTTATGTCAACTTGACACAAGCTAAAGTCATCTGAAGGGAGGGGATCTCGGTTAAGAGAATGTCCCCATAAGGTCTGGCTGCAAGACATTTTTTTTTTAATTAGTGAACCATAGGGTAGGGTCCAGCCCATTGTGGATGGTGCCATCCCCCAAGCCATGAGGGGAAATCCAATAAGCAGCATCCCTCTGTGGCTTCTGCGTCAGCTCCTGTCTCCAGGTTCTGGCCCTGTGTGAGTTCCTGTCCTGTCCTAATTGCCTTCAATGATAGACTATGATGTGGAAATGTAAGCCAAATAAGGCCATTTCTATAACACAAACTCTAATTAGTCTTAATAATAAAAACCCAGAGTCAGGGGGTAAAAGCTGAAAGATCAGAGAAGCAGAACTACCAGCCACTAACTAGTTCTTACCTCTAAAAAAATCCTCAGACCCTAGGGGGTAAGATCCTGTCTCTACAAGTCCTCTGAATGCCATCTCTATGAAGCCTCAGACTGAATTCCTTGGGCTCCTGTCTCCTCCTGCTTTATATTTCTCTCTCCACCCAGCCATATTCCTTCCTGCCTTCACCTCCCAAGTCCTTGGATTAAAGGTGTGAGCCACCACCGTCTGGCTCTGTTTCTCTTTTAAACCGGATCAACTTCACGTAGCCCAGGATGGCCTTGAACTCACAGAGATCCATCTGCCTCTGTGTCCCAAGTGCTGGGATTAAAGGTTTGTGCTATCACTGCCTGGCCTGTTTGGCTAACTTTTGTGGCTAGCTCTGCACTCTGATCTTCAGGCAAGCTCTTTGTTCCATCACAAACAAAATGTCACCACTCCTTCCCTCCCCAACTTGCTTTTGGTCATGGTGTTTCATCATAGCAATAGAAACCCTAAGACAATGACTGTCATGAATGAGGCTATATAGGAAAAGTGCCAGGTTTGAGACTTAGGAAGTTCTTTCTGGCATCAAGAATGGTTCTGCCGGAAAAGCACCGTGGGCTGGGTGGCACTTAGCATGTGGATGGACAAGAAAGCCTTGGGTTCTGCCTCCCCTGGCTGGGTGGATAGTGCCCTTTTTGATCAGATGAGGAAACATCACAAGATAAGGAATCCTTGTAGGCAGTCGGTCCCTACCCTGGGGAGGTGATGGTGTTGGGTGATTGGTCCTGCCTGACATATGGAAGGTTTTGTTTTTATTCTTATTTTTATTACTATTGACAATGTTATGAAAAGTAATTCGGGGAGGAAATGGTTTACTTGGCTTACAGTCCCACATCATGAGGGAAGTCAGGGCAGCAACCACGAGGAAAGCCGCTTACTTGTTCCTTCTGGCTTGTGCTCAGCTAATTATGTTACGCAGCCCAGACCCCACCTACCTAGCGATGATGTTCATAGTGGGCTGGGTCCTCTTAAATCAATTAGCAATCATGACAGCGCTTCACAGATCTAGCCACGGGCCAGTCTGATGGAGGCAATTCCATGTGTCAGCGCTCTTCCCCGGTGACTCTAGGCGGTGTCATGTTTACTATAACAATGGAGAGGGAATGGCGATTTAGAGCTGAGTCTACAATTTCAAAGTGCTTGGAAGTTAGCAGGGAACAATGGCTCTGTGTGTGTGTGTATGTGTGTGCGTGCGTGTGCGTTCTCAGGGAGGGAATGCATGCACACATGTACAAATGTGTTCACATATGTATATAGGCCAGGGATCAATTTAGAAAGTGGCTCTCCTCAGGCACTGTTGAACCTGTCTTTTGAAACAGACCTTTTCGCTCTCCTAATGCTTAACCAAGTTAGGCTAGGCCGATGGGCCAGCAAGCCTCAGGGATCTGTCTGCCCTGTTTCAGAGTCCTCAGTGCAGGGAATTACAAAATGTATGCCACCACACCTGGCTTTGTGTGTGCCTGTGTCTTCCGGGCATCAAACTTGAGTCCTCAGACTCCCCATATGAGGAAAGCACCAACCGAACTATGTCCCCAGCCCCAACAACAGCTTTTACAATCCGAGCCAATGAGAGTAAGGAAGGGGAACATAGGTGGGTAGGCGAGCTCCGGGGAATGTGTTGTTCCTGGTGGAGTAAGGTGCGAAGGAGCTGTATTTATAGTCCTTCCTAGGCTGGTGAGGTCCATGTCTTACTGCTGCGAAGCCTAGAGGGGAAGGGGACAGAATGTCTTGTGTGTTCTTGCTTTCACTCCTCAACCTCAGGATCAGAGGCTCCAGTTGCAGGCAGCGCGGCTTCTCGGCAGCCTCAGTGAGTGTGCACCGAAAGCTTGAAGGTTCGCTCCCAGCAAGCTAATCTGGCAGCCGGGAGCCATTTGGCTTTCACGTTGCCTGGCAGCAGCTGGGAGCTATTAGTTACCCTTCTGGGAACGTTCCGCTGAAGAGGAATTCCGGGGCATGTGAAAGGTTCTGTACCTCTGCAAAAACTCCTCCTCCTCCACTGTTATTCACTGAAAGGAGGCTTGCCACAGGGCGCCTTCCATAACCATTAATGCTTTCTCCCCCTCTTGGTGTGGCCTTTCCTCCCCAGCTCATAGCAGGTAAAGACTAGTCTAGCTCTTCGACGAGCTGAGTGAGATGCAGCCCTGGAGAGTGGAGCAGGGTCTCTGAAAGAGCTGAGTGGACGAGAAGGGGCAGGCACTTCAGAAGGAAGGATGGGCTTGTCAAAGTAGATAAGCAGAAACGATCATGGCAGGGGTGGGGACCACTCAGCTGAAGTGGAACGAGTCCCAGTCCCTCGCTCCAGGATGCTGTTCAGAAATGGGGACCAGGAAGAGACTCTGTGGCCTTGTTTGTTACCTTAGATAAAGACGGTGTATTGTTATGTATGTGCGTATTGACGTGGAGGTCATAGGTCAGCCTCAGCTGTTGTTCCTCAGACACCGTCCACTTAATTTTTCAGACTGGCTGGCATGTGAGTCTCGGGCATTCCCTTTTTCTTGGTGCATACAGCTGGACCACTTTTTCTGTGTGGATTTGGGGACTAAGCTCAAATCCTCATGCACACACACCAGATGCTTCACCCTCCCACTAAGTTATCTCCCAGCCTACAGGAGACTTTTCTAAACCTCAGTGTCTTATGTCTGGAAGAAACAAAACGAATACCAAAACCCCATTCATGAATAAAAGCTTCAATAAGTCTATAGTGTGAAAACAAAAATCTACTTTGTGGTGTTTTCCAAAGTTTCCTGACATCTGCCTGTTCATGTGTTATATTCTCTAAATCCTGACTCGAGGAACTGACTCACGCCAGCATCCTAGCAAACTGAGCCCTGCTCGCCCAGATCCTGGGAAAAGACCCTCAGAGCGCCTGTGAAGGAAAAGTCACTTTCTCGCACCTGCTACTGGTGCAAAGGAAACAGAGCGACCTTGTTTCTGGCTATGAGGCTCATTCTTCTTCCCTTGCTCAGTAGTGCCTCAAAGAACAACCCCGCTATGGGAGCCGCTCAGCTGTGATTTCAGATCAGACGTTGTTAGCCCCACCAGCAGTGTTAGCTCCCCGAGAGAGCCAGTTAGGAGGGAGCCTGTGGTTAGCATCAACCTTGAAGCAAGCAATCAACTGCAACAATGTGTCAGAGAGCCCAGTAGGAGGGAGCCTGTGGTTAGCATCAACCTTGATGCAAGCAATCAACTGCAACAATGTATCAGGGCTTTGTATCTTCAGGGAAGGTTAGACACAGCAGGCAGCAGACTCAGCTTTGGAAGAACCAGCAGGTGCCCGGTTCAGTCATTTCACCTTGTTAGTAAAGAGAATTAGCTTTTTCACTGCTGGTTATTATCTCCATGTCTTAGTTGGTGAAGTATTTGCCAAGCCAAGATGAGGAAACAAGTTTGATTCCTAGAACCCACATTAATTAAAAAAAAAAAAAAAAGTCAGACTTAGAAGCCAGGCATGGTGGTGCATGCCTGTAATCCCAGGGCTGGGGGGAACAGTAGACTGGAGGATAAGTGGGGCTTGCTGGCCAACCAGTCTAGACAAATCAGCAAGCTTCAAGCTCAGTAAGAAACTGTTTTTCAAAAGATAAAACAGAGCTGGGGAGATGGTTCGGTGGATAAGAGCTCTCACGAGCAAGTATGACGTCCAGACTTCAGATCCCAGACTTATGTAAAAGCTGGGTGTGGCCACGTGTGTCTGTAATTCCCGTGTTGGTGTAAGGAATGAAAGGCTGACTCGGGGTTGGGAGCCAGCCAGGCTTACTAGAAAACTGGCTACGTCCAGGCCCTGTGAGAGAGACCCTGTCTGAAAGCCGTGAGATGGAGACTGAGGGACCAGGGTATCTGATGCCCTCCTTTGGCCTCCACACTCCCAAGCATGGACACACTACACACAGAGAATAAGGTGAAAGATCTCTGAGCCTCTTCTTCACATCGGTGAGATGCAGCTACTGTGGGTCTCTCAGTTGTTGCTATGGCTGCAGCAAATACTGCCATTGTCATGACTCCCATGACATGAAGGAATGGGTTGGCACTGGCCACTTTCTCTTTAGCTTCAAAGGGTAGAACTAACTGGGACATGAATAATTTCAGTTATTCTTCAATACTCTAGTCCACCTCTTGTGGTCAGAAGAAGTGAATCCCACGTGATGGGACAATAGAAGCCAGCTGTATCGAAGCTAGGACAAGGGTAGGGCATTTGGTGGCGTGGTGGCCACAGGTGGCACTGCCTTGGTCTTTCTTGCAGCTAGAGTCCCCCAGGGTAGCCCCCAGTAAGGCTTTTTTTTTTTTTTTTGGCAATAAACGGCAGCTGTGGCGAGATCCCCTGTGCCCTCTGGTGGTGATAAGCTGCTCCTGGCGCTTTCCAGCCAGGGTGAGAGCCTGGAGGAAGCTGCCCTGGAAGACAGGCTCCAACTTCAGGGAGGATGCTGCTGCTGCTGCTGTAGCTGTCGGCCTCTGTCCTGGCCTTCCTGGTTCCTCTCCTCCAGAATCACAGATCTATTCTGACTGCTGCCCTTTTACAAATCCGCAAGCGCTTTACTGTTCGGGGTCAGCAAACTGCCTGCCTCTCTGAGATCTGCAAGCCGGACCCTCATTCACATTACTGATTTTCTGTCTTGGTCTCATTCTCTTTCTCTTTTTTTCTGCAGACCAGCCTTGAGGTGGCAGTGTGAGCAGTCTGTCTTCTGGTTTTCTCCGTGTATGCGTGCATGCGCATGCATGCATGCATGGGGGGTGGCGCAGCTGAGATAGGTAGATGTCTAGAGTTCTGCTGTGACAGCCCTCTCTGTAGTCCTGGCCAGTGGCGTTGCCTTAGCTTGCTTTGTCCAAGGGGATCAGATAATCCTCTTAATCTCTTTCTGCCTTTTCTTTCTCACATGGCCAATGAGAACTTCCTTAAAGGATGATATTTGGGTGGTTTCCGATCAGCTAGTGTGTGGGAATGTAATCATTTTTATTATTAAGTGAAACTCTTGAGTTTTGGCACAGTCAGGGACTGGGGAGATGGCTCAGTTGGTAAACTGCCTGCTATGCAAGCATGATGACCTCAGTTAGGTCCCCAGCATCCTTTTGAAGGCTAGGTGTGGTAGCACGTGCCTATGACCCAGGCGCTAGGGGAAAGAGGATTGGGAACAGACAGATGACTCCATGAAACTCATTGACCATCCACGCTGGCTGAATCCATGAGCTTCAAGCGCAGTGATTTACTAAGGTCTGGATTATTTATCCCTTGCATAGTGTGGTAAAAACTGCCAGAAGTTTCCTTGGCAGAAACTGGCATTTTTTATTACTTGCTTTGTGGTTCTAGGAATTGAACCCGGGGCTTGGCACATGCCAGGCAAGCATGCTTACGCTGAGCTTTTGGAGTCTTGAAATAGTTTTGATATGATAGCATAGATTAACCTCAAATTCCTCCTGCCTTAGCCTCCCAAATGATCCAAAGATCTTAATATTGGCTTAATTCTGTTAGTGGTTAAGTCAGTTTGATAAACTTTTTAAAAGTATAAAAATGTGTCGTGTTTCTGCTACCGTCAGTTGAAAGACTGTGCTTTCCCCTAATGAGTTCCTTTGACACCAACAATTTGTAAATCTACACAGCTTAATTTGGTTCCACAGTTATTTGGTTCCACTGATCCACTTAATGTCCTTATACCATGCCATACTTCTTTGACTATAGTTCTTCTTGAAATCCCTAAGCCAAGCAGTGTGGTACCCTAAATTTATGTTTCCTTTCAATACTTTAGCTAGTCTAAGACATTTGAATTTCCGTAGACATTTTTGAGTCTCCTTAAACTGTCTGCAAAGCCTGCCGAAATTCTGATCTACTGGTATTCTGCCGATCTACAGATCAACTCGGAGGAAAGACTCCTGATGTCAACTTCTGACCTCCAGAAATACCTAAATGTCAACCTCTAACCTCTAGAAATGTCCACACATATGCACACTGACACCACCCCACCCCACTCAAACAGGGGTGGCCCCTTTTATTGATTGGTTATATTGGATCAGAGACACATAATGTCAATCTTCTGAATTTTGCAATCATTGTGTATTTTTCTCTTGTTTGGAAGTCAGGAATTACTTCCTCCAACATTCCTTTAGTGTTCGTGCACAGTTTGTGTTGAGTGAGACTTTTCCTGGACAGACGTGGCACACATCCATGTCTACTCCCCTCATAAAAGGAACCAACGATAGTCCAAACTAATTCTTTTACATTAAGTTCCAACGTGATGGACCAATTAGTTCATTGGAATAGGGTTACTTACAGAAGCTGGGAAGACTCAAGTTCAGCTGCGTCAATGAAAAGCCTGCTCCAACACAGGTGGTGACCCTCAAAAACTGCAACCTTAGGGCTTCCAGCAAGCATCTAGGCAGGTCGAGGAAGCTCTTCTAGGCAGCTCAGCTCCCTGGGAGTTTCCTGGCAGTTATTTGCTGCTTCTATAACAGGGGTGAGGACTCAGTGTTTATTAGTTTGGGGGATCTTTTTGAGACTTTTAAGCAATTTACTTCCTGCGTTGCATGAACCTGTCCCCCTTTTCCTGGAGAAGATGTTTTAATTCAGAACTCCCTCAGCTTTAAGGAGTCTCTTTCCATACTGGAAGGGTTCAACTAAAGGACATTGCTCCTTATCAACTCGCAATGTTCATATTTTTCTTATGTTCTTCATGGATAATGACCCAGAACTTTTATTCCACACCTCTCTTGATGTCTGTGATTTTGTTATGCGTTTTTTTCTGGTGTATATTCTGTATGTGTGTATATATTGTGTGATATGTGGTATATGTGTGCAGTGTATGTGTGTGTGCGCATCCATATACTTATGTGATTGCACAAGGGCCACAGAACAACATTGTTATCTGATCTACCATTCTCTACTTTATTTCCTTGAGGAAGAATCTTCCACTGAAGTTTGGAGTTAGGCAGACAATCAGCAAGTCCACTGCTTCTCTGCCTCCACTCCCCATGCGCTGCAGTTCTAAGTATGAGCATGACCACAGGCAGCCTTTGACGATTGACATTTGACTCAGGTCTGTGTGCTTGCCCAGCAACCACTCCTCTACACGAGCCATCTTCCCAGCCCCTAAGTTTTCTTTAATACTTCTGTGGGTTAGGACTACATACTATGTCCTTGCTTACTCTTACTGACTCAGCCTTTGGTTTGCTGGCTCTTCCTTCATTTTCTCTCATCTCTGGTTACTGCCTTTCTGCATTACATGTATCCTTAATTGTTCCTTGGTAAAAAAAAATCTGTGGGTGAATTTCACTAGTGTTTTGTTTTGTTCAGTTCTTAATAATTATTATTGAAAGGTATTTTCATGAAAGGCACATCATACTTGCTTGGAAGTTATTTTCCTTCTGCAAATATATTCTTGTCCTACATAAATTATCAGGACATGGGCAGAATGCACCCAAAGTATTTGCCAACATATTACACAAATGGCTTCTACCCCAGTTGCTAATAGAGCCCTTGGTCCCATCTGAAACCTCACAAGCCAGACTTTCACCGTCCCCATGATTTCCAGTACTGCTGTCTTCCAGGTATCTGGTGCAATGACCCACTAAGCTCTGCTGACACCATTCCACAGGTTTGTCTTTTTAGTCCAAAGTTCCACTGTCTTCTGCATTTCGAGAAACAAAATGAAAAATAAAAATAAACAACAAACGAACGAACAAAGCATAGTCGGGTTCTTAACAACAAAACCATTCCTAGACCAACTTCTGTATTAGTTACTTTTCTGTTGCTGTCATAAGATATCATGACTAAGCAACTTAAGGAAAAGTTAAAGGTTCCAAAGCAACAGAGTCCATGATGGCAGGGGGAAGGTGCGGCAGCAGGAACAGAGAAAGCAGAGAGATGATATTTTATCCACACACAGGAAGGTAGAGGTGGAGAGGAGGGGAGAGAGTGATTGAGTTCAGGAAGTGGCATACTTCCTTCAACAAAGCTCCACCTCCTAAAGGTTGCATAACCTCCCTAAACAGAAAAGTTCCACTAACTAGGGACCAGTTGTTCAAACTCAAGAGCCTATAGGGTACTTTATTTTTGTCAGTCAAGCTACAACAAACATCATCTTGTTTGGTAGCCATTTTCTTTCAGTATTATTAACATTTTACTCTTTTGTTGCTATGCTCATGCTGCCTAATTCTTCTCAAGTACTTTTCCTCCCACTCTGCCCAGGGATGATCTTAAGGGCCCCCCCCCCCCGTGCGTGTGTGTGTGTGTGTGTGTGTGTGTGTGTGTGTGTGTTTGCATGTGAGTATGTGCACATGAGTTCAGGGGCCCACCACATTCCTGAAGTTAAAGACTATTGTGAGCTACCAAAGGTGGGTGCTGGGCACTGAACTCAGGTTTCTGGAAGAGCAACAAGCGCTCTTAACTCCAGAACCATCTTTCTAAACCTGGTCACCTACTCTTCTGAGAGTTTCATATTTGCTCTGGTTTTGTCAGCAACAAGGAGACAGAGATACAGCTCCAGTTTGCCGCTCTCCGTAGCCCAAGGATTCCCCTAGAGCCATAGTGCTCAACCTTCTTAATGTTTAATACAGTTTCACTTTTAATACAGTTCCTCATGTTGTGGTGACCCCTGACCACAACATTATTTTCATTGTTACTTGATAACTAATTTTTATTATTGTTATGAATCGTAATGTAAACATCTAATATGCAGGATATCTGATATGTTTACCCTATGAAAGGGTCAATCCATCCCCAAGGGGGTCATAACCCACGGGTTGAGAATGACTGTCCTAGCATTTTAAAGACCTGAACTCAGACCAGCCCAGGTTTTGTAGCTTTAACTACTTCTCTCAAAAAATAAATTAGGATTAACAGGTTTATGAGAGAGAGGTTTAGAACTGACTGCTCTTCCAGAGGTCCTGAGTTCAATTCCCAGCAACCACATGGTGGCTCACAGCCATCTATAATGAGATCTGGTGCCCTCTTCTGGCANAACCACATGGTGGCTCACAGCCATCTATAATGAGATCTGGTGCCCTCTTCTGGCATGCAAAAATACATGGAAGGAATGTTGTATACATAATAAATATATAAATCTTTAAAAAAAATAAATTAGGATTAACAGGTTTATGAGTTGGAGGTTTCTATTAAATATAACTTTAATATGTATATATTTATATATTTGTTTTAAATCGTGTGTGTGTGTGTGTCATGAATGTGCAGATGCCAGTAGATCGCAAAGAGCTAGAGTTTTAGGCCTGTGTGAGCCACCCAATGGTGGGGGTCCTGGGCACCAAACGGGTCCTCTGGAAGAGCAGTACGCATTCTTAACTACTGAGCTGTCTCTCCAGCCCTATGTTTTATCATATTAGTATATGCTTAAGCAGTTGGGTTAAAAGGAGGGTGTAAGAGCTCATAAGAAAGCAAGAAACATCTCTAACTATAAACATGGGCCTCTCAAACAAGAGTCTTAAAAAGCAAGACACATCTCAACGTGGGTGTGGGCTCCTCTGGGGAGAAGAAGTCACTGTCTTAGCATAGCCATCTATACCATTTTTGTGGCTCTCAAGTTACGCCTCAAAGGTTATAAGAATGCTTCTCCCTCTCTCTCCACCCCCCTCTTGATAATAAAGATTCATGAGGTGGTGCTGGCGTTGCCTTACATGGTCTTAGATTCTGATAAAGAAGCCACTCGGCACATATCCTTTCATGGGGTTTCTGATGAGATTCCTAGAAAACCGTAGGGCTTGCAGCGGGGAAGTGAGGACGGCTTGAAGCGGTTGTTGATTGCGCTGGCATCCTTGGCTTGCTGCTGGCAAGCTGTTCCGACCCGATTCCAGAGTGAGGGGCCTCCTTTCCCTTCCTCACTTCGCCCACATTTACTCTGCCTTTCTCTCCTGCCTCCGTGTATCTCAAAACAGATTTCGTTTCTTACTAATTCAGCTTCAGACTCGCCAGGCTTTGAGCGTATGAATGGGTGTGTTTTGCCAGCTGTCTAAAATTCTCAGCCATCAGCCCTTCAAACGGTGCGCGGTGCCCTCTTCTCTCCGGCCCGAGCTGACTTTTCGACTCCTCCCATTTCCTTCTCTCCTCCCCTCTCTCATCATTTGCATCGCTTCCCTCTGTCTACTAGACCTTGCAAGCGTCCTTTAGCCTATCCTGATTCGCTAAACTTGTTTTTAAAGCTAGGAGTTGCGTTTCTAAGCTTTTAAGTTGTACCCATAATTTCTAACGGTTTTGATTTCTGGGAGTCAGTTTCTACCTCTCCATTCACTGTGCCTGTGTAAGCCTGCTCTTTATTTCTTCAAGCGCAGTAAGCATACTTGTTTTTATTTCAGGCATTTTCCCTGTGTTTGATCCCCAGGACCAACCATGTGGTAAGATTGTACTACTGGGATAGGAGCACAAAAGTGACTTTAGACTGCTGTCCCTTTTCTGCCATTGGTTGGTGCATCTTGGAGCTCCAGCTTTGGACTCAGTCCTTGCTGGGCGTGATGACTGGTTTTAACTTAACACACTACAAAATCATCTGGGACAGGAGTCTCAGTGAGGATGAGGTTTGGGCTCGTGGACATGTCCGTGGGGGGTGCTGGCAAAAGTTTCCTTCATACTCACCAGTTCCCAAATAACTGACAGAGTCTTAATATTAATGACACTTGGCCAATAGCTCAGGCTTATTACTAACTAGTTCTTACATTTCAAGTTAACCTATATTCCTTATTTATGCTCTGCCACTTGGTGGTACCTTTATTAACAAGGCAGCTTCATCTCCTGTTCCCTCTACATCTGACTGGCAACTCTAGACTCCACCTTTCTTCCTCCCAGCATTCCTCCTAGTCTGGCTCTTTTGTCTAACCTTATTCTGCTCAGCTATTGGCCAGCCAACTTCTTTATTAAATCAGTCACAGTGACACATATTCATACAGTGTAACAATATTCCACAGCATGGGCAACTGTCTTGATTGCATTCACTCGGGAGGGAAGACCCAGTAGAAAGTGGGCAGTGCCGTCCCCTGGGTTTGAGTCCTGCACTGTTATAAAAAGGAAAAAGTGACCTGAGTGACCTCAGCATAAGCACACATAGATTGATGGAGGTGGGTCTTGTATCTTATCTGTTGATTTCATTGGTTAATAATAAAGAAACTGCCTCGGCCCTCATAGGACAGAAAATTAGGTAGGCGGAGTAGACAGAGGAGAATGCTGGGAAAAAGAAGCTGAGTGAGTGAGTTGCCATGATGCTCCCACTCCAGACAGACGCAGGTTAAGATCCTCCCTGGTAAGCCAGCTTGTGGGCTACACAGAATATTAGAAATGGGTTAGAACAATATGTAAGAGCCAATAAGAAACTGGACCTAGCCGGGCCAGGCAGTGTTTGAAAGAATACAGTTTCCGTGTAATTATTTCGGGCATAAGCTAGCCATGCGGGCGGCCGGGTGCTGGGGACGCAGCCCTGCCGCTCCTATTTCAACAATAGATCCTTGTTCTTTCTGCTCCTGACTGCGAGTGGGGCCAGATGTTTCAAATCCCAGCTGCTCTGACTTCTCTGCAATGACAGACTGTAACCTGGACTGGGGAGCCAAATAAACTCTCTTCCTTAAGTTGCTTTTGCTGGGTTATTTTATTAAAGCAACTGGACAGGAAACTGAGACACTGGGCTTCTACAGAGAGATGAACTGTGCTTTTCCAGGGTCCCCTAGTCCCCAGTACACAAATAAAGGGAACTTCCTCGGAGCTCTTTGGACAAAGGGACTGCTTCTAACATGTCCAAGGACAAGACTTGGCACATGTTTGATGACTGTGGCTGGGGTGTTGGGGTTACGGAGCTGACGTATAAACACACTCAAAGGAATGGACTGATAAGTGGCTGAACCTGTAATATAATAGAAAGGCATTTGAGTCCTGTCCTCTGAGGGTATAGTTAACTATGAACTTCATGTGTGTATGAGCACGTGCATGTGTGTAGGCTGGTGTGGATGCTTGTATCTTCCCCATTGGCTCTTCACCTTATTTTCTGAGACAGGGTCTCTCGCTGAACCTGGAACCTAACAATGGGCTAGACTGACTGGCTAGGGAACCCCCTGGGTCCTTCTGTCTTCACTTCTCAGATCTGGATGACAAGGGTGTGCCGTCACACCGTACGGTGTGGGGGATATAGACTCAGGTCGTCATTCCTGCACAGTAACGCTACCTTCTAAGCCATCTCCCCAGCCCCTAACTACAACCTTTTAAATCAAGGAAAAATTGGGAAGTGTTCTCTGCGACGGGCTAGATAATAAACCTCTTAGGCCTGCCACTGTAGTCAGTCTCAGTCAGGGCTAGCTGAAGTAACAGCAAAAGAACTGCCAGGGCCATCCAGAAGAGGACTGAGGTTGGAATGCCGTTCAGGGAAGGTTTCCGGTAAGACTTTCCTTTCTGATCTGTAGATAGGACCTTCCCCGTTGTATCCTTGTGTGACCTTTAGCCTGTGTGCAAACATCCTTGGGCTCTCTTTTCTTTAGGGACACCAAGCCTATCAGATATAGGAGCCACCTGATGCATTCATATAACCTTTATTACTTCACTAAAGGTCCCACCTCCAAATGCAAGCAAGTTTGGAGTTAGGGCTTCAGCACAGAAATCGCAGGGGGGGGGGGGCACAGCTCAAAAAGCGGCCCGAGCAGCGGTGACATACAGAAGTGTGTGGACCAGCGTGGCTGATAAAACTCGATTCACACAAAAGGTGTCAGGCTGGATTTAACTCACGAACTGCCCATTGCTTGTCTCTATATCTCAAGATGTTTGAGGTGTGTGACCGGGTTTGTTTGGAATAAAATTGCTTTGGTCACTTTCTGACTAACGGGAGGAAGGGATCACTGGCTTCTCAGGGACGCTGTAGTGTCCCTGCAATAGCACGATGGTCCCCAAGCTGAAGGCAGAGACACGGCCTTGTGTTCCATTGTCTAGTTGTCCCATAAGAAGAAAAGAGGCGGGGGTGGGATGAGAGGGCTCGGCAGGGGAAGGCAGCTTGCCACCAAGGCTGACAACCTGAGTTCAAGCCCCAGAACCCCCATGCCTGCAAGGAGAGGGCTGACTCTGCACATCTTCCTCAGACTTCCTTTTGTTTGCTGTCGCGCGCATTCACCCCACACTCCCACCCATTCACTCACATCATTCATAACAAAAAAAAGTTTTAAAATGTCTAAAGGAGGGGAAGACTTTAACAGCTGCAGAGTGTACACCACTTGCAGGCCATCTTGCACCTACTAGTCCATCTGTTTGTTGGTGAACTACACAGGGGTTCTCTGTGTAGCCCTGGCTGCATTGGCACTCGCTCTGTAGATCAGGCTGGCCTCGAACACAGAGATCCACCTTCCTCTGTCTCTCACTGCTGGGATAAAAGGTGTATGACCACCATACCTGGCTTCACATACTACTAGCTAGTTTAACTTAAGACTGTACATAGAATTGCCTTCTCCTCTCAGCTTACAGGCAAGTCTCAGGTCTACACACTAAATCAGGTGCATAGCTGGGCTGCTGACTTTCTAACATTAGAGTTGTCTTAGTCAGTGTTCTATTGCTGTGAAGAGACATCGTGACCTTATTTTAAAAAAAAAGCCTCTTTTAGAAGAAAGCATTTAATTGGGGCTTGCTTATAGTCTCAGAGGATTAGCTCATTAGCATGGCAGGAAGCTGGCGGCATGCAGGCAGACGTGGGGCTAGAGAAGTAGCTGAGCGCTCTAATATCTTGATCCACAGGCAGCAGGAACAGAGCTTTTTGAAACCCCAAAGCCCACCTCCAGGGACACGCGTCCTCCAACAAGGCCACACCTCCTAATCCTTTCAAATAGTGCTAATTCCTGGTGACCAAGCATTCAATCCATGCGCCTGGGGGGCCATTCTCATTCAAACAAATCTTTTAATTTTTCTAAAACACTGTATTGCTGCTATTTAAAGATGAAGGGAGTACATAAAGAAAGTGGGCCGTCCAAACGAGACAGTGGCCCAAGGCTTTGTGCTGCCAAATGCAGCAGGCTTTTGCTCCAGCTGTGTCTGTGTTTAGGTCCCCTGTGCTGTCTGGCACACATGCTCGAAGATGCACGCAAGCGCGGGAAGAAAATAGGCTTACGTCTGCGGATGCTGAAATTAATAGTTAAAAATGCAGACTTTCTTTTGTTTGTAGAGCAGTTGTTTATTTGCACTTTCTCTCCCGATTCACGGGCTTAAAGCTGTCGTTATGACAATCCTTAGTTGGAAGTGCTTGCTAGGCCAGGGGCAATGTAGGTCTTCTGCAGTCTGGTACAGAAGTGGTGATAAGATATGGTGGAGGCAGCATTGCGGGACATGCCGGCAGCGTGCTGGGCTCTGACGCGGGATAAGATAGGGTGGAGACAGCATTGCGGGACGTGCCGGCAGCGTGCTGGGCTCTGATGCGGGATAAGATAGGGTGGAGACAGCATTGCGGGACGTGCCGGCAGCGTGCTGGGCTCTCTCTGATGTGTATACATACATCATTCCAAACCCTTATGTTGGGCCATGGGAACCTTGCAGGTTTGGCACTTAAATGAAGGACCCTTCAAAGGTTAGAAAGCTGACAGTTGAGATGTGACTTAAACCTGTATCTGCCTCACACTCCAGTGCTGGCTCCGGGACTGACATGGAGCCCAGACCCAACATAAAACGGCGAACATGTCTTCAGACATATTCTAAAGGAAGGGGCACATGAGTATGGCTTTAAGCTGGGAGGGCTGTATGGGGAACAGCACTGATTCAGCTGCTGAGCTGGTAGTCAAGGAGACGAGTGGGGTGATAGTGTTCAGTGTTCTGGTTGGACATCACATTGTATGACATGAGTCAGGCCCATTGGTCTCCATGAGAATAAGGTGGTGGGCAGGACAGGAGTGTGACAAGCTGCATCCTTCTCAGGACTGAGGAGTAGGGGGTGCGGGGAAGGACTGCAGCGCCCTGCAATGGTATTGGAGCTGCCAGCATGTGTGTTTACTCTTATCTCGCTGGCTGTCTCTTTGTTATCAGCAGTTCTGAGTCTTATCAGTTGACGTGAAGACAGCGGAGATGTTCTGGCCAGAACTGTGGCCATCTGGCATGATGCCCATGTGTCGATTTTTTTTTTCCCCACTGTTGTGAGAAAATACCTGACAAAGCAACTTAAGGAAGGGTTTATGTTGATTCAGTTTGGGTACAGTCCATTATGGATGGGAAGGCTTGGCAGCGTGGGCACCAGTAGACATCTACAGTCACAAAGCAGAGGGAGATGATTTCTGATGCTTAGTTCCTGTCTCCCTTTTATACAGTCCAAGTCTCCAGCCCTTGGAGCAGCCTTGCTCACAGCTAAGGCAGGTTTTCCCACTTTGGCTAGCTTAATCTAGAAATGCCTGCAAAGCGTGCCCAGAGCCTTATCTCCCGGGATATTCTAGGTCTTGTCTAGTGCTTCATTTGACCCTCTCCTCAAAAGCCCACAGATATACCTAGACATGTCCTCTCCATCCCCGAGATGGTTTTAAGAACCAGCCACACTGACACGGACTTAACCATGCTGTTAAAACTGCCTGTTAGTGCTTCTCTTTGACCCCTCGTTGGGCTCAGAGGCAGCGGCAGAGTTGTGGCTGCCCGCCCAGATATGCAGGCATCTCAGTACCTCCCAATAGCACGCCCCAGGTGTATGATATGCTAGATAAGAGGATCCTGCGGATGTAATTGGAGTTACTAATCACCTGGCCTTAAGATAAAGCTCCCTCTGGATTTGCTGGGTGGGGCCAAGCTAATCGCACGCTCAAAGGCAGTCAGATGTGACAGAACTTGTAGATGCCAACTTGTGACAAAGCTCTGACCACCTTGACGGCTCAGGTGGAAGTGGCTGTGTGCAAAAATGATGCTGTGGTGATTTCTGTCCTTCAGCTATTTGTCTGGGAGTAGAGTAGGGCTTTTCCCTGGAGCACCATGATATGCTGTGTCAAGAGAGCCAGCTGCTGGGCTCACGGTGGCTGCAACGGATCACTC
>NW_026067903.1:7767724-7796889 GCF_014885135.2 Alexandromys fortis | reverse complement strand
TCCTTCATGGAGGGAAGTCAGAGCAGAAACTTAAGGCAGGAACCTGGAGGCAGGAGCTGACACAGAAGCCATGGAGCAATGCTGCTTACTGGCTTGCTCCTTTTGGCTCACTCAGCCAGCTTTCTTATAGAACCGGGATGGCACCACCCATAATGAGCTGGACCCTCCCACATCAATAACTAATCAAGAAAATGCACTGCAGGCTTGCCCACAGGCACTTTCTCCACTGAGATTCCTCCACCCAGACGACTCTAGCTTGTGTCAAGTTAATATCAAACTAGCCAGCACACATTTCTTTGAAAACGTTCCTTTGAGACATTTTTAAAAGACTTGATTCCACTAAAGATGGAACGAGTCTTGTTCCAACACCTCCTTCACAACAACACACTAGGCGTAACACAGCACACAGGCAGCAAACACCCAAGGGGAGGGGGAAGAAGGTGGCAGCTGCTGAGACTGAGGACCCGAGTCACTAACCCTCTAGTTTCCTCTTGGGATCCCACGTTAGAGAAGTTCTAACCTCAGTTCACAAAAACAAGGCTCAGGAAAGCCCATTGCCCCCTAACTCCCAGTCAAATAACACCTACAACCATGCTCCCTCTCCCATGATCTCAGCAGGACCAAGAGCCAAGCCGACATTCCACCCTCTCCCAGGAAGCAGGCTGTGCCCAGTGTGCTTCTCTAAGGGCATTCCCCTGTAGGAGTCTCCTGCTCTGTCGGGTGGAAGCTAGAGGGCTCTGATATCTTTTCAGAGGGAAGGTCAGCAGGGACAGAGGAGCGGAAGCCTTGCCCTCAGCTCATAGCAATAAGGCTTGATGAGAGGAGAAGGCGTGAGGCATTGACACCCACTGTGATTCACTGCTGTGCCCTGCACCCCCTGCTTCCTTCATTCACAGTCAGAGAGTAGGAGAAGGGACTGACTGGCACTCTTCTTGCCTCTAGTCTGTCCAACTAAGTCCCCAGGTGGGGGTTGCGCCTCCACCTCTCCCTACAGCAACTTCACTCCAGGCAAGATGGCAGAATGAACCAGGTCTCTGCTTTTCTTAGACTGTGTCTATGTTCAACCTCAGGCCCTGGCAGTATACCTCAACTGCTAAAAAACAGATTATAAGATCCACTGTCTAATCAGATAGTACCCCAAAAGCGTTGGAGTACACACCCCCCCCAAGATGAATGCTAGACCCTAGACCAGAGGTCTTAAAAAGTGTCGTGAGAGCTTGCTTAGCATGAGAGCTTATGTATAGCCACTGGCAAATGTTTCCACATGCACTACTAATTTATTTCATTCTTTATTACTTCCCTTTTTCTTACTAAATGCAATTCTATTTTGAAATGGCTAATTTTATGTGCACTACAGTATTTTGTGCACTTTTTGTATATTTTGATTACTTTGCAGGTCAAAAAGTTTACATTTCTTTTGCCCCAAGCATTCTCTCTACAGTCACTTCTTCACCATGTGTCATTATTTGTAATCGTGCAAACAACTTAGGAGTTCTTTTTCAAAAGTTGGAACGAATATGAGGCTCTCTCTATCCATTAGGGGAAACCTAGTGGCCATGCAAAGGACCCGGCAGTGCTGGCTGTGTGGCTATGGAATTGTCCCTGTGAATTGTTAAAGATGAGAGCAAGGAGAATGGAGCATTCCACCGTGTCTTTAAAAAAAAAAGTTTATAAATCCATGTGTGCAAAGGACACACCCCTCCAGAAGGCTGGACCCACTCCACGTCCCTAGCAAAACTGGTAAAAGAGGTGAAATTCTCTTTTTCTAATAAAAATATATCAATTACGTTAAAATATAGGTTAGAGCCTATATACACATGGGTTAGAACCAAGTCCTTGCTGATGGCTTCAGAGATGGTGTGGGTAGAGTACGTGATTTTGAAGGCAGATCCAGAGACTCTATTCGGCCTGAACTAAATGGACGAGCTGCTAACAGCATTGGCATTTTGCGCTATGGGAATCTAAGTGGGGGACTCATGTCCTCAGTCTCAAAGGAGAAGAGCTTGAGCAGAGCTCAAAAACATTGCAACAACGACGGCTGAAAATGTCTTAAGTTTGACAGAAGTTATACATCTATAGAGTCAAGTAGTTAATCAAACCCCAAGTAGGAGAAACAAGAAGAAATCTGTACAAGCACAGTGTGTGTGGGGGCAGAAATACAGAGTCAGAACACACTAAACTATGACTGAGTTTTACAGACTAAAGACAGGAAAAAGAACAGCATTCCCAGTAGAAAGATTTTACATAGAGAAAGTAATGTTCGATTTTTGTTGTTTCCTTTTACTTATTTGAATGAATTCTTTCAAAATTATGTTATCACACATCTATATATTTATATTGCATATCCTTCCAGCTATAAGCTCCTTTTATTCCTAACAAAGCTCCCTCATTTAAATGACAGCAGATTTCTCGTCTAAGACTACAGAGTCAAGAGCAAAGATAGGTGCTCTTCAGTTGCTGAAAGAAAAAGCCCCCTCTGTCAAATGAAAATGTACATGACCGAATTCGCACGCCAATCGCAAAGTCTCTCTGCCGTGAAAAGAGCCCTTAAGAGTGAGGAAATCAAGGACACCAGAGAAGACTTGTGAGGATGTGTTTCATTCAGGCATATGCATTTTAACAGACTGGCCCCACCAGCGGGTCTCTGGACTCCTGACTCAAGGCCTGGGCTGTGGTGCCTGAGCGCTCCTGTGAGCCAGCTCCTGCTGGGGGTGGGATGACTTTCAGATGCCCAGAGCTCTGGAAGACCAAATGAAGTGAGTCAGAGTTAGGGATCTTCTATTGGCTACTGGAGAAGGGAGGAAAGGAAGTATTCGAGCACACACATGCTACAACACACATGTGGAGGCATTGGCCTGCCCTTCCCACCTTGTTTAGTTGTTTACTGCCGCACTGTGCGTGTATGTGCCTGGGGAGAACAGGGACCAACCTTGGGTGTCATTCTTCAGGAGCCGCCAACCTCGTTTTTCAAAACAGGCCTGGAATTGGCCAAGACGGTGCGCCAAGCTGGCCAGGGAGCCCAGAGATCCTCCTGGCTCTGCTTCCCCAGTATTGGGTTTCCAAGTGGTTGCCGTCATACCCGGCTTTCCTACATGGGTTGTGGGGATCAAACTCAGGTCCTCATGCGTGTATAGTGCGTACAGCGAGCTAACTCCCCGTCACTGCCTTCTTTTAAGTCAAAGAACACAGGTCGACATGTTTGATGGCCTCCCGACTCTCAGAACCTGACTGCACTCCTCCACGCCAGCTTGATGAACTTGCACATGAGCCCCAAGGTCTGCCGCTGTCACTGGTGGTGTGGTAAGAGAGGCGGAGTCACGGCCACGCCTTCCACCAGAGATGTGTGAGCAGCCGAGTCCCTCTCCTTCTCATCCCGCTTTGATGTTGTCAGTTTCATTCTTTCCATTTTCAGCTATCCTGGCAGATGAGTGTGGTGAGGTTTTAATTTGACTCACCTCTGGCGAACAAAGTTTACTCTCTTTTCAGGTGTTCGTTCCCATTTGTGCGCCACGTCCCGTAAAATGGCGACTGACAGCTTTTGCACTCTTCTAGCCGAATCATTTATTTTTGTTATTGAGTTCTGGGTGCTCTTTACATATTGTTAACTCTAGAGCTTTGTCACACAGACATGCGGAAACATTTCTCCCAGTCTTCCGTTTGTCCTTTCATCTTCCCAACGCTATCCTCCACAGAGCAAATGCTGTCAATTCCACCCGGTCCGTCTTTTTACAGGAATCACTTCCGTTCAGTTGTATCTAATCTCTTTTAAAAGATCAAGCTCTTAGGACTGTAAGAGGCTCCATGGGGAAAGAGTACTTCCTGTGCAGGCATGGGGACATCAGTTCAAATATCAGTGCCCATCCAGAAAGCCAGCCTGTGACTCCACACACCTGTACTCCACACCGTGTGAGGCAGGGACAGTTCACTGGAGCAGGCTGAGGTAGAACATTGGGAACACCGAGACAGGAGGGTCAAGAGTTCAAGGATGGCCTGGGCTACATAGCAAGATCCTAACATACATACACACACACACACACACACACACCCCACTGAGGGGGAGAGAGAGCAGATAAAGTCAAGACTATGGCTGGTCTACCTGTCAATGTCCTACTGTGATAGTAGCAAATTTCCACAAGCACAGTTGATTCAGACAATGTGTGTTCATTATCACACCATTCTGGAGAGCAGACCGTCCAACAAGCTTCTGAGTGCTGTGTGGGCAGGGCTGTTCCATTCTGGTTGCTCTGCAGGGAAGCATCTGCCGCTACGAATCCTCCCACCCATATTCCTTGGCTCAAGGCCCTTTCCTGGACACCCAGGCTTCTGTTCCCATTGCCGCACCTCCCAGGACTCCTGCCTGTTTTCCCTCATAAAGACCCACGGAAGCTTTACAAGTTGGCTTCCTCCCCCAGGTCCCTTAGTCATCCCTGCAAAGCCCTCTTTGTCATGAAAGGTAAGATCTCAGGTTTCAGGAATTAGGACGAGATGACCTTCTGACAGAGGGAGCATTATTTTGCCTACTATAGTCTCGAAAAATAATGGGAAAAATCTTAGTGATCTCAGGTTGATGTTTTATTAATTTGACAAACATAGAAATGATCTTCAGTGAGATGGATCAGTGAGGAAGGCACACCCACAAGCAGGAACATTCGAGTTTGGATCCCCAGAACCCAACCCAGCTAGAGCAGGCTAGCTAGCAGAAGCAATGAGCTCTGGTCTCGTCTGAAAGACCCTGCATCACTATAAGAGTGTTGAGTGAAGACACCAGACATCAACCTTAGGCCTCCTGTGCGTACACACATGCATACGCATACACATACATGTGACACCATGCACACATACACACACACACACACACACACGGGGGAAGAAGAGAACCACAGATTCCCACTGGTTGCCCTCTGACCCCTATGTGTGCACTGTGCCAAGCATGTGCTCCCCTTCCCAGAACACACACACACACACACACACACAAATATTTAAAAACTGTAAAGAAGTTAAATGTATACGTTTAACACAGAACACCGTACATAACACCATGCCTTGGTATTTATACAAGAAAAACACAAACATATTACCATAAAAAAGACTTGAATACAAACCTTACTACAGCTTTATTTGAAAAGCTAAAATTTGCATGATTAAGATACCATCCGCAGATGAACATAGAAACAAACTGTGATAAGGCCATTCACACAGTGCAACTCCCAGGATAAAACAGAGTACTGAGCCAGATGCATCTCAGGATAACTGTGCTGAGTGGAAAAGACCAGCCCCCCACCCACTGCCCTCAAACGTAGACTTCAAGACAACACTTCTATAAAACATAGTAACCCGTGGTGGCAGAAAGTATATAAAGATCATCTGGGTTGGTAGAAGGGGACATTCAGGGAGGGACAAAGAGGGACTAAAGGGAACAATTAACAAACAGCAATTAACTGGAGTTTCTCAAGTGAGTGTCAAAACTTGCAGTCTGTGTGGTTCTCTTGTACCAATTATGTATCAATAGTTAAGAGTCAGGAGGGCTGAGAAGACGGCTCCGTCTGTGCAGTGCGGTGATGTAAGCAGGAGGGCCTGAGTTTGAATCTCTGGCACCCACACCAAAAACTGGGTGAGGATCCCAGGGCAGGGGAGCAGAACAGGGGGATCTCTGTAGCTCCCTGACCAGCTACCAAATCTATAAGTTCCAGGTTCAGTTGAGAGCTCTTATCTCAAAAAGAAGGGTGGATAGCTGGGCCCTCACCTTTAATCCCGGCACTAGGGAGGCAGAGGCAGGAGACTCTCTGAGTTTGAGGACAGCCAAGGCTACATAGTGAGACCGTGTCTCAAAAACCAAACCAAAACTATAAACAAAAACAAAAACAAAAAAACCAAAGTAACAAACACAAAACCCAGAAGAAACATGAAAAAGAAAGTCACCTGCCCTTTGCACATAGAGATGCATGCACACTCACACATGCACATCTGGACATGCAAATGTATCCACAAATACATACACTAAATAGAGCACACATGCATGCACATGTGTGTGCATGTGCACACACACACAAAGAGGGGGAGATGGCAAAAAGAACTAAAAACCTTTGATTTGGCAATCTAAAGGTCATTAGCTCTAGCAAGCTGACCTTGTGCTGAGGGGGCAGGAAGCAACTCAATGCCTGCGATTTAGGAACCATCAAGAACAAGATGACTCCAAAGGACCCAGACCTGAGATTAAGGGATAGCATCCTTTAAGACGTAACCTTTTATCCCATCATTGTCGAGTGTCTACTCTATGTTCTTAGGGCATACAAAGATAGAGTTCAGAGAGCAGGAACAGGGGTGGGGATTGTAATCCAGACATGTCAGCATCACAATAAAGCCTCATAGCTAGCTTCTGGGTAGAAGTGCCTGAAAGGGGCTGGAGAGACGGCTCAACAGTTAAGAGCACTGGCTGCTCTTCTGGACATTCCAGCAACTACATGGTGGGTCACAACCATCTATAATGGGATCCAATGCCTTCTTCCATAATGCAGGCAAACACGCAGACAGGGCACTCGTACATACAAATAAAAATAGTATTTTTGAAAAGTGACTGAAAGATTGGATTTTAGAAGCCTCGCTGTAGGTGATTATGAAAAGCACACTTTAAGGGAAGTAGAAAACTACTGTATGGGAAGGTGGCCTTTAAAAGAACAGCCACTCTTAGGACAAAAGAGTCCTAATAAAGAATAAAGTTCCAGGAAGATGTGACAGCGCTGAGCTGGTCTCTCCTGACTGAGGGAAGGCTGAAGCATGTGCATTGATAATGACAGGGTTGAAAGAGGAAACGACAAATCCTCACTCGGCAGTCCTCATACCAGAGGGGAAACTAGCAAGGTCCCCGGGGATTTACATAGAGCCGACAGGCTTCCACCGTGGTGAACTACCATACAAGTCATTCTCCCCAGACACCTCTGGGCTTTTATGAAATGAGGCTTCGCACCACCCAGTAGAACCGGTTTCAACTAGCTTCAGAATATCTGTACCAGACAGGCAACATCTCAGACTGTGGCATAATTAAATAAAAATCAGAAACCAAAAAAGATGACTAATATAGTCTTCTAATAAACCTTGGGTGAAATAGGAAATTATAATGGGAATTAGGAAAACAAATAGACTTGCCGAGTTCATTGAAATATCTCATGTTACAGATACTGGATTTGTCGGGGTGGGGAGATGACTCTGTGGGTAAGGGTGCTTGCTGCTCAGGCATGAGGTTGTGAGTTTGAATCCCAAGCACCTGTATATATCACCTGTGTGTACAGCTGAAATTGCTGTTTGGAGGGCATACTGGGTCCTCCAATACTGACATCTTTGAAAAGAGGAAGTGGTAGACGAGGAAGTGTGGAGATTAAATGTCACCATGTTTGGAGTTGAGAAGAGGAGAGACATGGTGAGATTCACATCGGCTGAGGGGAGGTGTGTCTCCAGTGCCATCTGGAGAGAGAGGCGCTGTGATGCTGAGGTGGGAGAGCGGAAGGGCTGGAGCCTGCCCCTGGCAGCCACTCTTACCTTTGTGAAGTCGTGTTCTTGGCTCAGCTCTGCGAAAACTCACGAGAGCTCAGTGTTCGTCAAAGTCTGGCCCTCGTGTCTGAGGCAGTGTGCTGCCCAAGAGAAAGTGGAGAGCCTGCCTTTAAAAAACCATCTGAATCTGATCCTGTCTCCCACCTAGAACATTCTGAGACTCAGTGTCAAAAAATATTTCTTGCCTCTAAATTTGACTTCCATTCATTCCTAGATCATCATCTAGATTCAATATGAGAGTTAATACCTTTTATTTTGTGATCTTATTTCTATTTATGTACTATTAATTAACTTGTGCTAAGAATTACAAAGTTGTTTGAACATATCTATAGTAAGGAGTTTAGATTGCAACAGACGTATTGTGTGTGCGTGTGTGTGCGCACATGCGTGTGCATGCACGCCAGCCAGATGAGGATGTCCAGTGTCCTCTTATTCTCTGTCCTACTTACTGCATTGAGACAAGGACTCTCCCTGATCCTGGGTCTCTTTTATGTCAGTACCAGGAGCCCAAACTTGGGTTTCCATGGCCATCACCTTAGCTCTAGGTGGAATTGTCTTAAACGTGTTTTCAGGGGCTAGGGAGATAGCTTCGTTGGTGAAGTGCTGCTGCTTAGGCTTGATGGTCTGAGTTCAAGTCTAATGCCTGTAAAGAATTGGGCATGCTGCATGCATTTACAAATCCCAACGGCGGCGCTGCAGAAACAGGCATTTACCGGATGGCCAGACTCGCTGAGTCAGTGAGCCCAAGGTCAAAAATGGTAGAAGGTGCCTATATGTTTTTCTTTGGGTTCTCCTTCTTATTTAGCTTCTCTAAGAACCCGAATTATAGGCTCAATGTCCTTTATTTATGGCTAGAAACCAAATATGAGTGAGTACATCCCATGTTCCTCTTTTTGGGTCTGGCTTACCTCACTCAGGATAGTGTTTTCTATTTCCATCCATTTGCCTGCAAACTTCAAGAAGTCCTTGTTTTTTACTGCTGAGTAGTACTCTAATATGTATATATTTCATACTTTCTTCATCCATTCTTCAATTGAAGGACATGGGTTTTTGATCCTACTGCACGTATTGGCTTTGTGGGAGCCTAGGCAGTTTGGATGCTCACCTTACGAGACCTGGATGGAGGAGGGTGGTCCTTGGACTTCCCACAGGGCAGAGAACCCTGATTGTTCTTTGGGCTGACGAGGGAGGGGGACTTGATTGGGGGAGGGGGAGGGAAAGGGGAGGCGGAGGTGGGGCAGAGACAGAAATCTTTAATAAATTAAAAAAATCATGTTGATATTTCACTCTTCAAAAATTTGAAGCAAGCACAGGCAGTGATAGCTAAAATGGACAATTAAAAAAAGGCTACTCAAGTCTTACAAAATTTAATTTTGCTTAAAGTTGAACTCTTGGCATCATGGAATTTGCTTGAATTAAAATCCTGTTTTATGTTTTAAAAAAAATGGTAGAAGGTGTTGGAGGGAAGGCATCTGAGGATAACCTGTGACTCCACATACAGGTGCACAGGCATGCAATACACACACGCATATGCACATGTACACGCACACATATCCTGGGGAAAGCATGCTTGGGAAAGGTACAGAATCTGAGCAGCTCTGACTAGACTCGGGAACAAGTGCCTGTGCCATTCCCAGCCTGAGGGAATGATGGAAACTGATGGCTGAATGCCGAGTACAGTGTAACCTCACACCCGAGGCTACTGCGTGGACTAGGGCATGCTAGCAGACATGTCTAGCGTTAAACATCACCATACAATGCCATCTAGAAATGTAACCATGTAGTCCAGTTACATTTTTAAAAAAAATCACACACACACACACACACACACACACACACACACACACCCCTCATGTTTTAAGTAACTCCACAGTTTTGGGTTAGGTTGCATTCACTGCACGTGGGTCACATGAAGCCTGCAGGCTGCAGGTTGGATATGCTTGATACCGGCTTCACCTCTGAGGGAAAGAAGCCAGACCCCCAAAGACTATTGCAGAATCTGTCGATGTCAAACTCCAGGGCAGATTAATCAAGACTAACAGAAATCAGATCCCTGACCCCGAGAGGACTGGGAGGGGGAGCATATTGACTGGGAAGGGGCAGAGGTTTTTAGGGGAAGTAGATCTTTGTAGGTGGATACCTCTTTCATAGCTCAGGTCTGTACCCTTTAAAAGGATGTACGGGAATTCACGGCTTAGAGTGTGGATTAAGAAATGTATAAGCTAGGCAGGGTGGCAATGGATTTTAGTTTCAGTACTCACTGGAGGCAGAGGCAGAGGCAGGTGGATCTCTGTCTGAGGCTAGCCTGATCTACACAGGGAGTTCCAAATTAGCCAGGCTATATAATGAGACCCTGTCTTTAAAGGGGAGTGGGGTGTGGCTAGAGAGCAGGGAAGATGGTTTAGTTGGCAAAGTGCCAACCTTTTAAAGATCAGAGCCCAAGTTTGATTCTCCAGTACCACAAAAAAAAAAAAAAAAAAAAAAAAAAGCCAAGTGCAGTTGGCAAAGAGACAAGCAAATCCATGAAGCTCATGGGCCAGGTTACTTGGTGAAGCTCTAGACCAATGAGAGACCCTGTCTCAAACAAAAAGCCAAGCAATGATACTGACGTGTGGGTCCCAGATGTAACACACACGTGAGCGAGAGAGACAAGAGAGTCAGAAAGAGAGAGAGGAGAGAGAGAAGAAAATGCTGCAAACTTTCTGCCAACTTCTCTCTATTGTTCTAAGCTGCCTTGCTCACAATACCCTCCCATGTCTGCAGTCTGAATAGTTCTCAAGGCTTCTTTTGTTTTCTTCTTTTCCCCCCTCTAGCTATGCGAACTTAAGAAACAATGCTAAATGTAAGCGCATCTGCTGTAAGCCATGGGGCTACACAAGAACAAACAGAACCTCCCGTAGACATGTATTAATCTGTTTCTTCTTGCTGGCTACCCCACACAGAAGGCTGCTTCTCACTCTGACTCAGATGGCATGCTCACGCTTTCTTAAACTGAGAATGCTCGGATGGCCTGTTGGGCCTTTTGGTGGTTTTGTTTTAACTTGTATGACATTTTTCTCCTCATTGTTCAGGTTTGGCTTTGTTCCTTGTTTACCTTTTTTTTCATCTTTGTGCATATGTGTGCGTATAGGAGTGGGTATGTATTAGTATGTGTATACATGTGATATATTATGTTTATATATTTCTATATTCATGTTTATGTGTATATGAATGTGTGTATGCATGAGTATATGTATGTGAGATACATGTGTGTATGTGTGTGTTTGTATATGTTCATGTTTGTATTTATATGGTAGTATTGTGTATGTGTGTGTGTGCACAGTGATTGTTCATGTTTATGGATTTGCGTGCTCATGTTTGGGGGTAGGCTATGTATGTATCACAGTAAGCATTAGGAAGTCAGGGGACAACCTTGGGTTTCGGTCCTCAATTTCTACCTTGAGACCAGGTCTCTTATTCACTGCTGCCTACACCAAGCTAGCTAGTCTTTGAGCTTCTAGATATTCTCCTGCCTCTGCCACCCACCTTGTCATAGGCATTCTGGGTTTACAGATTTGAGCTATTTTGCCTGGCTTTTATATTGGTCCCAGAGATCTGAACTAGGGGGTTGTCAGACTTGCATGGCAGGCTCTGCTCACTGAGCCATCTCCTCAGCCCTGCATACTTGTTTTCTGTGTTAATGCAAAGTAGCATTTCATGCTTCCCTTCCTTCCCGGGGCTCTGTGGGAAACGATGGAGGCTACTTCCTTCAGATAAAGTCATGCATGATGGTGTATGTGCGCTGAGGTCCTGGAGACTTTTCTCTGATTCTTCTCCTTTGTCCTTCTCTAGACTCCAGAATCGGATGCACCCCCTCCAGGGGAAGGTGAGAATGAAGATAACCAATTCCACCCATCCCCTGAGGACTCAGAGGAACAGGAATGGCGCCAGGAAGTAGACCCTGAGGATTTTGAGACACTGTCCCACAAGAGTGAAAGTCTATCAGACACAAAAACAGACCCGTTTGAGAGTGCTTCTGATGCAGAGTCCCTGCCTGGTGACCTCACAGGTGGACTCTGCAGCTCTCCATGTGGCCTCTCTGCAGGTAGAGAAGCAGGCTGGGGGTGCCCCGATGGCTCAGCGGGTAGATTTCCTCAAGGACAGCATTTGGCTGGTGTTGAAGGGCTCCAGACAGAGGAAGACCTGGATTTGCTCTCAGGCTTAAAGGAAGCTTCTCACCAAAGTAGATTGCACACGCCAGCGGCTGCAGCAGCTGGAAAGTGGAATGAAGAAAGTCTTTGTGACTGTGTGACCAGCTTGGTGGGGAAGTCAGTGCCAGTGGCAGAGTCACTCTTACAGAGTGCCACCACCAACAGCAGGGGTCCCCGGCTGCAAAAGGCCAGGTCTAGGGGCTATCTGGATGTCCCTGTGGTCTGGCCCTGTCTTCTTGAGCACTGTAAACTCGGTCAGAGCTGGCCACACATCCACAGCCAGGCTGGGGCAGCAGAGCGACCTCATATAGGCCCACAGGACAATGAATTCCCTCTGTGGATCAGGACAAAGAAGGGGCCTGCGCCCAGGCCCCCAGTGGGCACAGATGTACTCTGGGCTCATTCCTGCTTGGATGTTGCCAGCCAGCCAAGACTGGGCACACTTTGTCTCGTAGACACTAAGTGTCATAATAGTGTCCCAGAAAATCTTGGTGCCGATGGCAAGACACCCCAAAGATTCCCCTGCCAGCATGAGAAGACTCTGGCTAGGGCTCATTCTGTAGCAGCATTTCCTTTGGCTTGCCTTAAGGAGCCTTTGAAGTGGAAATGTGTAACATTTGAGCCCTACCTAAGGGAAGGAACAGAACTAGAACCCAGTCACCCCATAATTCCTAACACCCTCTCCCCTGGGCCCACCCAGTTGTCTTATTCACCTTTCACTGCTCCAAGCAGAGCCCCTCCTTCGCAGGGTGAGCACAAGCTAAGTGACTGTAGCTTTAAAAGGGCATCTCAAGACACACCCTGTGTAGGTCTCCCACTGGAAAACCAGGTAGAACAGGCTTCTAGGTCATGCCCAGACCCTTCCCACCTTACTTCAGAACTGCTGAAGCTTGGCAGCCAAGAGGAAGTGCCTGGACCAGCTGAATGCAAGCCAGGACACAGCCCAGAAAGCAGCCCGGTGGAGCCTGAAGATTTGCACCCTGGTGATGCTATCGGTAAACAAAGGTGCCTGCAAAACATCCTTGCCAAGACAGGAAACCAGACCAAGACCTACTCATCAAAGTGCGTTCTCAATGAGGAGAGAAAGCCGCCTGATAGGGCCTTCCCCTTCCCACATTGCTGCAGCCACGGTGAGATAGCTGTGTGGAACAAAAGGCTAGTGGTTTCCCCAGAAGTGAATTATAGCGCCTACGCCCCAAAGAGCACCCTGCGATCAAGTGTAATTGGTGCTTCAGATGCGGCAGAAGAGGCAGCGGTTCTAGACCCCCAATGCAGGGGAAATGCGTTGCAGAGTCTTTTGGATTTCCCAACAGTCGAAAGAACTTGCTGCCGTCCTGGGGATGAGTGTGCGCAGGGAACCAGGGATGGCCGGGAGCCTCTCACTTCTGGCCAGCAGCAGGTGCCCAAAGTACATGGGGCCTGTAAGCACAGCTGCAAACTCACTATGATAGCAGTCAAGCAAGAACGCAAACAGACCTCCACAAGGAAGGCCTGCTGTCGTCTAGAATCACAGTTCCGTGATTTCCCGGAGGAAAGACCTCAGTTTCCACAAGGTACAGGCATCACAGCTTATGAGTCTCCCAGGGCCCCAGAAATGCCTATGTACGGCAGTGAGCGTGAACTGCAAGGATGCCCGGCAGCAGGGCCGGATGATGGCGCTCCTCAGTTGCTGGCCCAAGGCATAGAGTTTGTGAGAGCTCTGGTCCCCAGGGCTGCTTCAGATGACACCCTGAGCTCGGAAGATACTCTGGAGGAGAAGCAGCTTGGGGAAACCTCGCGCCTGGAGTCTGAGTGTGTACACTCCGGCTTGGGCATCCATCCTGAGGGGAGCCAGGAGTCACCCAGCCCAGAACTCAGACAAGGAGAGTGTACTACAGACGTTGCGGAGGATGCAGAAGTCTCCAGTGCATGGGCTGTCGAAATAGAGGTCCTCCATTCAGGAGTCCTGGCTTCCGCCCAAGTCGCAAGGCAGCAGTTCCAGGGACTTTGCAGCCAGCTTCAGCGGGGTGCACAGGAGTCAGAGCAGCGCCCTGCCTTTCTCCAGATGACCCCTTTAAGAACTGACGGGTCCTGGTCTGGGAAAAGCTCCAGAGGGGACATACTCTGCAGCCCGGTCTTGACCTCAGAGGGCCTGAACCCGGCTTGCTCCAGCCCCGAGGAAGGTGTGCCCCAGAGTCCATGGTTTGCAGCCTGCCAGGTGGAGCCTCCTATGCACCACCACGTGCACCAGAGCAGGTCTCTGGAGACCCATTCTGTTGGTGCACAGCGAGAGATTCAAGAGGGGACACTAGGGGATCTCGGTGGCGAAGGACCTTCCTTAGAAAATGGCAACATCAAGAGACTAAAAACAACAGAAAGCAAGATCAGGGCAAGGCTGGCCTTAGCCCATAAGACGTTTACCAATTTTTTTGAGTCCAAAGCCACAGAGAAAACAAATGCTGGCTCTGTCAAAGGCGAGAAAGAGAAACGCAGACGAGGCCAGAGTTCCTGGCGCACATTTCTGAGAAGCAAGGATGTGGAAGGCTCCAAAAGGCCCTCTTTGGGGAGTGGTGTTCCAGGACCAGACTTTCCGGAACTCCTCCGCTCTTCCCCACCAGCAACCAGAGGCGACCGTGATGAGTGGACAGTTAGCACGGACAGCCGCGTGTGTGTGGAGTCCTGGACACCCTTACAGTCTCCTGCAACTCCGCCTTCTAGCTGTCTGGCTTCTCCGGAATACCGGAGGAAAAGTGAACCAACCATAAAACGCACTGCTACCCAGGAAAGCAGGAGGTACCTCTCCTCTGGGATCATCCCAGAGCCGCCCTGGCTGACTTCCCCCACCAGCCCTCCAGCCCAGCACACTGGCATTGGTGGTACACTCCCCTGCAGCTCTGCCTGCCACTTGGTCTATGAAATCCAAGACATGCCCTGCAGACCCACAAGCCCCAAGCCCACGAGTCCCATGCCTGGGGCTCAGAGAGTGGATCTCTGCCTTGGGGGCTGGACTAGTGCAGCCTCCATGGTCTCTCTTAGAAGCTACAGGGACGCTAACACATGTTCAGAGGACTCAAATCGGCCCAAGAGCAAGGCCAGGGCAAGCCTCTTACTTTCCCTGCAAACACTACATCAGAACGGCCAGAAGGAAGACAGGGCAAGCATGTGCCAGTGTCACCACAGCCTGGGCACAGCACCCTTCCTCAGGGACCTTCCTGGGAATGAGGTAAGTGAGCTGTTGGTGGCAACAACTTTCTTTACCTCTTAAGGCAAGTGGAGGGATGTTCCTTGGATTAGTGTTGTCATGATTTTAAAATGTATGTATTTATTTAGTGCATATGTATCTGTGTGTGTGTGTCTATGTGTCTGTGTGTATGTCTCTGAGTGTCTATCTGTGTGTGTATGTCTCTCTCTGTGTGTATGTTTATGTGTGGGTCTGTGTATGTCTCCATTTGTGTGCATATGTCTGTGTATGTCTCCATATGTGTGTGTGTCTGTATGTATGTGTCTGTGTATGTATGTGTCTGAGTGGAGCAGGGCATGCTTCATATCAAAGGACCACCAGCTCTCTCCTTCCACAATGTTTAGGGATGGAATTCTGGGGGTCAGTTGTGGCTGCATGTGCCTCAAGACACTGAGCCATCTCCTCTGCCCTTTAGACTTATTGTATTGACACAGGGTCTCATGTAGCTCAGGCTGGCCATGGTCTTGCTGTGTTGCCAACAATAGTTTTGAGCTCCCGACTCTCCTACCCTTGCTTTCCAAGTGTTAAGCTTGCAGGCATGAACCACCATGCCCGGTTTTATAGGGTGCTGAGCATGAACCCAAGGCTTCATGCATGCTAGATAAGCACTACATCCTTAACACCCCTTGTATTAGATTTAAAGTAAAACTGGAAAATATTCAAGTACGAAAAGACAGTGTCAGTAGGCCTGGAGGGCTGGCTCAGCTGTTAAAGGCTAGGCTCACAACCAAAAAAATATAAGACGGTGTCAGGAAACTTCACTAATCTCGAATACAAAATATAATACAACATTATAAAGCTTCAGGAGAAAAACACAGAGAACCCGATCTGGGAGGTTGATTTAAGCCCCTCATTTGCAGATTGTGTGTCCAACAGCAGAACAATACCCAACGACACAAATAAGGCTCAAAACTCAACAGCGAGAATACAATAAGTATGTCAAGTTTCAGTTGCTTTGTAGTTCTAGAATATGGCCATCCACACAAATGAGACAGCTTGAGGATGGCACCCAAGTTTAAAGCTGGATCAGTGAGATGTTGTAGAGGTTAAGAGCACTTGCTGTTCTTGCAACGAGACCCATGGTGTCAGTTCCCAGTGCCCTCAAGAGGTTCACAACCCCCTATAACTCCAGCTCTGGGGGATCCAAAGCCCTCTGCTGCCCTCCACAGGTACCTGCATGGATGTGTGTAAGCACACATAAGTACAATTAAAATGAATCAAAAGCACAGAACTCACTGGTGTCCTGGCCAGCTCACACTGCCTGGAGGCCATTCATTCAGTGTCTTTGGTGCCCCTTTGTGCTGGGGACTGCCTGAGGCCAGATACAGAGTTTTCCATTTGAGTCGCAGTATCAGGACTCAAAATCTTTCAGGCTTTGTATCTTTTTGGATGTTTGGTTTCACATGAGGGACGATCAGTGTATATCTCAACAGCTTCTGTTGCATACCATGGACAGAGCCATGTAATGACTATCATAACCAAGACACAAACTCCTTGCCCTTGGGCTAACCACCTTTATGCTCATATCCTCGTAACCTGGATGAACTATTTTCAAGCACTAGTCTATGGTTAAATTTCAAAAATGTTACTTTTCTGAGATTGACTTCTTGTACTCAACCCTTCTCATGTATTCCCACATATATGTGCACACATGAATATACATTCATATATACATAGATGCATGTACCCCACACACAGTTGAAAAGAAAAGAGTTGCCAAACTGTTGGGTGGTGGGATTTTGAGGATAGCAACAGGCAGGCATTGGGAGACCTGGGATCATCTGATCATCTTGCAGAGAAGAGGTTTGCTATGACCGTGCAGATAGGTGAGAGGAACTGAGGAAAAGCTTGAAGGTCTACCTTTTTGTTGCTGTTTTGTTTTTGGAGAGAGGCCTTCTCTGTAATTCTGGTTGTTCTGGAATTCCCTCTATAGACCAGACTGGCCTCAAACTCAGAGATCTGCCTGCCTCTTCTCAAGTGCTGGGATTAAAGGCGTGCGCCATATCCAGCTACAGCTTCTTTAGTAAAATATCTCTGCATGTGTTTTGCCCATTTTCTAGTTGCATTGTTGTTGTTCATACAGTTGAGTTTCTAAAATGCTATTATTTATTCAAGTCTTATTTGTGATTTTTCAACTGTTCTGTCTGCAGTTGGTCATGTTGTCTTCCTAACACGATCTCATACATGCAGACCTTTTCAAGGAAAGGGGAAAGTGATGTAATTCTATGTCAATTAAACATGTATGTTTTTTTTTAAAAAAAGCAAGCCGAGGCGGGGTGTGGGGCGCAGATAAAACCTTTTCATTTTGAGGCAGTCCAACTTTAGTTTTTGGGGCAATCATGTAAAATAGGTCATGTTCTTAGTGTAATATCTAAGGATGCTTAACCATCCCTGAGACCCCCAAAGGTTTGTTTCCTGTGCTTCCTTCCATTCTTGGATTAAACTTATCATTAATCTTTATTTTTGTATTTTATTGTCCTGGATTACATAGCTCAGCCTTCATTCCAAGTACATAATGTACATTGAGGATGTTGCACCATCCTTGCCTTCTTCTCCTCGCTTTCCCTTGTCTCCCTCCCACTAGTCCCCACTGTCCCCTAAACAGCTTCATGTCTACCTTCATTTTCATCTGCTCATGTGATTTTATAAACCTGTATAAAACCTAGACCCCACAGAAAAGAACATACGTAACTTTTGTCTGTGCTGATTTAGTTCCATTGTGCATGCAGACCACATTTTCTTTATCCAGTCCTCGGTTGAAGGACACAGTTTGATCCCTAATTCAACTTTAGTGAAGAGTGCTTCAATAAACATTGATGTAGAGGCATCTCTGTGATATGTTTACTTGGAATCTTTTGGGTCTGGTAGGATAAATGTAAATGGAGACTGTTCGTTCATTTCCCCGCTGCCCAGACCAGAATAATACACAGAAACTATATTAATTACAACACTGTTTGACCAATAGCTTAGGCATATTTTTTAGCTAACTCTTACATCTTAAATTAACCCATAATTCTTGTCTGTGTTATCTACGTGGCTTGGTATCTTTCATCCGTGAGACATTCTCATCTTGCCTCCTCTACATCTGGGTGGTGATTACAGACAGCCTTCCCTCTTCCCAGAATTCTCCTATTCTGATCATCCCACCTATACTTCCTGCCTGGCTACTGGCCAATCAGTGTTTTATTAAACCAATACAAATGACAAGTCTTTACAGGGTACAAGACCATTGCCCCACAGTAGAGCTATTTTGAGTTTCTTAATGAACCTCCATACTAATTTCCGTATTTTGAAAAAAAAAAACTTGTTAAGGTGTGAGATTTAGGAAGAAGTTTATTTCTCTGCCTGCAGGTAGTCAGTTGCTCCAGCCCTGAAATGCTTGCAACATTAGCAACAGGTCTTGAATAGTGCGTATGGGGAGCCACTCATATGTCTTTATTCTGCTGCACTGACCTGTGTTCATCATGTCCCCAGTTCCACAGTGTCCTAATGACTGTCAATGAATAATGTTTAAAAACCTAGTTAATTGATCACACTTTCTTTCTCAAAATAATTTTATTCTAGTTTCTTGGCATTTCTGTATAAAGTTTAGAAACGCTTTACTTACAAATGGCTTTGCTCAGGCTGTGACAGGAATGGAATTAAGCAGTGTGTGGATTGGGACATAGCTGGAGTCTTTCCCATACTGAATTTTCTAATTGATAAAACGGTGTCTCCATTTATTCAGATCTTCTTTGCTATTTCAGTGTTTTATAGTTTTCAATTTTTGTAAAGTTTAGGTTGATTTATTCATACACATTTCATAATTTTGAAGTGGTTATAAATGGCATTGTATCTTAAATTTGGGGCTATGCATATTAATTGTTGATGTATAGAAATGTAACAGACCTGTGCATTCAATTTGTATCCCATGTCATCTACAAAAAAAAATAGAGACAGATTCATTATTTCTTTTTCTTGCTTTACTTCAGTGGCTAGAAGGGTCAATACTGTGTTGAGAACAATGGTGGGAGCAAGAAGGTTTGCCCCTAGTCACAAAGAGACCAGTTTTTCAATAACAGCCATGCTTGCTGTAGGATTTTGTAAGATAACCTTCATCGTAGTTAAGGACCACCCCTCTTTTCTTAGTTCATTCAGAATTTTATTTTCAAACCTGAGTGTATGTGTTGTATTTTGTTAGTTTTCCTCTATCCATATGTTCTTGAGATTTCTCTTTGACCTATTAAAATGTATACCATCCTGAGTTTTTAAATGACCCTCCATTTGAGTACTAAGTACATTCCATCTAGTTGTGACATACAAGGTTTTTTTTTCTTACAAAAACAAAGTATTTAATTGGGGATGACTTATAATTTAGAGATTTAGTCCAGTATTGTCATGGCAGGGTGGCATGATGGCATGTGGGCAGACATGGTGCTGGAGAAGGAGCTGAGAAGTCTACAACTTGATCAAGTAGCAGAAGTAACTGTGTGTCACACTGAGCATACTTTGAGCATAGGAGACCTTAAAGGCTACTCGTATAGTGACAAGCCTCCTCCAATAAAGTCATAACTACTCCAACAAAGCCACAACTCTTTTAGGGATCAATTGCTTTCTTTTTTTTAAAAAAAAATTGTTTTTATTGAGCTATATATTTTCTCCATTCTTTTCCCTTCCTCTCCCTTCCCCTTCAACTCTCTCCCATGATCCACATGCTCCCAATTTACACAAGATATCTTATGTTTTCCTACTATCCATGTAGATTAGATCCATGTATGTCTCTCTTAGGGTTCTCTTTGTTGTCTAGGTTCTCTGGGATTGTGAATTATAGGATGGTTTTTCTTTGCTTTATGTCTAAAAATCACTTATGAGTGAGTACATATTATATTTGTCTTTCTGGGTCTGGGTTACCTCACTTAATATGATATTTTCTAGATCCATCCATTTGCCTGTAAGTTTCAAAATGTCATTTTTTTCCTGCTGTGTAGTATTTCATTGTGTAAATGTACCACATTTTCCTTATCCATTCATCGATTGAGAGGCATTTGGGTTGTTTCCAGATTCTGGCTATGACAAACAATGCTGCTATGAACATAGTTGAGCACATGTCCTTGTGGCATGATTGAGCATCCTTTGGGTATATACCCAAAGGTGGGTCTTGAGGAAGATTGTTTCCTAATTTTCTGAGAAATAATCATACTGATTTCCAAAGGGACTGTACCAGCTTGCACTCCCACCAGCAATGCAGGAGTGTTCCCTTTACCCCACAACCTCTCCAGCATAAGTTGTCATCAGTGTTTTTTTATCTTGGCCATTCTTACAGATGTAAGATGGACTCTCAGGGTTGTTTTGCTTTGCATTTCTCTAAGGATGCTGAGCATTTCCTTAAGTGTCTTTTAGTCATTTTAGATTCCTCTTTTGGGAGTTCTCTGTTTAGATTTGTACCACATTTTTTATTGGATTGTTTGTTCTCTTGATGGCCAATTTCTTGAGTTCTTTGTATATTTTGGAGATCAGTACTCTGTTCAGTGTTGGGTTGGTGAAGATCTTTTCTCATTCTGTAGGCTGCGTTTTTTCTTGTTGACTATGTCCTTTGCTTTACAGAAGCTTTTCAGTTTCAGAGGGTCCCATTTATTAATTGCTACTCTCAGTGTCTGTGCTACTGGGCTTATATTTAGGAAGTGGTCTCCTGTGCCAAGGCATTCAAGTGTACTTCCCACTTTCTCCTTGGCTACTGATTTTTTGAGTTAATTTTGTATCCTGCTACATTACTGAAGGTGTTTATGAGTTGTAGAAGTTTCTTGGTAGAATTTTTAGGGTCCCTTATGTAAACTATCATATCATCAACAAATAATGAGAGTTTAACTTCTTCTTTACCTATTTGTATCACCGTGATCTCCTTTTGTTGTCTTATTGCCCTCAGTAGAACCTCAAGAACTATATTGAATAGATATGGAGAGAGTGGACAACTATGTCTTGTCCCTGATTTCAGTGGGATCACTTTGAATTTTTCTCCATTTTGTTTGATGTTGGCTGTTGGCTTGCTGTATATTGCCTTCATTATGTTTAGGTATGTTCCATGTATCCCTGCTCTCTCCAAAACCTTTATCATGAAGGATTGTTGTGTTTTGTCAAAGGCTTTTTTATCATCTAATAAGATGATCATGTGTTTTTTTTTTCAGTTTGTTTATATGATGAATTACAATGACAGATTTTTGTATGTTGAACCATCCCCAATTTTCTGGGATGAAGCTGACTTGATCATGGTAAATGACTTTTCTGATGTGTTCTTGGATTCGGTTTTGCCAGTATTATATTGAGTATTTTTGAATTAATGTTCATAAGGGAGATTGTTCTGTCATTCTCTTTCTTAGTAATGTCTTTGTGTGGTTTCAGTATTAGGGTAATTGTAGCCTCATAAAAAGAGTTTGGCAATGTTCCTTCTGTTTCTATCGTGTGGAACAATTTGAGGAGTATTGGTATTAGTTCTTTGAAAATCTTGTGAAATTCTGCACTGAAACCATCTGACTTTGGGCTTTATTTTGGTTTGGAGACTTTTGATGACTGTTTCTATTTCTTTAGCAGTTATAGGTCTATTTAATTTGCTTATCTGGTCTTGATTTAATTTTGGTAAGTAATATTTATCAAGAAAATTGTCCATTTCCTTTGAGTTTTCCAATTTTGTGGAGTACAGGTTTTCAAAATATGACTTGATGATCCTCTGTATTTCCTCCATGTCTGTCGTTATGTCCCCCTTTTCATTTCTGATTTTGTTAATTTGGATATTCTCTCTCTGCCTTTTGTTAGTTTGGATAAAGGTTTGTCTATTTTATTGATTTTTCTTGAAGAATCCACTCTTCGTCGCATTAATTCTTCGTATTTTCTTTGTTTCTATTTTGTTTATTGCAGCTTTCTATTTGATTATTTTCTGCCATCTAGTCTTCCTGGGTGAGTTTGCTTCTTTTTGTTCTAGAGTTTTCAAATGTTCTATTAACTCACTAGTTTGATATTTTTCCAGTTTTTTTGTAGGCATTTAGTGCTATGAACTTTCCTCTTAACACTGCTTTCATTGTATACCATAAATTTTGGTATGTTGTGTGGTCATTTTCTTTGAAGTTTAGGAAGTCTTTAATTTCTTTTATTTCTTCCTTGACACATTGATGATTCACGTGATCATTGTTTAATTTCTATGTTTGTGGGCTTTCTGGAGTTAGTGTTGCTGTTGAATGCTAATTTTAAGCCATGGTGATCCTATAACATACACGGTGTTATTCCAATCTTTTTGTATCTGTTAAGGTTTGCTTTGTTACCTACTATGTGGTCAGTTTTTGAGAAGGTTCCATGAGGCACAAGAAGATATAGTCTTTTATGTTTGGATGAAATGTTCTATAGATATGTTAAGTCCATCTGAGTCATGATGTTAGTTCCCTTATTTCTCTGTTAGTTTTTTTGTCTGACAGACCCGTTCAGTGCTGAGAGAATGGTGTTTAAATCTCCAACCATCAGTGTGTGGAGTTTAATATGTGATTTAAGCTTTAGTAATGCTTCTTTTGCATGAGGGTGCTTTTGTATTTGGGGCATAGACATTCAGTATTGAGATTTCCTCTTGATGGATTTTTTCCTGTGACTAATATGAAATGTCTTTCTTTGTATCTTTTGATTTTAGTTTGAAGTTTAATTTGTTAGATAATAGAATAACTACACAAGCTTGTTTCTTAGGTCCATTTGATTGGAAAAATTTTTCCCAATCCTTTACTCTGAGAGAGGCGATGTCTGTCTTGAGGTTGAGATGTGTTTCTTGCATGCATCAGAAGGATGGATTCTGGTTTTGTATCTAGTCTGTTAGCCTGTATCTTTTTATAGGTGAGTTGAGTCCATTTATATTAAGGGATATTAATGACCAGTGATTGCTAGTTCCTGTTATTTTAGTTTTCATTGTTGGTGATATTATTGTATATGGTTTTCCCTTCTTTGGTACTTGCTGCTGTAAGATCATATTATCTGTGTTTTTGTGGATGTAGCTAACTTCCTTGGGTTTGTTTATGTACTTCTAGTACTTTGTTTATGGCTGTTTGTGGCTAGATATTTGTTAAATCTGATCTATCATGGAATATCTTGTTTTGTCCATCTATGGTGATTGAAAGTTTTGCTGGGTATAGTAGTATGGGCTGGCATCTGTAGTCTCTTAATGTCTGCATAATACTTGACCAGGACCTTCTGGCTTTCATTGTTTCCATTAAGAAGTCAGGTGTAATTCTGATAGGTCTGCCTTTATATGTTACTTGGCTTTTTCCTTTGTAGTTCTTAATATTCTTTCTTTATTCTGTGTGTTTAGTGTTTTAATTATTAGGTGTTGAGGGAATTTTTTTTTTTAGCCATTCTGTTTGGTGTTCTGTAAGCTTCTTGTATCTTAATATGCATGTCTTTCTTTAGGTTAGGAAAGTTTTCTTCTATGATTTTGTTGAATATATTTTCTGTGCTTTTGAGTTGGACTTCTTCTATCCCTGTTATTCTTAAGTTTGGTCTTTTCATGTTGTCACATATTTCCTGGATAATTTGTGTTATGGTTTTGTTAGATTTAATGTTTTCTTTGGCCAATAAGTCTATTTTCTCTATTGTATCTCCAGCACTTTCCATTTCCAGAATTCCCTCAGTTTTTGTTTTCTTTATTGTCTCTATTTTGGTTTTCAAGTCTTGAATTTTTTCTTTCATCTGTTTGATTGCTTTTTCTTAGTTTTCTTTAAGGGGTTTATTGATTTCCTCTAGTTTTTTGTTTTCCTCCATTTTTGGGGGAATTTTTCATTCCCTCTTTAGAAGAATGTTTGAGGCCCTTAAAGTTTATTTTTTAGGTCATTTTTCCCTGCTTCATTCATATTTGGGTGTTCAAGTTTCACTATTGCAGAACCACTAGTTTTTGATAGCAGTATGTTGCTCTTTTTGGTGTTGTGTTCTTACCTTGTCCACCCATCTTTTCATCTGATTAGTGTAGTTGGGGCTGTCTGTGTCTCTGGTGATCAATCTTCCAGGTGCCAGTGGATCCAAGGCTCAGATTGTTGCTCCTTGTGGTCCATTCAGGGCCATGGTTACAGTCACCTCGAAGGTAAATCTGTGTTCCTGGAGGTTGCTTAGCACTCTTGGGTGTTGTTTTGAAATCCTGGAGGTCATTAGGGTTTGCTCCTATGGAGGTTGCTTGCTTGATGCTGCTCCCTCTGAAGTTACTGCCTTGGGCCTGCTCCAGCAGAGGTCGCTGGCTCAGACCTGCTTTGAATGGAGGTCACAGGCTCCAGCCTGCTCCCACGGAGGTCCCTGACTCACACCTAGTCCTGCAGAGGTCTTTGGCTCAGGCCTGCTCCCTTTTTGGTTACTTCCTTTTATCTTCTTCTGTGGAGGTTGCTGCCTTGGGCCTGTTCTGGCAAAGGTCACTGGATTAGGCCAGTTCCCACAGTTGTGTCTGGCTTGGGCCTGCTCCCTCAGCAGTTGCTCCTTTTTACCTGCTCCCATGGAGGTTGCTGCCTCAGTGACATAATTCTTAATACACTGTTAAATTACATTAGCTAGTATTTAAAGAATTTTACATGTTTACCTACAATGGTTTGAATGAAAATGGCCTCCATAGGCCCATATTATTTGAATGCTTTGTTACCAGGGAGTGGACTTGTTTGAGAAGGATTAAGGGTTGTGGCAGCCTTGTTGGAGGAGATACACACACACACCACATGTGTGTATATACCACATATGCATACACCACAAATTAAAATAATTATTCATGACTTGTATCTTATATCTCCATTTTAGAGTGTGTGTGTGTATGTATGTGTGTGTATGTATCACTTCTCTGATTTCTTCTAAGGTCTATGGGTCACCTGAATATTTTTCAGAGTTATTTAATGTATATTTAGTATGTAGTATATTTGGTTTTTAAATAACAGCTCCAGGCATTATGTTGTACACATACATCTTTCCAGTCTCCTGGTCTCCTAGTTAGAGGCATTTCACCAAGTGACATGAAGTGTAGAAATTTTACTTCATTTAAATCCCTTCATTCATCCTTGTTTACATTCTAATTGTCTGAAATAATTCCTTCATATACAGTGAGAGTTCCATCAATATAATATAAAGTTTTGCTTCACAATCAAACATAATTAAATGTCTGCAGAAGGACTGTCTGCTGTATTTGCTAAGTTTTTTATAAATATCAACAGAAAAGTAACATGGTCAAATCAGGAACTTAAAACATCCTGCTGAAACCAGCTGAGGACACTCCTTAAGGCAGCCAGCTGCAGCTCCCCTTCAAAAGTCCTGGGTAAGGCAGAGCATCCCCTCATTCCCTTTGGTGAGGCTCCCAAGTAAAGAAATAGCAAAGATAGAAATGACATCATCAAATCAAGTGCTTCCAACATCCTGCAGAAACTGGAGTTGAGGCAGTTAATTGGAGGGTGTTAAAAAGTTCTAAATTATGTGTGTGTGAGTGTGAGCCCATAAAAGATTGCTTCCCCCCCTAGAGATGAAAGTAAAGACAGTTGTGAAAGCCCCCCGATGTGGGTGCTGACAACCAAATTTGACCTCTGCAAGAGTAGCAAGTGTTCTTAAGAATCTCTCCAGGGCAATAGTTGAAGTTTTTTCTTTAATCTCTATGTAATTTGATACATTTTTACTAATTCATTGAGAATTTGGTACAATGCATTTTCATCATATCCTCCCCCTCCTTCCTCTAACTCCTCCCAGATCCTCCCCTAACCTCCACATAGCTCCCAACTTCGAGTCTTCTTTTCTTTAATCCAAAGAATCCAGTTTGTGCTGCTCATAAACTCCTGGGTATAGGTCCATCCACTAGAGTGTTATCAACCTGTCAGGGGCCATACCCTTAAAGAATACTAACTCTCTCTCCCTTGTAAGCCATCTACTGTCAACAGGTCCTCAGCCAGGAACAGGGCTCAGATGCCTCTTCCTGCTCTATATCAGGGTGTTGACCTGCTTGATCCTGTGGCGGAACTGTGCAGGCAACCACAGTTGCTACGAGTTCATGAAAACAATAGCCCTGTCTTGTACAGAAGACATGGGTTGTCTCTAGTCCTCCCCAACCTCTACACCCTCTTCTGTGATGGTCCATGACCCATGGGGTGTGGTTCTGCTTGTAACTAAACTCTCCGCTGACACTCTCTGCACTCACTGGCTATATTTCTGCATTAACTGCCATCCATGACACCGAGAAATATATGATAAGGTCCGGGGGCCGCGCTAATCTACAGTAGAGAGATAGGCATTTAGAGAACAGTTTTGATTCTATGCCCATTTAGCAAAATGACAATAGTAAACATCCAGAGAACTCCTGAGTCATAGGTTCTGGCCAGATGTGCAGTACCAAGCATGTTTTCTCCTGTGCTGTGGATCTCAAATCTAATTAGAAACCAGTTGGTTACCCCTGTAACATGTGTTTCGGTTTGACCCATGGGCATATTTTGCCTGCTGGTCATATAGCTCACAGATAAGACCACTGATGTCTCTTCTCCCCCAGCAACCTGTGTAGCACCTTCTACTCAGTAGGGAAGACCTTCTCTGGTCACTACCAACTTAACTTTTCCATGTCTACTGTGACCACCATGTGTGATATCTTCAGCAATAGACTCACAACATCACGTGGGCAGCAATGAGCTATGTTGATTGTAGTCTATTTTGTTTGGAGGTCTCTGGACACCTCTAACAACTTGAGGGGAGGGCAGCCTTCATCTGATACTTGGTTTTGTATTTGGTAACCTATGACTTCTGGAAAAGGCATAAATCCCTATGTAGGGTAGCTCCAATTATAGTTGGGAGTTTTTGATTGAACTATTTTTAATGCATTCATTTTTATGAACATGGGAATAGTTTCTTCTCGCAGTGATCATGGGTTGAGTCCAACAGACAGTGGGAACGTGAACACAAAGTCCTACTAGTCTTCTGTTGTGGATGGGTTTTACCTTGAGGTGGCTGTGGTGCCTCAGGGCTAGCTGTGAACTGGGCCAGTGAGAGCAGTGGGGTGGTGAGAACTGTGCCTGCAATGTGTCCTACTGGAGCAATAGCTCTGGGACACACAGACGACTCAGTGGGGAAAGTGCTCTTGTCACAAGCGTGAGGCCTTGAATGCATTCCCCAGAACTCCCATCAAAAAGCTAGGCATGATGGCGTACACATGAATCTCAACATTGGGGAAGTGGACTTGTGGGCCAAACAGCCCAGATTTATCAGTAAGCCCCATTTTCCAGCAATAGGCCTTGTATCAGAAAATGAGGTGACCACTTCTAAGAAATGACCCCTGAAGTTGACCTCTGTCCTCCACATGCCTGTGCACGTGTGGATCAGCATGCGCGCGCGCACACACACACACACACACACACACACACACACACACACACACGCATACACAGGAATTTCTAATGAGCATGCCAAGTCCATTGGGTACTTTAACAGATGTCATTGATCAAATCAAAAGCCTTTGTTGTTTGAAATGCATTATAACAGGAACAAGATTTATTTTTGTCTCATCTTACTACTTTTCGAAATGACGGTGAATGAAGCATCTCGTTGTAATCTTTACTTTGAAAATAAGTCAGAACAACGTATTATATCTAAGAGACTCTGGGGGTAGAACTGCACCCCCAGTTGCTTTACCCTTGCTTCTATCTCTGATGGCATCTCCTCTGCACTCTAGAGCTACAGCGCCCTGAAAAAACCTCCAGACAAGAAGGCCGGTTCGTCCTGTGATCAGAGAACTTCTTACGCAGAGCCTCCTCAGCGGCTGGTATCTGCCACTGAAGTAGTGACATGGGCCCCACCCTCCATCTTCACAGAGCAAGTCCCCAGAGAGGGCCTTTCACAGCTCAGGAGGGCCCCTCGGCACTCCCATTTCAGCTTGGATGACCTGTGGATAGAAAAGACTCAGAGGAGGAAGCTGGAGAAGCAGATGCAGCTTAGAAAAAAGATGGGCACAGGGATCATGCACGTGGACCAAGCTCAGGTAAGCTGGCCTCACGCTAGGCATCTTCTGACGTGGCCCGGGTGCCTGCCATTTTCTGACTTTATCCTGAACTGACACTGTCACCCTTGACCCCCTGAGCCACAGGAGCTGACCAGTATGAACCTGAACCTATGTATTAGTTAGCTTCTCATTGTCATAAATGCCTGAAATAAATTAATAAAGATAAAAGAGATGGAGCCGGGGAGATATCTCAGTCAGTAAAACACTTGAGGACCCGAGTTCAAATCCCTAAACTTGCATTTTGAAAAATAAAACAGGCTTGGTGGCATGTTTGTGATCCAACTGCGTGGAAGCAGAAATGGGTAGATTCCTGGAGCTCACTGACCACCAGACAGCATAGCCACACTGGCCAGTGAGAGACCCAGTCACAATAAGCAAGATGGGAAATGTTTGAGCAATGACACTCTGCTGTCCTCTGGCTCCCTAAATACATGTACACACATGTATATCTGCGTGCGCACACACACACATCCTATGCACTCACACTAACATGTATGCATGCACACCCACCTAAATACAAATATGCACAGTATAAAAAAAGGTTCATTTCCTCAGCGGTCTCAGTTCCTATTGCTTTGGGTTTGTGGTGGCTCAGGATATCACAGTGGGTGTGCATGACAGAGGAAACCCTGTGAACCCATGGCAGCCAAGAAGAGGTAAAGATTTTTCCCTATTCTATAGGCTGCCGTTTTGTCTTGTTGACCGTGTCCTTTGCTTTACAGTTTTAGGATGTCCCATTATCAATTGTTCCTCTCGGTGTCTGTGCTACTGGGGTTATATTTAGGAAGTGGTCTCCTGTGCCATTGCGTTCAAGTGTACTTCCCACTTATTTCTTCTATGAGGTTCAGTGTGGTTGGTTTTCTGTTGAGGTCTTTGATCCATTTGGACTTGAGTTTTGTGCATGGTGCTCAACTAAGTTCATAGCAGCACTATTTGTCATAGCCAGAACCTGGAAACAACCTAAATGCCCCTCAACCAAAGAATGGATAATAAATGTGGTACATTTACATAATGGAGTACTACACAGCAGAGAAAAAATAATGACATCTTGAAATTTGCAGGCAAATAGATGGATCTAGAAAACATTATATTGAGTCAGGTAACGCAGACCCAGAAAGACAACTATCATATGTACTCACTCATAAGTGTTTTTTTAATTTATTTATTTCTTTATTAATTAAAGATTTCTGTCTCTTTCCCACCGCTGTCTCTTTCC